>NW_022103896.1:78722923-78730680 GCF_000313985.2 Echinops telfairi | reverse complement strand
TTTTTGGTTTAAGGTTCAAGGCTTATCTGAAGGTAACAGTTCTTGGGTTCCTTAAGCTTCCATGGCTCCATGACACCTGAATACCATGAGAATTAGAATATCTCTACTGACTTCTCCTTTTTGATCAGGACTCTCCCATAGTCTTTGACCAACATATTCTGTCACGGTAGTCAGGCATCACCCCATGCTTCTGATGTCAGGGCAAGGAGGCAACCAGCCACACTTCCCATTTCCTTCTCGTCTTAGTGACTCTTCTTCCTCGGTTACTTCAGGTGAAGAGAGACCATTTGTAGGACGTTGGATGGCTGTTTGCAAGCTTTCAGACCTCAGGCAGCGAACGATGAACTAGAATGCAGAACAGAAGAACCAAACCAGTAATTAGGCGAATTAACTGGGGTTTCTATAAAACCATGACTCTAATATCCGAATCAAGGAATCAAATCCCACGTTAGCAGTCTCAGCAGTTATACTTTTATTCATGTTGTTATTGTCATTGTTGTGAAAATGCCATGCACACAATTTTGTCAATTCATCTTTTTGCAGGTGTGCAACTTACTGACAGCTATTACATTAATTGGTTGTGCAAACCTACCCTTTTCTTAAAAAGCTTTTTTTTAAAAATGGGACAAAAAGGATTTTCCATGGAAAAGTATCTGTCTCTTTACTTGTTATGGTATCCCTGACTACTTTGCTTAGCTCTGTAGATGTTCATTTCCCTTCAGCTGCAATAGCGTCCTTTTGCAGATTTTGCAATGACGTTTTCTATGGATGGATGATTCAGTCATTCAGCTTTTGTTTCTTTGAAGATGGCTGTAGTTTGCTTTTGTTTTTGAAAGTGTTTGTTGGCTGCAGAAGTAGAAATTGACTTTTTTCTTCTTTCATCCCTTTAAAGAGACCATCCCATTGTCTACTGGTTCCCAGCGATAAGTCTGGGGTCGTTTTTAAGTCTGGGGTCGTTTTTTACCTTTGTAAAGTTTAGATATTTTCCATATCAGTGATTTTAGTAATTGAATTATAAAATATATTCAATATGACTTTGTATTTATTTATTAGCTTTGCTGGGTTTCTGTTAAGTGAATTCACATTTTTATTGCTGTTTAAAAATATCTAATCATTATTTATTCAAATGATTTTTATTTTTCTCCATTTAGGGACTCCAATTATGCATATATTAAGTTGCTTTAAACTTTCCCACAAGTTGAACTTTTTAGTTTTTAAACTTAATTTTAATTTCTGTGCTTCTTTTTCCCTTCCTTTCATTTCTCTTTTCCTAAATATATAGCTTTAATTTTTACTTAGTTGCCAAGTTTATTGAATGTTTTCAGATATGTGTAATAGACTGCTAATTAAGTCTGTTAAGACTTTTCCAATTCTCATATTGTGTTTTATTCCCTAGAAGTTCTATTTGATTAATTTCAATGCATTCTATTTATCTTACCTTGAGGTTTATATTTTCTTTAAACGAATGAGGACATTGGTAATTCCTCTGTTAGGGTCCTTCTCTACCAACTCCCTCATCCCTGTCAAAATTGAATGTTTTTATTATCACATTTTTCCTGGTTATGGATATGATTTTTTCCCTGATTTTTCGTGTCTTGGTAATTTTTAAGTGCTGACCATCTTGGTTGTTGACTATTCATTTTGTTTTGTTCCAGAGTTTTAAGAAAATGCATGCTTTGAGAGCCAAGTTATTTATTTGTGGAGCAAAATACCAGAACCCAAACCAGTTGCCACTGAGTCGATTCTGACTTATGGTGACTTCACACGGGTCAGACTGTGCCCTCTCTGGTTTTCAGTGATAAACGTTCTTGGAAATAAATTTTCAGGTCTTTCTTCTGAGTTGTCTCTTAGTGGACTTGAACTTCCATCCTTTCAGTTAGTAGCCAAATGTCACCAAGTTTGGTTCCCCTGGGACTTCTTTTTATAGTTTTTTAGGGTGGATTGAAAGTACATGAACTGAATTTAGATATGGATTAAGACTATTGCTACAATGAAATTATTCTCCTTTACTGAATTCCCATGTGATCCCCATTTCAGCAGGTTGTAAAGTGCTTAATCTCTGGAAATTGCTTATTTTATAACACATAATATCTTCACCTGATTTAGGTTACTTACTCTACACATGAGCAGATTAATGTGCAGCAAATTCAAGGGGTACACTATGCAGATTTCTAGTGTACTTTCTCTGCATAGTTTTTTCTTTTCTACTATTCTTCCCTAAAAATTTCAGGGGTGAAGCCCACTGCCACTGAATTGGTTCTAACTCACAGCAATCCTATGGGGCAGAATAGAACGGATCCTTAGGATTTCTGAGACGGTAATCCTCTACTGGATGGGGGGGCAAATCTCCCCATCATTCTCCCATGGCAGGTCTGGTAGGTTTGAACTGCTGGCACGGTTGGCAATCTAATGCTTAATCCACTGTGTCTCCAGGCTTCCTGTCAGTGCTCATCGTCTCCCCACAAATCCAACTTCTCTTTTCTCCTCAATCTCTCAAAGCCTCCATAGTCTAATCTATCCTGTATTTGTAGAAGGGCCTCCATGCAAATGCTCACAACAATTGCCATTTAGTTCTTTAATTTTTCCAGGAATAATTGTTCTGCTGGTTGTTTTATATATTGTTTTATTTTCTAGTGGTTTATATAAGGAGGAAGTTTGATACCCAAGTAGGAACTACTCTAATTTGATAGTTATTGGTTCTTAAACTGTGAACTTCTAGCTTTTCTGACTTATTCTTAATATTGCAAGCAGAAACCCTGTCTCTTAAGATTTTCTGCCTTTCAGCTGGAAGTAAAAATCATGACTTTGGATGAATTTTATAGACACAGAAGTTTCTATCACACAGTAGATTATGGATTCCACTGAGAGGTGTGATGATTCGGGAAAACCTTACGGATCGTTTCAACACAAGAGTGGGAATTGACACTTAGAGGCAATAGGTTTGCTCTTGCTTTCATCCTTCTCCTGGGATGAGACCACTTCCATGTCTTTGAGTGAAAAGAATCTACTTGCTCAGTTCAACCTGTGCTAGGTCTTCCTGCGAAGGTAGGGAACAGGCTAGTGAGGAGTGCTGAGCTCTGATGAGATATGTGACACTGGAGGACAGGTGCTAAGGATGTGACAAAGGTGCTTTCCTCTTCTAATTGGAAATATCAAGGGACGTAATTTTTTTTTTTACATTCATTGCAGCACGGTCAAACCCATATTCAAATCATGCGATCCAAGATAAGCAGATAAACTTTAAAGTGGACTATGCTTCAGTAAGGATATTCCCCACAAAAGACCATAGAGAGTATGACAAAATAATATAATGTGCACTATTACAATATAAAAATTATGCTAATGTAAGTCTTTCCCAGGTTACATTCATGCATATGCCCTTAATTCACATCAGAGTCACTGAGTGTTCTAGGTGACAGTTTTTTCTTACATAGAAGTAGTTCACTGAGAGAATTTAATAGAAATGGGTACTTTTTTGTTTTTTTTAAAGCCAATCTCATATTTCTTGTTTAAGACCATCAAGATGATTGAAGAGGCCTTAGGCTAAGTTTTTCTGTACTCAAAAAGGAAGACTAAATTGGAAAATTAAATACACAGTTTAAAGGGATAATTTTTATGCAGTCTGTGATGATGTCAAACTTGCAATTAACTTTGCCTGCACATCTTTGCAAGATTAGAACTTGGTTGATATATTACTATGGATGTTTCTGCTGTCTTCTGAAGAGGAATAATTTAAGAAAGAGAAATGAAACCTATATGATGCAACTCTAAACATAGCCAGAGAGTTAAGCTCTGAAATAGTTTCTGTGTCTTGCTATAAATTATCTGTCACCTATCAAATATGCTAAGGTCTTCTGATGTGAGTCATCTGTATTTTCTCTATCTCACTGTGTGTTAGTCTGGGTTAACTAGGGAAACAAATCCCGAGACTCATATATGGGTAAGAAAGAACTTTATATCACAGCTCTTTCTAAGCTGTATATTAAGAAAATATCCCAGCCTAGTCCAGGTCAAGTCCATAAGTCTGAGGCCAGTCCATGGATTTGTCTTCAGACGGACACAGCCACATGGGATGCTGAAGAATTCAGGAAGAGCACAGCCCAGTGGGTGCACTTTTTTGGGGGGGCTCTAGTGGCAGTGGAAGCATCACAGGGCTCTGGCAGGTTTCTAGCATGGCTCTGATAGCTCTCAGAGTGAGTGATAGCAGGAAGGTGAAGCAGAGTGAGGGGCTCCTTATAGGTCACAGCACATCTCCTCAAGGCTTGTCCACCAAAGACCAAGGCAGAGAGAGAGAGAGAGAGAAAGTTTCCAGAATCCTTCTCAGAGAAGGGCATGCCCACAAGGAGGCATCATCAGGTTGTGACCTGATTGACAGGCTAAACTCCACCCCTTCACTCTTAATACCCTCAAGTGGACATGAAATTAGGTAACTACCATGCACTGCCGTTGTCAAGGCTACATCATTGGGAGGCCATCACTGCCCCCCATCCCCCACCTCTGGTGGGTTTCTGAGACTGTCACTATTTATGGGAGTAGAAAGCCCAGTCTTCCAGTCTTTCTCCTGGGGAGCTGCTGGTGGTTTCAAACTTCCAACCATGGGGATCACAGTGCAACGAGTAGCCACTACACCATCAGGGCTCCCATATTTTAGTAAGACATTAATTCAGTGGGTATAGTCTTTTGCACAATTTAACTCACATTTCTTTTTTTAGCTTTTCTTTCCATGGTTCTCAGGGAATCACAAAAAGACAAGTGTGCGTTACAGTACTTTATGAGTTCGAATCAGCTTGATGGCTGTGAGTTTGGTTTTTGGTTTAAAACCTTTGAATGAGGAGTCCGAATGGTGCTCGGCAGTAGGCGATGGGTTGCTAACCACTCATACAGATTCAGAATCTTGGAAACCTTATACAGGGGTCACTGGGGGTCAGAATCTACTTGATGGCAATGAGCTTTTGAGTTTTTAAGACACTCTAATAAAAGTGTCTGTTACCACCAATTGTCAATAAGATTTGGCAACAACAACACAATATTTACCACTCTCCTCTCCTTTTTTAATATATCACCAGAATATTTCTTTAAAAGTCTTTGCTATTTTTGAGTACAATAAAGTTCATTACCTTATAGCCGCAGTTCTCAACCTGTGGGTCACGACCCCTTGGGGGTGTTGAACGACTCTTTCACAGAGGTGTTAGGAACCTAGACACCACTCTTCTATCCCTCTCAAGGTGGGTCTGCCCATATGTGTGGGGGGAGGTCAGATGCTTACAGATATCCTCCCTGAAGACAGTCAGTCACCAGGGAGTAGGCCCTGCTCCCTGCTTCTTGGGACAATGGATTACTTCTCCCTAAGGCTTGCGACCATTAGCTTGGTTCCTGTAGGTGGGGTTTACACCCTACTGCTAATGGTTCCTATGGAGATCCAAGTGCCATCCTGACTCTAGGATCTGCCCATCTTGCCATATGTATACCCCCAATCCCTCCTCTTCTTATTGTGTGTATGTACCTAGACCACCCCCCTCATTACTGTGTTACCGCTAGTACAACCCCTTCCTGTGATGTATGACTTTACCTGTAATTAGTGGGATTGCACACCCCCCAAAAGGTATATGGGCCTGGGTTAGCAATAGAGAGGCCTCTCTCCCTCTCTCTCTTCCCCCTCTCCTCTCCCATCCTTGCTCCCTTGTTCCTTTGCCTTCCTTCCTTTCCCACGTGGACCACCAAGTATGGCTGAGGTGAGCATGCTACTATGTAATGTGCCTGACCCCATTATTGTAATATCTCTTTTATCTCTCCTGCTCTCGATGACTTTAATATAATATTTATATATCTCAACCATACAATTGTGCTTACTGAACCCGTGGTTAGTGGTGGGGCACTGACTCCCCTCATCCTCATACTACACATATGCAGATACATTCATATATGAATACCCAGCATGATGACATCAATGTGTAACTATGAAAATAAATTCTGCATATCAGATATTTGCATTATGATTCAGAAAAGTAGCAAAATTAGTTATGAAGTAGCAATGGAAATAATTTTATGGTTGGGGGTCACCACAATATGAGGAAAGGTGCTAAAGGGTCGCAGCATTCGGATGGTTGAGAATCACTGCCTTAGAGTAATACTTTTCAGGCCAAGTGTGAGTTCAACAACAGAAATGCCATTTTGCTTTTATTTGAATCTGTCCATAGCCCCGTGTGGTTAAATTAGGAATATTAACCCACCATTCATATTTCAGAACTTACAAGCTTAAATAAAGTAATGGTTTTTTGTTGTCTCCATAAAGTTAGTACAATTAATTTAGTCTGAATCCCAGTGTGATAGTTAGGGTTTTGGGGGTTTTTTTTGGTGCCAACATGGCACCTGTAAGAAGATATGGTTTAACCTGTGCATCAACTTGATGACCTCCTTGGGGGTGCGATTGAGATAACTGGGGCACTGGGGGGCAGCTCTTTCTCTCTCCTTGGGAGTTGGACCAGCATGCTGCCTGAGTGAGCTGCCTCAACACATTGGTTGTGCTCCCTGTGGGCCCTGAAGTGCTCTGCCCCCTTGGCCTTGCCAACCGTGGACAGCACCCACAGCTAGGGAATGCTTCTGTGTGCAGAGGTGTTGCAAGCTGCTTCACTGCCCCACTGTGCCCTGTCTGCTGCCAGCAGGCCAACTCCTCCGCTGGTCTTGCCACCACTCCAGACGCTGCACTTCCTGCCAGCCACTTGGCATCGCCACATCCTGAGGCTCCCCTGCAACCTGCTTCACTACGCTGCACTAATGGCCTACACCTCACCACATCTGCTTCTTTGGCCTTGGGCTAGTGACAACATGCGTTGGCAGGACCTTCAGTACATCAGTTGTCCCATGAAAGTGAGTTGGACTGTTGTGTGGACAAATTTTTTGTCATATTCCTTTTCACTATATACACTTCTCCTTTCACACACACATGCGCACACACACATGATTATACATATATATCATATAATCATAAAGGTCCTGGTCTTGCTTCTCTAAAGAAGCCTGCCTAAGACCCCCGGTAAATAAAATAATGATAGCCACAGGAAAAGAACTGTGTTACTAACTTCTTATTTTGAATACTGTACAAACTACAGTATTGACATGAGAATTTAAGTTAAAAAACTATTTAATGCAATTATATTCACTTGTAATTATTTTCCAAACAAACATTCTAGCTGCTTTAATAAAAATACCAACATATTTATCAGAAAGTTTTTATTTTAATTGGGACTCATGAAAACATCTCGAGAAAGTAAACTGGGTTCCTGTAGCTATTACCAAATTAAATTAAACGTAGATGTTTTAATTCCCTTCCTTTGATTTATGTGATTTAACATGGCAATCCCTATAACTGACGGCAACCACTCATCCAACAGAGAGATTCTTCTCAAGTAATGTGCCCCTCCTCCTGAAAGAATTTTGGTAAAAAGGCAACTTACAAGTAGGTCTGATGACTACATTAGGCTTCTTCGTATCCCCAAGTTTTGCTCCACACCCTGTTCAGTTAAAAACCTTTGTCAATCTCGTTGTTCCCCGTCCAAGTGCTTGGTAAGCTTGTGCATTGTTCAAGATTGGACTCAAAGTAATCTCATCTTTCAGTCTTTCAGGAGCACTCCTTAATCAAACTGACCACTTAAAAAAAAATCTGTCTGCCTGTTCTATTTACAGTACTCTTGCTTCCTTGCATCTTCTCATTTTTGCTTTAGAGTACTTGCTGACTTTTTAGGGTTATATGGATTTTT
>NW_022103896.1:78719436-78721938 GCF_000313985.2 Echinops telfairi | reverse complement strand
GCTGCCATTGTATCAATGCTGACTCATAGCAACCCCATAAGATAGAGTAGAAGTGCCCCTACGCAGAAACAGAAAGTCTCGTTTTTCTTCCACAGAGTAGCTGGTGGTTTTGGACTGTCAAACTTGTAGTTAGCAGTTCAAATGCATAACCACTACACAATGAGAGTGCAAAATATGAAATTTGTGGAGCTAATTGGCCAATTTATTCCATGAGAATCGGGTCCTCAGTTTGCAAACCTAGGTGTTTGGTTGTGTTTGAGAATTATCTGTGTACTCTATGAATATATAAAGTACCCCCATATCTGAATGTACACATACAGATCTGTGTGCTTCTATCTGTGCACACATATGTTCTCTCTTGCACCTACCTGTACTCACATATGTCTACACATGTTTTTGTGACCATGCATTCATTTTTTGGTTATTGTTGGTGTTGCTTCCAGATTTATGTTGTATTTTGGCATAAAAATCGTTTCTTTGTGGATTTCTCAGTAGCATACTTTAACCAAGCTGTGCTCACTACACCCACTTTCAGTGTAACGTTTGTCATCACCCAAAATAACAAGTATATGTAGTCTAGAGAGTGAAATCTCCCCACCCCCGCCCCATCCCTGACAGTTACTAACGAACATCAGTCTTTGAAAAACTACATATTGTTCTTATAAAAGTGATCTTGCCTTCTTCCTTAGTAATACTTCCACATCCACTCCCATAAAGACTTATTGCCTCTAAAACCCACAGTGGCGCTTCTACTGTGTGTTAATTGACTCGAGTGAGCTGGATTTGGTTTGGGTCCTTTCCAGGTAAAGTTGGTTATTATTTTAGTTTTTGTTTATTTCCCAATTAAGTAAAGGACATTGTTTGGGTTTGTATTGAATTGCATTATATATATATAAGACCCTTTTCCTTAGTATTGGTATTTTTACTATATGGTGCTCTAACTTATGAGCACAGATAATCCTTCAATTTATGTATTTATCTTTTCATCTCTTGCCATTGTTTTCTGTAGTTTCTTACTGCATAAGTCTTTTAGACAATAGCGAGAATGTTATTGTCTGGGGAGCTATTGTCAGTGCTCTTGTCTTCAGGATCTCCTTGTGCACGCCTCCTTGTTAGCATAAGGGAGCCCAGCAAAGTTTTACGTTGATTTTATTTGCTGCTAACTGTCTATTAGATCCAGCGGTTTTCTTGTGGAATCTTAAAGGGTGTAATGCATGGGATCCTTTCATTTTCCCATACAGATCATTTTACCTATTTTCTTCCATTCATACATATTTTTGCTTTTTGCCCAATTGTTCGAAATAGGACATCCAGTACAATACAGAACAACAGTGGTGCTGATGGGGGAACCCTTGGCTCATTTTTATTCTCATAAGGGAAACCTTCTCTTTTCCTTCCCAGAGTTCTGAAAATTCCCTTACATTTTTCTGTTTTGCTGAAATATTTCTCGTTTTTATCTGAAACCAATTAAAAACAAATTCACTGTCAGAGAGGTGATTCCAACTCATTGCAACCCTATAGGACAGGGTAGAACTGCCCCTGTGGGTTTCCAACTCTTTATGGGAGTAGAAAGCCTCATCTTTCCCCCTTTGCAGAAAAGGGTATTGGATTTGATCAAATCCTGTTTGTGCACCAACTGATAGAACCATGTGGTTCTTCCCTTTGTTTTAGTTACGTGGCAAATGATATTGGCCGATGTCTAACTTTGGATCACCTGCATTCCTGGTGTGACACTCACTTGATCGTAGCATCTGAGTTTCTAAAAAATGTTGTTGAATTTTGTCGAAACGTTTGCTCTTATATTCATGCAGGCCATTGATCAGTAATTTTCTATTTGTGTGATGATTTGTCTAGTTGTAGTATCAGGGTGATGCTGTCTTCAAAATATAGCTGTGAGGATTTCCCTTCCTTTTGTGTGTTTTGAAAAGTTTGAGAAGAATTTAGAGTCAGTGTTTCTCTGAATATTTGGTAAAATTCCCCAGTGAAGTCATCTGAGTCTGTTTTTTTTTTCTCCCCCCCTTGTTTTGACAAATTTTCACATATCTTTTTCTCATGTTGTGGGTCTGTTTAGATTTCTACCACTATTTGTGTTAGTTGATGGAGGTAATCTTTTTCCCAGAGTTCATCCATATCATGTATATTTTCAAATTTTCTGGAATGCAATTTTTCATGTGTTGCTTAATTCCCATTTGGACAATACCCAACTGCAAAGATATCAGTGGTTGCGTGTTTTTATTAATGGAAAGCAGATATCCTTTTTGTCAGGGTTACCAGCCCCTAACACATCATCACAGGTCCTGTAGGCCCAATTGTACAGCACTAATAAGTAAAGATTAGAGTAAAGTCATGAGAGATAGAAGAGAGTTTGAAATAATGGAGTCAAACACATTTCATGGTAGCATGCTCACCTCATTCTCACTTGGTGGTCCATGTGGAGAGAGAGAGATTTATTGTTACCATGGCTTTTATATTATCTGGGGACATGCAAGCCCCCTAATTACA
>NW_022103896.1:78716903-78719336 GCF_000313985.2 Echinops telfairi | reverse complement strand
ATCCATGCAATAGGAAGAAGAAGGATTGGGGGTATACATGTGACAAGATGGGTGGAGCCTAGATTCAGGATGGTGGCCTAACTTTGGATGTCACTGAGCCGGTTTGACCTGTTCTCTGGCTCACTATAGAAACCATTATCAGTAGGGTGTAAACCCACCTTTCAGGGACCAGACTAATGGCCACAAGCCTTTAGGGAGAAGTAGCCCATTGCCTTTAAAGGCTGGGAGTGGGCCCTACCTGTGGTGGGACCAGACAGTAGTTTGGCAACTGACTGCCTTCAGGGAGGTAACTTGACAATCATTTACCATTAGCTGCATGCAGTGTCCTAAGTCTAACATCTATTTGGGGGAGATGACTTAGGAGCAATCTCTCTGTTTCCCACACATTTTTTTCATTATTTCCCCATAATGGTTTTTAATAGCACAAATCCAGATTCTCCCAGTCCTGGACCACAGGTAAGATCTAGTTAGGTGAGGCAGAGGACATGGTTCTAGTTACTGACTCAAAAGTAGGTAGTGGTGCCAGGTGGTGCCAATGCTTGGGCTCAGGTGGGCAAGAAGAGCAAGTGGAAGAGGGTGTGCTCAACTCCCTTCCCATTCACTTGCTCTCCCTGTGCCTCTGATTTCACTGCCAGTTCTTCTGGCCAGAAGCTCTTAGCACAGCAGCAGTGGCAATGGTGGCAGTGGCAGCAATACCAACAGGGGTGACAGTATCAGCAGCAATGATGAGGGTGACTGAAGTTCCTATAAGGTTTTAATGTGTTCACCCAGCTTCCAAATCACATACTGTCTTAGTTTACAGAATGTATGGTGCAGCTCTGGTGGCATTGTGGATAAGGCACTGGGCTGTTGACTACAAGGTCAAATTGATCTCTCTGAGTTGGAATTGACTTGATGGTATTGGTAGAAGGTGGGCATTGTAGATATGTAAGTAAGTGAAACATACCTGCATTCTTATCTCGGATGTATCAGCTGCAAGATCTCCTATGGAACCTCTAAGTTTGGTTATTTGCCTCTTCTCGTTTTTTGTTGTGTTGCTCGGTTTTCCTCTTGTCATTCTAGTCAGAGGCTCCATTTCCTTGTTCTTTCAAAGGACGAGCTGCTGGTTTTTTGAGCGTTTCCATTGTTTGGGGGCCTTCTGTTTCACTTACTCTGCTCTGATTTTATTCTTGTGCTCCTAGTAGCTTCGGACTTCTTTTGCTCTTCAATTTCCATTCTAGTTGTCATTTTAAGTGGATTTGTCATAGTCTCTTCAGAGGGCTGCACTTCTGGGCTGGGTTTCTTATATCGTCTTTATAGGATTTAGGCGCAGCTTCCCCTCTTTGGCTAATTGCGTATGCATGGGATTTTCTGCTGATCCGCAGGTGGGCATGGTGGGATTCAACTTTTCGATGGCAAGGTTGGGGAGTGCTTTATGTTTTTTCTCTCATGGGTGTTCCTAAGCAAGCCCTTCCATGATACCTATTGTTGGTAGGGAACCGGTTGTTTTCCGCTGTGTTGTCTCTTAATTGATTTTTTCTCATTCTTTGACTGTACAGTGGCCACAAGTCTGAGTGTCCTTCTTCTTAGGGTCTCAGCCAGATTCAATACCACTTATTCACGGCACATTGGCAACCCTGCAGCCCTTCCCAAGTGTGTGGCTTTTGAATTCCCATAACCAAAGTGCATCACCTCAATTTGACAACGCACCCCTCAGTTTAGCTCTATCCTGCCTTCTTTGTTCACAGTCTTTTTCTTCCTAGCCCCAAATGGTTGCCATGTGCCAAGTCTTGTTCCTGTGAGTGGCTAAGAACTCTGCTTCTCCGCCAAGCCTGCTCCTCCTCTCCCTTGTTTCTTGACTCACCTCCTATCCTCAACACTTCAACTTCTACATAGAGCTCTGAGACCAGTCTGTGTCTGTTATTATTCATTATTCTGTGGCTTCGTTAAACTCCAAAACCCAAACCCAAACCCACTGCATCAAGTTGATTCCACCTCATAGAGACCCTGGGTTTGAGCCTCTGACCTCACTCCGTTAGCAGTTCAGTGCTTACCTGACAGCACCACGGGGCTCCTAATGTGGGCTATCAGCATCTGCATCACTAGATACAGTATTAAAAATGAACATTCAGGGGACCCGCCTAACACTAAATCAGACCCTCTCAGAGTGGGTACAGGAATTTTAATTATCCAGGTAATTGTAATCCATGTTAAAGTGTGAGAACCACTGTTTAAATGTGACCTTTAATTACAAGTTTATTTCCTTAGACTAGGAAAAAACAAGAAAACAAGCCAATTTTAAGTATCAACTAGAATATATACATATATATATATACATATATGTGAGCTCCCTGCCATTGAGCTGATTGCAATTCATGGTGACCCTATAGGGCAGATAGAACTGCTCCTGTGAGTTACAGGAGCAGAAATCTCTATCTTTCTCCAGCAGAATGG
>NW_022103896.1:78686303-78716460 GCF_000313985.2 Echinops telfairi | reverse complement strand
TGTGTGTGTATATACATACAGGCTACAGGCAAATGAAGTTTTATTATGAGGAGTATCATTCTCCCTTTTATTATTAAAATCTATGAATCAAGTTATTTACAGATTTTCCATGTCAGGGCATGAATTTACTGCATACCTTGTATATGCAAAGACAAATGCTATTTACTAGGAACACAGTGAAGGATAAACATATCATCCTTAAGAAAGACATCAAAATGACATTTTACCTATCATTTGTAGGGATAAAGAAACTCTTCTCAAGCTATATTCTATTAAGCCCCATTGATTGAAGATCTTACAATCTTATTGGGGGAAACGAGGCTTATAAACCAGAAACAATAAGTAATTAGTAAAAAATAATTTATAGTCTCTGACATCTTTTACAGTGTAAATTATTAATGCTCCATTAGTTAAGTGAATAGGAAATTATTTTTCATTAAAAGAATGGGAAATCTTCCTCAGAAACACTTGAACTGAGCTTTAAAATGTGAACAAAATTGCGTATGACAGAATGCCGAGCACCGAGGGTTTTGTTAAAGAAAAGAGTGCATGTGGGTATAAAGGTGGAAGTGAGCAAATGCAGAAGGCAAAGCAAATGGGTGTTTCGAATAGGAGAAGAGTAGGATTAAATCACAGTCTAATTATACTAGATGTTAACATAACCTAGGCAAGCTTATATTTCCAATTTAACTAGTTTAGTATTAACACCACTGAATCCTGTATCAACAATGATCAGTCCATAAATCATGGGGAATTTACAAGTCTGACTTAGAATTAATGGGCATATTTTAATTAAAGCTGGTGATGGTGAGTGGAAATGTGCCCAGAACAAAAGAAAGAAATGGAACTGTACAAGACATCTGCCTTATTTTACCCGTGTTTTGACCAACAAGAGGTAAAATTTGGGCATGGGAATACTTTCTAGGAAAAGCAAACAAGATAGCACTTAAATACTTCAGGGACCAGACTAAATCGTATCCATACATTATCAATACATTACCCATACATTGTCAACCCCGGCATTTTTGTTTTCTGTACAACAAGGTATCAGCTAGTCTTCCTTACTCCGTCTGTCCTCTTGTCTACCTGATGCATTATTTTGCAACGTATGTTACAAGTTCAGAATGTGAGAAAGTTAGTGGGAAAAATGAGATGGGTTGGGTGAAGCCGGGGAAGAAATCGTGGTGCTTGTCAGTACAGGGCAGAGTCCCTGGATGGAGCACAGTTCAAGTGCTTAGCTGCGAACTGAACAATGAGTTTGGAAGTTTGAGTCTATACAGAGGCACCTCAACAAAGGCTTGGCAATCTGCTTCCCAAAAGTCTACCTTCAGAAGGTAAACAAGCGGCCATCTAGCTGAAAAGCAACAAAGCCCACATGGAAGAAGCACACCAGCCTGTGCGATCATGAGGTGTCCAAGAGATCAGGTATAAGGCATCAAAGAACAAAAAATCATATCATTGTGAATGAGGGGGAGTGTGGAGTGGAGATCCAAAGCCCATCTGTAGGCAACTGGACATCCCTCTATTGAAGGGTTGTGAGGAGGAGGTGAGCTAGTCAGGGTGCAGTGTAGCAATGATGAAACATGCAACTTTCCTTTAGCTCCTAAATGCTTCCCCCCACCCACTCACCTACCCACTATCATGATCCCAATTCTACCTTACAAATTTGGCTAGACCAGAGGATGTACACTGGTACAGATAGGAACTGGAAACACAGGGAATCCAGGACAGATGATCCCTTCATGACCAGTGGTGTGAGTGGCGATACCAGGAGGGTGGAGGGAAGGTGGGTTGGAAAGGGGGAACCGATCACAAGGATCTACATATAACCTCCTCCCTGGGGGACGGACAACAGAAAAGTGGGTGAAGGGAGACGTGAGACAGTGTAAGATATGACAAAATAATAATTTATAAATTATCAAGGGTTCATGAGGGAGTGGGGAGAGGGAAGGCAGGGGAAAAAATGAGGAGCTGATGCCAAGGGCTTAAGTGGAGAGCAGTTGTTTTGAGAATTATGAGGGCAATGAATGTACAAATGTGCTTTACACAATAGATGTATGTATGGATTGTGATAAGAGTTGTATGAGCCCCCAATAAAATGATTTTAAAAAAGCCATTGGGGTATAATTCTACTCTGATACATGTGAGCTCGCCAAGAGTCAGCACTGACTAGATGGGAAGATGTTCCTTGGAGAAATACACCAGGAAATAGAAGGAACATATAGTATAAATGAAACGAAAAGGAGAAAGCTAAGTATTACCATAGAGTCCGTACACTATTCATTGTGTGGAAAACACGTGAGCTATTATAGCACAATTATTTAGAGGTTGACCTGGGAGCTCTTTGCCATAGAGTGCTCTGAGATTGGACCACGTGATGCATGGTGTCAATAGGCATAAAAATGCACAATCTAATTTTTATTTTGATATTTGCTACAAGAAAATCAAAACAAAACACTGCAACTTGTCTTTCAAAGATATTAGCTATTCCATGTTCAAGAACAAAATTCCAAGTATCTTTCAACTTACAGTTTGTTTTTTTGTTTGTTTTTCATGCCTGACTTTGTAATGACTGCTTGCATTCTTTATGTATGGGTCCTTGATGTCATCCCACAACCAACTTAATTAATATTAATATTCAATGCATCAAACCTATTCTTGAGATGGCTTCTAAGTTTAGGTTGGATATACTCAAGGTTGTACTTTGGCCTTCCTGGAGAACCAAAGAGTCAATTTCCTATATTAATTACAAAGGCATAAGCATCAGGGAGAAGGAACTCTGCCTTATAGAGCAATACCTGCCTAGTCATGGACAGTCAATAAATATTTATCGAAGAAATGGATGAATAAATAAAATCAACACTCTAGGACTTTTCTTCATATGAGGGATTCAAAGCGATAGGCACAGTATTATAGAATACACATAATATTAGAATATAGCCACCTTCTCCCTAGTAAATTGACACTCAAAGAATAGGAAAGGGTTAACATGGTCAGAGAAAACTCAAACACCAAGCTCACGCCACCCAGTCCATTCCATCCCATAGTGATCCTGGAGGGCCGAGTGGAATCCTGTGAGTTTCCAACACGATAGCTCTTTACGGGAGTAGAAAGTCCCATCTTTCTCCCACGGAGCCAATTGGTGATTTCTCCCTGCTGACCTTGCAGTTAGCAACCCAGCACCTAACTACGATGCCCCCAAAGCTGGGTGGGAAGTGACCGGGAAAGCGGACTGGGAGAGCCCAGCACCCAGAGTTGAGAGTGTCTAACGCGCTGGAGGCGCCGCGAAGGAACAGCAGGGCTCTTCCAGACCCCAAACTTAGAGCAACACGAGGTGAACCTGAAGAGTAGAAACGATGTTTTAAAATATCAATATTCATGTTTGTTTATTCTTTATTTCAATGATTATTTATTTAAAAAAATAGAAAGCCTGTGTACAAGTTACTCTCCCTGTGGGCACATTAAGCAGGGAGACTGATGATTTGAAAAACTAAGAAGCTAAGCAATGAATATATGTAGCTATTTAAAAAACACAAAACAAAAGTGAAAACACCACACTTCCCAGCCAAACAGGAATTTTGAGGAGAATTTGTAGTTAAATTTGACCATCTTTACAAAAATCACTTCATGTTTTTCCTGATTTTCATGCATTTTCTTATTTTTAGATCAAATCTAACAAAAAAATATTTTGCCAGTGATCTGTAAAAAAAAGTTTAAGCTTAATTCATGAGTTTCTATAACTGTAATAGAAGATGTATAATTGTACTAGATACTGCGATAGAAACGGAATCTTTTTTATCTCATTATCTTAAGATGCTCAGCGTTTAGCACATTGCTAAGTATGATGGAGCAACACAATATTTATTTATTGAAAGGGGAAAAGGTAAATAACGGTCTCCTCCCCCCCCCTGGAAACCATGGGACTAGCAGATTGTACCTCTAGGTAGTTCACTTAAGTGTCTGTAAAATCTCATCTTGAAAACTGACTCCAGATGAATACTGTCCTCACACTGGTTAGCAGCATTTGGGATTAACACAATCAGGTTTACTGCCATTCTTTCTCTTTGCAAATGTAGCCTTCACAGTCAATTTCATCACATGAACACCAGTGATTCCCCAATGATTAGCTTTTGTGAAAACATGAATATATTGTTTGTACATGAATAATGTATTCATATCTTGTTCCACCTCTCTATTTTACTGACATTGAAATGTGCACAATTTAAGGCATAACATTATTAATATTAAAATAATGTAAAACTAGGGCAGAAGTTTGTTTTGCATTAATGAAGTCCTTATGCAAACTATTTTCTCATTGTCAAATTAGCAATGCAGAAATGTAAATATGGTTCTCCAAGGATTCTTGAACTTGAATATATGGTAATGTCAGCATTCTAATAACTAACAACAACAACAAAAAAGTTCATTGAAAATACATTCCTAATGATTTTTTATACTCTGAAGCAATATTTCAATTATAGGGTAAGTATATGTGAAAAATAAATGTCATATTGAAAATAACAAATAAAATGATAAGTTCTAAATTTCAAAACAGAGCAAAATGCATGTTTTCCTTCACTTATTTCTTCAAATAATTGATAAGAAATAACTTATATACAATTATATTTAAAGCTTTATGTCATATGGATGTTAATAAGACAGAAATGACACCCATCAATATTTAGGGTTGTTATTGAGTTTCATAAATTTGACAATAAATTGTGAATTATTTTTTATAAATACAACATACATGTGTAAAATAATTAAGATGAAAAGTTAAATTAAACAATAGCATACCTTATGATTGCATAAAGCAAGCTGTATTTTAGTCTAATTTGTTAGCTAAATGTTTGATGTAGAAGATGATGCTTGTTGTACTTTCTACATTCATTTACCAACCATCTTCAGTCAAGAAAACTAAAATCCTTGTTCATGGTTTCGTTTGAAGCTTTCTTTCCGGTTTATCATCTACATTTCCCTAAAGATTGAAGTTAATTCCTCTCCTTCCCCCAACGCAATTTGCAGTGACTGCTTATCTCTGTCCTGGTTCCTAATGGGTTTCTCATTGGGCTGCTACCCACAAGGTCAGCAGTTCAAAGAGCAGGCGAGTGGCTAATTAGCATATGGAGACTCCTCTTGAATCAGATGTTAGCTAAATTTGGCAAATCTGCTAATTGAAGGTCAGACCAGAGCATATATAATGTAGTTTATAACTTATACTTTTGGACCTGCAAACATTTTAGAAGATGTAATATAATGAGAACTTTCTACACGTGCTTTTAAATGTTTCTTTTCCTCTAACATTCCTTCCAAATTTTAGTTAACTTTGATCTTGCGTCTGTTTGTGAATATCTCATGTCTATATATAAAACTTATATATGTAACTATTTAAATCTTTATCTATATCTATAGATTAACCATGGTCATATCCAGATTTTCCATCTACAAATAAGATAAGCTCTTGCTTTGTGGCCCTACTAAAACATTTAACCAAATATTATCTGTAAAATGGACTTATATTGGACTTACAGAAAAAGGAAGACTATCTTGAACTTGGAGTCCATTAGTCTGAATCAAGATTTCAAGAACCCTGAAAGGCAATGGTGCTCATGAATTACAGCTGATCCAAAAATTGCTAAAAATAGAAATTAGCCACTAAATAGATTAAATGCTTCTTTAAGTGGGAATATCGTGGGCATTTTAAGAGTATCTTCTTTATGTAAGTAATTGCTTAGAAAGGGTTCGCTATAATTTAATCTCTTCAGGTCTGGGGCAAAGCTATTATCCCCAGAACACTGCAGGAATCTAACCATTGGGATGCCTTTTTCTTTAAAGCATTGGCAAGGAGCCTCAGGTGGCTTAGTAAGTTAAGAGATGGGCTGCTAATGGTCCGCAGTTGGGGCACACTGGCCACTCCTTGAGAAGAAAATGAGGCTTTGAGCCTTGCCTTTTGATGCTACTATGAGTCAACATTGACTTTTCGGCAGTATCCAGAAGCCACTATGAAGGAGATGTAAGATTATATCTTAGGCAACTTTCTCATAACAGCTTTGAGAGAGATAGAACCAAAGTGTGGTTTTACTTTGTGAGTCTTATGAAAATTTTCCAACCCTCAAATGATCTTTTCCGCATTGACACTTTTTATCAATTCCTAAAGCCATGCAAGGGGCACCAGAAGTCTTTCCACACTGCCCTCTCCCTGTACTGATTCCTGTCCCTTCAGGGACTTTCCCAGGAAACCAGGAGCTAAAGCTTTCACTCCTGTGGAGAGGAAGGGAAGAGTCACCCAAAGGAAGGAGCGTATTGGAGTGCAGACTTTTAGGCGGTCCCAGGAGGAGGTGACCCAGGGAGGACCAGGACATTTTGGAAATCCAGGTTTGGAGGGGGACGCTCTCTTCCTAGAAGATTTTTTGAACATGCCAGATAGAAGAAGACACTTGAGATCATATCTCCTGCCATGCTCTCTGCTCTGTCAGATGGGAAACTCAGGGTTAGTAATCCCAGACACACCCCTGGGATCCATCCGTAAACACTGTGACAACCTTCACTCTCAGACCCTAAAGAAAAACAAGTATTCTTTGTCATAAGTTAGGCAGTGCAGAAAATCGGCTTGAAAACAGTAGTCTAAGTTGTGATAGCAAACTCCTTACCATTAACTGAGGTCCTCAAGAGAACCCGAAGGCATTTAAAAGGTTACAAGAGGCTCTAATAAAACTGATCTGGATCCTAAGAATCCCAGAGAGAAACAGCACTCAGAGATAAATTTATAACTCCATTTGCCCATAGATACCAAGAAGAAATTATGAGTTGGGGTTAGATTCAACAATCTACTAGCTCTTTGGATTATGTTTTGAGAAAGCAGGGGATGTGGTCTGCCCATAAGAAAGGCGTCTCATAGGACTTTGCTGGTTTGTCATTAAACTAGCTTCCTAGAAATTAGGGGAGCTGAAATACTTTAAAATTTGTTAAAGAGCTTAAATGCTGACTACAGGCAGAAAGAAGGATATTACCAAAATCCTCTAAAGTTATTAGACTCTGGCAATTTACCTCTCTCCTATTTTTGGCACTTGTAATTCTAATCCTTGCCTTTCATCTTCTACCCTATTGCTGCAGGTTATGTTTACCGTAATGGGTAAGTGCAAAAAGTCTAAAATGCTGCACAATTACCGGACATGAACTCTTAGGTACACCTTTCTCATCTAACGAAGGCCAAGTTCCTGATTTAATGGTCAAATCAATTCGAGAAATGAACCTGTAATTTTCAGACTCTTCAGAATCAACCACCCATTAGTCTTTTTTCGGATGAGTAACTCAGCTGCAAGTAGAATGTGATTGTTCCACACGTGCTACCTGTTAGACCTCTTCATCTAAAGCTGTGCTAACTCTTGTCTAGTTACCTTTTGCCTCCGAGGGCCAGAGACACTTGGATTAAGAACGTTTCGCCACAGCAAGTGCTGGTATGTAATGCAGTGTTCAGTTTGCCTCAAGAACCCCCATTTAATTATTATTTACTTCTCCTTCCCTCTCTAAACTTCTCCAAACTCTTACCTCATGCTCGATTTAGGTGAATTTGTGGGCTCTCTTTCGGAAACCCAACTATCTTGTTTTAATCTCACTTAGAGTCTATGACTACTTGTATGACACAGTTTCTAAAACAACATCTTCACTTGCTTCTCAGGGAAAATCAATGTAACAATGGACCAAGTCTTCCCTTCAGATCTAAGGGGGGTGGTACTGGGAACAATTCTGAGAAGCTAGCTGAAACTGCGGCATTGCCTATTGTAAAATGACAGTAAGCAAAAAGCCTCTTAATCTACCATTTAGGTTGAGGTTGGTCATTTTTAAGAGGTTTATTCCTTAGTTATGTTATAGTTAGATGGGGACTGTTTTTACTAAATGCATCAATCACATGGGACAAATAGCAGAAACAAAATTCAAAAAGTACAGCCAGGCACTGTGAGGGTCGTTTCCAGCAAGTAGGACAAGTAGTACCAAGCCTTTTCCGGGACTTGAAACAACTAGCTTGTGTTTAGAATTCCTTTTCAATAGTAACTGCTTTTCAAGAGGTTAGATAGAACAAATATTCTATGCATATATGTTATATAGTGAGTATCTGCTTCGCATAGACGAAGTATGTGTGAGGCACCTTGTATCTTTCATTTATCGGTCTTAATATTAAATGAATATTAAATTGTGCCTGAGGACCTCTACCCAAAGAGCAGCATACGCCACTGAATCGGATTTTGATTATAAGCGCCTGTTACTAAATTTGAGACATTAGAGGATATTGAAGGATGTAATTGAGTTTTACGTGTGAGGTGAATATAAATACTTGGTGGCTAGGGGACAAACTACAGTGGTTTTGAAGTGTGCATACCAATTTGCGAATGCTTTTCCAACTGAAAATGAAATCTAATTCTGTTCAACTTAAAAATGAACTAGCTTTAGTTACTTGCTTAACCAACAGAATATATCATGGCGCATGAAAATAAAATTGCATGACTTGAAGGCTATATTAGGAAAGTGACACTGCACCCTGTTAATTTCTTTTCCTCTTTCTTTTGGGAATTTGCCTTTTGGAATCTTTGCCAAGCTATGATAAAGCCAAGCAGCTCTCTGGAATGACCAATTTTAGATATATGGTCCACCACCAAAGTTACCATTCTGTCTTTATTATAACAGATTATGCTATAAGGGATCTTTTCTGTTACAAAACAAACTAATATAATAGCAAATCATTTACCAAGCTTTATTCCTTTTGGTTTTGTTCTCTCTAAGGTCTTAGAAGAAGTATAGCCAGAGTGCTCTTTAGCAAGGATGGTGAGACTTTGTGTCCCGTACTTTGGACATGGTGTCAGGAGAGACCAGTCCCTGACAAAGGGCGTCATCCTTGGTGAAGTGGAGGGTCAGCGCAAAGGGGAAGGACCTGTGGTGATGGATTGACACAGTGGCTCCAAGAATGGCTTCAAGCATAGGAACAGTGATGAGGGTGATGCAGGACTGGGCAGTGTTTCAGTCTGCTGTACTTAGGGTTGAGGAGTTGGAACCAAGTCGTTGGCACCTAACAGCAGCAATGACCAAGTATATTATAGTAGTCCAAGGAGAAAATAGCTAACAAACTGCTGAGAATCATTAGGATAAAATAATAAACATTGCAAAATAATACTATTATGTTACCTCTGAAATTTTTGTTTAGGCAATGGATTGAAAAATAAAACTCTCATAACAGTGGGGTAGGAGGGGGAAATATATATGTATATGTGTGTATAACATATATATGTATATGTGTGTGTATATATATATACATGTATATATACATATGTATATGTATGTATGTGTGTGTATGTATATATATATATATATAAAACAAGGAAGCAGATGGACTTTGGGCTTCTATTTAAATCTTGTCTCCATACAAGAACGGTTTGTTCTGATAATGCAGCATTGTATGATACTCATCTTCCTGACATGATCACAGAAGACAAAATGGGTGCATATGGAAATGTGGTGAAGAAAGCTGATGGTGCCCAGCTATCAAAAGATATAACACCTGGGTTTAAAAGGCTTGTAATTAACCAAGCGGCCATCTAGCAGGGAAGCAACACAGCCCACATGGAAGAAGCACACCATCCTGTTTGATCATGAGGTGTCGACTGGAAGAAGTATCAGAAGTTCAAAACACAGAACCAACTCCATGTGAAGGGGTGTGGATGCAGTAGAGTCCCAAAATCCACCTGCAAGATGATTGGTCAGTCCCTCTCACCAGGGCCACACTAAACAGATGATAGAGCCAGGGTACAGTATGGCACTGATGGACACATAACTATCCTCTAGTTTTTTAACATTCCCTCCCCTTACTAGTGAGGCTTTTATGTGTTTTACCTCACTGACAACATTAGATTTGCGCATGTTCATTTGTGTATTAGGACAGCACGGTACATGAAGGTCAAGATGGATGATCACTCAGAGACAGTGACAGGAGTGTTGGTTTCTTGAGGGGATGGGAGCAGCGGGTGATGTGGTAAGGGAGGGAAAGGGGAGCAGATAGCATCAATGATTGGATCACCCCACCCAATGGGATTGAACAACAGAATTGTATGTGAATGGTCATATTGGAATGTGTAAGATATGTCAATAAAAGTATTATGAAAAAGAAAAAAAGCTCTCTTCCAAAGAGAATTTTCATTATGTTTCAACACATTTTTCCTTTAGAGCCAAGAAAGTATACAAGTGTGTGTCCTGTTTTCCTGGTGGTAAAGGGGGAATAAAATATAAAGTCAAATGATATTTTTAATTAAGAAATTATTTTGCTTCTAAGTTTATGCCACAGAAGATACTCAAAATGCCAGAAAGATTTAGAATATTTCTCATCTTTTACATATGGATGGGGACTTCATTGTGGGCATATATCTCGGTTTTTATTTTAGGAGGGAAATATTCATCTTTAACCATTAGGTATGATGCTATCAGTGGGTGTTTGGTAGATTGAGGGATTTTCCTCTTATCCCTAGTTTGGTTTTTTAGGGTTTTAAAAAGATAATGAACAAGTATTGGATTGCATCAAATGCTTTTTCTATGTTTATTGACGTGATCGTGTGCTTTTCTCCTTTATACTATTGATATAAAGTATTACTTTTTTTCTTTTGATGTTAAATTAATATTGTACTTCAGAGGTAAGTCCCACTTTGGCATCATGCCCAATTTTGTTTATAGATTTTGTTTTTAGATTTAATTGTAGGTCTTTGCATCTATAGTTATATGGGATATTGGTTAAACATTCTTTTCCAGCAATATCTTTGATCTTTAATTTTTAAATTTTGATTTTTAATTGGAAAATGTGGAAAAATTGGTGTTGGTTTTTATTAAATAACTTGGTAGAATTCATCAGTGGGCATTTCTTTATGGGAAATACTTTGATTACTACATCAATTTCTTGTTATATGAGCCTATTCCATTTATTTTAAAATTTATTCTTGGGCCTTTAAATAAGAATCAGTTCTTGTTTATTCTTATTATTTAAAAATATTGAGTAACTTTGTGTCTTTTTGTAAATTTGCTCATTTTATATAAGTACTACAGACTTTCTCTATTGGCATACAGTTCATATTTCTCCCTTATTTCTGGAAAGTCTTACTTTTATTTCTGTAAGATCTGTAATAATGTTTCTTTTTCATTCCTGATTTTCGAATTTTGAGTGGTTGTTTTCTTTTTTCATGGTTAGTGTAGTTACGATGTTCAATTTTGGTGATTTTTATGAAGAAACAAGTTTTATTATGTATATTTTTCTGCTTGCTTTAGTTAATTCTTTTCCTTCTATTGCTATACACAGTTACAGTCTCAGAAACCCACAGAGGGTTGCTATGAGTCAACACTGACTAACTGGCAGTGAGTTTGGATATGGGCAGTCCCTGGGATACAAATGCCTAGCTGTGTCTCTAAGTGTTTAAGCTGAATTTTCAGATAAGGCAAAACAGTTACTACAGTTCGTATTTAGCCTTAAGAGCCCTGATGGTGCTCTGGGTGAGGGACTGGATTGCTAACCGAGAGGACAACAAACTCACAAACTTCTCCATGGCAGAATTGACTTGATAGCAGCCAACAACAAGCACACAGCTTATAAGAGACAGGGACTGAGAGATAGTGTCAGGCAGAAGGGGGAGTTAGCAGGGCAGGTGAGTGAAGAGCTACCCGGAGCTGGAGAAAACACTTCAAGGAAGCTGCAAGAGGCCAGGCCTCCCGCCTCCCCTTCGCTGGCCTTGCAGCGCAGGGGTAGAAGGCTGCTTAGCCCCAGATTGTTGCTTAGCCCCATATCTGCAGACGACAAAGTTGCAGTGGAAAATTCCCCAGCTACTCCCTCCCCTAGACCCAAGCTATAAACCTCCTCACCTCCCTCCCGGATGGCGTGACGTCTCTGGCCCCAATCAGGGAACTGTGAACCTCACCCAGGAGCTCTGAAATAAACTTTGAAACGGTTTTCTATCTTTTCTTCTTTCTTTCTTTCCATCACCAAATCTACCAGATGGATAGATAGATGATAGATAGATAGACAGATAGATGAGATGACAGATAGACATGTTCCCATAAAGATGTACAGTCTTAGAAATCTTATATATGGTCATTATGAATTTGAATTAACTCATTGGCAGTGGAGCTTGATTTTTTGGGTGTTAGTATAAGAAAATGTTCAAAGTCTTTAGAATTTTTTAAAAGTTGCAGGTGCAGAAAGTGAAGGAGATGGTGATGAGCAATTTGTTCTAATTTGAAAAATTTCAAAGTGAGGTAAATTTACATGACTTTAAAGAGCGTGAAATAGTTATTCCTAAAACAATGTTTGTAACCTGGGGGCAGATTCTTGTGTGCATCATATATAGGAAGGAGGTTTCAAAAAGTTCATTGACAAAAATGGAATTATACAATGATGGGATTTTCCCTGAACTTTTTGAACTCCCCTCATGTACACACACACACACACACACACACCTCCACTGCATTCAAGACAACTCTGATTACTGGCCCACTAAGTTCACAGTATAACTTCTCCATCAGTTTCCCAAGGCTGTAACTCTTTATGGAAACAGACTGCCACACCTTTCTTTTACGGAGCTGCAGCTGGAATTGAACCACCAGCCTATTGGCTAGTAACTGCACCTTAACTACCGTGCCATGAGGGTTTCCTATCTCTCTATCCATCTATCTATCTATCTATCTATCTATCTATCTATCTATCTATCATCTATCATCCATCTATCTATCATCTATCTATCTATCTATCTATCTATCTATCTATCTATCATCTATCAATCATCTATCTATCTATCTATCATCTATCATCTATCTAACTCTCTATCCATCTATCTGTCTATCTATCTATCTATCATCTATCATCTATCTATCTATCTATCTATCTATCTATCTATCTATCTATCATTATTATTATCTATCTGTCTATCTATCTATCTATCTATCTATCTATCATCTATCATCTATCTATCTATCATCATTATTATTATCTATCATCTATCTCTCTATCATCTATCTATCAATCATCTATCTATCTATCTATCAATCATCTATCTATCTATCCATCCATCATCTATCTATCTTTGTTATTGTTAGTTGCCATCAAGTCAATTCTGGCTCGGGATGAGCCGGTGTGTGTAAGAAGAGCGGCTTAGGAGGGTTGTCCAGGCTGTGACCCTCAGAAGCAGACCAACAGGCCTGTTTTCTGAGAGAAATGAAATTTCTGAATGAAATTAGTGGTCTTTGTTTCACTAGGATCTGTAAAACTCCTCAGCCCACCATTTCAGAAATCAAAGGACTGCTGTGTATTTAATAACTCTCTATGAAATACTCTATATTATGTTTGAACATATTACAAGGTCAGTTTTAAAAATCTGTCCTCCATTCCTTAAAGGAAGAGGAAGAATCCACACAGTTAATTATGTAGAGCCACCATGTGAGTGCTCAAGCAGAGCTAAAGAAAGCAAACAGAACGCAAGGGGGAAACTCCATTGTGTTTGAAGCAGCCTGCACAGGATTGTCAGCAGTCGTTTGAGTTGAGATGGCTTTGACGAATTGGGGGAAGGGGTGAGGGGTGAGTCACGTAAGAGCTTGGAAAGTAAAGATACCCAAGAGGAATGGCAAGAATTTATTGTGTTTGCAGAAGAAAATGTAAGCATCAGACACTGTGAAACATTTCTGTACATTAGTCAATGACATTTTGTAGAGGGCTTTGATCCACACTAAGTAGTCACTTATACAATGTGAACCTAATGAATATTTGTGAAGTAAATGTGTCTAAATAAATACGAGCTATCAAAATGACATTTGGGAATCTGAAAAAAGTGAGACTTAGGAAGGATATTCCTATCAGAGTAAGGACACCATACAACTTTCCCTAGAGACTTTCTCAGATGAAGAAAGGCACAAACGCTCCTTTAATGGTATTCTTTCTACATCAGCAAATGATGATTAATCAAGTCTCACTCTATCATAGAATTGATCCATAATCAACTTATCCTTCTACTAGATTAAAGGGTAAACAAAAAACAAAGGTGTCTCGGGCTCAGACCCTCTCCTATGCAAGTTTGAAAGTAAAATATGCCCTGTAGATAAAGACATCTAATTCAGGATTGAAAGTAGGACATGCCCAAAGGGAAGTGCAGTTAATTTAGAACGCAAAGGTAAACGATATCGCGTATAGATGAAGAGAAGCGACATTCTTTTTAAAAAGTGGCATCTCACTCAGGACTTACATTTAGGCACGTTTGGGCTATGT
Organism: Echinops telfairi; assembly: GCF_000313985.2. NCBI lineage: Eukaryota > Metazoa > Chordata > Mammalia > Afrosoricida > Tenrecidae > Echinops > Echinops telfairi. The sequence continues at coordinate 78,702,182 of NW_022103896.1, read as the reverse complement.
TGAGTTGAGGGACGTGTGTTGCAGCTGTGGCACAAGTAGACAGTGGAATAGATGAATATTTTGAGCAGGAAAGCAGCCGCTTAAGATGGTGAATTCAAAAGCGAGAACCATGAATGATAAACTTGAAGGCTTTTTGGTTTCTCCCTTTCTAAGTTTCAATTCGTATTAAGAAACACAAATGGTTGCTTTGTATCCCAGACCGAATTAGGTTTTGGTGAGGAAATTACTTGGAAAGGGAGAACTTGGAGTTAGTATGGTGAGTTTGGGTGCCGGTGGTAAGTCTGGTAGTTTAGTCTCTCTAAACTCATGCCACAGAGGCTGGTGGTGGTGCGGTGGCTTCATGTTGGGCTGCTCACTGCAAGGACAGCAGTTGGAAACCACCAGCCACTCCCAGGGAGAAAGAGGGAACTTTTGACTCCAATGAAGAATTACCATCTCAGAAACTCACAGGGCAGCTCTTTCTGTACTATCTGTTGGGTCACGGTGAGTCACCATCAACTTGATGGCAGTGAGTTACTTTTTAGTTAAACTCACTGTCATAAAGCTAATTTGAAATGATAGGGACCCTATTAGAGAAACGAGAAGTGCTCCTTTGTTTATCCAAGAATTTTAAAAAGCATTATGGGAGCAGACAGACTCATCTTTCTTCTATGGGGTGACTGTTCAATGCATAATCTATTACATTACCAGGGCCCTTTATTCTCCCAAAGTATCCATCAAAGGAGCCCTAGGGATGCTATAAGGTAAGTGCTGGACTTACAACCCCAAAGTCAGAGGTTCAAAACCACCAGCTGCTCCACAGGAGAAAGGTAAGGCTGTCTGGTAAGAAGAAAGGTAAGGAGAAGGGTAAGGTAAAGATTTACAGCATCAGAGAGTCACTATGTCACTATGGGTTCAAATAGAGATGGCAATTGATTTGCTTTAAGTATTCATTATGTTCCAGTTATGAGCTGCGCACCATTCCAGACATTTTCATACATGAATCCCCAGTAATTGGGCCACCACACTGCAATATGGTGACTCTAAGGAACGATCAGGAACGTACAGAAAGAAGGCAGGGATGGAACCTGGTTCTGCTGCGTGTTAGCTGTTAGGCTTGGATAACTCACTTTCTATCACACACCTTGAATTCTTCACATGTAAAAAGAAATGTCTAGTGGTAGACCACCTTCTGAGACCTTGCCTCATTTTCCCCTCAACATATCCTGGAATTCCCATCACTGCCTTTGTCCTCTTTCTAGTGCCATAGGAGATTCATGGTGCTCTCCGACCCTCCACCTTACAGCCTCTTTTCTCTGCCGGTACTTGCTCTGCCCCACTACTGATGCTGTCTCACTAGATAACTATGGTCCCTCATCCCCATCCCCTCAACCCCTCACCCCACAGACTCCTAACCCCATTCCTTGCAAGAATCAAGCTCTACTGCTTCTTAACAATTCTGCAACAAGAGGTGTTTTGGCCAAAACCCAAACTCAATAGCTAGGCCTCACATACAGGCCATTTTTCCAGCTTTCTGAGCATGGCTTATTTTGCTTGTCACAGAGCTCTGTTGATTTTTTTTGTTTGTTTGTTTACTCTGAGAGTGACCTCTGTGGCTTGTGCCAGCCATGTACTCGAGCCATGATGACTGGAGTTGTTGGTGTCCTTTGGACCTTCTGGGGTTGATATTTCGGGGTGGGGCCACTCATTCTGTATGAGCTGGAGAAGCCCACCAGTTTGGTTTGCTAAATCCTCAGCTCAGACCACCTTCACAGGCCTCCTTAAAAGAAGGAAAGAATTCTGTACATGAAAATGTTGCACATGAAAATGTACAATAAATGATGGTATTTTTTAAAAGATTGTAATGGTGTGTAAGTCAACAGTACAGAGTCACCTATACTACCCACTCCCCACTCCTGAAGTGAAGACTAACGAGAAGTTGATTGGTTACATCTTCTGTTTAAACACCTTACATTAAGGAATTTTTCAATTAAAATTTAGATACCCATGAAATAATATTTCTATAGGTACAATCTTTGGAAATATGTTTCTTTTTTTTAAATAATTTTATTAGGGGCTCATACAACTCTTATCATAATCCATGCATACATCAATTGTGTAAAGCACATTTGTACATTCATTGGCCTTATTCTCAAAACATTTCCTCTCCACTTAAGCCCCCGGCATTAGGTCCTCATTTTCCCCTCCCTCCCCGCTCCCCCCTCCCTCATGAGCCCTTGATAATTTATAAATTATTATTTTGTCATATCTTGCTCTATCCGACATATCTCTTCACCCACTTTTCTGTTGTCCATCCCCCAGGGAGGAGATCACATATAATTCCTTGTAATTGGTTCCCTCTTTCCAACCCACTCTCCCTCTACCCTCCCAGTCTTAAAATTCCATTATAACTTCATCCACTCAAGGGCCTGGGCTTCCTACAAGAATATACAAACAGAGTATAATCATTAGAAACCTCAAGAGGTCTGATTCTTCAATTTCATAGATGAGTTCATTGATTTTCTCTTTTATTTCAACTTATTCTACAAAAAATATGCTTATATAATGTGTATATTTGTTGGGTTATATAAGCTGACAAATATTACAATACTGTGATTGTTTTTGTTGTTCTTATCTATGATGACAATTTGTTCAAATCTTTAAGGGTAGAACTCTTTAATAGGGAATTTTGATTTTTCCCATTGTCCATATTATTAAAAACTTCAATTCTATGAAGAAGTTGGAGTACACGTCACATTTAACTACTCCTTGTCTTCCTCTTAAGGAGTCCTGGTGCTACGATTGGGTAAGCATTTCAGTGGGAACCAGAAAGTCAGTTGTCAAAACCCACCAGCTACTCCACAGGAGAAAGACGAGGCTATGTGCTCATCTAGGAAACTCTACATAGGCTCATTCTTGATGAGTAGGAATCGTCTTTCCCAGGCTCAGAGTACAGGAGCCCTGGTGGTGGAGTGGGTTACACACTGGGCTGCTAACCACAGGGTCATCATTTTGTAAAGCCACCCAGTGTGCAGGGGAAGGATGAGGCTTTCAATTTCCATAAAGAATTACTGTTGTATGATGCATGCTGGACCTGACCTGGTTTTCAATCTTTTCTGTATTTTATTCACTCATATTAGGCTTTATCTCAGAGGTGTTATGTCATTAGGGGGGGTCACCCTCTTGAGGTTGTGTTGTATGTCGTTCTGTCTTTTGGTCTATGAAACCCAGGATTGATGAACTTATAGGGATAGTAATAGAATAAGGGTTTGGGGGGGTGAGGTGGGGGTGGGTCAAAGGGAGACAAGTGTCAAAAAGTCCAAAAAGAAAAAGAATGTTTGGAAGCACTGTGGTAGCAATTGTACAATACTGCCTGCTTGAGGGGCTTAAACTATGGAATGATATGATATATGTATGAATTCCCAATTAATAATAAATTCAAATAAATATAAATAAATTCATTAATTTTAATAAAATAATTTGTCTTTAGAAACCCACAGTGCAGTTCTACCCCGCCCTAAAGGGTTGCCATGAGTCAGAAAGAACTTGCTGGCAATGAGTTTACTCTGAGCACTTAGTGATGACTTCATTTTATTAACATAATTTGTTAAGTAAATTATTCTTATTTAAATATTTATCATCCCTTATTTTAGAGTTCAAGTAAAGTGATTTCATGACATGTGATTCTTTTTCAGATTTCAAGCAACTTTACAGGAATGAGAATTTAAAAAGAGTCGAAGTCTAATGTGGTTGAGTTTAATATCACACATGTAATGACATGAACACATATGCAAACATAGTGTATACAAACATAGTCTTCATAATATCTTCTCTTGCTTGCAGTGTCATGATCAAGCTGTTATTAGAAAATTTCAATCCAATGCAGTAGTGAGTCAAATGCATGCCTCCTTCTGTCCCTAGCTGTCCTGGGATATTCTTACATTTCAATCCATCTCTAGGTCAACTCTGAGTGGAAGTCCCCTTCAGACTAATGCTCTAGTTCTTAAAGATGACTATGTGTGTGTGTAGCATTAGGCAGTGGTTCTTGAACATGCTGATTATATTGCTCTTGAAGAGTCTATAAAGGAATGAAGTAATAAAGAATTGCCTCTTATGTTTATGGAATTTTCCTGCTCCCTTTAATAGACATACAATTTGCAATATTAGAATTTAAGATAATCATGTTTTTAGAATTAATTTGTATGCAATTCCTTTTTAAAATAGACTTGGAAATGTGTGAGCACATCTTTTGGTGGCTGGGCTAAGATAAATTTCTAGGCTCTAAACTACCCAAGACTGTAGCACTTTCTGAAATGGGCTAATTACCAAGAATAAAAATAGCATTACTAAAAAGGTTTTCAAGGAATTATTTCTAAAAATAATTATGTGATCATAGAAGTACTCTGTTAAAAAATTAACATGATTTTTCAATGCTTATAACAAGCTAATGTATATCATAAAGTTTCAAGTGGAGTTTATCATACTTATTGCTGCCAAATTTATTTGGTTATATTTGTTTGGTTATAGAACCATAGTAATCAATCATGCTAGTATGCATGATACAAACTTGGGGGAATCAGTGCCCAGAAATTGGGAAGTAGAGCCCTAGGAGGTGGTTTGACAAGCTCCATCCTTCCTTGTTCAATGAACTGTCTAGAGCTTTCTCATTGGGAAAACGGCGACCACAGCCGTCTGCTAGGTATTTTGGATATCTTGTACGCAATTGGTTTAATAAAGCTCCATAGAAGCTTTATATTCAACATAAAATATATTAAGTACCGAATATCTTACTAACATGCTTCATAATTTTGTAAAATGAAACATTTTAGAATTTTTATCGTTTTCATTATTCTGTAAAAAAGTACAATGGTAGAAGTACCACGGACTCCCCAAAGAACAAACAAATCTGTCCTGGGAGATGTACAGCCAAAATTCTTCTTAGGAAGAAGGATGACAAGACTTTGTCTGATATACTGTGGATATGTGATCAGGAGAGGCCAGTCTCTGGAAAAGGACAGCGGGCTCAGTAAACCAGAAGGGTGTTGAAAAGAGGATGGCCCTTGATAAGATGGATGGACACAGTGGCTGCGACAAGGAGCTCAAACCTGAGAACAATTGTGAGGGCCTCACAGCACCAGGCAGTGTGAGTTACGTTGTACATGTGGCAACTTTGAGTCAGAACTGACTCTATGGAACCTGACGGCGAGGCCAGTGAGGACAATGGCTTGTTTTCCATGAAAAATAGGAACAGTTGACGCTGCCTCCAAAATATCTAGTCTCCGGCAGTCTTTTAGAAACTAACTCTTATATGCTTATATTCCCAGCGATTGGCGATGAGTCCTTAGACAGCTTCTTAAACATTTACTAGCAAAGCAACAATTTTAATCTAGGTGTTGCTACAGGAATCAGACTTGAAGCGCTATTCAGTTAAAGGTCTAGAAGTAGAAAGTCGTCCATTATGTTTTACATTTACAGGTTGCTTACTAGAGTATAGCTATATGTGGGGGAAATGTTGATGTGACATTTAAATAATTCTAAGCTAATAACAACAAAAACCCATAAACATGTAGAAATGTTATGTGTTATTTTCAGGTGTTATTGAATTGGCTCCTTCCATCTTTGTGATCAATCGCAAATTTAAAATCGCTACGCAAACTTACTGTTGTTAGGTGTCACGTGACCCTCTGCACAGCAGAATGGAACACTGCCCGGTCTTGTCCCATCCTCAAAATTGTCCCTACACTTGAGCCCCACGACGCAAACTTAAAATCACTAAAAACATTTCTAGAAATTGTTTTGTATTGTCAATTATTTAAGAATACAGGTTTTTGTGAAATCAAGAGAAAGCTGTTGTTAAGTTATTACAAAGTTTTAAGGTATTAAGGAAGTAAAGAATGATTTAATTGACCATGTTCATATATGAATCTGCATATATTAGTTGAAAGTGCCGTGTGTCTGGCACAAGAGCCCTACCTCGTGGAATGTCTCCGGGTCCTAATGCTGTAAATACCTTATCAGCCTTGTCATTCTGCCAGCCCTTCTAGGAGGCTAAATAATATGAGAAGATTGACATTCAGCAACATAAACATAGACAAAAATATATTCACATAATACAAATATAATGATGAAATATATTACGCATTGGGGACATCTCAAGAGAAACAGTGCTAGTAGGAGAGTATTTATTAAAGATTTTTATAAAAGGTATGGTAGAATTTAATGAATTCTCATGAGGGTCAATTATGAAGCCTGCCATGACAGAAGAATAAAACATTATTTGAAGAAGATATTCTCATAAATGTGAAGTATTTGAAGATAAAGAAATTGAAAATATGAATGCCTAATTTGCAAAATTAAAATATAAATGAATTAAATAATAAATGTAACCAGGAAAGTTCAATAATCTTTAATAGTTAAAGTATCATTTAAAGATTTTATGTAAAATTATGTAAAAGTGTAAATAAATGTAATATATACTTTTCTTTCTTTTTTTAATATATACTTTTCTTAGGTAAATAATTTCTTTGGATTAATCAATTTGAAATATGAGTTTAGTTGATATTATTATCAAAAAAAGCTCTATTTAAATTGTCTTAAAATAAGGTCTATTATATTAAATCTATTTTTTTCCCGTAAATAAAAGATTAATGTTAAAGGCTTGAAACCACTTTAACCAAGCTTGTTGTTTTCTTTTATATAATAGCAATATCTTATTAAAAAACAAATTAGAACCAAGCCTGATGCTTATTTTTCAAGGAGTTATTGTTTACTGAACAGATGTGGATTAGAGGTAAGCAGAGGAATTCATTTCAGAAAAATTCCCACTCAAGATACATGGAAATGATTTTTAAGCAATTTGTGATATATCCCAAGAGATATAGTTATGTTGCAGAATATGCTGCAGCTTTAACAACTGTTATTTAAAACATATACATTTTAATTGTGGACATTTTGTATGCCTGCATTTCTTTTTTTTTTTTATTAAAAGATCATTTTACTAGTGACTCTTACAACTCTTGTTACAGTTCATACATTGATTGCATCAGGCACATTTGTACATATGTTGCCTTCATTCATTTCTAGACATTAACTTTCTATTGAGCTTTGGTATCAGCTCCTCATGTATTCCCTTCCCACCACCCTCATACCCCCTTGGTAGATTATAAATTATTATTATTTGAATATTTTACACTGACTGCTGTCCCCCTTTCCCCCGTGTTTTCTGTTGTTCTTCGCCCTAGAGAGAGGTGTATGGTTATGTGCCAACCATTGCAATTGGTTCATCCTTTCTCCCATCCTCTCTCCCCTTTCTCCCTACCCTTCTGGTATCACTAGCCTCACTTCTGTTCTTGAATTCCATGTATCATGAGCCCCCCTCTCTTTTCTATACCTGTGTGCATGGTCTGGTCTAGTCTGAATTGAGAAACAGTACTTAGGTCACAATAGTGGGGGGTGAGGAAGCTTCAAGGACCCAGAGGAATGTTGTGTGTTTTAGCGATGCTTTACCTGTGCCCTGCTTGAGTCATCCCTTCCCTGTGGTCCCTCTGTGGGGAGATTGTTCCATTGCCTGCAGATGGGCTTGGGTCTCTGCTCCACCTGTCCCCTTGTTCTCAACAAAATGTTTTGTTTGTTTGTTATGTGTCTTCTGATGCCTATTACCCGGTCCTCATGATTGCACTGACAGTGTGCTTCTTCCATGTGGGCTTCTTGCTTCTCTGCTGAATGGCCACTTCTTTAACTACAAGCCTTTAAGACCCCAGACTCTGTATCTTTTAATGGCCTGGCACCATGTGCATTCTTCACCACATTTGCTTATGCATCTGCTTTGTCTTCTGTGATTGTGTCTGGAGGGTGAGCATCTCAGAATGCTGATTTGTTAGAACAAAGTGTTCTTGTATTGAGGGAGGGTATGAGCAGAGTCACTATCACAGTATATTGCCACATAAATATATATACATAGGCAATATCTCTATTTTTGTGGATAAACATATTTACATATGTACACACCTATGCTTATGCCTCTATCCATTGTATGCCTGCTTTTCTATCTCTTTCCACTTCAAAAAATTTCAAAGTGGAAGGCCCTAGTACTTCATTTAACTGTTATCAACATTAGGGGCATTTGGACAATTAAGTCTCAGGAAGGTGGTTTCAAATTGAGTTTTATATGAGTTACAATTACTGTATCATTTTTTAGTTACTTCATCAGCCATCTTCATGTTTGTACTTTAAACAAAACTTTGGTTTATTATGTCACCTTAAATTAAATGGATGATGGAGCAGATGAAGGCTAACAATACTTTTAAGGACCCTAAAAGTGGTGTGGGGGGTTAATACCTGGTAATATGCACCTAATAAGCCACATTGGCCCAAGCTTCTGTGCACCTGCTGGGACCCAGGGCAAGTGCCACAGAACATTGAGGCATTGAATCCTGATCTTCAAGGCTCACAACAAACTCTAAAGGCCATGCCAAAGGGATCTGCCGCCTACCTCACACACATCTATAACCTGAGGACTTAAGACTGAAATTACATGGAATGTGAAAAAGCAGAAGACAACTAACTATACCAAAAGTATTGCACTGTTGGTAGGCAGACAGCATTGACTTAGTTTTATATCTGCTGTGTTAAGATGTGTATTATTCTGGCAGACCTGCGAATGACATTGTCAATGAATATTGTTGTAGATTTTGCCTGAAAACCAACTCTCATTGTTTGTATAAATGTTGTCCAGCCACATAAGGATTTATTCTGTACAAGTGAATAATTCAGGTATTGTGATGAGTAGTTAGTCTACACTTCTTTAGTCTTCCTCTTTCAAGAGTGTTTTAAAAATTAGTACTATGGGCTAATCAATGAAACTATTAACAGAAGATCCCTAGGCACCAGAGAGATGATCAATAAGATTCTCTACCATAAATTAACAAGGACATCTCTAAGGAGAGTCAGAGTCAGATAAAACTCATAGAGCCTATATTGAATTTTGGGCTCACACTTAATTCTACCTCCAATCTAAGAACAATTCGTTCTTACAACATGGTCCTGTCTGATATCCTCATGAAGAAAGCACAGAAATGATAGGTGAGTTTTAAAGTGTGGTGTGTCAGGGGAGCCAGCCCCTAACAAATAATCACTGGTGTGGTAAGTGCAATTGTACTGCTATAACATAAAAAATTACAGTAAAGTCATAGAGAATAAGAGAGATAGGAGAGAGAGTAAAATAAAAGAGTCAGAGACATTTCATGGTAGCATGGTCTCCTCAGCCACTCTTGATGGTCCACGCAGAGGTGCAGAAGGAGGAGAGAGGAGGAGAAAGGGGGAGAAGGAGTGGAGAAGGAGGGAGGGAGGAGAGGGAATGAGGACAGGAGGAGACAGTGATTTATTTCTAACCAAGGCTTATATATCTTTTGGGGGCGTGCAAGCCCCCTGATTATAGGTAATGACTTATGTCACAGGAAGGGGTTGTACCATAGGCAATACAGCAATGGGAGGGGGATGATCTGGGGCTGCACATGCTATAGGAAAAAGAGGGATTAAGGGTACACATGTGACAAGATAGGTGACTCCTAGATTCATTATGGCAGCTTTGATTGTCGTTGAGCTGGTGGTTTGATCTATTCTGAGCTCTTCCTGGAAAGCAATCCACTGTTCTTAACAGCAGGGAGTGCGCCCTACCTATGGCAGGCCAGACAATAGGGTCTGCTTGCTCTGGATGGCTGATGCCTTCAGGGAGATAACTTGACAATAATTTACCATAAATTGCAAGCAGTGTCCTAGGTCTGACATATATTTGGGCTGAGACAAGCTGGGGAACAGCCTTTTTGTATCCCACAGTGGTGAAGAAATTAGATGGTTCTTGACAATCAGACAGAATAGCATCTGGGATTTTATAGTCTTGTTTTCCAAATAAACGGCCATCTAACTGAGATGTCAACTAAGTCCACATGGAAGAAGCACAGCAGCATCTGTGACCCAAAGATTGCAAATTCTTTAATCCAAATCCAAGGAGGGAATCGTATCAGAGCTTAAATAGTGCGATTCTGGTTTGCAGAAGACTTGGGATGACAGTGGAAACCCAAAATACATTTGAGAGATCTACACAGGAAATAAAGCGCCCCTTATTTCCTTCTAATCATAATGGAGGGATGAGAATAAACCGCTTACCAAATAGCGAGTATTAGACAGATGACTATAGGAGATCAAAATGATAAATCTGACTTCAACAATTAGAACACTGTCACTTGATCTACCACCTACTACATTTTGGGCTAGAAGCTGAAAAAAAATATTTTCTGTGGGTTTCTTTTTTCTATATTGAGGTTGTCTCAGATGTATTTTGACATTAGGGGATGCCTGCATGAACCTTTGTCATGTGTTTGTCTATCTTTGGGCATGTGAAACCCAGGTTCGATGAACCTACAGAAAAACCAATTAGAATGCGGGTTCCTGGTTGGATTGGGAAAGGGAGCTGATACGAAGGGGTTCAAGAAGGAAGCAAATGTTTCAAAACTGATTATGGTAGTGGTTTTATAATACTGCTTGATGTGATTGAACTATAGAATGATCAAATGTCTGGAGTAACTCCTAATAAAATGTTTTTTGGGGAGAAAAACTACATGGGATACAAAATAATTAGATTGACAGATAAGCAAATAGGTCCAAAATTTTTTTTTAATGGAAAAGAAATGTCTCTGCACATGGGTCATTTGACACCTTCGATGGGATACAAAATAATTAGATTGACAGATAAGCAAATAGGTCCAAAATTTTTTTTAATGGAAAAGAAATGTCTCTGCACATGGGTCATTTGACACCTTCGATGTCAAACACTAGCATTTAGAATGGTGGCTGTGTTGAAGACCGAAGGGTCTAGAAAATGACCACTAGGCAGCTGTAAGCGTTAGGTCTTAGAAGGCTCTGTGTAGTCACAAAGAAGCAGTGCTGGATCCTGACCTTTCACCAGAAGTCAAAGAATGGATTGCTTTCAATAAACTGACAGATGGTAAAGGGTAATCAGGAAATTTAAACTTCAAAGAAAATGGTCATTCCTGAAATATGTTAGCAAAGTTGAAAATGAAAACAATCCATTAAAATAAAAGCAGACTGAAATAATCTCTGAGAAACAACAGAATGCAAGGAAAGCTATGCACAAAGTTGGAAATATTCAAATAGTTTAGGCTAAGTTGCCGACCCTTAGCATAAACTATTTGAATATTTCCAACTTTGTGAAAGGTCAGGATCCAGCACTGCTTCTGTAGGTTCATCGAACCTGGGTTTCACATGCCCAAAGATAGACAAACACATGACAAGGCGGCAACTTGGAGACCGAGTCCGTGTTTTGATTGGTACAACTGCAATTCCATACTATTTGGGGGAATTCTCTGTGCACGTCTTGTGCAGTGATTTTGTAGTCAGTGTTTAACAAAAACAAAGCGCGTTCTGAAAGCTCTCCTTCTCCGTATCCTGCCTCTTCAGTCTCTTCACTTTAGCTTGTCCAGTTGGAGAATGAGTGGTTCTCCGTCCCTTAATGGAAACCAGTGGAGAAGGCTTCTTCTGCCATGAGAATGGCACCATGAAATTAGCAAAACTGACCAAATTTCAATACTTCCAAGCCTGCTGAGTATCTCTATATACCAGCACTTCCATTTTTATCACGTTAAATATCCCAGAGTGTTCGTGGATGTTGCAAATGGTTAAACATTGGGCTATTAACTGAAAGGTTGGCAGTTCAAACTCACTGAGAGACCCTCCAGGAGAAATAAATGACTGCTGGCCTGTTTCTGAGAGTCCATAGCCTTGAAAACCCTCCGGAGTGACTCTACTCTGAACACGTGGGGCCCCATGAATGGATGTTAGCTGGGTGACAACCAGTAACGTCATGTAACAATTATGTAATATGTTTATAGTCCTCAAAACACTTTCTGGCAAGCAGATTACTAAAATAAGACCTTGAGTTTGTTTGTTTTTTAATGAAAATGGATGTGCTGGTTAAAGAAATTCAGAAAGATTAAACATCTTCCTCCCAGTTAGAGTGAACTGGATTTGAATCCTTACTCTGCCACTTTCTAGTAATGTACACTTGGCAACTAACTCAACAATGCTTCAAATTCTTGTCTGAAAGGGAATAATAATATACCACAGGTTTGTTATAAGAAAAAAAGGAGGCAGTAGACATGCCAATTACCATAGTACCTGGGACATAGTCTGGTCTCAATGACAATTCTTAGCATCATTCTTCTTTCTACAGATTATAAAACTCTGGAAGGTCCTGGCATGCTTCTTCGTTTGCTTGCATTGATCAGGACTCTTGTCTCCAGCAATAGAAGAGAAAAGAGTCCAACCAAAAGCACGTTCCAGCCATAAAACCTGGTCTTACCTATAGAGGCTTAGGCAAGGCCTAAGGAATTGTCATGGGGATAGTTGCTTTATCTGTTATTATGGGGGCTGTGACACAGAGAAGCAGGGGAATGACAGTGAATAATGAAGGGACAAAATAGCTTAGTTTCTCCTCGATACTCAATTATTAAGAAACTATGCTAGTTTAAGAGGTGTGCTAGAAAAAGCTCCCAGTAGTCTAAGAGGAATTCTAACAAAGCTCTAGATCAGTGTTAATTGATGAATTTTAGGTTTGTGAATAATTTAAACTCAGTTTAATGAATAAAATTTATAGTTACTATTTTGGAGTCCCTAAGTGGTATAAGGTTGGCAGCTTAAACCTACTTAGTGTCACTATGGAAGAAAATACTTTAATTTGCTTCTGCTTACCAAACCAAAATCAAGCTGACTGCCCTCGAGGCAATGCTGACTCATTGCAAACCCCTGTGGGTTTCTATCACTGTAACCCCCTCAGAGCTGCTGGGGGTTTTGAACTGCTGACCATGAGGATTGCGGTCCAATGCATAACCATTATATATGTGCTTATATACATGTGTATATATATATACATATGTGTGTATCTATCTATTGATCTATCTATCATGTATGTATGTATGTATGTATCTATCTATCTATCTATCTATCTATCTATCTATCTATCTATCTATCTAACCTCACCAGGGCGCCTTTGCGTACAGTCAAGAAAAGAAAATCCTGCAGAGAGACCTTTTATTTTGTGATGTCTGGGTGAGAATTCATGGTAACTAGCAACAATAACAACAATGGTTATTATTAGAACAATTTGAGCAATATACACATGCATACATTTGGTCTTTAAATCCTGTAAAAACATTTTTTTTGTTTTATTTTATTTTATTTTTTTTAACATTTTATTAGGGGCTCATACAACTGTTATCCTAATCCATACACACATCAATTGTGTAAAGCGCATTTTTACATCGTTTCTCAAAACATTTTCTCTCCACTTAAACCCCCGACATTAGGTCCTCATTTTCCCCCTCCCTCGTAAATATCATTAACTGCATTTCAAATATTAAGACCCTGAGGATCAAAATGACTAGGAAACATACCCAAGATAATAAGGCAGAAAATGACAGAGCCCAAATTAGATCCTACATCTGTCTGACTCCTAAGACCCATGTCCTTTAAACACTCTCACAACTTTGGATTCCCAGAAAACACTAATCCCTGGCAGATGGGAAACCCATGTTTTGAACAGGCACTTTCCTCCCTGTCCAGTGGGGTTTGTCTGCTGTATCATTCCCAAGGGATTCTTCTTTGAGATCAATACATGTAGGAGGGTAATAAGATGTGAAGTCAATAAAAATGACCTATGGAAATTAACCACTTCCTTTCCACATCTGTCTTTTGTCATTGGCTCGGGGATGTGATTTCTCTATTATTCTCACGATTTACATATTCCAGTAATGTTTTTGCAGCTCCAGTAGAGTAGCAGTCAATCTTTAAGATCACATGGAAATGCCAACGTCGGGTCAGAGAGCCTGTGTGCCATTCTAACATTCTGGTTGAACATTCGGGAAAGAGCCCATGGCCTAGAGGCAAGGCAGGTAGCTAATGAAGAGGAATGAGAGTGGCCACCCTGGCTGTCTACTGTGCACTGCCGCGATGGGCTTAGCTACTTGGTGGGGCTGTGAGCACTCTGCTTACGAAATATTTCAGACAGAAGTCAACTCAGCTGCAGCTGCAGCTGCCGTGGGGCAGTCATTGGAGTGATCCTGGGACTTGGACCCAAACAGAAACTACCTGCTCGCTGTTAAAGGAGCACGGGGTGCCTGCGAAGTCCCCACCTGGAACGTAATGAAACAATGACGTGATGGCGGCACAGTGAGGTTGGGTGGAGGAGAGGAGGTCAAACTGCTCTCCGATTATAAAGATGGCCACAAAACCAATTAAGTAGAAGAGGTCATTCTTACGGTGGTAGGGAACAACAACAAGCAACTATGAGTCATTAATAAGAATCATCCTTGATGTAAGTGTATTTGCAGGTGGAGATGCTAGGAAAGAATGCTCTGTATAGTTTGTGAGATCATAATGGCATTTTGGGAAGAGTGCACAGCTTTGTGTTCAACGTAATACATCATAAAGATCTTAGGCCTCAAGATGGAAGTTGGAGAAGACACTGTGTGAACTTATGTGCACGTAGTTACCTCCCTTACCTAAACAGTCCTGATTCTTTCACCTGTTAGTTGCCCAGCCCACAATTAGCCCTTAAATCCTGGCATCATGAAATGAAACAGAGAAAAAAAGAGCACAGATTCAAATTTCTTTACGTAGACATGGCTGGCATGGTGCCATCTGCTGCACTGTCCACCATTGGGCTTAGAAGAGTAATTCAATTTCTCAAGGTTTGTGTTTGTGGTAGTAAACAAAAAATGTTCAGTCAATGGACAAAAAGGTAACTGACATGAGATTAAATAACCACAACATTTAACTCTGATTATAATAACAAAAAGTATATTTTCACAGCACTTAATTTTGAAGAATTTAAAATATTCTGAACTTTATGAATTCTTATTTTTCAGGTAGATAGAAAACAAGCATTGTCATTATTGAAAGTAGAGTAATAATATATTATACTAAATTATATCATGAAACAATCCAGAACATTTTTTTCATCTACTAATGCCCTCATGTACCTACTCGGTGTCAGGCTGATCTAGATGGGGCCACATCTTCCATGAACTAGTGATTGCACTTCCTACAGCACATCTGCTAGTCTGCCCAAACAAATCCTAGTGCAATTATGCAGTACTAATGTCAATGTTTAATAGAAGCCCGGGATTCTCATGTGATTACTTTGCTGCTGCAGAGAAATGGGACCTAATTTAATGTTAAGCCTGCAATTAGCAAATAGTGAACTTTTTCTGGGGTAAATGAAATCTCTTTCATTTTCAGAATAAAGGCATTTAAAATTAAAATTAAATAACCTAGATAATAATATTTTTGCTTTGACCATAGTCAATTTCATGAAAGATGTTTTCAAAGAGTAAAAATAAATCCGCATCACTACTTTCTTTAATTGATTTTACTTAAGTCTATTCTTTTTAAAATTTTTACTGATATGGGAATCTTATACTCCTTCCATCATCTTTTTTATTTTTAAGTTATCCAATAGATAGATGATTATTAACTAAGAATAATAAAGCACTGTTTATAAAAAATCATTATAATAATTCATACTTTAATATAATAGCTTATCATTTGCTCTATATTAAGGTTAACCCTATATTGTATAGTCACATAGACTTTGACAAATGTCTGATGCCATGTGTCCACCATTAGAGAACGATATAACTGCCCCCAAGTATTTGGTTTTCCACTAATTCATCAGTGTCTCCTCTTTCCGCATCCATTGGCACAGCTCCTCTTTTAATGGATGAATAGTTTTACTATTTCAGAATGCCATTTAGTTCAGTCATGCACTTTGGCACACTGACTTCTATTATTTCAAAACATATATTAAAGTTTCTCCCAAGTCTTTTG
>NW_022103896.1:78675061-78685392 GCF_000313985.2 Echinops telfairi | reverse complement strand
AACAACCCAGGTATCCATCAACAGTTAAAGGGATTGACAAAATGTGTTCGACCCATACAATGGAATAGGACGTCAGCCATAAAGAGAAATGGGGCTCTGACCAGGCCTGCTGCAACATGGCTGAACCTTTAAAGTACTGTGGGCAGGTATCGTCAAGTGAGTTCCAACTCGTAGGACCCTAAAATGCAATAGATGGAAACACTGCCCAATCCTGTGCCTCCTTCACAATTGTTATGTTTGAGCCAATTGTTGGGCCCACTGGGTCAATCTACCTCACCAAGGATCCTCATCTTTTCCCATGACTTTCTACCAAATATGATGTCCTGTTCCAGGGCCTGTTCTCTCCTGATAATGTGCCCAAAGTGCTTCACACAAACTCTCATCATCTTCGCTTCCAAGAAGAAATCTGACTTCACGCCTTTCAGAACAGACTGCTTTATTTTTCTAGCAGACCATAATATTTTTCAAGATGTTTTACCAAAACAATAATTCACATGGATCAATTCTGAAGTCTTCCCATTGTCCAATTTTCACATGCACATGAGGAAATTGAAAATACTTTGACATGGGGCTGACACACCTAGTTCTCAAAGTGACATCTTTGTTTTTTAACACTTTATAGAGATCTGGGGCAGCAGATTTGACGAGCGAACCAGGTCTTGACTGTTGCTTCTGTAAACAATCATTGTAGATTTAAGTAAAAGAATTCCTCGACAATTTCAATGTTTTCTCAGTTCATCATGATGCTGCCCCTAGCTCCAGTTGTGAAGATTTTGGCTTTCTTTACACTGAGTGGTAATCCATACCGAGGACTGCAGAAACTCAAATAAGGGCTCAACCAACAGTGACACTCCTCTATGTACAAGAAAGAACATCTCAACAGCAACGTTACATCAAAAGGAGACTCAGCCTCTTTCAGCTCAAGTCCGTAGGTCCGATGCTAGCTGAGCCATTTTTAGAGTCATTTAGCTGGAGATTGATGATGCCAAAAAGCAAAGCAGGAACGTCACGAGCTTGTGGGTAGAGTCGTGTGGATGCAAGGTCTGTGGAAACATAGCAGAGCACTGAAAACTCTCAGAGTTGAACAGCCTCCATAAGACCACCCATCAAGCAGGAAGGTGAAGGGATGAAAAAGAAGAAGTTACCAGTCTGTTTCACTCTTATACTAAATGCCACACCCACAAGGAGGTGACATTAGACTACCACGTAGCGACTGGTTGGGGTCCATTCCTATCTCCACATAGGTACCAAAAAGTTTACAGAAAATCAACTGCTACATACATCAGCCTCTTTAGAGAACTAAATCAGGTATAAACTTTCCCTCTTCCTGATGGATTGAGATGATATGCTATTTCTCATGTCAAAAATCAATGTGAAAACTCTTTTGAGGAATATAACACCATTAAAGCTTCCAATCATCTTTATAACTCTTTGCAGTCAGTATAGCAATAAATAAGTAAATAACATAGCATATCAGAAGACATGTCTTGAAACTAAAAGAACTATCAAGCAATTAAATCTGATCAACTGGCTATAATTTCATGAGTTTTATCTCCAAGAATCCTATCATTAGAATTCTCTAATGGGGAAGAAAGAACAATTTTTTTCATATTTTGGGCAGGAAGAACAGGAAAGAAAGTAACTACATTTAAATAAAATCAAAGAGTTGTCCATAACAAAGGCCTGGACAGCAATGGGAACATTTTATTGGCATTGAATGGAGGTAAAATTACCCAATCCCAACCTCTTCTAGCCTTATGGTCTCATGTAAGAGGGGGGAGAGCTGATAAACATATAGTAACGTCATAGCCCAGGTACACAGTCTCACTAACACTTGGGGTTGGTGGGGGGAGTAGAACACTCTCTCACATCTTTTCACTGCATAAATAGGGCTCTAGTATAAGAGTAGATTATAGCTGAAAGAACTTCACATATCCAATTATATTTGGGAAAATCTTTAAAAAGAGAGGAAATATGAACAGGGATGTTAGATGATAAAGAATCTTTAATAAAATAGCAATAGCAAATATTAAACAAAGCCCAACTCTTATAAATTAGTATAAAACTTCACATTAAAATCCAATTTACCTCAGCTCTTATTACCCATATAAATGATTAATGAATTTTAAAAATAACAAAGCTTGCTAAAATATATATATATATTTACAGAAAAGAAAAAGCAAGCATCAGAACTAGAATCAGATATGCTAAAATCTTTGAAAATATCAGAAAATATATCTAAGTAATTATGATTAATATGTCAAAATCGCTAATGGTAAAATGATACAACATTCAAGAGAAAGAATAATGAATTACAGATGGAAATTCTAGGAAAGAATAAAAGAGAAATGCTAGAAATGCTAGAATTCAAATTACTAAGAGGAAGAACATCTTGATGGACCCCTCTGCAGATTCAACATGACAGAAGAATCAGTGAGCTTGAACATATGTCAATACAGATTTCCAACCAAAGCGCAAGGAGTAAAGTATACACCAAATGTAGCATATTCAAGAACTGTAGGAAAAGTTTACAGGGTATAACATAGCTGTAACGGGAATACCAGAAAATAATAAAATGATTGTTTAGAACACATATTGGAATTAATAATAGACAAGACTTTTCTTTATTTAATGACAAACCAAACTATAGACCCATAAAATTCAGAGAACATCAAACAAAATAAATATTTTTAAACTATTCCTCTGTAAATCAGATTAGAACTGCTGAAAAACAGAAACCAGGGAAATCTTGAAAATAGTCATTGGGGAAGGGAGACATCTTATCTATAAATAAATAAAAATGAGATCAGACTCTCCTGAACAATTACAGAAGCAAGAGAAAAGTGGAATCAAATACTTAAAATATTGGGGGGAAAAAATCCCCATTCTAGAATACTTTATCCAGTGAAATGATCTTTCAGTAATAAAGGATAAAGATTTCACTGGAAAATAACTAAGCAAACACACATAAATAAGTAAATTCATTGTCATTTACACCCAATTATATTGGAAACAAAAAAATACGGCAGTTACATAATCTACCGTCAACTAGAGGAAGGGGTGGAGTCAAGCCTGTCAATCATGGCAGAGCCAATGAGGCCTTTGTGTAGGCATGGCCTTCTCCTGAGCATTCTGGGAGCTCCTGTCTTCCTCCCTGGAGGCAAGACACACACTCTCCCAGCGAGACATTCCTGATAGCAAGCCACATGGAGCTACACTGATGGAGTCAGAGTCCTGGGGCTGGAGGAGCCACGTGGAGATTCATGTGGCTCTGAAATGCTCCCATTGCCAATGGAGCTACAAGACTTTCCACCCACTGGCCTGTGATCTTCCTATATTCGGCGTCATTGCATGTGTTGCTTGAGTCTGAAGAGGACTTTATAGACTGGTATAGAACATATGAGCTAACATCGGATTTATGGACTTGATCTGGACTGGGCTGGGATGTTTTCTCAATATACAATTGCTCTTTTATATAAAGCTCTTTCTTATACACATGAGTGTCTATGAATCTTTTTCTTTAGTCAACCCAAACTAGCACAAAAAATAAACAAAAAAAAACCCCATTCAAGACCATTGTGTTAGTTACATAATCTGGTGTCAATTTGAGACTTAACAAGTAAAGGGATGGAGTTTACCTGTCAATCATGTCATAGCCAATGAGGCCTCTGTGTGGGCATGGCCTTCTGAAGATTCTGGGAACTCCGGTTTCCTCCTTGGAGGCAGGAGACATTCTCTCTCTGCTGACTCCCTGCAAGACATCCCTGAGGAGAAGCCACATGGACCTAACCTGAAGCAACCCTGGGAGCTGGAGAAGCCACATGGAGATTCCTGCCAGCACTGAGATGCTTATAATGCCACTGGATCCACAAGACTTCCCACCAACTGCCCTGTGATCTTCCTGCATTTGGCATCATTGCAAGTGTTTCATGAGTCTGAAGAGGACTTTATAGATTGGTATCAGACATACAGACTAATATCGGATTTATGGACTTGATCTGGACTGGGCTGAAACGTTATCTCAATATTCAATTGACCTTGTATACTAAGCTCTTTCTTATAAGCGTGAGTCTCTATTGGTTTGATTCTCTAGTCTAGCAGGACTAACACAGTCATTGATTCAATTTTGACTAATAGTGACTATAGAACAGAGTAAAACTGTCTGTGTGGGTTCCCAAGAGTATAAATCTTTATGGGAATAGACAGCCTTCCCGTTCTCCTGCTGAGCAGCTGGTAGTTCCAAACTGCTGACTTTACGGTTAATAACCAAATGGCTAACCCACTGTGCCAGCAAGACTCTTCCTGAAAGGAGAAAAAAATGAAAAACTTTTATACCATATCCCATAATTCAGGATAAAATCTCTCACTGTCATCAAGTTGATTCTGCTCACAGTGACCCTATGGGACAGAATAGAACTACCTCTGTGGGTTTCTGATACTGTAACTATGGGAACGGAAAACCTTAGTAGATAGTGATTTGGCACCACTGACCTTGTAGTTAATAACCCAATATATAGCCCACCGTGCCAGGAGTGGGAAACCTTTTGTCTGCTAAGAGCCATTTGTATATTTATGACTTCATTCATGGATCGTAAGAATTTATCAACTTAAAAATTAGCCTGCTATACTTAGCCAAATATTTAATTAACTCGCCTCTAATGTGATAGCTGGAACTGCTTCTCTTCGATGAGGTATGTGATGTTAGCTAGTATTCATGATTTCTTGGGCTTTATGTAGGCCAGAGGCTGGATGTTCCCACCCTTGCACAATGCTATCAGGGCTCTTAGACCTCCAACAGAGGGCCAAAGCACGTGAAACAAACCAGGGTGAACTTCAGAGTGAAATATACAAATCTATTAATGTAGTTGGAGATTTTAACACCCAGCCTTCAATAATTGATTAGGCAGGCAAAAATTAGCAAAATTGACTTGCTTAACTCATCACTGTTATCTAATTAAAGTTTTACAGTACCTTATTCAACAATGAAGAATACACAGTCTTTACAGAATGAAATGGAATAGTCACCAACACAGGTAACATTATAGGCCACAAAGCATGTTCTCAGGCCACATGAAATGAAACTAGAAATAAATATCTCCAAAATATTTGGAGATTAAACAGCACACTGAAAAAAAAAAAAGAATTCAAAGAATAAATTTCAAGAAAATATTCTAAACAAAATGAAAATAAGAATATGGGTTATCAAAATTTGTGGTAAGCAGAAAAAATACTTGAGGAAATTTTATAGTATTAGATGTATGCCTTATAAAAAGACGAGAAAGCAAAACTTTCCTATCCCAGTCCCATTACAATCAAGTCAATTCATAGCAACCATATAAGAGTTTTGAGACCCTGAGTCTTTATAGAAACAGCCTCAATGTTCTCTCAACAGCACTTGAATCACTGACCTTGTGCGTCACAGTCCAATGCCTACCGGATAGGGCATTTTCTCACTGATATACAATAGCAAAATATATAGAAATCAATATTTTTACTTGCATATGATAATGACACAATTCCATAATAGCTGCATCCTGTTGGGTCACCTCTCTGGAATGGACACAAAGGTGGATCTTTCCGCATCATTTGGCCAGGAACCTGACTTCTCAGTTTCTTGGCATAGCCCTGTCTTCACTGCTGCACCAGCTTGTTGAGACATTTCCGTGGGTATGACGTCACTTCCGGGAGCCTGGTTTGGGCCAATGGTTTCAGTGCTGCTTGCACTTCTTCCTTCAAGACCATTGATTCTTATGTATATGCTCCCTCTTGAAATCGTTGAGTGTTGGGCTCAGTTCTTTTTGGTATACTGACTGTGCATTTCTTCCATCTTCTCTGGATGCTTCCTGCGTTGTTCAATATTTTGCCCATAAAACCGTTCAAGATTTCAACTTAAGGTTCGAAATGTTTCCTGATTTCTTTGAGCTTGAGATATGCTGAGTGGGTCTTTTGGCTTTCTGATTCTCAATAGTTATATTTGCATACTTCATTATGATGCTTATATTATTTTCTTGAGCTGCCATTTAAAATGTTCTGTTCAACTCTTTTACGTCATACTTGCTTCCATTCACATTAGTTGCGTGATATTCAAGAGAAGGTTTCAAAATCTCTTCGGATGTCCCCTTGGGTCTTTGTTCCTTGTTGCTTTCTTCTTTTAGTCATACAAGACATCTTGCTATCCCACAACTTGTTTGGTCTTCAGTTATTAGTGTTTAAAGCCTTAAATATTTCCATGAGATCATCTTCAATTTCAGGTGGGATATTCCCAGTAGCATATTTTGGCTCTCGTGGATTTGTTTTAATTCATTTCACCTTTTATCTGAATTTGTACAGGAGCAATAGAAGATCTGTACCTGTATTGACCCGTGGTCTTATTTTGTCCGATGATATTAAGCTTCTCCATCATTTTCTCCACAGACATAATCAATTTGATCCCTCAGTGTTCCATTTGGTGTGATCCCTGTGCATAGTCATTTATACTGTTTAAAAAAGTGTTTGTTGTGAAGAAGTCATTAAATGTCTTGCAAATTCTATCATGGAATCTCAAGCTTTGTTTCTATCACCAAGATTATATTTTCCAACTACTGTGCCTTCCTCAGTGCTTCTAACTTTTTCATTCCAATTGCCAATAATTACCAATGCATATTGATTGCACGCTTGATCAATTTCAGAAGGACGTTAGTAGAACTCTTTAATTTCTTCAATTGTTTTAGTAGTTGGTGCTTAAATTTTAGTTATACTTGTATTAATTGGATTTTCTTGTAAGTGTATGGATAGCATCCTATCACAAACATCTTTGTACTTCATGATAGGTCTTGAAATGTTCTTTTAATGCTATGCCACTTCTTTTGAATTTGTCTCTCCTGCCGTGTTGGGCTGCTCAAATCCACCAGCCACTCCCAGAGAGAAATAAGAAGATTTCTACTTCTGTAAAGAATTACAGTCTCAGAAACCCACGAGTACAGTTCCTTCCTGTCCTGTATGGTTGCTGAGTCACAATTGAGTCCATCGCAGTTAGGTGTCTTGTTTAATCTTTGTACAGGAAACCTATGAATCATAATCTCACATGGCTACTACCAGTCCATTTCAGCTGACTAATGTACAGATGATTGCTCTTTTTGCCTTACGTTTAGTTTTTAATGACTTCCAATTTTAAGGCCTACTCTTCTACGAGCAGGTGACTTTGAGTACTTTCTAACCTGGTGGCTTAGTGGTTGACTATTGGGCTGCTAACTTCAAGGTCACCAATTCAAACCAGCAGAAGCACCAGTGAGAAAGATGAGGCTTTCTATTTTCATAAAGAATTAATGTTGGAAACCCACAGGGGCAGTTCTACCCTGTCTTATAGGGTTGCTATCAACCAGAACCGGCTCAAGGGCAGGGAGTCTAATCTGTCGGTCTTAGGCACTACATCTGGCAATGGTCCACTACTAGTCATAAAATTGTCAGTGACTGGTCTTTCAGAAATGGAGAGCCCATCCCTCCTTCATCAACTGGTCTCCCTTTGAAAGCTCAGCTGCAGTGTTCACCCTAGGTGACCTTGCCGGTATTTGAAACACCAGTGACAATTTCCAACATCACAGATAATTGGGGAAGACCACCTTCCCTCTTGGATTAAAAGGAGTGGGTAGAGGGGTTCTGGGCGATCGCTCAGCATCACCCCTCAGCCTCCATTTAAGCACCTTAGGCAACACGGAGACGGGTTCACACCTGTCTGAGGAAAGGCGGCTAGCTGCTCGGGATCCCGTGTGCAAGACTGGCACCCAGTGCCCAGAGCGAGCCCGTGATGGAGTGTGTGACCATGGCGGCCGACCCCACAGCCAGGTGCCTTGTCCATTCAATTCGTTGGCCTCCCACCCGCGCTGCTGGCATTGTCTTCTGGTCCTGTGTGAGGTGTTGGTGAGTATGACCCTGTGCCCGTGCCAGGCCCGAGAACATGACCCCGCAGCTGAACACCCCCATGGGTCTCTGTCTGTTTTAAATAAACCAATTCCCACAAAAGTCCATCAAAACAAACAACTGTGGGACCCACCACAGTAAAATGGTAGAAAAAAAGTCTATTAGGGGGGAAAAAAATAAAGTGTTCAATAGAGAGGATTAGGCATAAATGGAGTGATAATTCATGACAGATCATAAAATAAAGATGGTCCAGAAATTTTATTCAGAATTAAGATGCAGAGACAAATATATGTAAAGTAGAGAAATGAGGTTAAGAGGCTCACAGAAGAGATAAGAATATCCAAAGTGGAGAGCAAATGTTTTCAGAATTATGAAGGCAATGAATGTACAAATGTGCTTCACACAATTGATGTATGTATGGATTGAGATAAGAGTTGTATGAGCCCGTAATAAAATGATTTTTTTAAAGGAATATCCAAACACAAATCCCTGAGGTAAGGAATAAAACAAACAGAAGCAACATTTCAAAAGAAAATATTTCAGATTTGATGGATGATCCCATTCCTCAGATTCAACATCTCCATGAATTCCAAGGAGTTTACATGATAAGGAAAATATATTGACTCAGCATGGTAGAACTAGAAAACATTACAATTAAAGCACAAAGTATTGTCAAGTAGCTTCTCTACGCTAAAAGACAGAGACAAAATCCTTCTCATATGCTGGCAGAAAATGGCAACCAATCTAGAATTTTATGGCCAGAGAAAATGTTTCTCAACAATAAAGTAAAAATGAGTACTTTATCAGGTAAATCAAACCTTTCACTGGTGTGTCTGTCAAATCAGAGTTAAACGGGAATGTGAGAGGTAATCACTCCTGAATCTTTTGAGTGGGGTTCCCATCTTACTTATCTAGCACTGCTGTAATAAAGGGTGGCTGTAGCAAACAGGAACTTTCATGGTGACCCCATGTGTGTTAGAGGAGAATTGTCCATAAAAATCTCAATGGCTAAGTTTTGGAAGTAGAATGGTAATGCCTTCTTTTGAAGCACCTCTGGATGTTGGCCCCAGTCCCTCGGATCCTCCCTAGTGAGGTGCCAAGGTGGCTAGTGCTGGATTTGGTAGGAAGAAATGATCTGGGGGCTTCCACTCCACCTTCTCTACCATGGTCTTCAGTCTGTGGGCAGAAATGTAGAGGCAGGGGGTGCTGCCTGCTTCTCAAGATACCTACAAAATAGCACGGAGGAATTGTGAAAACAGTCATAAAATGGTATGAAAATACTTTAGTTTTTCCCAGAGGTTATTATGAAAACTGCACTTCTCTCAGGATACCTATAGCCCCCAAATACGACTGCGGATATGCAATAGCTAACCTATATAGGGCTTCTGAAACTTTACAATTTGTATAGAAGTAGACAGCCTCCTTTCTCTCAGACACAGGGCAAGAATTCTGATTCCACTGCATATAATTTGAGAACAGAAGTAATTTAATTATTCTTTGAAACAAGTATATTTTTTCTTTAATCCTGGGAAACTTTTGAACACAGCAAAATAAAATTTTAAATTACATAAATCATGGCAATTGCACCAACAACATTTTTGAAACACTTCAGAAAAGGAACTCATAGTATGGCTAATTGGTCTTTTGTATTCAAATATCTCCATATAGATCAGTGAGAAATAAGGAAGAGAAAGCAACTAAGAGAATTCTAATTATAAGACCAATAACAATAGGCTACCTTTAGAGAAATATGTCCTTGTACTGATGACTAGGCTACCTCAAAGCTGGGCTTTCTTTGAGCAGCTTATATATAGTCTCATAAAAGGAACTGAGTGTAATTACAGCATAAACTACTTAGCTTTCTGTTGAAGAAATTAACCCAATAGGTTATATGTTGTCAAAAGTAGGATATCTGGGGACAAGGTCCTAGTTAATAAAGCAAATGTCTTTAATAATCTGATATTTGGAAGCAAAATTGAACTATGAAAGACCTAATACTGAACAATTATCATTGTTAAATTTTTTTAAAATTTTGAGCTTAGGAAACAAAAGTAGAGTAAAAACTGGTAAATCAAAATTATAATCGTCCAGATTAGAACAGCAATGCTATCTAAGGACAAAAGGAACCAAGTTAGCAAACATTTCTCCCCTTCTTTATCTACCAAGAATGTATCACCTGAAGTCATAGATTAAAGTTACTCCCTGCTAGTCACTAAGTAAGTGGGTAGTCACCAAATAAGAATGGGTAGTCGCTAAGTAAGAAGCTATGTTTAAGAATACCTTTCAAATATGTGGATAATGAGTAAAACATGACTCCGTTAAACATAAACAAGCCAACTGTAAACTAGTATGAGACTAAGAAATAATGGATTATTTCTTTAGCTCTGCTGTGCCCTTGGTTGAGTAACTTTTCACTTGTCTGCCACCTTCGGAAT
>NW_022103896.1:78671736-78673759 GCF_000313985.2 Echinops telfairi | reverse complement strand
CTGTGGGCTTTGTTGCTTCTGAGCTAGATGGCCACTTATTTGCCTTCAAGCCTTTAAGACCCCAAACACTGTATCTTTTGATAGCTGGGCACCATCACCTTTCTTCACCACCTTTGCTTATGCATACGTTTGTCTTCAGCAATCATGTCGGGAAGGTGGGTATCATGGAATGACTGTTTAGCTGAGCAAAGTGCTCTTGTATTAAGGGAATGCACGCAGGGAGGCCCAATGTCCACCTGCTACTCTACTATTAAACCTATAAATATATGCACATAGGTCTATTTCCCCCATGATAATAAATGTATTTACATATGTACATGTCTGTATTTAGGCCTCTTTGTATGCCCTTTGCCTCCTACTCTTTTCCTCTATTTCCTTATGCTTTCCTCCTGTCCCACTACCATGTTCAGCCTTCATTCTGGTTTCAGTAATTCCTCTCAGTTACATTGCCTTTGGCCACTCCCTACTAGTCCTCCCATCCCCTCCCTGGCACTGGTTTTGAAGCACTTGTTGTTCCCTTAATATATACTTTTTAAACAAATCTCTTACCCCTCCCACCTGTTTGGGTCTAACGCTACCGGACTCCACACTTACTTGCTATTGACACTAAGTGTCAAGATATGAATAATACTGTTTTCTAGACTATCATGAGCCATTCTAAATAATAGAACTACTTTAGCTATTTTCATTTTTAAATATAACCTAATCAAGAGATTCCCCACCCCCAGAAGCTAGCAGCAGATCTCTTAACCACTATACCACCAAAGCTCCTTTTAAAAAGATAATAGATAGTAATTTACATTCTTATTGCATGTCAATATAATGTTGCATTCATTTTCTAAATCTTCCACATCTTTCTCCTCTTTTCCATATTCTTCATGGAATTTAAAGTGCTATGACAAAACCACAATTGTTACAGAGGAAAAAAAACTTAAAATCAAACACAAAGAATCATGAAAATGTAAAGTTAATAGCATCTATTGTAAGAGCCCTGATCGTGAAGTGAGCTACGTGGTGGTTGCTGATGACAAGGTTGACAGTTTGGACCCAGCAGCTCCTCTAGAGGAGAAAGACCAGGCTTTCTGCTCCTGTCCAGACAGCCCTGGAACCCAGAGGGACCATTCTATTCTACTTACTATAGGTTTGCTGTGCATCAGCATTTACTCTACTGCAATGGCTTGTTTAGCTACACTTGGCTGTTCTTGTTGGGAGTCATCGAGTCAGTTCAAACCCATAGCGCCCATATGCATGGCAGAGCGAAACACTGCTCTGTCCTGCACCATCCTCACCATGGTTCTGGTGCGCCACTCCACCCCCCTTCCACCCTCCCTACCCCGCAACTAGGTGTCCAGGTGATACATACACAAACACACACACACACACTGTATACTGAACCACTGTACAACTCTGATTTCTCCCTATCAGACTTCTTCCTGTTCCCCAAATTCAGTGAATGTTTAAAAGGTACACGGTGTTATGACTCTCTTGGACAATGGTGGGGAACATCTGCCCCATATGCCCTGTATGGCACACAAAATCAATACTACCTAACATCACACTCCTTGCCAAAGAGAAGCAGTTATAGCCCAAACCAAACCAAACTAAATAAAACACAACCTCACTGCCACGCGGTCGATGCAGTTGCCCAGCATGTAACTGGCCGTCAGGGCTGACACAGCCATTAACTTAGGGCTGCATCAACCAAATGTTTGAGCGAGATGGCCTGTGAATTATGTGATAAACAGCTGAATGGTCCTTGGAAATAAAAAAAAGTTTCCCATCTTTGCTCCAGGATATAAAATTGCCACTTTACTTGGTGTAAAGTGAAGAACACAGAACTCTTCTTTCCTCTTCCCTCTGGCCTCCTGGACTTTGTCCAAGAAAGCATTGCCCTTTTGATCTCAAATGCTTGCTTGTTTGATGAGTATGACCTCCCTATTTTGATTTGCTCACTTTACAGATATGGCTATTGCTTGGCTGAAAATTGAGTCAGAAGGGGTATGTACAGTGTATTATGTCAGAT
>NW_022103896.1:78668858-78670965 GCF_000313985.2 Echinops telfairi | reverse complement strand
CAGGGCTCTTCACACAACTTCCAGTTGGTATAAATTTCCATAGTTCCTGATATATTTCCAGCATATATATGTAAAAAATGTGTCTAGATGAAAAATATCCTCTGTCAAATCTAAATATATTTGTGGTCGAGTCCTATGATCCATTCAGTGTAATTGGGTAAATGTGTGGATTGTTAATGCATTTAATATAAGTCTGAAATGGATTTTTCTGTTAATAAAGGGGACAAATAAAAAACATAAATGCGCAGTTTACTGAGTGCTGACATGTGCCAACCATCATTCTCAAGTGCATCACCTCATTACATTTTCACCAAAAACAAAAACACTAGAAACTTTCTGTCTGGACCAGAGTTTAGAGAGGCTGAAGCAAAATGAAAATGGAAATCATTCCACCTGACCTTGGAAGCCTCTGTTGTATTTGCGTCTGTTCATATCTCTAGTTAGAGCCCCTTTCAAAATGCAGATGGCGTCTCATGTTGTACAAGAGAAAGAACTCCAGAAATAACTTACTAAGTTCTCGCCTCTGATATTCTGGAGGACAGATTTAAACCAAGAGTGCTACACAGGAGGAAGTCGTACAGACAATGTAAAAGACACCAACTGCCTTTTTTCTATTGGAAAAGCAAAATATGCTTTCTACAATAACTTGGTAAATAAATTGAGAAGGAATAAAAGTGATCAAGGTGTTACTGATTAAAGCTTTAATTTTCAGTCTTCATTTCACACCGAGTTGATTTCCCCCAACATAGATAAAGCAAGGAAGGCATTAACACCCTATGCTCATTGCAACACTATTCACAATAGAAGAAGTTTGAAGCAGCTCAGATGCCCACAGTTGAAGAATGGATAAAGAAATTTTGGTATATACAAACAATGAGGAGATACGATGCATTTCTAAAAAAAAAAAAAATGGTGAAACCATGCAATACTTTATGATATAGATGGACCTGAAGAACCTCACTCTGAGTGAAGCTATTTCAGGGCAGCCAGCCCCTCACACATCATCACAGGCCTAGCAGGCATACTCGAACAGCGATATTATGTAAAGAGTATAGTACAGTCATAGAGAATAAGAGAGATAGAAGAGAGAATGAAATAAAGGAGTTAGACTCATTTCATGGTACCATGTTCGCCTCAGCCCCACTTGGAGGTTCACGTGGGGATGTGGAAGGTGGGAAAGGCAGGGAGTGAGAGCAGGGGAGGAGCACAGTGGGAGAGGGAACAGGGGAGAGAGCAACTGGGTGAGGGGCAAGGGCCAGAGGAGAGAAGGACCAGGGGAGAGAGAGAGCGATTTATTACTAACCAAGGCTTATATATCTTTCAGGGGCATTCAACCCCTTAATTATAGGTAAAGATATATGTCACATGCAGAGGTTGTACTATAGGTACTACAGTAATGAGAGGGGGAAATCTAAGTGTATATACACAATAGGAACAGGAGGGATTGGGGGTACACATGTGACAAGATGGGCGAATCCTAGATTCAGGATGGCAGCCTAACTTTGGATGTCACTGAGCAGGTTTGACTTGTTCTGTGGCTCATCATGGAAACAATTACTGTCCTTACCAGTAGGGTGTGAGCCCCACCTACAGTGGACCAGGCAGCAGTCTGATGATGGCTGAATGCCTTCAGGGAGAATATCTCTGAGCATCTGAAATCCCAACATGTGCTGGCAAACAGCCTCTAATGTTTGGCATATCTTTGGGGAAGACAAAGCTGGGGGAAAGTCTTCTTATATCCCACAAAGAAAGCCAATCTCAAAAGAACAAATATTGTATGAGACCATTACGATGAGGATAAAAACAAGACAAAGACTTTCATACCAAAGGGAACAGACTCTGGAGATTCTCAAGAGAGGGAAGACAAAGGTGGGATAAGGAATCGATGGCCTAAAAGGTTGACAGGTATTGACTAGGGTGAAAGGGAGGATGGAGGCTCCTAAGAAGGGAAGTCAGGGCAGGGGAGGGTGGGATACAATAATGGGTACTGGAGAAGATTGAAGTGTAAAATGCAGAGTTGATGGTCTGAAATATAACCCTTCACTTAATTCATAATTGTAGTAGTTACATAATCTGGTGTCAATTTGAGAGGATTATGAGTGAAGAG
>NW_022103896.1:78665689-78667812 GCF_000313985.2 Echinops telfairi | reverse complement strand
ATCATTCTTCCATTATCTTAGTTTCATTATTTTTGCTTTATCAGAACAAATAACATTTGTTTCATTGTTCCCCCACCCTCCCAATTGACTTAAACTGGTTGTCCCAAATTTGATTCCAACTCATGGCAGCACCATGACTATCAGAGCACAGTGTGCTCCAAACTTACAATGCAGTGAATTATTTAATACGTCTCTTTTAGTCTTTGCAACTTTGTAACAAGTAATTTTCCTTCCTGGTGGGACTTGGTAAAAGAGAGTGAGGAAAGCTAGTGATAGAATCATATTATTTAGTGGGGAGTGGTTGCTAACAGGGTTAGTTATAATTGTAGAAACCTGGAACTGTAAAGAAGGTGTCAGGTTTTAAATGAGCCATTACAAAAGCCAGAAATGGGTTCTCACTACCGTAAAGAAAGTTGAGTCCAGGACTGGAGTGTGCTCTTTGGATCCTGAGATTCCTGCTCATTAATCTTTTTACAGCCAGGGATCAAACACTGTGACACCAGAGAAACATCCGTGGAGAGAGAGGGGGAGGCGGATTAATGGAAAAGCAGAACTAGGAGCCAGAGCAAAAGCAGCAAGTAAAGCTGAGTGAGCTCAGGCAAGAGGCTCTCCAGTGGAGTTGCATGCCTCCAGGCACAGAATTGGGGTAGAGCGGAGGTTGCAGGTGAGTTCGGTCCTTTTGAGCATTTATTGGTAACACTCAAAGGGCTTTTTGTAATGTTTTCCAAGAAAGACAGAGGCCAATGGGCCCTGTCATTGAGAGGCCAAGGACAAGAGAGAGGCCTGTCTGTGGACATGGCTAAGACTGAAGAACTGTTTCTTAAACAATTCTAATCCTGAATTGTAACCCTTTCACTTTCTCCTAAAGCCCACAGTGAGTATATCTGTGAATTCTGTAGGGACATTGCAATGAATTATTGCTCGCAGCTGAGAAGTGGAGAATGCTGTGGGAGGGATGGTTGGTATTGGAATTGGCAAAGGAGGAAAGATGATGGAGGCATGCCTCACACCTGCTTCAGAAGCCTCTGTCTTGGGCTTATGATGAGTTCCATCTTCTTCTGAAGTCAGAAGATATTGGATGCTGTTGCCACCATTACAATAGACTTTTCAATGACTGATTTTTTTTTTAAGTTGAGCTCCAGATTTTTCTTCCAAAGTGTCTCTGGGTGAATTTGTACTGCCACCTTATTGGTTAGTGTGTTAGTCTGGGTAGACTAGAGAAACAAAGTCATAGATACTCATATGTGTATAAGAAAGAGCTCTAGATAAAGAGTCATTATACATTAAGAAAATTTAATATCATTCTAATTGCTCTTGTCTTTCTATAGTGCTGATCTTTTTGCCTGGAAGTTCTGAGAATTTTTTTTGTCATTTAAGTCTTACAGATTTATGGATACTCTTGGAGTTGCCCATTTTTAAGATCCAACACAGCCATCTTCCTTCTCTTTGAAAATACAGGAAGCCAAAATGCAGTTCACTGTTGATAGATTTTGAAAAATAATACAGTTTCATTGCTCACTCAGGCAAATCCAAAATTAGCGGTGTGTCTGGCAAATCGCTTCATGATGCTCAGATACAGGGAGAGAGAAAGCAGCTCTCACTCTCGAGTGCTGTCAGGAGATCTTAGAATATTTCCTGATATAAAATTTGGGTCAGCAATCTGGTGGCACAAAGACAAATAAGAAGGCCAGGGAGGACTGCATAGCACACAGGGTATCTCACAGCACAGTGAGTAAGCCTGCGCTTCTGCTTGTGCGAGTCCTGGGAAGGGCTTCCTGTAGTATTTGTGTATCTGTGAGGACCCATCCCATCTGTGATTTTCTGTGATTGTGGTTGCCAGTAGGTGGTTGACAAAATTTTTATTTCAATTGTATCTTCTTAGATTAATGTTAAAAATATACGCCGGAATTGTTTGTCTTGCTTTTTTTTGGCTTGTTTTGCTTGCACTTTGATTTCATTATTTATTTTTTGTCTACCAAGATCACACATTTCTTTGGATTACTTTGTTTCCCCTCATAGTCCCTTCTTCAAAGGGTGCTTGCTGTTCCGTCTCTCTGATCCTTATCCTTCAGAAGCAATGCCTTTCAACACTCTCACTTTCATCACTACACACTGTTAAGTCC
>NW_022103896.1:78663390-78664634 GCF_000313985.2 Echinops telfairi | reverse complement strand
TTATGGATTCATACAATATTTGCCCTTTGTGTTTGATTAATTTCACTCAGCATAATGTTCTTCAGGTTCACCCATGTCATGAGGTGTTTCACGGATTCATCATTATTTTTTGATGTATTATATAGCATTCTATTGTGTGTATATGCTGAAGTTTATTTATCCATTCTTCGACTAATGGGTATTAAGGCCATTTCAATCTTTTGGCCATTGTGAATAGAACTGTGATGAACATGGTTGTACATGTATCTATATCCATCTGTTTATGTTACTTCTTTGAGATATATACCAAGTAGATGGATTGCTCCATAACATGGAACTTCTATTCTGAGTTATTTAGGAAATGCCACAATGTTAATAACATTTATAGTCCCACTAGCAATGTATGAAGGTTCCATTCACTCTTTGGTCTTTCTGGAATTTTTTGCTTTCTGGCTTTTGAAACAAAACAAAAACTTACTTTCAATACTGGATGAGATGGTATCTCATTGTTGTTTTCATTTGCATCTCTATTATGGATCATGAGCATTTTCTTTGTATGTCTGGTTGTTACCAGAATGTCTTTGGTATGTTTTATTTTCAAATGTCTTTCATGTCCTTTACCTATTTTATAATTTGATTTTTAATTTTTTCTTGGTGAAATAGTAAAGTTTTCTATAGGGTTTTAGAGATTAATCTAAAACAAGAGCGCTAAAGTCCCTTGTCCAGTTTGCCATTGCCAATTTTCTTTTTCCTTGTCTGTGTGTTCTCTTTTAATCCTTTTTGAGAATTCTTTTGATGTATACAAGCATCTAAGTTTTAGGAGGCCCAGTCATCTATTTTATCTTCTGCATATATATATGCCCCCTCCACCCCACACCCCGCCAAAAAAAAATGGAAAAAAGCTCTGCTGTGTGAAGTTTTGTAGTTCATTTTTCATAGTCCACATTTTTCCTGCTAGGTGAGCATCTAGCAACTCACTCTGAGTTAGTGCACCCAGTGGCATTGTCTAGGAAGGTTCTCTCTGGTCAGAGTATACTTTTTCATAAAAGCAGTTTTGCTTGAATCTCATTTTTGTGATGGCCAATTTAAGAGAACAGCATGTGGCTGTGAAATTTTGTTTCCTCCTCAGGAAATATGCCACAAAATCCGTCATGATGTTGAACACAGCTTACAAAGATGACACTATGAGAAAACCTCAAATGTAGAGTGGTTTTCTTGTTTGTTTGTTTTTGTAACATTTTATTAGGGGCTCATACAACTGTTAT
>NW_022103896.1:78660663-78662111 GCF_000313985.2 Echinops telfairi | reverse complement strand
TATGGCTGTAGTATGTTTTGAGCTCAGTAAGTGGGAGGCCTTCCATGTTGTTCTTCTCTTTAGTAGTGTTTTGTTTTATCAAGGTCTCTTTCCTTTCCATATTAAGAGTTAATTGTTAATTGGTGATTAGTGTTTCCATCTGTTACAAGGATGATGTTGGAAGGGAGACATCGGACAGTGTAAGTCATGAAAAAATAATAATAATTTATAAATTATCAAGGGTTCATGAGGGAGGCTGGGGGAGGGAGGGGAAAATGAGGAGCTGATACCAAGGGCTCAAGTAGAAAGAAAATGTTTTGAAAATGATGATGACAACAAATGTACAAATGTGCTTCACACAATGGATGTATGTATGGATTGTGATAAGAGTTGTATGAACTCCAAATAAATTGATTAAAAGGAAAAAAAGAATGATGTTGGGATCTGGATTGGGATTGTATTTATAGAAGACTTTCATACACAATGGTAAGTCTTCCTATCCATGAACATGGTATTTTTTGGTAGGTTCTTTTTTTTTAAGTAGGTTTTTTTGTGTTTTTATTTCTTTTTTGCTTCTTGTGATAATGTTTTATAGTTTTCTTTGTACTACTCTATTTTTTTCTCTGGTCATGTTTATTCCTAAATATTTCACCTTTTGTGCAGCTAATGTAAACGACATTGCTTTCTTGATTATTGTTTCAAAGTTTTCATTCTCAGTATACATTTAGGTATCTGACTGATTTTTGTATGTTGATTTTATAACCTGCCATGTTGCTAATTTAAAAAATTCATTCCAACATTTTTTAGTGTGGAGTTTAGCTTGTTTTATGTGTAGAATTATATCATCTGCAAATTGACATTTACTGTTTCTTGGCCAATTTGGATGCCATTAATTTCCCTTTGAAGCCTAATAGCTGTGGCCAATATATTCAGTACAATATTGAATACGATAAGTGATAAAGTGCATCCTTGTTGCGTTCACAAGGGAGGTGCTCTTACTTCCTCTCCATTGAACTTTTGTTTTCCTATAAATTGATGTGCTGTCATGGATTGAACTGCTTCCCTCTGAAATGTGTGTCCGTTTGGCTGTGGCATGACACTCAATGGTTTGGCAGTTGTGTAACAATATGTTGGCCATTATGCAAAGATTTAACCTCTTTCCCAAATATGATTTGATGGGATCACCCAATTAGTTGTAAGGTGATTAAGGTAGAATGATATAGCTTAACTCAGTGTATGGCCCTCATCCTTTCTTGTGCTGTGGCCTGCATCACCTTTTATTCTACAAGAACTAAAGCAGGTAGAGTGGGTGGAACCTGACTGTACCAAGAAAGAAGAGCAGGGTGTGGAGGGCTAATGGAATATTGCCACTGAGGTCTCAAGTTAAGCTACACAATTTTTCCAAATTTGATTTGGAATTAAATTGTGTAAGAATCTATCCTTAAATGAAAGCTTCTATTCATGGGATC
>NW_022103896.1:78651936-78658308 GCF_000313985.2 Echinops telfairi | reverse complement strand
GTGTGTCAGAAGAGGACTTTGTAGATTGGTACCAGACATATGGGAAAATACTGGACTTATGGAATTGATCTGGACTGGGCTGGGATGTTTTCTCAATATTCAACTGTTCTTGTATATAAAATTCTTTCTTATACACATAGGCATGTTTATGAATTTGTTTCTCTAGTATACCCAGACTAACACATGTACTAATATCAAATTGTCATTCATTGGATTGTCTTAACTCAAGCTGGGAGTTATTTGTTAGTATGGCCAAAGAATAATTAGTCTTTTGTAAGATAATTTATTTTTTATTTCCATATAATATTTTCCAAGGAATACCTACTGCCTTGTGAGTTATACATGACCACCCACTCTACATGGCAGGCTCTTGTCAGGTCTCCCAGTCCCCAGTCTCAGTCTAAGAAGAAGTTTTTCCCATTCCCCTTTCCCCTCACTCCAAACATGCCTGAAACATCATTCCAGTTCTAACCCCACTCGAACCATGCAGGTTTTAACAAGAATTTAAATTCTATAGAGGTGAATGGAAAAGAAAGGGATAAAATAGTAGCTCTGGATGTTAGCAGCCAGTGCTATCATAACAGAAAATTCAATGCTGTGTAACCAGGTGAAGATTTTTATTATGGACACCTATTATAAATTGAATAATGAGTAACGTGTGTTTTTGTAAAAAGCACATAATCATCGGTCAAAGCTCAACTGACAACAAA
Source organism: Echinops telfairi (assembly GCF_000313985.2). Lineage (NCBI taxonomy): Eukaryota > Metazoa > Chordata > Mammalia > Afrosoricida > Tenrecidae > Echinops > Echinops telfairi. The sequence goes on along the minus strand of NW_022103896.1, from coordinate 78,657,598 downwards.
TGGAAAGAAGGCTTAGTGGCTGTTGTGATGTATTGTATTCACTATGAAATATATAAGTATGATGTTATTAATAGACCATTTTAAATTCAAGTGTAAAAAAGCAATGCAATTTTTCTAAGGGCTCATTTGCACTCTGTGGCAGACAGTGAGTAATGAAAACTAAACCCAAGGTGAATTGGAGCAATAAAGCCTTGCCAGTTTCACATTGCCCACTCCTGGAAATTTCCAAGGAATTCAATTTACACAGGGAAAACACACCAGGGAGAAGGGTTCTAGCAGCTTCCTAGGGGTCAGTGCCATCAAATATGTCTATTTGCTGTGTGAATAAAAAGCAATGTATATAGAAACAATAGATTACAAGGTTAAGTGTTGGATTGCTAACTGGAAGATTATCATTTGGAACCCACCAGGCATTCTGTGAGAAAAAGAAGCCTCTGTAAGTATTTATGTTAGGCCACGTGGTCTAGAGAAACAAACCTGTGACACTCATCAATGTACAAGTAATAACTTTCTATTAAGAAGCAACTTTACATCAAGAAGGCACCCCAGCTCAATTCAACTCAACTCCATAGATCTGATGCTCACGAGGCCCTCTGCAAACTCACGGAGCTGCAGGCCAATGACATAAAAAGGTACAGCAGGAAACAGGGAGATCACAGGCTGGTTGGTGCAGTCTCTCCAAGGTCAGTAGAAGCATTACAAGGGGCTGACAGCTCACAGGGTCTCTCTAAAGGTAGAGTCCCGGTAAAGTCCCAGCAAAGAGGAAGGCAAAGGGGCAGGGACAGAAGCAGTTCCTAGAGTACCTCACTCTTATACAAGAGGCCACCCCCCCACCCCCCCACCCCCCCAAGGTGTTATCCAGCTACCACTTGATTGACAGCTTTAACTCCACCCTTCACAAGAGTTACTATGGAGGTCCTTGTGCCCTCTCACCAAAGGCCTAGCCTACTCTAAACCTCCAAAATTTGTATATTTACAGGGATTATTTTTTCTGATATAAATATACACACTCTTAAATACAGTTTTCTCAGTTTATCCTAGCTCAGTTTCTAAGGGACCTGTGTCAGGTATTATTTGCTGTGTGAACAAGTTACACCAATATATAGTGACTTTTAAAAAATTAATCCAATATGATTTTAGAAATCATATAAGTCGGAAGACTTGGCTGGATGGTACATCCCTCTTTGATTTTGAGTTCCATAGCTCAATTGTATTTAACTGGATTGTTCTTGAAGGCTCACACAGTTTTATTTATTTACATGTCTGAAACTTGATCAGGAATTTCTGGCAGGTTGACCTTAGCTGAGCTCCTGCTCCATGTAGTTTCTGATCTTTTCAACCAGAATAGATTTTTTTAATTGAAGCCCCTAATCCCAAGAGATAGAGCTAAATCTTGCAGGCCTCTTAAATAATAGGCTGGAAATCATTGTAATGTAATCTTTGCCATATACTATAATACTCAGAGCATTCTTGGAAAGCCTAGATTCAACTAGAAAGGAATGCAACCCACCTTCTCAAGGTGAAACTTGTTAAAGAATTTTCAGCCATCAGTCTTTCATTGGTTACTATCAATCATGCAGTCAGTCATTTACCTTTTTCCACATGCACAATACACATGTCCTCCTAACCTGCCCTAAGTCTAACATCAAATTCAAATTGTGTTCCACTCCAGTAGACAAAACTGATACTCACATTTCTTCATAAGAGAACTGCTTATCTACCATGGACAATGGATGAGACTATTGGAGATAAAGACAAAACTACTCTTTAAACTCTTGGAAGGTATAGCTGCTAACCAAAAGATTGGCAAGTAGAACCCACTCTGTCCGCAGAAGAAAAAGCTGATGATATACTTCTCTGAAGATTGTTGTAAAACTCATTGCCATTGAGCCAGTTCTGAGTCATAGTGACCTTATAGGACCGAGTAGAACGTCCTCTTTGGGTTTCTGAGACTTCAGATATTTATAGAGGTCAAGAGCATCATCTTTCCTCCAATGTTTCTTTGACTTTGCAGACAGCAACCCAAAGCCAAGGAAATCCCCGAGTGGGAAATTCCATTCTGTCTAGTGGGGCCAGTGTGAGTTGGAATTGACTACCTGGCATCCCAATGCAGCAAAGTTTCTTCCAACTGTCACACTGTCAACATTGTGCTAAGAGAAATAAGTCACAATACTGACCAATGCTGAATGAACCTCTTTCCATATATGAAATATTATGCAAACCATAGACAGAAGTTTGTTAGTGGCTGGATGAGGGGGAGAAAGAGAGGAGGAGTAATTGCGTAGGTAGCAATGAGCTGTTAAGGGTGATGGAAAAATAATGTTGATATAAAAGTACATGGTGAACACAAATGATGTCATGGAATTGTACCTATAAATATTGCTGAAAGGGCAAATGTTTTCTTATATATATTGCTGTTGTTTTAAACTGTCAAGCCAGTACCTAATACATGTTGACCTATGAAAAACAGAGTGAAATATTCTGTAGTTCTGCTCATCTTTATGGACTTATTCTTAGCATAATATTCAATTGTAATCCCTAAGGCTAATATTTAGAAGGAGATCACCAAGCCTCTCTTCTCGAGTTTGCCTTAGGCAGGATGATGACTCTGCTGGTACCAGAAATACTGGTGTCAACGCTTCCAGAATCAAAGCAACACAGCAAGCACCTCAGGATGACAAACAGGCAAATGGGCACGGTTGTTTTATAGATGCAGCCCAATTTTTTAAATGCTATTATTTAACCAAGAGTGTCTGTGGGTCACACCCTTCTATCTTTCTGAAGTTCTGAGGTGGCTTCATGCTTGACATCAACCTTTCCCAGAGTCCTTATTTTTATTTGGCGTTTGATTATTGTGGTAAAGATATTGCCTACTTTGAGACTATTTTGCTGGCTAAAAGGCTGCCCTGGGTGCACAAAATAAATTCTAAATTCTGCTAACAAATGGAACAATTCATACTTCTTTATCTATTTCTTTGTTAGCCGGACTAAGGACAGACTACACAGAAGAAACAGACTGTCCACCTCTGAGGAATTACCCATTGAAAACCCTGTGGATAGAATTGAAACCTTGTCAGTTACTACAAACCTAATGAACAGAAGTAGAACATCATCAGAGACATTGCCAGAAGATGAGCCCCTAAGGCTAGAAGGCACTAGAACTATAACAACCACGAGTCTGCAATAATGACACAGATGGAGGAAATCCTTTGGGTTCATCCTTTGCGATGGGACAGGACACAAAATGACAAACAAAAAACATGATGCAAACAACAATTATTAATTGAAACTTTAAATGTATGAATTATGAATCTAGAAAAATTAGAAGTCATTAAAAATGAAATGGGACACATAAGGATCAATATCCTAAGAGTTAATCAGCTGATATGGACCGGTATTGGCCTTTTGAATCAGAAAATCATATAGTTTGCTATGCTGAGAATGACACAATCAGGAGTAATGGAGTTGTATTAATTGTCAAAAGGGATATTTCAAGATTTATGAAGTACAGGGCTATCTGTAATAGGATAATGACTATCCACACACAAGGAAATACAACTATTATTCACTTTCAGCTACTTCAGTTAATGATTGAAGAAATTGAAGAACTCTTCCAATTTCACTCTGAAATTGATCAAACTATGCGCATGGCCTTCTCAAATTGAATACATGGGAATCAATTTGACCACTTCTATGAGAGGAGATGATGGACAAGCCCAATATCAGCACCTAAAACTAGACCAGGGGTTGATTGTGTAAAAGATCACAACTTGCCCATTTGTAAGTTCAAGTTAAAGCCAAAGAGGCAGTCTATCCCACCTGAATTTTGAGAACATCGCAAGATTATATTTGACTAATTTTACACTAATGACAGAAGACCCGGTGAGCTATGGGAGGGTACCGTGTGCATCATTCATGAAAAAAGCAAAAAGTAATTGAAAAGTCAGAGAAGAAGAGAAAGATCAAAATGAAAGCTAGAAGAGACTCTGACACTTGCACTTAATCATAGGGCACCTTAAGCAAATGGGGGAAATGATGAGTAAAAATGAGCTGAACAGAGCATTTCAAAGGGCAGCTTGAGAAGACAACGTGAAATTTTAGAATGACATGTGCAAAGACCTAGAGTGAGAAACCCAAAAAGAAAGAACACACTAAGCATATCTAAAACTGAAGGGCAAACCCCCCCAAGCCTTCAGTTGTAATATTGACAGAATTTATGGGCAAAATACTGAATAATTCAGGAAGCATCAAAAGGAGGTGGAAAGAATACACAGAGTCACTGTGTCAAAAAGAAGTACTTGATACTCAACCTTTTTAGGAGGTAGCATATGAGTAAGAACCAATGGTGCTGAAGGAAGAAGTACAAGCTGTGCTGAAAGTATTAGCCCAAAACAGGGCTCCAGTCATTAATGGAAGACCAGTTTAAATGTTTCAACAACGTGATGAAGCACTGCAGCGCTCATTCGTCTATGGCAGGACATTTGGGAGACTATTATGTGGCCAACTGACTGGGAGAGATCCTTGTTTGTACACATTCTAAAGAAAGGTGCCCCCCTAATTATAGAAGACTATCATTAACATCACATGCAATTGACATTTTGCTAAAGATCATCCAACAATGGTTACAGCAGTATATTGAGCGAGAACTGCCAAAGGTTCAGGCTAGATTCAGAAGATGACTTGGAGCAAGGGATATCATTGCTTGCTGATGTCAGATGGATCTTGATTGGAAGCAGAGATTAACAGAAGGATGGTTACCTGTGCTTCATTGACTAGGCAAAGTCAATGGACTGTGTTGATCATTACGGACTATGGCTAGTCTTGAAAAGATGAGATTTGCAGAGACTTAGTCCTGGTGGTGTGCCGGACACAGGCTGGGCTGCTGTCCATATAGACCGCAGTAGGAAACCAGCAGCTCCTCAGGAAAAGATTGGGCTTTCTACTCCCCTAAAACAGCTACCATCTCAGAAACCCACAGGGAGTCACTCTGAACCAGCATGGACTCAATGACAGTGAGTTTTGTTTTGGGTTTAATTGTGCTCATGGGGAATTGTACATGTATCAAGAAGCCATTGTGCAAACAGAACAAGGGAATATTATATGGTTCAAAATCAGAAAAAGTATGTATCATGATTGTATCCTCTCACCACACATATTCAATCTGTATTGTGAGAACATAATCAGAAAAGCAGGATTGTATGAATAAGAATGTGGTGTCAGGATTGGAAGGAGGGTGACATGCATTCTGCATTACAGGGCTCTGAAGGAACGGAGTGGAGAACAGACCCCCAGGCTGACCCCTCAGACACCAAGTTGTAGCTTGTTGCATGATTTCCCCATGGAGGCTGGGCTTCCTTCCAGTCATGTCAAAGCTGTTCCTCATCCCATCAAATCCCCTGGGCTCTACTGCGAGAATGTCACTATCTTGTAAGTTCAGGAATTGTATTTAAAAATGTGAAGAGCCCGTATGATGTAGGTATCTAACTATTATTCCAGAGACTGGTTGTTGAGCAAGTGACTATGCTTCCATGGATTGAATTTTGGGAAAGATGCAGAGATGGTACCAGGTGGCCACGGTTTCAAGAAAATGGATGGTCAAGAGGGAAGAACTTGTGGCTAGCTTTGAAGGAAACTTTAATCAGTGGCCATTTAATCACTGATT
>NW_022103896.1:78648055-78650540 GCF_000313985.2 Echinops telfairi | reverse complement strand
GTTCAGTGCTTCATCAGCTTGCTGAAACACTTCAAGTGATATTCCATTAAGTCCTGGAATCTTGATTTGGCCAATGTTTTCAGCGAAGCTTAGTTCTTGCACATATGCCCCCTTCTGAAATAGGGGAATGCTTAATAATTCTTCTTGGTTCAGTGACTGTATATTCTCCCCATCTTCTTTTAATGCTTCCTGCATCACTCAATATTTTACCCATAGAATCATTCAATATTGTAACCCAAATATTAAATTTTTTCTTCAGTTCTTTCAATTTAAGATGAGCATGTTCTTCCTGTTTAGTTTTCCATTTCTATGTCTTTACACATTTTCATTATACTATTTTACTTTATCTTGTTGAGCTACCTTTTGAAATTTTCTTTTCAGCTCTTTCACTTAATCACTTCTTCCATTTTCTTTAACTACCCTATGATTAAGAGCAAGTTTCAGAGTCTCTTCTGACACTGATTTTGATCTTTTCTTTATTTCCTGTCTTTAGAAATATTTGCTTTCCTAATGAATGATGTTCTTGATATCCTCTCACAGCTCACCAGGACTCTGCCATCAGTGTCCACTGAATCAAGTCCATTTTGAGATATTTCTAAAATTGAACTTGGGATAGAGGTAAGGTCATATTTTGGCTCTTGTGGTCTTGTTTTAATTTTCTTCAGCTTCAACATGGAACTTACATATGAGCAATTGATGGTCTGTTTCACTGTCAGCCCCTGGACTGTTTTTAACTGCTGATATTGAGTTTCTCCAGCATCTCTTCCCACAGATGTAGTCAATTTGATTTCTGTGTATTCCATCTGGAGAAGTCCATGTATAGAGTTACCTTTTGTGTTGTTGAAAAAATATATTTGCCATGAACCAGTCATTGGTCTTGCACAATTCTACCATGTGATTTCCCACTTCTTTCTATCACCAAGTCCATATTTTACAGCTAGTAGTCCTTCCTCTTTGTTTCCAACTTTTGCATTCCAAATGCCAATATTATCGATGCATATTGATTGCATGTTTGATCAATTTCCTACTGAAGTCACTTCAGTTACTTCATGTCTAGCTGTAGTGGTTAGCACATAAATTTAAGTAATATTTGTATTGATTAGATTTCCCTGAAGAGGGGGAGATAAAATTCTATCACAGACAGCATTGTTTTTCAAGATTAATTTTGGAAGGTCTTTTTTGACAACGAATGCCACACAATTACTCTTGATTGTGTTATTCCTGACATAGTAAATCATATGATTTTCTGATTCAAAATGACCAATGCCAGTTCAATTCAGTTCATTAATGCCTATGATATCTATTTTTATGCATTCATTTTTATTTTTGACCACTTCAATTTTTCTAGATTCATACTTTGCATATTGCAAATTCTAACCATTAACAGATGTTTATAGCTGTTTCTTCTTCCCTTGACTCATTCCACAGGCCAAATGAAGATCCAGAAGGCTGTAGTCTCAGAGGCTTTGCTCTGTTCACATCACCATGGTTTTTACTTCATTCTGAGAAAGCTGCTTCTTCTCAATCACATTTTAAGTGCCCTCAGACCTGAGGGTCCCAAACTCCGGCATGATTTCTATCTTCTGCTTCCATTCATTAGGCCTTCAGTATCTGGCAACATTTCAGAGCTATGTGTAAGGTTTTCAGCTTCTACGTGGGCAGCCGATCCTTCTTTGTTTTCTGTTCTTAGTCTGGAAGCTCCACTCAGTCCTGCTCACTTTGGGGGACCTGGCTGGGATTTAAAACACCAGCGACATGGCTTCCAGAATCACAGCAACAAACAAGCCACCACAGTAAAACAAACTGGCAGACAAGTGGTATAGATTTAGGACTTTAATTCATCATGGGTTTATTATTATATTTTTAATGGTGTGAGACATGGGTCCTGTTTCACTCATTGAAGATGGATAGTCAATTGTTGTAGTAGGAGTAGTAGTTATGTGTTGGGCTGTTAACTGAAACTCAGCCTTTCAAAATCACCAGGCATTCCTCAGGAGAAAGGTGAACTTTCTACTCCTGTGAAGAATTATAGTCTCTGAAATTCACAGGGGTTAGTTCTACCCTGTCCTATAGGGTCACTATGAGTAGGCATAGACTCAATGCAGTTTTTTGGTTAGATTTTAATTTCTTGAAAAGGTCACCTTCTCCTCCATTTAATATGTTTCAGTTCTTTATGAAAAACCAAGTAACTATAGGTGCTGGGTTTTATTTCTGGGTTCTCAATTCTGATCCATTGTTCTCCATATCTATTGTTGTACCAAGAGCAAAACAGTTTTGACTACTGTGGATATGGAGTAGGTTTTAAAACCAGGAAGGGAGGGTCTTCTTATTTTTAAAGCATGGCATTTTCTTTTCTTTTTAAAAAAAAAATAATTTTATTGGGGGCTCGTACAACTCTTATCACAATCCATCCATCTATCCATTGTGTCAAGCACATCTGTACATTTGTTGCCATCATCATTCTCAAAACATTTGCCTTCTACTT
>NW_022103896.1:78646937-78647663 GCF_000313985.2 Echinops telfairi | reverse complement strand
GCCACTCTCACCACTGGTCCTGAGTGGTTCATCCATCCTGGATTCTCTGTGTTTCTGGTTCTTATCTGTGCCAGTGTACATGCTCTGGTCTAGCCAGATTTGTAAGGTGGAATTGGGATCATAAAGCATGGCATTTTCAATTGCTGTATATGTATGTGAACATTGAACATTCAATAAGAAGGACTGAAGAAGAATTGATGCATTTAACTCAGGGTGTTCTTGAAAAATCTTGAAAGTACCATAGACATCCAGTACAATCAAATCTTTCTTGGAAGAAGTACAGTCGGAATGCTCCTTAGAGGGGAGGACTTTATCTTACGTATTTTAGAACTGTTGTCAGGAGAGAACAATACCTGGAAAAGGACATTATGCTTGGTAAAATAGAAAGTTCATGAGAAGGAGTAAGGCCCTCATTGGGATGGATTGGCACAGCAGCTGACATTTTAAGAATTCTCAATTAAAAGGACATCACTCATCACCAGAGCTTTGGACAGTGAGGTGTGCAGACACTACATAGCATGGCTGCTATTCCATGCATTCTACAAGATTGGGTGGAACTGCCTTTGTGTCTGTCATAGTTTTGCTTTGATGAAACAAAAGAGCAAAGAGGATGGAAAAACCAAATTTTGCTTAGATTCAGTTTTATATCTGCTGTTTAAAAAAGTTGGAGTCAATGATGCTGATGGATTTAATGACCTTCAATGTTATCTCACAAATAGCATGGCT
>NW_022103896.1:78645153-78646639 GCF_000313985.2 Echinops telfairi | reverse complement strand
TGTATGCCACAAATCAGACTATTTGTGTTGCACACTGTTACACAATTTTACACAAAATGTAGAAAGCTTGATTCACAGTCTGACCTGGTGGAACGAATTCCAAATGCACTATGAGTTGACATCGTCATCTGTTTGGGAAGTTGACAATTGTCCAGAATGAGGTTTGCCATCAATTGACATTTCACCTTTTTGAAAAGTAAAAAACACTCATACACTTGAGGTTTTTTCCATAGCGCTGTCCTTGTAAGCTGTGTTCAACATCACAGCAGTTTCTATAGTATTTTTCCCAAGCAGAAAACAAAATTTCACAGCCACACTCTGTTCTCGGTGCTCTCACAGTGGGAAAAATGCATACTATGAAAACCCCACTCTGAGCACAATTCCCGTTTTTGGGGGGTACCCCTTCGTATTTGTAATCCTTTACATTAGTAGTAATGTTAAAAGGATGACAGTGTCCATGTAGGAAACGACATTTCCTTCATCCCAGAAATATTTTCAGGGCTCAAAATACTATGACAAATACTTCTTGAATAATCAAATTTCCTTTGTACTAGTAAAGTGATTTAAAAATATATATAAAATGGTAGCTCCTAAAAGTACCAGACATTGTCTCTTTAGAATAATATGAAATAAAGAACAATAAATAGAGAGATGAAAATTCCAAGTATTTTAAAGTACAAATAAATGAATATTCCTGAAAGATAAATTAGCTTGAACCAACAGAAAATCCATTGTTTTGCTAATGAAATGTTTCATCAATTTACAATCATATAATTTGTGCGGGCAATTTCATAAGCCCACTAACATGGGATGATTGAAAGAGAAAGGTGACTAGACTGTGATGACCTTGGGATCTAGCGAATCTGAAAGGAGAAGGGTGTGGAACTCCTCGATATGGGTGATGGCCTGGGGGTGGCATAAGGATGGCCAACAATTCAAAAGGTTTGGAAACATTGAGAAGACCTGGAATCGTTTCTGGAACATATAAAGAATGTACTTTGCAGGCAAGAAAGGCAGCAGGGACATCCGTGGGAAACTGTTCTAATAAATCAGGCTAGACATACTGAAAAACTGAACCAGGGCAGGGCTGGTGAGGATGGAAAAGTAAAACCAGGAAAGTCAGACTAAATTAAATTTAGTCAAACTAAACAAAATATTCATTTTGTCTACTAAAATATGAAGCTTATGAAAATGGTTTGAGAACTCTCGAGTTGGTGGGATAGAGGCTGATAGACCTTGCCTCTTTTCACACGTTCTTACGTTTCTATAAAAATGGAAAACTGAAGATTGATGAGTCCAACCAGGCAATGGTTAGAAATGCACTGTGAATGTTTCATGAGGAACTGAAGACAGATAGGAGCCCTTGTACAATTGTCATAATCTGATGTATTTTACAATTGCTCCCTGTCAAGTTTATGGGGAAAAAGTAAAAGAGTGATGTGCAGGTCTGCCCTTGGTGAGGTCTGATGGCACGGTGTTCCTTTTT
>NW_022103896.1:78643192-78644750 GCF_000313985.2 Echinops telfairi | reverse complement strand
AAGAAAATTTCCCCAGGGATTTTCTTCTATGTAAGCCTGAAGAAAAGAACTGATTCAGATTTTTATCCATAAACCTTTAAATAGATAACATATATTGCTTTTAAATGAAACACCCCGTCAATTAGGATTTTTTGTTACTCTACCACTACTGGGAAGCAGGTTTTGTGACTTGAATATTTTATAAAAACCAAGAACTGAATAAAGTAGCTGTTTACCCATCCATTTGAAATTTCCTGCTTATCTGCTGTAATTTATATTGAGAGGTGTCATATACCTGTTTTACAATGATTCTTCTATAAACCCTATGATGATTAATTATTTAAAATAAAAAATCTTAGTCCTTGATATATATTTTCTGAAAACATGTTTGCAGATTTTATTACAGGGTGAGTCTGTTGCATATAGTCCTGCAGGACCTAGTTTTTTCTTTGGCACTTCTTGTGACTCCAGACTTCTGTTTTCTCATCACTCAAAACATGAACAAGTAAGAATGATCTTCAATATCAAGGTATACAATACATATTCTGTGTACATTTTCTCTTCCTACAAAACCAAAAACAAACAAACAAACAAAAGCCCCCAAAGCTTATTATCAGGAAAACTAGGCATCCATTTAGGATGTATTGTGTTACTGTTAATTGCTGACTCATAGTAACATTATCTGGAGGAGCCTTGCTGATGTAGTGGTTACACGTTGGGCCACTAACCACAATGTTAGTAGTTCAAAACTCCCAGCCTCTCCGAGGGAGAAAGACAGACCTTTCCACTCCCTGAGAGAGTTACAGTCTCAGAAACTCACAGGAGCAGTTTTATCGTGTCCCATAGGGTGATTATGAGTTGGCATTCACTTGGTAGGAATAAGTTTTGTCTTTTGGATTTTGGTGACATTATGTATAACAGAAAGAACTGTTGCCCCATACTCTGCCATATCCATGATCATTGGTACGGAATCATATTTTTTGACAATCCATCTCATTGAATGTTTCTGTATTTTTGCCTAACCTCTACTCTACCAAACATGATGTCTTAATAGCATGTCCAAAGTACATGAGGCAAAGTTTCATCATCCTTGCTTCTAAGGAGCATTCTTGCTGGACTTCTTCTACGACATAGTTGTTTGTTCTTCTGGCAGTCCACAGTACGTTCAATATTGCCAATACCTAAATTTAAATACATCTATTCTCAGGTCTTTCTCATTGATCGTTCAGTTTTCGTATTTATCCGAGGCAATGAAAAATTTACCTGGCTTAAGTCAGGTGCACCTTAGTCCTCAAGGTGGCGTCTTTGTTCTCTAACACTGTGAAGAGGTCTTTTGCAGCTCCTTTGCCTAAGGCAGCACTCCACATGATTTCTGGACTGTTGCTTTCAAGAGCATTGATTGTGGATCCAAGTGAAATGAAATCATTGAAAACCTCAATATTTATCTGCTATATGATGTTGTTTGATACCAAACTGATATATTTTTCTAGGGATTAGTCTTTTCTTTTTTTGTTTAAATCATTTTACTGGGGGCTCATACAACTCATCAAAATCCACACATACATCAATTGTGTCAAGC
>NW_022103896.1:78632939-78638460 GCF_000313985.2 Echinops telfairi | reverse complement strand
TTTTTCATCTTTTGAAGTGTTTGATTTACAAATTTCATGAGTAACTTGTTGGGCGTGAATATATTTATTATGCTCACTGGTTCTTGGTCTATCTGCTGTTCCCTTGAGCATTATATAGTGCCACTGCTTGTCTCTTGTTATGGCTAATACCTTGAGATCAATTTGGTCAGCTATTAAGATCGCTACCCCTGCTTTTTTTGCATTGCCGTTTGCTTGGTATATTTTTTCTCCAGCCTTTAATTCTCAACCTGTTTTTATCTGCAAGCATGAGATGTGTCTCCTGTAGGCAGCAGATCGATGGGTTGTGGTTTCTGAGCCAGTCTGTTAACCTCTGCCTTTTAATGCCTGAGTTCAGGCCATTGATATTCAGCGTTATTACATTCATCTGTGGACTCTGAAGTCATCTTGTACTTTTTGTGTTAGGTATTTTCCTATCTACCTTATCTTATCCGCTTGTGTTGTGTGTGTGATTTATGATTTCATTCTTTCCACTATTGAGCCAGTGCTATTCTGGGGCTGTTTTCCCTTTGTCAACCTATGGGTGGAGTTGTTCTATTTGATGGTCTCTTATTTGTCCTCGGTGAGTGTTGATATTCTTCCCATACTGGATCCACAAGGATCTTTAGTTCAGGGGTAAGGGGGTGGGGGTGGGGGTGGGGTTCTTTTAAATTATTCTTTTAGTTTTTCCTTCTCTGGGAAGACTCTTACTTCTCCATTTAGCTTAATAGGTAATTTCCGGGTATAGTATTTTGGGGGGTTGTGTTGCTTTCCTTCAATTTTTGGAATATGTAACTCCATTCCCTCCTCTTCTTCATCATGTCCGCTGATAGATCTGAACATACTCTCATTAGGGTACCTTCATATGTGACTATTTGCTTTTCCCTACCTGCTTTTATGATCTCCTTTTCCTTATAGTTCGATAATTTGACTATTATGTGTTTTGGTGATTTGTTCTGGGGATTTAGTCCGGCTGGTGTTCTTTCAGCCTCCTGAATGGTTGCCTGATTTTCATTTATTAAGCTAGGGACGTTTTCCTCTAAGAATTCCCTTGCTATTTTCACTGTTGACTTATTTGTTGTGTCTTATTCCAGTAGTCAAATTATTCTAATATTGTTCCTATTCATAGCATCAGACATGGCTCTCAGGTTTTCTTCAGCTTCTCTGATTGTCTTGTTTGACTGCTTTTCCCGTTTACTGAGGTCTGCTTGGTTATCTTCTAGGTCACTGGTGCGATTCTCTGCCTCCTCAAGTCTGGTGTCAATGTCTGTCAATTTGCCACTGGATTTTGTTATTTCATCCCTTAAGTCTTATATTTCCCTTTGGTAAGTTGCCTTCATCTTCTCTATCATTTAATCCTTTTTCTGTATTGCTTCCCTCATATCCTGTATGACTCCAAGCAGCCTTTTGAAAATTTCTTTCTGTGGCAGTTCAATATCTGCTTCTATGCACATTGTTAGGTTCATGACTTCTTCCGGCGTTGTCTTCTGTTTCTCCTGCTTTTCCTTTGAGTCTGTTAGGGCTGGTTGCTGTTTACACGTTCTTTTAGAGGAGCCTGGAGCCTTATTCAGAGGTGAAGAGAACTGGGCTCTCTATTGGGGTACTTGTATGAGTGCTTCTATGAACTACCTGCTAGTAGCTATACTGAAGGGTCAGGCTACTGCTGTATCTTCCTGTGGTTTCACTCTTACCCAGCTAACCACTATTCCGTTATTTGGAATGTGAGTTGGATCATCCTCTCATGTGATGCTGGTTGGGTTGTTGTTGGCCCACGAGGGTGTCCTTTCACTGGTTGATCTCTAAGTAAGCCTCACAGTGGTTGGAGCACGTCGGGTGGCATCTGGTGTTTCTCTCTGAAACTTGAGTGCCTAAGAGGGCATATGGGTGAATCCCCCTTGGTGTATAGCACGATAGCTGGCAGGGGGAATTACCCTAGTCAGAGATATGGACTTGGAGGTTGGGTAGATGTTCCTGCAGCAGCGTGGAACCCCACCAGTGGTGGGCAGGAGTTGCAATTAATCTTTTCTGATGACATGCTTGAAGTAGGCAAGTTGAAGTCTTGTGTAGTGGGCAGGAGATGGGATTAGTCTTTTCTGGTGACATGTTTGAGGTAGGCAAGTTGAAGTCTTGCCATGCTCTCATCTAAAAAAAAATCTAATGTTTTCTATTAAATACTATAGACAAATAATAAGTATATTTTAAAGGAATTCTTTTCTTAAGTCCTCTGGCTTTACCTCTAATAAACTGTCTCTGTACTATACTAAAGTTTTCCTGGACAAGGACAGATTAGCAATGAGAAAGTTTAAGGGCAAGGGACCATAATAAGTGAACTGACTGTTACCAGATTGACTGGAGAAACAAATTCGGTGACACTCATATATGTGTAAGAAAGAGATTTGTATCAAGAAGCTTTATATATCAAGAAAATAAGCCAGCCCAATCCAATTCAAGTTCATAACTCCACTACGAGTCCATAAATTCCTGTTCTGACTCATGCAGTTACAAGCAATGATGCAGAATGCAGGCATGTCACAGGTTGGTGGGTACAGAGTCCTGTGGATCTGATGGAAGTGAACACGTCCAGGGCCCTGACAGCAACCAGGGTCAGCCAGTGGGAGGGCGAAGGCAGAGAGAGAGAAGTGGAGGTTCCTAGGGTGCTCCTTAAGTGAAGGCCATGCCCATAAGGAAGCACAAACAGGCTGTCACCTGATTGACAAAGTTGAATACCACACATACACTTTTATTTATTTATTTTAATTTTTTGCATTGTCTAAATATTTATTTGATTTACTTTCTTTATTAAAAAAAAAAGCATTTTATTGGGAGCTTGTACAACCCTTATCACAATCCATCCATTCATTGTTTTGAGCACATTTGTATATTTGTTGCCCTCATCGATCTCAAAACATTTACTTTCTACTTGAGCCTTTGGTATCAGCTCCTCATTTCCCCCCTCCTTCCCTGCTACCCCCTCCCTCATGAACCCTGACTGGCTTGTCTCCTCCTCGAGACCCTTCTGTAAGGGGCTGTCCAGTGTCCACCTGCTTTTATATATCTGCAAATTGACATGAAGTTATGTGACGAGCACACTGTTCTGACTACAGAATTCTGCATCTCTGATGTTTGTGCTTTCAAACAAGTGAAGAAACTATTCTGGAAATACAGGTAGCTTTCTCTGATGTTGTTCTTGTCCAGTTTCCATTAGTACTTTCCATGGACCCTTTCTTCAGATTCAGTGACAAAAATGAAATCTGAAGATTGCACTATCAACATTGAACATGAGGTTCTGATTTCTAAAAACCACTACTGGAGAAACTTATGAATAATTTAACAATATACATATTTTGGAAGACAGTCTCTACATGTGCTCTTTGTTTGGAAATAACAGAATTTAAAGCAGTTGGTAAAGAGCTTCTTTATGATCTCCGGTTAATCTTTTGAGATGAAAGAAACAGCTGGTGTGTTTATGATCGACTGCTTCTAGAATATTTGCTTCAATTTCAATTTAGGGAAATCACTGTCTTTGAGCAATCTCTGATATGTCCTTTTTGTTTTGTTTTACTCTAATTTTCATCACCTCTGGGGTTTCTTAGAAAATTACAGAATTGTAACTACCATCAGCTTCTCTGTCCCCCCCCCTTATTATTTGTTTAGTCATACAATAGTATATTGGCTTGCTCTGATATAAACTACTTTTATTCAAAAGCATAAATCCAAGAATTACACTTCATACCTCATGGGGTATTGTGTTTTTTCCAGAATGTAAAGATCTTTATAAGGCCCTGGATTTGTTGATTTTTCATACAGTAGTGCTCTCTTTGGGTACATTCTCTGCCATTGAGTCCATTCAGACTCATAATAATTCTAACGGACAAGACAAGAACGGCCCCATAGCGTTTCCAAG
The DNA here is from genome assembly GCF_000313985.2 of Echinops telfairi. Classification (NCBI taxonomy): domain Eukaryota; kingdom Metazoa; phylum Chordata; class Mammalia; order Afrosoricida; family Tenrecidae; genus Echinops; species Echinops telfairi. Next base: position 78,634,559 of record NW_022103896.1, on the reverse strand, counting down.
GGTGTAGCTCAGAGAGCTTGATCTTTCTCTTAAGGAGTAGCTGGTGAATTTGAAGAACCGACCTTGTGTGTCAGCAGCCTAATGCTTTGCCTACAGGACCATCAGTGCTTATTTGGACATCAGACTGCCAATACTCTGAATTTATGCTAATTTGATCCAACACTTATTTCATCAGCATTATGTTCCAAAGTCAGCATTGTGTTAGTTTCTGCAGGATACTAGAAAGGAAGGAAAACCAGGAGCCATCACACAAGCTTTAGCCTGGCACAAATTACTTCTGCCACCTCCTTTCTCACCTTCTCTCCCCAGAGTTCAGATATGCCCTCCATCTGTATCATCTGTTGTCCATTTCTCAGGTCAAATTTCTTTCTAAAGCAAGCATATAAATATTTGCACAAAGAACCTGAGTAAACTGTTAAACTCTTCAAATGCTGATTCTCTTTTAATATTGTATTCTGTAGTCTCATCACAATTGTTGAGTTTCTACACACTGTGGCATAAACACACAGTGCTACTGTGGTAAAGTGAAATTCCTTAATATCCATATGGATGTAGGAAAATTTTGGGACCTTAATTTACTGATAGGCATGACTCAAAATGAGGAGAAATAGCTACAAATATCTATTAATAATTGGAACTTGCAATGTAAGATGTATGAATCTAGGAGAATTAGACATCACCAAACATGGAATGAAAGATATAAAGATCAGCATCCTTGGTATTAGTGTGTTTAAATAAACTTGTCCTCACCATTTTTAGTAAGAGAATCATATGATTGACTATGCAGGGAATGACAAATTCAAGAGAAATGAATGTCAAAATGAGCATTTCAAGATCTATCTTAAACTACAATGCTGATGGTGACAAGCCAGTATCTGTATACCTATAAGGAATTCCAGTTAATATAACTATCATTAAAAAGTGAGTAATGAAGAAAGTGTAGAATCCGACCATTGTATTCAGTCTGAAATAGAGTAAACATATAACAAAGTTTTATTGATAATTAATGGTGTTTGAAATACACCCAAGTTGAAAACAAAGAAGAAGGAATAGTAGTTGGAAAATATAGCCTTTTTGATAGAAATGAAGCTGGAGATTGCATGATAGAATTTTTTAAGACAAAGAGATCATTGCAAATACCTTTTTCAACAGCATAAATAGGTGGATGGGGTGGGGATAGGAGCATATTCCAAAGTCTGAAGTAGAAGGAAAATGCTTTGGGAATGACGATGGCAACATATGTACAAATGTGCTTAATAAAATTGATGTATGGGTTGTTATCAGAGCTGTAAGAGTCCCCAATAAAATGATTTATTTTAAAAAATCAAAGAAAAATAAAAAGAAGGTGATTATACATGTAGAATTCCCCAGCCGAAATAAACAGGAATCAAATAGGCTGTGATCCACATGGTCAGCAGTTCGAAACCACCAGCAACTCAGTAAGAGAAAAACTGGGCTTTCTACTCCCATAAACAGTTACATTCTCAGAAACTCACAGCAGGTCACTATGAGTCAGTATTGACTTGATGGCAGTGAGTTTGGTGTTTTTTTTGGCAGTGAGTGGAAGAAATAATGAATAAGCTCAATATCAGCAGCCAAAAAAAGGACAGAGGCTGCGGG
>NW_022103896.1:78622146-78632491 GCF_000313985.2 Echinops telfairi | reverse complement strand
GAAGCATCAAAAGAAAATGGCAAGAGTAGAGTCATTGTCCCAAAATGAATTAGTTCACATTCCACCATTTTAAGAGGTGAGATTCCACCATTTCAAAACTATATAAGCAAGAACCAATATTATTGAAGGAAGAAGTCCAAGATGCCCTGAAAGTATTAGGAAGAAACAACGCTGGGCTGCTAACAGCAAGGCCAGCAATTTGAAACCATCAGCCAGCTCCTTGGAAGAAAGATGGAGCTTTCTCCTCCTGTAAAGAGTTAGTGTCAGAAACTCACAGGGACAGTTCTGTCCTGTCTTATAAAGTCCCTATGAGTCAGAATGGACTTAGCAGTAAGTTTGAGGAATTGACAGAATACTAATGAAAGGTTTGGGAATTGAAGAATACTGGAACCAATTACTCATCTATGCCCCCAAATTTGGAAGACAGCTACCTGACCCACCAACTGGAAAAGATCCATATTTGTACATTCCAAAGAAAGGTGACTCAAGAGAATGTGGAAAATATTGAACAATATCAATATCACATGCAAGTAAAATTCTGCTGAAGACAATTAAAAATAGCAGCAGAAACACATTAACAGGGAGGTCCCAAAAATTCAAGCTGGTTTCAGAAGGGCACATGGTATGAGGGATATAACTATGTTCATGTGTACCCTGTAAATTGACCGTAAGACAGTCTTTCCAACAGAACAATGATGGCTTAAATCAGGGAAAGTGTGCTTCAGGCTTGCATCCTTTTACCAAAACTATTGACTATTTATGCTAAGTGAACAATCTGAAGACCATGACTGTGTGAAGATCAAGGCATCAGGACTGGAGGAAGGCTGTTCATAACCTCTGATATGCAGATGACACAACCTTGTTTGCTGAAAGTGAGCAGGACTTGAAGCTTTTCCCGTCGAAGATCAAGAATTGCAGACTCTGGTATGGATGACAACTCAATGTAAAGAAGGCCGAAATCCTCACATCTGGACCAATAGGTAACATTATGATAAATGGAGAAAATCTTGCAATTGTGAAGGATTTCTTCTTGCATGGACATACAACCAATACTCATGGAAGCAGCAGGAAAGAGATCAAACGATGCATTGCATAAATAAATCTCCTGCACAGGACCTTTTAGAGTATTCAAAGGCAAGGATGTTAACTTGAGGACTAAGATGTGCCTGGCCCAAGCCATCATATTTTCAATTGCCTCATATGCAGGCGAAAGTTGGCCATTGAATAAGGAAGACTGAAGAAGGATTGATGCATTTGAATTGTGGTGCTGGTGAAGAATATTGTAAGTATCATGGACTATTAAAAGGACAAGCAAATCTGTCTTGGAAGAAGTATGGCCAGAGTGCTCCGTAGAAGCAAAGATGGTGATATTTCATGGCAAGGGTAGTGATATTTCATCTTAAGTGTTTTGAAAGGAGAGACCAGTCCCTGGAGAAGGACATCGTGCTTGGCAAAGCAGAGGGGCCATGAAGAAGAAGACCCTTGAGAAGACGATTGACACCTTGGCTGCAACAATGGGCTGCAACATAGGAACACGTGTGAGGATGGCCCAAGACCAGGAGGTGTTTCCTTCTGTTGTGCTCTGGATGGCTATCCATTAGAACCATCCCCAGGCACCTAACAACAATGAGTCAGAATCAACTCCCTGTTCGTGAGTGTGGTTTATTGAAAAGATAAATGGTTGTTCTTGGCATTAAAACAAGCAAACAGACAAGCAAACAAACTGGCATCCAGTCAATTTTGACTCATAGCAACCGTGTATATGGTTTCCAATGGGAGTTGTTGCCTCATCTTTCTCTCACACAGTGATTGCTGGGTTGGAACTGCCACCCTCTCAGTAGGAAGTCCCCTTTGACCCCACAGGGTCTCCAGGGATAAGCCACCGTCAAACTGATTCTATCCTCGGTACAAAGTAGAATGGTTCTACAGGGTTTTCATGGCTCTGAGTATTCATAAGCAGATTACTGGGATTGTGTTTCAGCTCCTCGATGAAATGCCAGCCTTTTGACAAGTAGCCAGTCACTTCATCATTGGGACCACCCAAAGTCTTCATGAGACCCAAAAAGGCCAAAAAAGACATGCTTGCCTGCAGAGTGTGGTATAGAAAGGGTAAGAATGACAATGTAGCAACAAATGGGTGCTTTCAACATATAGACTTTGTGTCCATAGAATTTATTTCTATCTTTACACTGTAATCTTCTTCTGCCCACTCCCATTTTTAAAATAAAAAAAATTACTCATAGTAATTATACTTTATTTTGGGGTGAATTGTGACTTTCATATTTTACAGTTATGTTGTATGAGTTTTGGCAAATGGATACAAGCATTTTCATCATCATCATCACACACACACACACACACACACACACACACAATTGCTTCATTCTGTTTGTTTGCATTCAATCTTTTTTATGACCCTGAACTTTTGCCACAGATGATACATTCTCCTTCCCTGTGCTTTTACTTTGTTTTCTGAAAGTCATATAAGTTGAATCATATAATATATAGCCTTGTAAATCTGACCTGTTCACTTTATCAAATTGTATTTGAGATTCATTCGTGTTTTTGTGTGAACCAATAGTTGTTAGTTGCTAAGAAGTATTTTAGTAAATTAAGGTCCTGTGTTTATTTGTTTGATTTTAATCCATTTCTTAGTTGAGAGACATATGGGTGGTTTTAGCTTTTGGACTATTTTGAATAAAAACTCACTGCCATTGGGTCAGTTCAGACTCAAAGTCATGCTATAGGACAGGGTGGACCTGCCCCTGTGGGTGTCTGAGACTGTCACTGTTTATGGGAGTAGAAAGTCTACGGAGTGGCTGGTGGTTTTGAACTGCTCATCTCAAGATTGGCAGTTCACTGCATAAGCACTACACCACCAGCATGCCAATTTGAATAAAATGACTATACACATTCTCAATCAGAATTTGTGTGCATCTTAACTAGCAGGGAGATTGCTAGGTCATATGATATTTTGAACTTTATGGAGCATTTTCTCTCAAAGTGTCAATAATATTTGTATTCTCATGAGCAATGTGTGAAAGTGTAACTTGTTTCATATCTTTACCACAACAATTGATAATTCATTTATTTATTTGCCTTTCTAGAACCTGTGAACTGGTTTTTCATTGTTATCTAACTTTGTATTCTCTTGACAACTAAGATGTAAAAGCAGTTTTCACGTACTATTTCCCTATACCTTCTTTGTGAAAACATCTGTTAGTTTTTATAACCTAATTTACTTTATAACTGGGCTGCTTGCTTTCTAATCATTTTGACATTTCTGTGTATATTTGGAAAAAAATATTTTCACACAAGTGCTTTACAAATATGTTTCCTAGTTTGTAACTTCATTTCTTATTTATGCCATTCTTTTAATGGGATTTTGAAATCCCATAAGGTAATAGAATGAAAAGATAAAGAAACCAAGCTAACCCTCAAGGGAATTAAGTAAATCCCCAGGCAAAGAATATCCATTTTATAGAAAACTGGACAAGTCAAATGTAAGAACGAACTGCCAAAAAGCCTATCATATTACAAATTTTGAGATAAATACAATGCTCTCAGTAACCAATGAATGCACTCCTTTTGATGTTCATGAAAACTGTGTGGGTTAAACTCCTGGAATGAGAATCATGTCCATCTTTTAAAATTGAATCATGCTATCTTTTACACTATGCTGAGTGTACTTTCCTATATGGCTTAAATTTTCCTCATATTTATCCTTATAACCATTCCTCAAAAGCATAAACCCAATGCAAGTGTGGGTGGTGAATCAAAGAAAAGGAAAATGATAGTGATTGAAAATAAAGTGGAAATAAGAAAACACTCAGTAATAACTGGAAAAGTGTTAGGCCACAATTAGTAAACCCTTTGAACCATTTTAAAGGAAAACATACGAAACATCTACCCTAATGAAAGCTATAATTATTACTAAGCAATGCACTTATTAAACTATTGGGATGGAAAGGTGATTGATAATCTGGTTAGAAGATCTCATTCAGCTTACCATGCTTATTTATATTATTTTAGTATAAGAAAAGGTTCAAATGATTTTCAATGATTTAAAAGGTACATTTGCAGCAAGTGAAGATGATTCTGAATTTGTTGCAAGTAGGTTGTTCATGGAAGCAGCAGTCAAGAGATCAAATGAGGCACTGCACTAGGTACATGTGCTGCGCGAGATCTCTTTAAGGTGTTGAAAAGCAAAGCTGTTTACTTTGAGGACTGGGGTGCCCCAAGTCATAGCATTTTCAGTGGTCTTCTCTGTCTGAGAGAGTAGGGCATTGGATAAGGAAGACGACAGAGGATTGATGCCATTGTGGTGGTAAAGCATAGCAAAGGTGCCCGGATTGCCAAAAGAACCAGCAGGTCTATCTTGGTGGAAGTCCAAGGCAGACTGCTCCTTGGAGGCAAGATTGGAGACTTTGTCTCACTTACTTTGGACATGTGATCAGGAGGGACCGGTCTCTGGAAGAGGGCAGCATGCTTGGTAAGACAGAGGCAGACCTAGATGAGATGGATTGACACAGGGGCTGCAGCAGTGGGATTGAACATAAGAACAATTGTGAGGATTGCCTAGGACGAGACAACACTCCAGTGTGTGTTACTTAGGGTTGCCATGAGTCAGAACCAACGGGATTGCAGCTGCCAACAACAACAGGATTGGCCCAATCATTGAACGGGAAGGATGAATTTATATAATATTTAAGTGCAGGGTGAAACAGCAAGTGCTAATTTAAGTACTATGAATGGGTTTCTTCAGATTCTGAAAAAGAATTATTTAAATTGGAGAAGACTGGGACACTTTAAAGAAAAAAAATCCTGAAAGGATTTACATTTGGAAAGAGAGAAAATAATATTCCAGTCATAAAGCATCGAAGGACAGGCTAATATGATTGCTTAATTACAACAGGTCTATTGTTGTTAGGTACCATCAAGGTGGCTTAGACCCATAATGACCTTATGCAGGACAGAATGAAACACTGTATGGTCTGTGCCATCCTCACAATTGTTCCTACGCCGGAACTCATTGATGCAGCCACTGTGTCAACTCCTTCGCTGCCCCTCCAATTTACCAAGCATACTGTCCTTCTCCAGGGCCTGGGTTCTCCTGGCAACATGGCAATAGAATGTAAGATGAAGTCTTGCCCTCTTCCTTTAGGGAGCCCTTTGGCCTTACTTCTTCCAAGTCAGAGCATGAAGATGAAGGCTCAATACTTAAACTGCAATTTTCTGAGAAGGACAGTTTACCTGCCACTATGCAGAATGTCAGGTGATGTGCTAAAATTGCCATTTTTCAACCTCTGTGAAATAAATTATTCAGTTGTGGATGTCAATAAATTCAAAACCATTTTTGTGAGGGTTTTTGGACCATAGAAAATAGCTGACTTCTCACTGCACAGGCTACTTTCTATTATTAAATTTATCATTGTGGTATGGTGTTATCTCTATGATCAAACTTAGCATCACTAGTAATGAGAAAGCTTGACATCGTTTGTTTCCTGATGGACTGTAACATGAAGTACATATCATCAGCTTTGAAGTATGAGCTCTACGAATGTTCAGTTCTACTTTAATCAAATTTTAGATTAGCCTCTAGTTATACAGAAATACAGTAATCAAGGGAAAATTTAAATTATACTACATACATGAATGTGGTAAGCCCAGAGTGACATTTTATAAGACCCTCTCTCTTTAAAAAGTAAATTCAAGGCAAAATAAAACATAGAAACAATTCTACAATAAAAAGCACAGAATGATAATCAAACCAAACTAGAGGAAATTGCTAATTTACTTAGCTATGGTATTTTGGGTACCTCATATGCGTGTGAAAGTTGGACATGGAAGTTGAATAAGGAGACTGAAGAAGTACTTGCATCGTGGTGCTATTGAGGAATACTGAGAGTACTATGGACTCCAAAAAGCCAAATCTGTCTCGGAGGAAATATAGCCAGAATGCTCTTGAGACCCAAGAATGGCAAGACTTTGTCTCCTGTATGATGGAGCTGGTTTCGGGAGAGACTAGTCCCTGGGAAAGGCTAGGCTTGGTGAAGCAGAGGGGCAGCAAGAAAAGAGAAAGACCCTTGACAAGATGGATTGACACATTGGCTGCAACAACGGCCTCGAACATTAGGACTATTGTGATGATGGCAGAACTCTGAGCCAGAAGTGACTCGATGACTCACCACTAGAACCCCCACACGATAATGCCATCCTGGTTGTGCAAGAGAATGCCTTCCTTTTCAAGATTGGCATCCCAATCTGTTAAGGGTGCAGTATCATGATTACTGTAACACACTTCAAATGAATGAGCACACACATACACACAGCATGTGTACAGTGAAACAATGAAAAGGCAAACTGTTACAAAATTAAATTGTTAATATATAAGGAATCATCATACTCTCCTCTGGCAGTTCAAGAGTGCCCAGCAGTGCCTTAGAAGCCAGGCCTGAAGATCTCTATCGGGAAATTTGGCAACTGAAAACCCTAAGGAGCATAGTTTTACTCGGAGGCACGTGGGGTCGCCGTGAGTCAGAATTGACGAGACAGTCCTTAGTTCCTCTTGGATATGCCTTCTTATTCTGGGTAGTCTGAAAGCGCTTTGATGACAGGCTGCAGAACAGATGACTGTTTTGCGATGAGTACTCCGGAGCCCAGGTGGCTAGTGGGTTACAGGTTGGATTGCTCCTTACAAGGTCAGTTGTTGAAAACCACTGGGCTTTCTCCTCTGGTAAAGAGTTTCAGTCTTAGAAACTCACAGGGGAAGTTAGACTCTGTAATATGGGGATTTTATGAATCAGAATCGAGTCCGTGGCAGGGAGTTTGGGTTTGGATTGAGTAGTCTAAATTAATAGTAATTGAACTCACAATGCATTTTTATTACGAATATTTTTTTCTTATGCATAGATACATGAAAAGGTGTCAGGTCTACTTCCTGTTCTAACTTCTCAATCCACTCCCTCTAGTCTGCACCTCATCTTTTGCTGTTAGAAATAAGGATTAAAATATGTTCTTTCACCACCTCCAACAATAAACTTAGAGATCTCTATAACTTTCATGTTGAGCACAGCAAGATTATCCTTCACTCTTAAGAGCTTCAAGCTGTAGCCTTACACTTAAAGAGTGCATTGATTTATATTTCTAGGCCACATCAAGTAGTCGTGTACAGAAGGTAAACAAACAAACAAACAAAAACCTTCTTAGTTGACACACCAGTCCAGTTTGAATCCTTCAAGCTTGAATAGTCAAAGGAGGTGCTCTTGAACTAAGGAATTGCAAAGTTCTAATTTTGGATTTGTGATTGTTATTAAATAAATCTCTTTATTCTCTTTTTCTTTATTCTCTTTTTCTCTATTGAGAAAAACTAAGGAAATCATATATATTTGAATGATATAGCTGTGGAATATATGAATACCTGGTAAATAATTTGGGAGTGGAAACTGTGGCGTATTAAGAGTTATTTTAATGCCCGTGTCTCAGAGAACATCCGTCAGCATTCTCTCCAACAACACTTGGGGCTTGGGACTTCTTTGAAGGCCAGCCATCCCATTTAGCTTTCTCATGATGCATTCATCTCAGCTTTTAGATACTGCTTGAACTTCACGTTTCTGAGAAGGTGGTTAGAGTTAGTAGCATACTGCTCACTGGGGACAACTTGGAATGGTCCGAAGCAATATTAATGATTGCTTGAACTGGATGTGTAAGGGAATCTGAAATGTGAAAAATTATAGGTCTAGACAGCATATCCCCTTCAATGCTTCCAATTTTGCTCTGGGGTAGATTTTGTCTAAAAAATATGTTATCTGAGTGAGTGTTAAAAATTCCAATAGCAATAACTTGTCTGTCTGTGACTTTGGATTTTCAACATCTCCACCAAGTTTTATGGGGAAGATTCTGCAAAGCAGTGGAAATCTGAAGCCAGGCACATAACCCAGATTCATAACACTCACGGGCTCCATATAATAAATATTCCTTGCCCAATATTCAATCCAGCTACCTTCCCGGCAGAAGTGAGCACATTTGTCATAAAGCAGAAAAACGAACATCTTAGAGGCTTTCTGTGTCTTAGTTTGATTTCCACTGATATCAGAGCTTGAGACAAGGTCTCGGGGCAGGTAGTTTGTCTAGGAAATGATCTGAGAAAGCAGAAGTCCCAGAAGCAATAAGACAAAGAAACAGAAGAAGAGAATGTCAATAGAGTGGTGCTAAGGCTTAAACTCCTGAAGGTAACAGCATTCAGGTTTTCCAGAACCTTTAAGAAATAAAAATGATTGTAATTCCTTTCAGAAATTCGGGCATACACATGAGGACGTAGAATCCTTATTCCACTAACTTCCATCTCACACTGGCCGATGATCATTGCTGAGGGTGTTTGCATTACCACACTCTCAGGATGGTTTTACAAAAGGACAAAGAAAGTTCTTTTGTCACTTCAGACAGCCCTGGAGCAGACTGCATTAATTCAGGCTCGTGCTTGAGGGAATCATTTATCTGAGGTATAGCAAGATGAGTTGGAACTCACATACTAGTCCTATACAGTGAACAGTAACTTCACATAGCTACATACGCATTAGAACGATCAACCATGCGAGGCTAAAAGAGGCAGCATTTACCCAGAGCGAAAGCTCAGGAGGAGGAAGTAGTAGGGAAGAAAGATGAATGGAAATGGGGATAAACGGAAGGAGGAAGTGGAAAGAGTGCGGTTATATTACGCGAATTACAACCAATGTCACAAATCAAAATGTGCATGAATTGTTTAATAAAAATCAATTTCATCTGTAAATTTCAACCTAAATCACAACAAAAACTTTAATACATAAATAACTGATCGAAATGCAAGGAAAAAATGTTTATCACAAACTATTTGTTGCAAGGTACAGGAGATTTGGTGGCATAGTGGGTTATGTATGGGGCTGCAAACTGCAACATCAGCAGTTTGAAAACAGCAGCTGCTCCGGAGGAGAAAGATGAGGCTTTCAATCTCATCTAAAGATGTACAGTCTTGGGAATCCACAAAGGAAGTTCTACAAAAGGGTCGTTATGCGTCATAATTGGCTCAATGACAGTGAGTGAGTGAGATATGAGGTGATGCATACTAGAGGGCGATTTTTTTTGTCTCCTTTGCCTTATTATTGGAAGGTAGGCTTATAATACACCTCCAGGTTCCTATGTGTAATTTGTAAGTTGCCTTTCTCACAATTATTCTATGTTTGCATGAATGTTGCCTTTTCAGGCACCCTACATTTTATATACCTTTCACGGGACCTAGATGCCAAGGTAGAGCCTGGAAGGGCATATATATCCCACATAATATGCTTCAAAATCTATATTTCAAAATGAAATTTCAGAAGTGCTTCTTGATTAAACATGACTGCCATTAGTAAAAACACAAGCTATCACTGGAAATTCAAAGCAGAAACTAATTGGGTCTTCAAAAGGTTAAAAATAAAACTACCTTCATATAGTCAGATGTAGTGGAACAAGCTAAAGTTCTCCCTGCGACAACTGTTTTCAATACCATAATTAGAATGCATTATCTTCCTCTTCATTCATTTCAGATTGGCCTCTTTCTGCACTAGGACTTCTGTGGAAGTAGGTTGCTTACCTGGGAAATAGGTTGCTTACCATCCCTGAGGGGTGTGAGCTCTTGATTGGCTTGGCTTTTTCATGCCATGATTGCTATAATTGCCTGCACACAGTTATCGTTAAGCATAGAAGTACCAAGAGACACTTCAATGAATCACAGGAAAGTGTTTCCTTATTAAAACAAGACAATGAAAGCAGTGCTATTCATCTTTATATTCTAGGACGGGGGATCTATTACACTTAAAGTTCATATTCATATTTATTCCCCACTTCCTGATAATAATAAAAGGTTTGACTATTTGTTCCTTTGTTCTGGCTGAGAAATGAATAAAAAAAATAATTTGTTGAGATTAAATTGAGATATGATACCATTTAATTGCTCTGTGTGCAATGAAAAATAAAAGGATGGATAGTGAGGAAGACTAGTGCCTCTCGTAAAGCTCGGTCTCAGATACGTTCTTTACATGACCAGGAGAAAACGCAACTCTACCAAGAAGGAGCGACTGATCACACCAATTCAGAGAATGTGGGGGGACTTGGGATTCAAAATACTAGTTGCAGTAATCTAGTTATCTGCTCCTCTTGAGTCTCAAGATACCATTTTTCCCCCTTTGAAGACATGGGCTTGGTTTTAGAACTAGGCTTTTAGTCTTCATTTCTGCTATGTTCCTTGTGATACAATTCAGTCCCGAAAACTTTGCACATTCTATAAGGCCCCTAGGTAATGCAAATTGTTTGTGATTGACTACTAATC
>NW_022103896.1:78612829-78620954 GCF_000313985.2 Echinops telfairi | reverse complement strand
CCTGTCCACCATCACCTTCTGATTCCCCCCCACCTATCCAAGTGAACTATACTTTTATTTACACTCTTAAAAGTATTATTATAATTCATAAAAATCTTTTTTCCAATATCTAACAATACCCCCCAAAAGCCACTTATTATTATTATCACTTAGACCCTATTATCTTTCTTCCACCACCCCATTTCCACATTTATCCAGTTCTCTTTATCTCTCATCTCTTCAAAGTACTACTTACAGCTGCATCACCATGCAGTGGAAACAATGGCCAAACACAGCACACACAAGAAATCAAGAGAAACAAAATCCAACAACCAAATATCACCCAAACCTGTTCAATTGCTCAGAAAAAAAGGCCCTGGAACTACGAGAAATATAATTTAAAAGAATAGTGTTTAGGACCCTACAAGAGATGTGGGGAACACTTTTAAAAACAATAGAAAAAATTGAGAAACTAGAAGCCTCACACCCTAAAGAAACTCAGGAATAAATAAGGAGATAGCAGAAATAAAAAACACGGTAAACAAACAAACACACCACACCCCCTGAGGAATAGAATGGAAGAAGGGGAAAATTGAATGTGTGAACTCAAAGACAACCACTCTGAGGATAGATGGCGAGAGAAACAACCGGCTCCCAAAGCAAAAGAATATGAAGAGCCTGGAAATTATGTGAGACACCATTGAGGAAAACAACCTATGTGTCCCTGGGATCCTAGAGCCAGAAGAAACAACAACTCCATGAAGAAAATAGGAACTCAGTTTATGGAAGAAGATTTCCTCAAAATCACAAAATAAGTGAAAATAATAGTCTAAAAAGCTGAGACAATCCCAAATAGGATAGACACCCCCCCCCCCAGAAGAAAAACATTGAGACATAGCATAATCCAATTATCCAACTTCAAAGAAAAGGTGAAAATCCTGAGGGAATCTAGGGGGGAAGGAGCAGTCACCTACAAAGGAAAACTGATAAAGATAAGCTGGACCACTCAGCAAAGAATATCAGGCAAGAAGACAATAGGACACCACATACCAGACACTGAAGAAGAAAACTACCCAAAAAAGAACCTTATATCCAGCAAAAGTTGAGGGACAAATTAAGGTATTTTTAAACAAGGAAAAACTAAAAGAATTTATAAAATAAAAACCAGCATTACAGAAATATTAACTGGACCACACTGTTCATAGAATCAACAGCACACACGCATGAGAACATCACACAGGAAACACCACCACCAAGAAAGCAGTGCATTGATAATGTAGGGCAGCAACGATGAAACATACAACTTTCCTCTAGTTCCTAAATGCTTCCTCCTCCGCCACTATCATGATCCCAATTCTACCTTACAAATCTGGCTAGACCAGAGGATATACAGTGGTACAGATAGGAACTAGGAACACGGAATCCAGGACAGATGATCCACTTAAGACCAATGGTGAGAGTGGCGATGCTGGGAGGGTAGAGGAAGTGCAGGGGAAGGGGGAACCGATTACAAGGATTTACATATAACCTCCTCCCTGGGGGGCAGACAACAGAAAAGTGGGTGAATGGAGATGTAGGACAGTGTAAGATATGACAAAATAATAATAATTTATAAATTATCAAGGGTTCATGAGGGAGGGGGTAGTGAGGAGGAAGAGGGGGAAATGAGGAGCTGATATTAAGGGCTCAAGCAGAAAGCAAATGTTTTGAAAATGATGGTGGCAACAAATGTACAAATGTGTTTGACACAATAGATGTATATTTGGATTGTGATAAGAGTTGTATGAACCCCCAGTAAAATGATTTATAAAAAAACAGAAAGCAGTGCATTGAAAACAGCACCCAACATGACAGAGATGTAAAGACACAAATAAATCTAAAGTGATAGAAAAAGAAAAAAATAACCAAACAAGAACAGTATGACATCTTAAATGACAGTGACAAATCCACGATTGATAATAATGACAGTGAATATCAATGGATTGAATGCATCAATAAAGAGCGAATAGCAGCCTGCACTAGAAAACAAGACCCTTTTTAATACTGCCATCAAGACACACACCTGGAACTCACAGACAAAACAGATTAAAAATCAAAGGATGGTAGAAAAATCTACAAAGCCAGTGGCATCTGAGAAAAGGCAGACGTGGCAATATTAATCTCCAATAAAATAGTCTTCAAATCAAGACACAAGAATGGTCACTTCATAATGATCAAAGGATCATAGATCAAGAACATATAACATATAGCCATAATAAACATATACACGCCCAGTGAAAGACCCTTGAAATACATCGACCAAAGCCTCCCAGAGCTGGAGAGAGAACTCAACAGCTCAACAAGAGTAGGGGCTTCAGCACTCCACTCTGAAGGATAGAGATCATCAGAACAAAAACTAAATTAAAACAAAACCGAAACCCCCCCAGAAAACAGAGCAGCACATCAAAAATAACCAGCTCCACATCGGACTTACATATACGAGGGGGTACCCCCCCCCCCCGCAAAAAAACTGGATTGTTTTTTTCAAAGCTATGTATTTAAGAATTTTATTTTTTTTTTACAAAACTACCTAACCACCTTCAAAGTACTCTTCATTACATTTGTCAAATCTTCATACATTTGTCAAATCTGTGATTCCATTCTTGAAAACATTTTTCAAACTTATCTGTTTGGATGGCTGACAGCACCTCCCTTGTTTGTTCTTCACCAATTCTACATCATCAAGTCTCTGTCCTTTCATGTCCCTCTTCATCCGTGGAAACACAAAGAAGTTGCATGGAGTTAAGTGAAGTGAGTAAGGTGCATGGAGCAAGAGAGGCATGCTGTTTTTTACCAAAAACTGGTGCTCTGAGATGTCTGCATGAGCAGGTGCATTGTCGTGGTGGCAAAACTATTCACCTGTTTGCCACACATCAGGCCTTTTTTGACACACACTGGTATGCTTTTCAGAACCTCTAAATAGAAAGCTTAACAGTCTGACCTGGTGGAACAAATTCCAAATGCACTACGAGTTGACATTTTCATCTGTTTGGGAAGTTGCTAGATGTCCAGAACAAGGCTTGACATCACCTGACATTTCATCTTTTTTGAAATGAGAAAACCACTTGTACACTTGAGTTTTTCCCATAGTGTCATCCTTACAAGCTGTGTCCAACATCATGACAGTCTCTGTGGCATTTTTCCCTAGCAGGAAACAAAATTTCGCAGCCGAGCGCTGTGCTCTTAAATTGGCCATCACAAAAAGTGAGGTTTGAGGGGAACTGCTTTTACAAAAACTCCACTGCAAGGTCAGCAGCTCCAAATCATGAGCTGTTCAGTGAGAGAAAGTTAGGGCTTTCTACTCTCATGCAGACTTACAGTCTCGGGGATTCAGAAGGGTCGTCCTCCCCTGTCCTCCAGTGGAGTGATGAGTAGGAATCAGCTTGAGGGCAGTGAGAAATGCACATAAAATGATTTGATCAAAAGAGTAAAAGGAGAGCCCAACGACTGGGAAAAAACCTTTAGCAATGACACAACCAAAAAAGGATGAATCACAGTATATATAAAAATTCCGTTACATCTCAACAAGCAGAAAACAAACAACCTAGATAAAAGGTGGGCCAAGGACATGACCTGAAAATCATGAGAGAAAACGCTCAAATAGCTAATGAACACATGAGGAGATGCTCACAAACACTAGCCATCCAGGAGAGGCACATCAGAATAAAGATGAGATACCACCAGAAACCCACAATGCTAGCAACATAAAACAAAATAAAACACAAAGAGCAACAAATGCTAGAGAGGGTGTGGAGAGACTGCAACTCCCTCTCATACACTTGTGGGACAGCAAAAGTGTACAGCATGTGGAAAGACACATGGCATTACCTGGAGCAATTGGGACTAGAAATAGCATGCGACCCAGCAATATCTCTATTGAGCGTATAAGCCAAAGAAGTAAGAGGAAGAACAGGAACACACATATGCTTCCCACTGCTTATTGTAGCATAGTTCACAGTAGCAAGATGCTGGAAACAACCCAAATTCCCAGCAGTTGAAGAATGGATAAAGAAACTCTGATACATACACACAAAGAAACTACGGGACATACACGCATTCCTAAACACTGGTGTTGAAATCACAAAACGGTTCATGGGAGGATCTGGAGACCATTATGCTCAGTGAAGTCAGTTAATTGCAAAAAGGCAAATATTGCATGAGTCCACTACTCTAAGGATCAACACCAAGATGAAGCCAGGCTTCTATTCTCAGGCCAAGTAATCTAATCCAGTCTCCCAAGCAATGCTGTCGAGAGTCTGCCTAGTGACAATGAACCATGTATCACCCCTTTTATATGTAGATATTAGAAATCACATCGACAAAGGTGACCTCACTTCTGCGGGGGTCAGTTTTACGAAATGGGGAGGAGGGAGAAGAACATCCATTTTCTGCCGTATAACATTATGCTAAAGTCACCCCAATCAACAAACACTCCTGCCAGAGTGTTAAGCAAAACTTACAGGAAATTCAAGCCAAGATGGGCAGGGTGGAGATGTATGGCATGGATGAAGCCTCTGTTGAATCCCCTCTGACCATAGACCAGGGGTGTGAAGAGCCTTGCTGTCAGACAGAGAGCATTGCAAATGTAAGTAGGTCATATGCAGTACCTTGTCATTTCATCTTCCTTTTGCTCTGTTTTTAGCTTGTTTGAGTTTTTAATGTTTTATACTTTCTTCTCTATTGATACTTTTCTCTGTTTTGTCCAGTCACTGTTGTTGTATTTTGTTTATTTGTTTGCTCCCTGCTTGTGTTTTGAATGATATTCCGCATATGGAATGCAGGATGGTAAATCAATCCAGACAGTAACTGGATTAGTAATCTAGAGGAATGGCCATGGGGTTTTGGAGGGAAATGAGATGCTAACAATGACTATGAGAAGAAAATATTCTGAAAATGATTATGGTGATGATTGCACAACTCTTCTTAATGTGGTTGAATAATTTAATTGTATGATATGTGAAGTTTATTCAATAACACCATTTAATAAATTAAAAGACCAGGAAGAGAAAATAAGACCACAATAGCTGTCAACAGAGACTCTAAAACTTGCTCTTGAATGGAGAGAAGCTAATGAAAAATATGATGAAACAAAAGACCTGAACAAAAAATATTAATGTGCAATTGGAGAAGACCAAGTATTCTATATGCAAAATGCTGCACAATGCAGGAAACATTAAAGAAGGTGAAAGGAATACAGAGTCACTATACCAAAAGAATTAGACTGCATGGTGCAAGGGGCCTGCCAATCCTTTTACAAACGCAAGTTCACGTGCTACGGAAGGGACTCTTGTTTCTCACTACTCCTCTCAAAGCACAGACATATCAGGATCCTCTGAACTTGGTACCTTGCCAAGGAATAGAGGCTAGTGTTGTGATAGAGCACGGGGATTTGGGGGTGAAAGACCTGGACATCACTCATTGCGAATGCTTTATCAAGTCAAACTGCAAAAGCTTGGGCTCCCTTACTCCGAACAAAGAAAAAGTCATCTTTTCCTAGGCTTGCCAGAAGGGTCACCATTTCTCTGACTTTATATACGGATAGCACACCATGTGCTTTAAACCCTACCCAATGCATGGTCTTTGTTCGGAAGTCACCTTTGGGTCCCCTTGGCTTGGCCCGGTCCACTTCATCTACTCAGAATACACTTCTCCCGTGTACCCTTCACAACATATCTCTGTTGTGTCCTTGGATGTCAATGTTAGTCATTATACAGGGCTCAATAATATTTGCAGACTAAATATAGCCTAACATGAGACATTGTCAGATGCCTTCTGCGTGGTCCCTCATCTGTCAGCCCAGTAACCTTGCTGAAAAAGAGTCACACAGAATTTTACACAGTGTGCTTACAATTACAAAACCCATGCTATGCTTTTCAAACTCCACACAACTTATTATTATTTATAATTCATTCTCGACTCAACTCTAGGCTCTTAATAATTATCTTTAGGATCTATAGTTTGTGGAATCAAAGACTGGTAGCCTTTTATAGCTTGTAGAAGCAAACCTGTGCTCGGTCAAGTGCTTCAAGAAGCAGTCGCTGAAACAGATTAGATGTGTAAAGAATGATTGGGGAAATAAATGCCTGTGAAGGATGAAGAGAGAGAGGCAAGAGGAGGAAGGACCAGCTCTGACTGGTTTGCAGTTGCAACACAAGAGGAGAAAGGAAAGGAAATAGGGTAAAGGGACTGTAGACCATGGAGGAGTTTTGAGGGAGGCTTACCCAAGTTGGTGTGGAAGCCCCCGGTAAAGATTGCCCCTAACAGGAGTCCCATTCGTGGCTGACTCTCCCTGCCATACTCAGTCATTGGTGGGAATATCAGTAAGCAGTGTGGCTTCAGCGAGTGTACCAGGGATGACCGGCTAGTGCCTTTTCCATGGATAAGAATCTCTTGAGCAGAACACATTCATGGTTGCCATCAGTCTATCTCTCTCTATTTCAAAATAGAATTTGTCCCATCTTGAATCTTTTAGCATTTATGGTTTCTGGCCCTGATTCCCTCAATAACTTAGGGTCAATGTTGCCAAGATCAAAAAGTTTGAACTCATTTAGAGCTAAGTCCATAAGCTGACACAACTAGATCCCATGAAAACCCCCAAGTTCTCTGGATCAGATCCGATCCACAAAGCAGTTTTGAGTCAGACAGGGACACATGTTCGCTCAAATATTTATCAGTCACCCTATCTCCCATGTATGATTTTTCATTCAGTTTTGCCTAGCCCAGCTGTATAGGATTGTAAATGAGTAGTTTCCTAAGTTTGGAATTGCAGAATGTTAATATTTCCTGAGTAGTTGATTGTTTGTTTGTTTTTGGTGTTTTGGCTGTATAATTGGGATTTAGGCCATAACTAAGCATTTCAGGCAATGCCTTTGACTAATTCACAACTTTCAGTCTCCCTCAGTAAATTGTTCCTCCATTTGTCTACACCCTGGTGCCCTGGTGGTACAGTGGCTACACGTTAGGCTGTGATCTGCACGGTAGTCAGTTTGATACCATCAGCAGTTCTGATGGAGAAAGAATGGATTTTCTTCTCCCATAAAAAGTTCCCATCTTGGAAACTGAGAGGGGTCGCTATCAGTCAGCATTGACTTGATGGCAGAGAGTGAGCACATTTCTTAAGCAATGTAAGCTGCAGCTGGCAGTTTGTGTGGAGGGCCTCAGACTGCTCTTAACAGAGAGCTTTGTCTCTGCCTGCGGTTCATCAAACCGCTTCACTGGCACTGTAATGCATGTGCCAAGTTCCTCTTTTGTCTCCATTGATGAGCATTTGACTTTATTTTTTCTCCCCTAGAGGGGGTTTTTCTCTGCCTACAGATCAATTTGGATTTGACGTTTAAGCAAAAACCTCCTTTCATTTCCAAGTGTTTGGTTGCTATCAGTTTCTATGCCATGTCAGCTCCGATACTGTTTAGTATCCTTTCTAATTTAGTGGTAAGAGCAGTGCTGAGAATATAAACAACTTGGCACTTTTGATATTGCTGGCACTCCAGTGGTAGTCAGTTGTAATTTATCTCCTCCATCCCCACCTCCTTTTTAAAAAAGAAATATATCAGAAGAGCCAGACATGCTTTATCTTTTCAACATCCTCTACCTTGGCACCTTGAATGCCTTGAGATTTCTCTTCCGGGTGGAGACAAGTTAACGAAGTTCATCTTTGGTGTGGAGAAGCACAAATGACTCTCGACATTACCTCCCCCAGAGAGCTGAGAGTGGCAGGTCTCATTTGATAGGGAGATGAAGTGCCCAGTCTGAGAGTTCTTGCGTATCACGCTGGCATGCTTCCCAAGAGATGAAGTTCACGTGTCAGTAGGATATCATTCCAGCCGCGTCACTCACAGTCTCCTCGTGATGCCACTGCAGAAAGCCTAGCTGGCTCCGAAAAGAACACTCCCTCCTTCCACCATCTAATTCCCCTTGCTCCTACAGTCATGATTGAAGGGTGAGCACACTTCATGTGTGTGAGAAAAATAAGGAAAATGAGAGCATTAAGGTCTAGTTTCTGCCAGAGGATGCACACTGGTACAGATAGGAACTGGAAACACAGGGAATCCAGGGCGGATGATCCCTTCAGGACCAGTGGTGAGAGTGGCGATACCGGGAGGGTGGA
>NW_022103896.1:78604590-78610605 GCF_000313985.2 Echinops telfairi | reverse complement strand
TGTAGGGAGCAGTTCTACACTGTCCTATGGAGTCACTGGGAGCCAGGATCCACTTGATGGTGGTGGGTTTTTGCCTATTTTATCTGAACTTATTGTTAGGCAGGAGTCAACTAGGTGACTTACAGAATCAAAGACAAGGGCACCACTGACCAAAACATGTGACCATTGCCTCAGTCTCACTTAGTACATTGCAGAAGGGGCCTAGTGTCTTCAGCGGCCTAGTTTGTTCTACTGAGCTTTGGTGAGAGAGAAGAGCTTTGTTCTCTTCCTTTGGAGATGTTTTACTGTGTTCTATTGCATGATTTACCTGCTTTTCTTGGGGAGAAAGTTGTCTGCTTCATATCTCTGTGTCTTGCTTTCCATTAGTGCAGCCGGCGAGCAGAGTGTCACACATATTTCAGGATGGAAGGAAACACATAGGCACTCTGCCTAAGCTCCTTGACCTTCAAGTTGCTCTTTCAGGGAGCTTCTTTGGCAGTGTCCCCATTAGACAAAGAGAATCCCATGAATGCCTCAGAACCTCTTCCAAGTCAATTCCACTAAGTGAAAATTTATGGAAAGTAGTTCTATGGAGTTATAGGGACACACACTTTTTATGATTATTTTTATTGATTGCAATAGGTTTCAGTCCCATGCTATGCTTGGTAGCCAGGATCCACGTGGGGATGAAGAAGGTAACTGTGACCTTGGACTTGGCCATTTGTTTTTCTTATCATTTGGCTTTGAAGAATGAACCTCAGGAAGTCAGTTCTATTTTCTATATACTGAAGTAGATTCCAATTTTTGTCTGGTTTAAAAATTAAATGATCATCTTTTAGGATTTATTTTCTTTAGGTTATGTTCCTAATGTACTGATATCTAAACCAGCAACAGGTTTTAATGACATGCAGGCAGCAAACCCTGACATTGTAGGTACTGAATCTGAGAAGGTGCCACATTAAAAGAATTCTCAGGCTGAAGGATTTTTGTAAGCACACTTCAGCAGAAGAGAAAATTGAATTGACTTGGGAGCACTTATTCTTTAACCCCTCATCTAATTTGATGGCTGATAAGATTATTCGATCCAAACCAAAAATTGTCATAATGTTTTAGGAAATGCAAGCATAAATCACTTGAAGTTGCTACAACATCAATCTGTAGCAATCAGTCAATAATATGTGATACCTTGTCTTAGCAAAAGGAGGGAAATGATTAAAGCTCTGTTCTCTCAGCTGGTGCATTAGCCCATTGAGAACAAACACCCATGTAACAGGAATCATACAGAGATTATTACCTGTGGTTGTCAACAGAAAGGTGGGGCAGCAAGAGCATCAGACGGTGAGGGGCTGGAAGTGCCAGGTCATAGAACAGGGTTTTTCTTGGCACACACCTGCTGTCTGGTGTAAGTGACAGGGCTCCAAGGCTACCTGTTCTTGGTGACCATGTCAGCAGTGGAAAATCCTGAGGGCAGAAAAGAGCATCATGACTGAAGCTGACAAGGCTCAAGAAGAAAACAAACTGGAGATCTGACTTCTAAGGTCTCCATTATCCATGCTACTGGTGGCCTGTGACCTGAGTCTAGGGCAAAATCAACCCCATTTGCAGGATTCTGAGTGTTGACTCCTCTACAGCTGGGACTGAAGAAAATAATTTGTGGAACGAGGAGGGAAGAGATGAGGTAACCTTATACCTCCTGTCTCCTGAATTTATCTTGTTGCGGCTGTTCTCACGTCAACGTCCAGCTCCTGGGGCCCTCATGCAGAGCAAGGCAGGGTGACTGTGACTTCAGTGTTCTAATCGGCTGACTTTCAAAAGGGGGATTCACAAGATGCTCCTAGTTTATTTTAGCCTGGAAGCTCGACTGAAACCTGTTCTGCATTGGAGCAACATACAGACGCTATGGAAAAATGGGCGGTGACTTTTCTGAGAATCAAAATCAAATCGCATGCATGAAAGGCAAGAATTCCACTGGCTCCACACCCCTTGTTTGGAGATGGACAGTAAGTGAGATGACGTCAGCAGAGAAGAAGGAAAACAGAGAGTAGTAGGGACACGGGGAAGGGACAGTGCTCCTAAAGGTTACAGCAAATGGCGTTTTCCTTGCTTCCTGTACTTGCACTAGGGTTTCTGTTGATGTTTTAACTGTGAACTGGGCTGTTATGAAATATTTGGAAATAAAGGAACAAAGCATGAAGAGCTAGATTTCCCCTTAAACCAAGTGTTCTTCAACAAGCCCTTTTCATTTACTGAACTCTGATTCCAGACACTGTCCTTGGCCCTTGGGACATGGGAAGAGAAGTCGTAGGTGCATTACTCGGTCAATTGGAGAAGACACCGAGACACCGATGCCCTTGTGCCCTGTGATTGGTGGAGAAGTCAGTGTCACAGGCTCCAACTCTATTTCCTGGAGTATCAGGAAGTCTTTCCAGAGGAAGTGATGATTGTTTAATCACAGGTTCTTGTCTTTTTAGCCAGTTGGGCTGATGTTGTATTGACCTATATGCAAGATAAAAGGCTTCATGCTTAAATGAGGATGAATTTCCAGGAAAATTCAAGCATTTTCAATATGTTTTTAAAGAAGCATTTTCATTAGCTAATGGACTTCAGGACAGCTGGTTACTGTGTCATAAAACTGGATGCTGAATAAAACATTGGAAATACTTATTCTTTCTGGACATAAAGCTCAAGAATTTCTAGATCTTTAATTATATATATAATTTCTTTAGGGTTTACTCTATTCTTGTAGAAAATATTCAGCTTAATAAAGAAAAAAGTAACCATATGTCTATTTCTTCTGTATAATAATTTAAGCTATTTCCGTCGCTCCCTGCATATTAGAAATTCTGGGCAGTTAAAAAAAGAAAAATCAAGAAATTGTTAAACATGTATTATAACTTGAAATATTATAAAATGCATTATTGATCATTTTGTCCCTGATATTGCTAAGGGCAGGTCCTAATGACCTTATAATATTTAGAACTTAAATGCTGTATTGTTCTGGATACTGACTCGTGGGGACTCTACGTAAAACAGAGCAAAACCCTGCCCACTTCTGCACCTTCTTCATATTTGGTGTGTTTGTGTCTGTTGCTACAGCTATTAGAATATGCGGTAGCTACTAGAACATGCAGTGCATACAGAATATGTACTTTTTATTATGTGACTGCATTACTCTATTATCTCTCTTTTAATACATAAGATATTAAGTTTTTTCTAGCCCTACCCCTGAAAAGTAGTCAGTTACTTATTATGGCCCTTTTAGTCTTAATCCCTTTTGCCATAATCCCTTTTTATGATGTACTATATCTATATCTGTGATTATAATCCAATTTTGGAGGGAATTCTCTGTTACAGGATTAATGTGGATGTATCCTCAGTCTCTATCCTGCTGAAGTTGTGATTTAAATTTTCCTTGGGGGCATGATCTGCTGAAAAATCACACCCCTATCCAAACCTCCTCTTTCTTGACCTCTGTGTCCTGACGAAGTGGGAGAAGCATGAGGAAATGCTTTGATTTCCTTATGTATTTGGCTTCTGGCTCAAGACCCTGCATGTGGCTCGTCTATGCCTGACCTTCAAATTTGGGACTTAACACCCACAACTGGTGCAACATTTCCTTAATGTTTTGTGACTTTCTGTGAGATATTTACAGGAGATTGAAGACCCCAGGAATATGGAGGGAGGTAGTAAAGGAAGGAGTAGGGGGAAATCGTGAGGTGTAATTCTTAGAAAAGTTGCATATTTGAGTCATCTTTCATCTCTACCTCTTAGTGAATTGTCTGGTATTAGTGATTTTAAAGGAAATTATTACCCCAACTTTCTAGGTATGCAATCCCATTGTGGAAATACTTGGACCTAGATGAACAGTAAGTACACTGCGGCCTACTCACACTTAACCCTGCAACATGCTCAGGAGAAACACACTGTACTCTCAGTGAGACCAAGAGCAACCCTGTCCAAACAACCCTTTCATTTAACTCTGTTTCTTTCCATCTGCCTGTAACACAATAAAGAAAATGAAAATCAGTGATAGATTGTATTTGGGTGCATTATCATCAAGACTGAATACATAAACAGTGCACCAAATGATAGGCTATTTAATCACATGCTTTCCTGGCATATCTACCATGGGCTAAGCAAGCAGCATTTATCTTATTCAGAAGAGGGGGGGGGGTCCATGTATTTAATTTGAGGTCTCTCTATTTTCATAAGCATTTTATTTTACTAGATGGATTTATAGTTAGAAAGCATTTAAGAATCTTGACTTATTAAAGAGAAATAATTATCATAAGACCTCCTTGAAAACACTACTGACTATTTTAATGTGTTCCCTATGTGTTAGTTATTAAGTTATTCGTTTTAATTCATAGAAATTTGGGGTGTGAGTTCTGACATTTCAATATGCCAGGAAACGCATCTACTTCATTAGGAAGAGCGCATGAGTGCTACTGCCTTTATTGAACCACATTATCTTGGTGCATTAGATTTCATTTGAGGATCAAGTCACCTAAACCCTTCTAATTATCAACTTCTTTTCAAAGAATAAAGGTATGCACTGGGAAAAGTGGCTTCTACATTGCACTTCCTTGTAATTGCTCATGTGGTCATCAAGACCTTTTGTAGTTTTAAGCAGGTTAGGCTATCCATTTTTGTATGAATAAAACGAGCTGTTGTACTGCGTCGGTTGGATATAAATCATATATAACTCTGGAGAAATATTTTGGCAAAGTTTTTAAAAAATATTTTCTTTCTTCTTTTCAAATATTTGTGCCTTGATAACAGAAATACTATTCATCTAGTTAGCCAGCATTTATACAGTGATGAATTTAGGAAAGAGGCTACGCCTGCTTGTTAGAAAGTCTGCGATCATTTCTGAAAGAAGGTGATATTCTGATCCAGAGCATTTTCCTAAATCCACACGTGTTACTTTTCAATCATTTACCTAATACCTTGCAGGGGGCGGGGGTGGTGATGATAGGGACAGAGTTATGGCTTGTGGTCAGTACTTAAGGTTGTGGCATTATGTCATGTTATAGAAGAGTGGATAGGTAGGTCTTAAAATCTTTGAGATAAAAATAAACACAGCTTCACTCACATTCTGGCTTCAGCACCGTAGTCATAATGTTACATTAAACATTGAGCCCATGCTGAAGGAGTGGCTCCCACCCACAATGGATACCTCCATATGGAGGGTTTAGGTTTGTAGAGGAGGGTGATGAATTTGAACCAATTGCCAGATGAGTGTTCTTATTTGTCCATGGCTTACCACAACTGGACAAGGTTAAGCAGAGCCACCAGAATGCATACAACACGAGCGTGTGTCACCTTCTTCTGTCCATATATGGATCTTTTAGCATCAGGTTAGCATCTAATGTATTGATATACTGTAAGGGTCTCACCAAGCACAGAGACAGGGAATTTTCTTTAGTGAAGATGCAGGGGTACTTCCAGGAAGTAAGTCATGTGGAAATGTAGCTCCCGCAGAGCATATTGATGCTAAGTAGGTTGTCCTGGGAAGGCCTGTGCAATTTGAATTTGCCTTCTTGAGGCTTCTTTGGGGTGAAAATGATTACAACGAAAGACAGGCAGGGCAATGAGAGGGGAAACAAACAAAAAAAAGATTTCTAAATTCCATGTTTTCCCTTGATTGGCTAATAGTTAATCTGGTATGCATATGCTCAGACTTCTGAATTTATGCAACAATATGAGCATGTTTACATAAATGAAATAAATATGAGATATTTTTATAAAAGAAAAATTTGATAAAGTTAATTTTTATCTATTCCTCTAGTTCCTAAATGCTTCCTCCGCCCCCAACTATCATGATCCCAATTCTACCTTGCAAGTCTGGTATAGATAGGAACTGGAAACACAGGGAATCCAGGGCAGATGATCTCTGCGGGACCAGTGGTGTGAGTGGCGATACTGGGAGGGTAGAGGGAGAGTGGGTTGGAAAGGGGGAACCGATTACAAGGATCTACATGTGACCTCTTCCCTGGGGGATGGACAACAGAAAAGTGGGTGAAGGGAGACATC
>NW_022103896.1:78602058-78603404 GCF_000313985.2 Echinops telfairi | reverse complement strand
TCGGGAGGACGGGGAGGAGTAGTCTTTGTGGGGACCAGTGTGGGAAATCTGGATATTAATAAAAGGCTTTATGGAACCAAGTTGTATCAGATTACTCTGACAGAAAGCTCTGTGGTGCAAGCACAAAATTAAATCACAAACAACAAAAACCCAGAGAACATTATAATGGCGGGGAACCTTTTTCTGCCAAAGGCCCTTTGGATATTGATTACACGATACTGGTTAAGCATTTAATTAACTCCCCCCTTAAGTGATGGCTGGCACCGATTCTCTTTCGGGAGGCAGGTGATGTGAGCGCATATTGATGACATCCTGGGCCTTGTCCAGCCTGAGGGCCAGACGCCCCTCACTCTTCCTCTGGGAGGTATGCTCTGCGATCACTCTAAGAGATGACTAATAATGGCTCCTGAGAGAAATCTGGCTTACTTGTGCCACACAGTGGCTTTGCTTCACCCCTCCCCCCTATACGGTTTCCTCAAACCCAGGGCATCGTGCCTGGGAAAGGAGAAGGGTAGCTGAGATGTGGAAGATGCTCAATGACGCAGTGGCTGCAAAACTGAGCTCGAACAGAAGGAGCATTGTGAGACTGGTGCAGGCCAAAGCAGTGTCTCGTTTGGTTGTCCCTTGGGTAGTCCAGGGTCGACACCAGCCTGATGGTGCCACCACCACCGACATATTTTTATTTTTAAAACAACAGGGAATGCCAAGAGCTTCCTCTCCCCCTGTGCCCACAGCATTGTTTCTTCCGTTGTTAACAAACCTTGCATTCTCATGGTCCCTGTACTAAAATTGATGAGCCGTATAGATAAATCATTGCTCACTGAAGCCTGTCGTTTGTAATATATGAAGATTCCTTCTTTGTGTTGTACAGTGGTCTGGGTTTTGACAAATGGATGATTTGACAAATGGATGTCAGGCATGTACCCAGTCTCATGCAAAATGATTTCACAGGCTTTCAAATGTCCTGCGTGACCCAGACCCCTGGAAAACACTGACATTTTTACTCTTCACGGGTGCAGCAGTAAACGTGGCTGGATGTTGAGACGAAGCCAATTAATATGGCCCTTGTAGCAATCATCTCTTATGTGATGTGTTAAAAATTCCAGCTTCTATGCCTGTGGAACTTCTATTCCTAGTTGAGGGGGAGTTCCCTGCTATGGAGTCTCCCCTTTAATAGAGGGGATGACTCAAGTTACCACTCTGTTTCCTTGGGGGTATGGTCTGATGAAAGAAAAGTAACCACACCACCACCAAAACCATTCCTCTGTGGAAAAGAGCCATCTAGGAAACACAGAGAAACCCTTAACATATCAGAAGAAACGTCAGTGGCGCATATTCTAGATCTC
>NW_022103896.1:78590726-78600421 GCF_000313985.2 Echinops telfairi | reverse complement strand
GTTGTGCAGGAGGCTGACTGGTGGAGTGGGGTGCCTCTGGCACTTGATTGGAGGAGTTGGACTTGCCGACCCAAGGAAGAGAGCTGAGTATCTTTGCACTGAGGCTTCCTGGAGTAAGATGGCTCTGGGCACTTAATTCATGGAGGTGGGTTTGTTGATCCATGCAGCTTGATCGATTGAGATTTATAGCAGAGTGGTATGTCCCTTTGGGCATTTATTAGCAGTTCTGAAACTTTGTATTATATCCTGATAAACGACTCAACCCAGAACATATGTCACTGGCATTGCAATTTGTTAACTTCCTTAATACAGCCTTAAATAATGTGTTTTGTCTGTGACCTCTTTGTAGCCATTGCAAGGGATATTAGAGCCCAAGCGAGCTAAATGATAGAACAATTAATTTATTCAGCACAGCAGGGACTATAGTATGCCTAAGTTTTGTAAGAAAACTGACAGACTGTTTTCCAAAATGGCTTCCAGTTTACATTTCTATCCGCAATGAATGATATTTCCTGTTGTTCTTCAACTTTGCTGGCATTTGACATTCTCAGTATTGGAAATTTAGCCATTCCAATAAGTATACAGCGTTATTTGTTATTTTACCACACAGTGTTCTAATATTCTAAATTAATTGGCATATATGAAAGCCTTGAAGAGATCACATAAAAAAGAAAAGAAATAATGTTTAGCCTTTTCTGACGATCTTCGCAGCTGTACACCGGCTCAGTACCCCTGACAGACAACAGTTGTCTGTCGAAAACAGAATGGTGGCTGCCCCTTTGAGGTGTATTGCCCTTCTTCCCCACCGGCCTGCTTCTTTTTTCCCACGTCTTGTCTGGTCCTGAAGGCACAGACATTTGCAATCCCAACTGTAAATGCTCAGCAGTCATCACAGAATTGCTGGAGTTTTATTATTATTTTTTTCATTCACCAAATGCAAGATGTATTTTATGAGTTGTGTAAAGACTATAATCTTAAACTTGAATGGCACTATAGAGCCATGTGTAGCTATTAAATGACAAAGAGATTAATCAAATAATACAATATAAAAGTTAATTATTTAGAAATGTCTGCAGAAGCAAGGTCTTCTTCTTCAGAGCACTGTGTAAAAGATGACTTTATTTGTGCAGGATCTTCATTTCTCTTTAGTTTGGGTTTTTTTTCTTTCTTTCTTCTGTGTGTAAGAGTCCTTTGAAGTCTACCCGGGCTGACTGCAGAGGGCTCTTTGTGCAAGTCACTCAGGCTAATTTCAATCTTAAGTGCAGGAGACAGGCATGCTTCTCATCGCCTCCATTGTGTAGAGCTGATGAATTGGTTTGTGCAGAGTTAGAAGGATTTCCAGGAAAAGGAGAGCCCAAATGCTACCCTCAGCAGTCTGTTAGCTCAAAAGCAGGCCTCACGTTTGGAAATTTTAAGGTTCAAAATCTTCCACTTGCTAATTTGATTTAAAGGCAGACTTAATCATGAAATGCACATCATTTTGCAATTTCCTCTGAAAGCTACCGGTGGTATTTACATCCCTCATTCTAATAATAGGTGCAAATAAGGAATCTGTCTCTAATATACAGATGTATCAGGGCAGGAGGAAGTAAGAAAAAGAAATAGTTTCATGGTAATTTTAGGAAGACACTGTAAACACAGTTGTACTTTGCCATATCCATTTTCAAGAACTTTATAAATGGACTTGATCAAACAGATAATCAAACAACAACAAAAACAAAGCCCCTGCTGTCAAGTCCATTTTGACTCATCGTGACATAGAAGACAAGGTGGCCCTGCCTCCAGAGGGCTTCTAAGGCTCTAAATCTTTGTATTAGCAAACTGCTATCCCTTTCCCCTGAGAAGCAGCTGGTGGGTTTGAACCACCAACCTATTGGTTAGCAGGTGAGAGGTTTGACTACTGTGCTACCAGACCTCAAAACCAAACCAACTGCCAGGAAGTTCCCACTGTCAGAGACCCCATGTGTGTAAAGTAGACACCAGCTCCGTAGGGTTTTTATGGCCATGACCTTTTGCAAGTAGCTTTCTCCAAAGTAGCCTCTGGATGGGATAAAACTTCCAATCTTTTGCTCAGTAGCCACGTGTATGAACTATGGCACTACCTAGGAATTCCGAAAATTCTCTTTTGGAGGATTCTAAATCAGATGGGATGAGATTAAGATCTTGAGTAACTCACTAAAACAATTTAAAAATTATTATCATCTGTGTCTGTGTTCTTAAGTAATAAAAATCAAATCATAATTTGAAGAGAAGCATGAGCTATATTAAGTTTAGGGAAAAGTGGCATGCCACATAATGAATTTTCTTAATTTACTGTCTATTGCTTGAATAATCCCCAAAGAGAGAGAAAATCAAACATAAAATAATGAAGACAAACAAAAGGAATCTAGGAATAGATTATGTAACAAAAGTCAACCTCAATCTTTAACCTTTAATTAGAGTCATGAGTTTTTAAAAATTGCACACCATCGGCTCTAAGCAAGTATTTTGAAGGTCACTTTGCCAGGGGGCACCTCATGTCAACTGGGATCAAATGGTCAAGAGAGGGGGAAGGGATGTTGTCTACTGAGTGGCTGCCATGTAAATCTATGGTGAGGTTCCCCCGGGCAGGTAAACAGCTCTATCAGAGGGATGAGGGGATGGGAACAAACACTCGGGAGGTGGGAAAGGGAGCACTCGTGTCTGTTGGTAGGAAAAGAGGGAGGATCGACTCCAGTTGTGAGAGGAATGACCGAAAAGGTTTCTGGGGACCTTAGTGTGGGAGTGTCTTTGGTGGTGTGCACTGAATGGGCCACCTTGACACTGGCCTCTGGGTGCATTCTGGGGACCCAGGCCGGGAGCTGCGGAACTCTGGGACCCTGAATCCTGGATCTTCAAGGTGCTCAGGATGCTCCAGAGGTTACATCAGTGAGATCCAATACAGAAACTCCACTGGGTGAACTGGACTGTACCTCAGACACACTTGTAACCTGAGGACTTAAGTCAGGAAATACAAAGTCTCTGGGTGTGTTAGTCTGGGTAGACAAGAGAAAGAAATCCATAGACACTCATGTGTATAAGAAAGAGCTTTATATACAAGAGCAGTTGAATTTTGAGAAAATATTCCAGCATTGCCTAGACCAAGTCCATAAGTCCTATATTAGCCCATATGTTTGATACCAATCTATAAAGTCCTCTTCAGACTCAGGAAACACATGCAATGACACTAAATGCAGGAATATCACAGGCCAGTGGGTGTTCCGTCTTGTGGATCAAGTAGCATTGTAAGTATCTCAGCCCTGGTAGGGGTCTCCACATGGCTGCTGTGGCTCCAGAGGTCACTAGTGCATTTCCATGTGGCTTCTCATTGGAAATGTCTTTCAGGGAGAGAGTGTCTCCCACCTCCAAGAGGAACACAGAAGTTTCCAGAATCTTCAGGAGAAGGCCATGCCCACACAGAGGCTCATTGGCTATGACCTGATTGACAGCCTAGACTCCACCCCTTCACTCAGCATCCTCAAATTGACACCAGATTATGTAACTACCACATTGCAGAAGCAGAAGATAGCTATACCTAGATTGTTGAATTGTTGATAGGCAGACAAACATGGTCTTGCTACACCAATGCCCTATGTGCTGTATTACGATATGTATTATTCTGACAAACCTGTGAATGACATTCTCAGTGATTAGTATTGTAATTTTCCCCTGACAATGAACCCCCATTGTTGATGCAAAGAGTGTCCATCTAAGAAAGGATTGATTCTGTATCGGTGAATAATTCAGGAACTGAGGTATGGAGTTAGCCTACATTGGTCCAATTTCCCTCTCTCAACAGGACTTTAAAAAATTAGTACCAGGGCTAATCAAAGACAATATTAATGGAAGATCATTAACCCCAGGAAGATGATCCATAAGACTCTACCATAAATTAACAAGGTGGTTTTGAAAGGGAGCCAAAGGTAGATAAACAAACAAACAAAATATAGATCCAGGAGTGGGTTTTGGGCTCTCACTAGATCCTAGCTCCAATTTAGGAACAATGAGTTCTTACATCATGACACAGCTCAGTGATACTCAACCTCAAGAAAGGAACACAGAATCAAACAAGCAGCCATTTGAGTGAGATGTCAACTAAGTCTACATGGAAGAAGCACACCAACCTCAGTCACCAAAGGATTGTAAAATAATATCATCTACAGTCGAAGGAGGGATTAGTGTCAGAACCTAACTTGTGAGAATCCAGTTTGCAGAAGGTTATGGATGACAGTGGGAGCCCAATATACGTTTGTGGGAATTACCTAGGAAATAAGCCTCCGGTGATCTCCCTTTATCCATAATAGAGGGCTGGCAGGAAGGTGGCTACTAAACAGAGTGCATTGAGAGATGAGTGGGGAAGATATAAGGGGAAAACCTGCCTGGAACACTTAAAACCATCAGTTGATCCTTCCTCTGATGCACACAGGACCTGATCTGGTTTTCAACATTTTCTGTGATTTTGTTTTGTCTTATTTTGTTTCCTGTTTGTTTCCGTTAGGGTTTATCTCAGAGGTGTTATGTCACTGGGGTCACCCTATTAAAGTTGTGCTATATGTTTTTTTGTGTATTAAACTCAGAATTGATGAACCTATACAGACAGCATGTAGAATAGGGGTTTTGGGGAGCAGGGTACAGGGGTGGTGGGGGTTCGGGGGCGGGTAAAAGAGAGACGATGTCCAGGAGCCCAGGAAGGAAAGGGATGTTTGGAAACTGACTGTGGTAGCCACTGTACAACACTGCTTGATGTGATTGAACTATGTAATGATATATGGTCTGGATTAACTCCAATGTTTTAGAAAAAATGAAAGAAAATACCATAGCAAGTACAGTAAGGGTTTGGGGGAGGCCAGTACAGTAGGGAGGAGGTGGTAAAAGGGAGACGATGTCCAGGAGCCCAGGAAGGAAAGGGATGTTTGGAAACTGACTGTGGTAGCCACTGTACAACACTGCTTGATGTGATTGAACTATGGAATGATATATGTATTACATCCCAATTAATAATAATTAAAAAAATAAAAGCAGTTTATCCATGAAAAAAAAATAACCCAAATAATTTTTATCTCTTAGTGCACATGCACTATGGGTCTGGGGATTTGCATTAACATATTCACTTAATTCTCATAATACTTCTTTGTATTCCTTTGGGTCATGCTTAATTCACAGGAAAGAAACAGAAATACTATGAGCTGCTCAATGGGGAGAACAGGATTCACTCCCAGGCAGTCTGGGTTCAGAATTTTTGTCACAACATTCAAAACCACCAGCAGCTCCATGGGAAAAAGACAGGCTTTCTGCTCCTGTAAACCATTACAGGCTCAGAAATCACAGGGGGGTCACTCTGAGCCCACACTGACACAATGGCACTGAGGCATTTTTGGTTTTTGTCTACCAGATACCCATGTTTACATTTTGACTCATCATCAAACTTTGTAAATGCTTTCTCCATTGGAGAAGGACCTATGACTTGTTTCTAGGGATCTAAGCAACCTCAATTTTGTTCAATTCTTTGCTAGGCTACCTTCCGTCTGAGTTTATTGATAAGGTCCCAATAAACATATTTTCTTCATTCAATGTTTCAGCTCAAGAAGTTAAGAAATGGTCTAGTTTATTTCTTTGGTAGGCTGAAACAAGGAGTAAGTTGTGGCCTAGACTGAATCAAGCTGAAGTACTAAACTTGCTTTATGTACAATAAGGTGGGTTTATCAAGTGGACTCACACATGTAAGCACGGAGTGCCTAGAAGACATAGCTTCTACTACCACGGTGAGAAACAAGTTTGTGGAGGGAGTTCCACCATCCTAACAGACTATGATTGTCATTTTATGTAAGTCGTATTGACCACGAGAACTGCCCTAACTGACTGAAAACAACTAACTATCATGGGGCTGATTGGATCTCGTGGTAGTAGTGGTGGCACTTAATCAACCAAGGGAATCTACTAAATATTCACTTGTGCACAAACATAAATAATATGGACAAGAGGAAAGCAGTCTAACTTGGTTCACTGGAAAATAGCCACGGTCCCTCACTCAATTCTAGGACTTGAACCAGTTTTCAGACCTCCTTTTGAATGGAAAGGCGAGGTTTCCTTGAGGAGGGTCCCAACTACACTGCCAAAAGTGTACATTGTTAATGTTTCTCTAAGCCTTCCCCAAAGGAATCTACAACCTTTTATAAGTGTGGCTTTTCATGGGAGAAAGGAAATAATCAGACTTTTTTGGGGTTAGGGGACACTGGCTCTAAATTGACACTAGTTCTAGGAGACCCAAATGTCTCTGTGGCCCACTAATCAGAGGAGGGGCACAGAGAGTTCAAGTTAATGATCGCGTATCAGCTCAGATCCATATGCAGTATGCCCAGTGGGTACCTGAACCTATCCTGTAGTGATTTTCCCAGTTCCAGAACACGTAAATGGAATAGACACAATCAGCAATTGGTAGAACCTTTACATTCAATCCCTGACATGTGGAATAAAGGCAATTATGGTAAGAAGCCAAGAAGAAGCCATTAGAAGGAGAAAAATAGTAAATCAAACTGGCGGAACATTCCTGGGTGAATTGCAGCGATTAATGTCACCATCAAGGACTTGTAAGATATGGGTGTAGAGATTCCCACCACCTCCCAATTTAACTTGCCTAGTTGGCCAATGCAAAACAAACAAAGAAACCCCCCCTCAGCTTTAGAATGTTTACCAGAAGCAGTTTATCTTAGGCTGGAGATATTATTCAGCGTCTTCCCTGAGAGGCATGTCAACTCTCCTGCATTACATCATAGTTTAGTCTGTGGAGAACTTGATTGGCGTTCCCTTCCACAATCCATTGACAGTAGTCGTCACACTTGTTCCTGATATTGATAATGTTATGCTGACTGCGCCTAGTAATGAATAAATATCCATGATTTTAGACTTATTGATAAGACATTTGCATGCTACAGTGTGGAAAATTCACCTGGTCAAAATTCAGGCATCTACCTCACTGAAATTGCTAGTATGCTGAGATAGTTTATTGTGCCAGCCTGGCCGATAAACACAAGTGGGATTAGCTGAAGGGTGGAGAGATAAATGACTCCGTGAGCCTCACCTTTCTTGTTTCTTGTTCTTTGGTCATCGGACCAGTGTGCGGCTGCCTTGCTTGTTCTGTGCCTCAATTTACAGGCTACACTACCTGTGGGATGCTTAGCCTGTGAACTGTGGAAGCTCTCCTTGGAAAGGAAAAGAAAGGAGAGGAAGAGGTTATCTCTCTATTTGACTTGGCAGAAAGGCTAGTTTTCAAATGTCAGCCCGTGGGCACATGCACCCTGTGATGCTTGCCTGGGCTCCACTCAGAGATTTGCTGTGTTACCGCGTAATCTCAGAATCATGTGACGACATGCTGATGAATGGGTTGAGGTTTCTTACTTAAGGCTCACTGGGTAACAGACACAAGCATGTTGAAAGATGGGGGGAGCTCACCTCAGCTGCAGTTAAACAAGAATTTTAGAGGTACTCATTAAAGCACATTAGAAATAAAATAGCCGCCAGAGGAGAAACACTGTCATGACTCTAATACCATAAATGCATAATAAGAGTAACAGTGCTTGGCAGACCCTCTGCAATGGAAGCTGCCCTGAAGCTGACGTATTATCACTTTGCACTGATTCATAACTCTAGAGTGCTATGATGTATTTTAATTCGCTTAGCTCCCAAAATTACCACAGAGGTATCTAGAATAAGTATATAGCATAGCTTGTCATTAACCACTATAACTTTTTTCCTACTTCTTCATCATCACTTACCATCAACAAATACTGTACTTGTTGATGCGATGTTTGTTAAGGTAAGTACCATTTACTGTTAGAACAAATTATCCCCAATCTTGCTGCCTTCATACAATCAAATTTCTCTCTCATTCACAAACGTAGATAGCTGAGGGAAGACTTTCCAAATGCTTATCTGAGGATCTAGAATCTTCCATTTGTGGCTCCACACATCTCCTATTCAGCCAATCAAAAGGGGACGGGCAAGAAAATGGAGGTGGAAATGGGAGAATAGAAAATGCCACATGGTCAAGCAATACCATGAGTGGGCATATCTCCCAAAGAAAGAAGAGACAGACCCCAAACAGATGTACACTCTCCCGTATTCATCGCAGCACAGTTCACAATCAAAAGAAGCTAGAATGGATAAAAAACGTTGGTACAGTCACATAGTCAAATACTAAGCATCTTAAAAAAACAGCAATGAAACTGTGAAACACCTCAAGACGTAGTTAGACCTGGAGACCATTATGCTGATTAAAGTTATTCCCACATCAAAGACAAATATTGTAGGAATCCACTACTATAAGGGTAAATACTAAGGAAAAGGTAGGCTTCTGCTCTCAAGTGATGTAATCTAATCTGGTCTCCCAAGCAACAAGGTTGAGAGCCTGTCAGTGCCCATGAACCATCTATTAGCCCCTTCTCCATGATATCTTAAAACCACTTTGACAGAGGAGACCTCCTCCTAGCTGGGGCCGGTCTCACAAGATGTGGGGAGAGAGAGAAATTTGTTACCATTCAACATTGTTTGAAGGTCACCCCAAATGAACAGACACTCCTAACAGAGCCAACCTCAATGGACATGCAAGTCAAGATGTGGGGAGGAAGGAAGAATGTCTTGGAGAAGGTGACGTTTCTGTTGATGGATAAACCAGGAGGAGTAAACTCTCATCAGGAAAACAAACAAACAAACCCCCCTAACAATACTTAAGAAGAACCGAAGGGAAGAACGTGCCTGATTCTGTGTTCTTCGTCACATACTTTAGAGCTAGTTACTATCAAGCCCTAGCTGATTCTGTATCAAGCTAGTGCTATACACTGCTGGGACTTTAGGCTCTGTCCTTTTACAAAATCCTTCATCGGTCACACCAGAAGGATTTGATTTGGAGACCCCACTACGTGAACTCACCTGTAGAAGTCTTATGGAATTAACATCCTCCCTGGGACTTAGGATGAAACACCCTACTGTGAGAAGAAGTAAATGACTGCTCTCCCAAGGTTATGGAATTGACAGTCTCTGGACTTGGTTCAGATCCTGTGCTGAAAAGGTAGCAAATAAAATAGAGGGCCATTGAATCCCCTCTAATCAAAGTCAAGGGAAGTGAATAACCTTGCTATCGTACAAAAAACATTGTAAAGGCAGTTTGAGCAGGTGTAATCAGTTTAAAATAAAATACCTCATTTGATCTCTCTTTTGACCCATTTTAAAGTTGTCTGAGTTTTTAATATGTTCTGCTTTCTCTTTGAGACTTTTGTTTTGTCTAGTCATTGTTGTTTCGTTTGTTTGCCTGCTTGCTTTGTATGACTTTTGTATGATTGTGTTTGATTTCATACGCTTTTCTGTATATGAAGGTGAAGATAAGTAGATATATTGAGACAGCAACTGGATAGGGTCATGGTAAGGGAGGATGGGGCAAACAGGGAATTAACAATGAGTATGAGGAAAAAAATGTTCTCAATTTGATTGTGGTGATAATTGTACAAATCTTCTTAACATGATTGAATGATTAAATTGTAAGATATGTGAAGTACATGTCATTAAAATATTTTATTTAAAAAAAAAGACAATGGAGGTTTAGCCTGCTGCCATACCACCCTGAATACCTTGATCTCAGAACCAAGCAGGTTTGGGCCTGGATAGTACTTGGATGGGAGAATGGA
>NW_022103896.1:78583951-78589337 GCF_000313985.2 Echinops telfairi | reverse complement strand
GGGCTTCCTGGCCTGTGGGGGAGTGATCAGTGTGCCTGTGTAGGGGAGATTGGCTGGTGGATTAGAGAGTCTTTGAGCACTTACTGGCAGACTTAAACGAGCTTTGTACACTTGCCTGAGCAGTCACGGAAGTGTGTCTGCTGACATTGCTGAGAGGGGACTGTACCAACCAATCATATAAACCTGAATTGCAATCTGTTACTTCCTTAAAGAAAACCTAAGTGTGAGTTCTGTGTGGGCCATTTCAAGGTATTGTCAAACTCAGCAGAGACGTAGAGATTGCTGTTGGAGCACAGCTGGTACCAGTATTAGTTTGAAAAATAAATTGGAGTTAGTGGTCCATCTGACCTCGGCCTTATAGGAATTGGTCTTGGTTCCTGTTGATTTGGGTTCTCCTCCCAACGTGTGAATTTAGAGATCAGACATTGCCCCCAGGCCCTTTTGACAGGACCCATCCTCTCCACATGGAGCTCCGGAGGTGCTGCTCAGGAACTGCTGGACGGCTAAGGTCGGCTAAGGTAACGTCGGCAATTCAAGATCAATTCAAAACCACTGCTCTGCAAGAGAAAGATGAGGCTACCTGATCTTTAAAGATTTCCACTTGTGAAAGCCCTAGAGAGGCTAGCTATGCGTGGGATTCCACCCGATGGAGGTGGGTTTCAGTTGTTATATTTTTGTTGTTTGTTTGGTTGGTTTTTAGCAGCTGAACTCAGAGATCACCTACTAAGGGAAACATCTCTGATCTTGAGTTCATATTAGGTTCCCCTTCTCTTGTTCCCCATCTACCCTGAACTATCATCTATTACTGAATTACATAAATTGTAAAACATGTTTCTAATTTTATACAGCGTGTGTTTGTTTAGCTACTATTTAGATTGGAGCTATCAGATATTGTTACAATTTATTCTTTAGCCAAAACCCTAAACTTACTATTCACCCTTGTCTCTTCTTGTGTACAGTATACGAGTGGGTACCTCCCACCCCCAAAATAGAAAAAAGCTCCGCTAGATGGGGCTTTCGTAGTAAGGCTTTTTCCCCACTAGGTGAGCATCTAGCAACTCGCTCTGAGTAGTGCACCCAGTGGTGTCACCTGGGAAGGTTCTCTCTGGTCACAGAGATAGTTTTTTATAAAAGCAGTTTCGCTCAAATCTCGTTTTTGTGATGGCTGATTTAAGAGAACAGTGTGCAGGTGTGAAATTTTGTTTCTAGCAGGTCCAGTGGTATAAGGTATGTTAAGACTGGCCTTCTAAAGGGAGAGAGAAGTTGCTGTAACTGGCACTCCTTACAACAAAAAGGAGGTGTGTATATGTGCTCGCAAAATCTGGTGTGCCTCTTTGGATTGTGGAGGCAACATCCCTCATTTGGATGTGCTCTTACAGCCATTTTTCAAGTGAATCAAAAAGCTTCTGAGTGTGGCCCAGAACTCGAGAAGGCTATGCAACAGGTTCACGCTTCTGAGCTTTGGGCCATATGATCTAGCTGTTACAATGGTGCTTAGAGTTTCAGTGACAGAAGAAGGTGCTGCTCAGAGTGTTTTGCAGGCGCCTGAAGGTCAAGCACAGTGCACACCTTTAGGATTCTGGAGCAAAACCTTGCTATCCTCTGCAGAAACAGCTTCTGGCTTGTTTCTAGGCTTAGTAGAAATCAAACAAGTAACCAAGAGCCACCAAGTCACTATGTGACCTGAACTGCGTATCATGAGCTGGTTGTTGGCTGACCTACAAACTCATAAAGTTGGATGTGCACCACAGCAATTCATCATTAAGTGTGTCATTTCCAGGATGAGATTGGGCGCAAGCACAGGTGAGTTGTCTGAGGAAGTGACCTACATGGCCATGGTCTCCTCTGCTGGTACATCACGTGCCTTCTCCCAATCTGCATCGAAGGCCCCATGAGATTTCTTTATAAGTTGACTGTTGTTGTGGAGTGAGTTCTGACTCCGCAACCTTACGTACAACAAAAGGAGGCAGTGCCTGGCCCTGTGTCATCCTCACAACAGTAATGTGTGAGCCCTTTATTGCAGCCATGGTGTCAGTCCATCTTGTCAAGGGTCTTCCTCTTTCCCACTGCCCCTCTACTTTACCAAGCATGATGTTCTTTTCTAGGTACCGGTCTCCCTTTATCACATGTCCAAATTACATGAGATAAAGTTTTGCCATCCTTGCTGCCAAGGAGCATTCTGGTTGTACAAGAATACTTCCTGATCTCACTAACCTTACTCTTGATCTTGCCAATGTGACTTGCTTTGAACAATGAAGTATGGGTAGAAATAAGGGTGGGACTGTTCCAAATATGGGTGTTAAAGGTCATCAAAGGTTTCCTTTCATCTTCTTACACTCCTGTCACCTACCAGGAACAGAGCCAGCTCTGGTAGCTACTCTCCTCTCATCTGTGCTTAGTTGGAGAGACATGTGGCACAGACTAAACCTAAGTCATGCCTAGTCCAGTCCAGTTGAGCCAAGCAGACTTGCAAAACTTTGAGCAATAAACAAACATTTAAAAGTCATTAAGATATTTGGGATAGTTTATTACACATTTCGACTGAATAAAAAAAACAGTAAATCCGACTACCTTGGTCATTTTGAATTGGTCAGGCCTAGGAATCTGCATTTTTAAAAATCCTGTATGAGAATTTGAATGTTCAGTCAGCCATGCTTAGGAACTATTATTTACATTCTTTGTCAAAGCCTAGTATTCAAGCCCCTAGGACAGATATAAAGAGTCTTCTCAGTCATGTTCCCTAAACTATATGGCAGGAAATACAATCTCAGGATGCAGGGATATCTCAACGGGAAGCTGATCACGAGCACAGCCACAGCAGGAAATGGGCGGCAGAAACCGCTCGAAGCCCCATGTGTGTAGTGCTGCACCCTTCCAGCCCGATATGGGCAGCGCCACTGCATGAGCCCGTGAGGGATGCAAGCCGGTGGATTTTTCTTTGTACTTGAACTCATTACTGCCTCTCATTATTAGGCAATAAACAAATCCCCTATGATTCATTTGTTCTCTCTAGTCACCAGAATTTATAGTTTAAAGATAAAAGAGTATGTTTCCCATATAGTCTGTAGCTATAGGACATGTGATCCATTATTTTGTTAAGGCATTTTGTTATTCCTATTTGTCTGGCATGTAAGGTGCCATTTATTGCCCATTCTTTAGATGCTTGAAAGTTTTTTCTTTGAAGATCATCATAGGAAAATGGCACAGGACATAGTAAGAGACTTGGAAGAAACCACCAATACCAAATGAGAAATATAGACTGGACAAACATAGAGAGACCTCGTTCTTCTTGTCGTCTCTTCCTCAGAGAGCATCTTCATTCTGAGTGCAGAGGAAATGGGAAATTCATAACATCGCTTTCACTGGGTAAACCCCTCAGTGTGTTGAGTCTGGTGATGCTTGGGTTTACTGACCATAACTCATAGCCAAATCTAATCCTACAGTGTGGGTTCAGTCACAGCCAGCTATTCTTTTTGTTATCTTTATAAATTACCGATTCAAACAATCCTCCAAATTGGCTTCATAGATGAAAACTAGGGTTGTTTTATTCAGCATCCTGGTGCCAAGAATAGAAGAGGTGATTATAGCTTCACCTTCGTTTGGGTTTAATGTAAGCAGATGCTGAAACAAGGAATCAAATGCACTTAGTTGATTCAGAAGATGATCAGTAATCATCTCAGTAGAGGGATTTTTAAGCGACTTAGGAAACCGTGGAGATAGTATTGAATTTGCCCCTTAGAAGGAGTGCTGGTAGCACATAGGTTAAGAACTCGGCAGTTGGCTCAAACATAAGCCGTTTGAACTCAACAGCCTCTCCACAGAACACTCAGTGGTCCTCTTATAACTCAGGAAACAATGTGGTGCCTGTTCTACTTTGTCATATAGGTTTGCTGTGAGTTGCAATCACCTTGACGACACACAACAACAACAACAACAAAGCCTTTAGAATTATCTTTTGTGAGGGGCAAGAAAATTGGAGTATTGTTATATCAACTTCTATGAATCATTGTTTGAGAATTGCTCCTGTATGCAATGAATTGATGAGGGTAAGGGATACAAACAGTTCATTGAGAGCCTCTGCTACAAATCTTGACTGTAAGTCATCTCAACAAAGCTCTTTCTAGACTGGTGTGCCACTTACTAAAATTACTTTTGTCTGTATCACAATTTGTCCAGCACCAATGACTAAGTCAACACACTTGATTTTTGTGCTTTAAACTTGTTATTTGAATTATTTTTATATATGATTCAGATAAAACTGCACTATATTTACAATTGTTTCCCAATGCCCTCCAATCCTCAATACACACAATGTAAAATAGATTATGTACCTCAGTGATTGACATCCTTGGATGGTAAAAATGATTAATGTTCTTGAGTTGGAGAATTAACTCTATTCATAGAAGCAAACTGAGTCATTAAACACTGTATATAACACGGTTTTACTCTGGATACATGGGCTTTCCATGAGTTGGAATCAATCTATGGCAAGCATGACACCCAAAGATAAAAGAACATTGTCTAATAAAATGCAGTCACCTGTGGTTGGTTACATATCTTCCAAGTGAGATCACAGTCTCAGTGAGTTAATATTTGGGATCTAGTAAATGCAAAGAAAATGGTGGCACTTGGTCTAAATTGCCATTTCAAAATTTTCCAAACAGCTTCATAATGTCACAGCGTATTTATACGAACAATTTTCTTGTTACTGTCTTGTTACTAATTTTGCTTTCTTATTTTCTCATTTAAGAATGTAGAGGGAAATTTTATGACTGTATTATCTTTAATGTTTATTCAAAGAGTCTCTGGATTCTATAAATAAAATGCATGGGAAAAAGCAACAGCATGTTTATTTTGAGCTGTCTCCCTTATTTTAAATATAAAACAAATTGTATTGGTACTACTATTTCTAATTTTATACATATATTAAAGTGACTATGGACATATTAAAAAGCCATCATTCATATATTACTAAAAAGAGTGCACATGCTATTGGATTGAAGGAAAGAACTTTGGATTGGGTTTTATATTTCTGCAGGCAACTGTTTAATATTGCATATGCTGCTAGATATGCTTACTTTCTTTTATAGGATTATTATTTCTTTCAAAAAATCTTAGACCTACAAAATCTGTAAAGGAAATAGAAAAATCACATACAATCTGCTTCCTTCATATTAACTTTTTATGTAACATCATGCAATCGTCTGTATGATGAACCGGACAGTTGAGAAGAAATCTCCTCCAGCTTCAAAGAGTCACCAGGATCTTCTCTCCACATGCAGTTACTATGCCTCCTAGGGATGAAAGTGAAACAAAGCAAAAGAAAACAAAACAGAAAGGAGATAAGGGACAAATAGCAAGGCAGTGATTTTACATGATTGATGTA
>NW_022103896.1:78579406-78583444 GCF_000313985.2 Echinops telfairi | reverse complement strand
CTTAAATAAGAACAATAAAAGAGGTACACAAACTAAATTATGTTATGTTTTAAAGTATAAACAATAACACGACAAAAACAATAAAACTATTACTTAAGACATTTCCATATTGCTTCTTGATTGGCCTCCTCACTTGCAATATTCTTCACTTTCATCCCAGCATCAGCAGCTGTGTGATGTATCCTTAACCATCTTGTCACTGTAGAAGTAGGTTCCCATTCCTTTGGAGGTAGGCCAATTAGATAACAGTCACTGTGTTTGATATATTACAAACAGGTGTCTTCTCTTCTCTGAACATATTATATTCATCTTGGAAAAGCCCCTTTCTGCTTCTGCTGAACTTAACAGCAACTGTTCTGACAATGTTTTCTAGCTCTTTGAACACTTTCCGGGACTGC
Organism: Echinops telfairi; assembly: GCF_000313985.2. Classification (NCBI taxonomy): domain Eukaryota; kingdom Metazoa; phylum Chordata; class Mammalia; order Afrosoricida; family Tenrecidae; genus Echinops; species Echinops telfairi. The sequence goes on along the minus strand of NW_022103896.1, from coordinate 78,583,046 downwards.
AGAAATCACTCATAATAAATATCTTGTGGGCATGGGAATGAAACACAAAGCTGAAATGAATGACAGCGTGTCACCCTCTGGTTGGTTAGCACCTTTCCTCTTTATATGTTTGCTTACTGAAGTAATGAACACAAGGGAATAAAAATATAGTATTTCTTCAGAAGTATAACTAGTTTTGTGAAATGAATACATAAATATTTACAAGCATAGTTCTACTTTTTTATACTTGTGGGTGCAGTGAACATGACTAAGGGGAGCTTACAATATGCTGTTGGGCTGATGAAAATTTTAAAAAGACTAAAGAATATAAATTTGTGATTTCCATATTGGGCAGCTATTTAGCCATCCAGCTTAAAGAGAACCCTGATTACAAGGGTCATTTTCTACCTGTTGACTGAATTCAGCACAGAATTAGGTCTGGGTTCTGCTGAACTGAAGCAAACCAGCTGAACCCCTCTCAGGTTTTCCAGGTTTTCCAGGCTGTCATCTTTACAGGGGCAGTTTGCCAGGTCTTTTCCCTGTCAGTCATTCAGGGTCAAATGTTTTAACTGTTAAGACGTCATGGTTCTAGAAATGCAAATTCAGAAAGAGAACCCTAATGCAAACTTTAGTTAATAATAACGGATCTCTGTTGGTTAATTCATTGTTACAAATGTAAGATACTACTAAGAGAAACCATACAGGAGGAAGTGGCTCAAGGGAAATGCTCTATACTTAATGCACAATTTCTCTTTAACGTCAAACTGACCTAAAATATTTTTTAAGAGGAAAAAACACCTCTTTGAAGCACTTGAATGTAATTCAACAAAGGAATGGGGGAGTTGGTAACAGGATTCACTAAGACTGCGTTACTGTTTTCTTTGTATATCATTATTCGAGATAGAAGTTTCTCTGCATACAAGCTTCAGCATACAGACCCTTGAAGAAAGCAGATGGTGCAGAATCACATTTTAATGGTAATAAGGACATGTCTAAAGGGTTCTAGTGGTGCTGTCAGGTGAGTGTTAGACTACTAACCTCAGGGTTGCCGGTTCAAATCCACTAGCAGCTTTGCCAGAGAATGATGAGGCTTTCTACCTCCTGTAAAGGGTAGCAATGAGTTCCAATTCACATGATGGCAGTGGATTTTTAGTTTAGGTTAAGGAAGACTTGCAGTCACCTTTATGAGGATGACTTTGACACTGGACTTTCACATCGTACAGTAGGAATATAATAGTGTCTGTTGTCTGGTCCTCCGCCATCCTCACACATGCTGGTATGCTTGATACAGCCTTTGTGTCAATATATCTTACCGAAGAACCTCTTCTGTTTTGCTAATCCTCTATTTCACCAAGCATGCTGTCCCTTTCCAGGGACAATCGCCTCCTGATAATGTGTGCCAAGTGGGTGAAATGAAGTTTTACCATCTTCACTTTCAAAGGGGCAATCTGGTGATAGTTCCTCCAGAACGGATTTGCTTGTTGTTCTGGAAATCCTTCATAATATTCTCTGGTGATACCGCAATTCAAATGCATCAGTTCTTCCCTAGTCTTTCTTACTCATCATCTCGTTTTCCCATGCACATGGGCCGATTCCAAATACCATGGGTTGAGTTTGATGCACTTTAGTTCTCAAAGTCACATCTTTGCCCCTTAAAATGTTAAGGTTTGTGGAATAGAGCTGCCCAATGCAATAAATTAGGCCATAAGTTAAACCAGCAATCTCCAACTAAACTAAGTCAAAGTCACTGCCATGGAGTTGAAACCAACTCATAGCAAGCCCATAGGACAATGTAGAAAAATCTATGTGGGTTTCTGAGGCTGTAAAGCTTTAGAGGAACTGAAAATCTCATCTTTCTCCAGTGGTTTTGTACTGCTGATCTTATGTTCTCAGCCCAACTTGTGATTCACTAAGCCCCCAGGGCTCTTCAGGTGGTGATAAATATTTAAATTTGTTGGTCAGATGTTTGTCATTAGAAAATAACCACATGCATACCACTGGGATGCTAATTATGATGATAATAACAAAAAGAACAGCAGCACTAGACCAGTGAGGAAAATGAAGCAGGTAACATTTCTTTCTTGAGGCCTCTTTTTAAGAAGAGTGAAAGAGATGTTGCTTACCTACCCCCTTCAAATTTGAAGAATACACTATCAATAACATTTCTTGAATCAAAATATACCAAAGCAACTTTCTTTATGTTCCCTTCTTTGATAATTCTCCCGCCTCTCAAGTTTTTCAATAACCTTATAAATTACTCCACCATATATTCATCTACATTTCTTTTTCACCTTACCTATCAATGAAACCACATCTTGTCTTCTTCTTCTACTTCGAGATTTAAACTTATTAAATCATAAGCAGCATGACCCTTCCTAGGGAGTAAGAAAACACAAGCATATAGCTGCCATACTTTCTCCACTTCCAACTTTCTCCGTATCCATCATACACGAGTTGATTCTAACTAGATGGGTAGGCCAGTATACCAGAGTGTGGCAGCCCTTCACTGCCATCTCAAACTCTCCAGGTGTTTCCAAAGATTGTTCTGATGGAAGCCTTAGTTTGTTATAACTGCACAGGCATACTGTTATTGCAATGTCTGCTTGATAATCATAAGGTTAACCTCGCTGTAGGAGCCAGTGCTGTGATAGGTGCTGGGTGCTCAATTCCCGCTCAGAACAACCCCATCCGACAGAGTAGAACTCCTTCATAGGCTTTTCTTGGCTGTGATTTTTATAGAAGCAAAACCCTAGGTCTTTTTTCTTTAAGCTTTTGGCTGAATTGAAGCAGTCAACTTTTCAGTTAGCAGTCAAATATTTACCTCTTGTGCCACCAGCACTTAGCAACATTATAAGTTGCTTGCTTGTTTTAAGACATTCTCAGGGAGGGAAGCAATTATCAAATGTACTTCAGAAAGAAAAGGAGAGAGAGAAACAAATATAATGAGTTGTATATAAGGGGGGCTTCAAAAAGTTCGTGGCAAAGGTCCATTATTTTCTCACTGACTTTTTCATGAACTGTTTTGGAAGCATTTGAAAGTACTGTGAAGCTAAGTAGGGAATCTAGGAATTACCTGCATTTTCAGGTCTGACCTCTAGGCGTGCTCTGCTCCACCCAAATATCTTTCTTTGTAGGGACCAACCCCCTCCTTCAACTTAAAAGGAGAAAGGAGTTAAGACTGGAGTTTCAGTTTAAAAAGAGAGGAAACATTTTACCAAAATACTAAAAAAGAAAAAAATGACCAAACAAGCAAATGCCTGAATATAAATGTCATGAAGTGTGTGTGCACACATATACATGCAAGGGTAAGTCAAAACATTGCCCCACAATGGGCTCCTCGCCCTCGTGGATCAGCTTTGAGGTCTTCCTGACCTTTTTAAGAATGTTGGATCCATCTGAAAACTGGTTTGGGAAGATGTCTATTTCAGTTCCATTAAACATGTGCTATTAGCTATAACCTCGAACTTGTCCTGTTCTCTGACAGAAAATGTACCCTTTCATTTTGAAGACAGCTTTGTGAGAAAAAGACAAAAGTTTTCCTGGCAGAACTTGTCTGCACCTATCCCCTAACTGCCGAGATTCCTTTCAGCATGTTTAGTTTGGAATCAGCCTATGCACGCATGAACCTTAACTGTTAAGACGTCATGGTTCTAGAAATGCA
>NW_022103896.1:78576599-78578678 GCF_000313985.2 Echinops telfairi | reverse complement strand
CCCACTTTCCATCCCTTGATAGTTTATTGCTCTCCCCCCATTTCCTCTGCTAACCCTCACTAGAAAAATATGCTATCATAACATTTGGAACCAATCTCTTTCAGAGAAGGTTCTCTTTCATGTAAGCTCTCACCATGCCCATCTTCAACCCCGAAGAGAAGATGATAATAGTATTTACCTTCGCAAATCTAGCAACCAGCTAATAAAATCTAATAAACAACTAAATATGTGAGAGATAAATGGACGAAGGACACAAACAAAGAGAAAAAGGGAAGCAGAGATCAGGCTGTCGTTTAAATTAGAGAACAAGAAGAGACAGTAGAGGGCAACCAATGTACCATCGCACAATTGCCTGGTGTCGTCCTAGATTTGTGAGAACGTTGCTCAGTCTTATTCCTTTCCATCGAAAACCTAGTTTATTTCCAACAGTTTTAAATTATGCAAGGAAGAAATTCTGATCTGGGGTCAATAGCAGGGAGAGTGTGGAAGGCGAAGTGCAGACAGGAACTCTGGGGTGTGATTCCTCTGAAATCACACCCCAAGAGGTGGCTACTCTGGAAGCTGACTAAGCACAAATTACTCTTGTCTATTTCCCTCAGTAGGAAGCAGGTTACTACCCTGTTTCCTAAAACCATCAGCATGGGTTAGGTGTAAATTAAAGAACGCAGAATTTGAGAGCCAGATTACCTGGCTTTGCATCTGTCTTCCTCTCCTTAGTGATCACAAGCACTCCTGATCTTCCATTTCCACATATTTCTAGTCTGAAGATGCTCACAAACCATTTGTGGTATAGTTGGTATAGACTAATGGTGACACGATGTGTCACAGTAGAAGCTTTGCACTTCATAAGGCTTTCAAAGCCCTTTAAAAAATTAATAAATCATTTTATTGGGGTTCTTACATATATTATAACAGGCCACACATCCATTATATTAAGCGGACATGTACAAATATTGCCATGAACAATTTCAAAACATTGTCTTTCTTCTTGAGCCCCTTGATATCAGTTCCTCTTTTTCCCCTCCCCACCCCCTCGCTCCTTGTCACCCTCAGAAACCCTTAATATATGATATATGGTTTTTTATACATATCTTACACTGCCCCTATCCCTTCACCTACAGTCCTGGTATCCATCCCCCTGGAGTGGGGTTGTTTCACCATCATTGCTATCAGTTACTCCCTTCGCCTACCCTCCTTAAGTCGTTTCTCCAGTTACTGTTTCTGAGGGGTTTGCCTATCCTGAATTCTGTGAATTGAAAGCTCTCGTCTATACTGATATATGTACGATGGACTAGCTGGATTTTGGAGGTAGGACTGAAATCATAATAGTGGGGGGAGGAAGGATTAAGGACATAGAGAAGTGTTGTGTGTTTCATTAGTACTATACTGCCCCCTGGATGTATCTTATTTTCCATGTGGTCCCTCTGTGCTGGAATGTCGAATTATCCCAGATGGGCTCTGGGTCTCTCCCTCAACACCCCTCTTCTTCACCTCAATGAGGTTGTTTATTTTTGATCTTCTGATGCTTGTTCCCTTCAATGATGTGCTGATATGCTTCTTCCAAGTGGGCTTTGTTGATTCCTTGCTAGATGTCCACTTGTTTGGCTTCAAGCAAAGCCCCTTATCCCCACCACCACTTTTTTTTTAAATTAAGATCAACTGACCTTTTGTTCAGGGTGAGGCTAATTGCACTTGAACCCCCAAACCTTCAGTCAGCAAGAGAATAGTGTAACTGTCGCACCTCCTGGGGTCTTTAGAGTTGCTCACTCTCTAGGGCTGTTGTGGTGGATGAATGAGTGAATAAGCATAAGGTACTCAGCCCAGTGTCTTTCCAAATCTCCCTGGGACAAGAGCCCAATGCATGCTAAATGCTAACAAGCTGCTTCCGAATCAAATAAATGAAATCATGGAAAACATATACATGTAAACATATACTTTGGAGGAAAACACCATTATCTTCCTCATCTTGTTGTCATCATTTATTGCCACTTCTGCAGATGAACATATCAGCCTGTGTGATCACGAGGTGTCAAAAGGATCACTGAAGACAAATGGGTGCATAAGCAAATGTGGCGAAGA
>NW_022103896.1:78574118-78575387 GCF_000313985.2 Echinops telfairi | reverse complement strand
GGTGTTTGTTTTTATTCCCAAATGCCACAGTCATGGAATCAATTCCAAGTGTTAGCAACACTACTACATAGGGTTTCCAACAGTTTGTAAACATTTACAGGAGGAGGCAGCCTCATCTTCCACCAACTGTTACAACTTTAAACTACTAACTTTGCAGTTGATATGTGTGTGTGTATACATACATAACTCATAATCCAACGAAAAAGCCTTTTGACTCCATTTTCTTCCAAGATAATGGGCAGAATTGGGATAATTATGTCTTGTCTCTCTTATTGACCCAAATCCTGAAATTATCCATTTGTCGCCACTGTAATTTCAAAGAACTATAGCAGGGATTTCCCTAGGCACCAGAAATGCCTTACATTATAAACATAGGTCCTGAAGGAACATTTCAGAGGAGCCAGATGATTGCAAAACTAACAAAAACAAAACTCTCTATAATGATGAGTGGTTTGAACAGGTTCATCTGGAACCAATGTTTAAAAAGACCAAGATCTTTTACCTTTTCTTATCAACCTACCACCCAGGAGGGCAGCAGGGATGAGAACAGAAGGTCTCCTCTGGAAGCAAGCATCTTTTTAGACAATTGGGAGGGCTTCCCATCTTTCCACGGTGCTCCTGAGCTGTTCGCATATTTTCACCAAGTCAACACACGTGCGCAGAAAACCTGACGCTGAGCTCAGAGATTTAATGCTCTGCAGCTCTCCTCTGCTCTATTCTAACAGGAGGGCGAAAGCCTGAGTCTCCAGATATCCTGTTGATTTGATCCTGGGCCTTAACCATTCAGCGCCTGCCTCCTTTTCTTCCTCATAGTTCTTGTTGTTAAACAGGTTCTTTCTCTTTGGGAGGCATCCTATTTATCACCACCCAGAACACTATTCCTAGACATAACCAGGCACGCTCTTCTTTTGGGTCTTGTTTCTCTCATGACGGGTGTGCAGTTCTGGAGCCTTTTAACTGAGAATCCAAGCCAGTTCTCGCCGCTTCTGGGCCAGGCTCTTCACAGCTCCCTGTTTATTCTGCAACGCAGCGCCTCGCCCACCCCAACTCCCGGTAACTTTCCTCGCCGGTGACTGCAGGAGCGCCCTACAGGCAGCCCTGTGCCCGGAACTAGAGCAATCCAAGCCTCAGGAGCAGGGGTCCAGCTCCCAGCGGGGAAGATTCCTCTGCACCGCACCTGCCCTTGGACTCCCGCAGCCCTCGCTCCCCTGGTGATCCCTGGCACTTGCCCCAGCTCCGCCTGGTGCTCCACCGCTGTCGTCCGCCCAT
>NW_022103896.1:78571054-78572186 GCF_000313985.2 Echinops telfairi | reverse complement strand
CCCCCTCCATTTACTTCAGTATTTCATTCTCCCATGAAAATCTACATCGTGAGTTTAGATAACACGTGCATCATTTATGTATTCAGAGGCTTGAAATGAATGGCTAGGTTTCTTTAAGTTCATTGGACAATCTCTTCTCTCCTGCAAAGGTGGGGGAACCTGCCCCTCACAAAAAAACGTAAAAACTTTAATCTGACATATTTTAGAGGATTTTCATTAAAACGTAATTTTCAAAAATCTACTTGAACATAAATGTCTTCCACAAAGGAAAGAAAGCTGGAGAATTTTATGGTTCTTAGAAACGGACATGACTTAAAAGGCAGAAAATGGAACATTTGGTTAACCTTTGTGTAAAAAGGGTGCGGTGGGGGTGAGATCTGACCTCCGCTGACTTCATGGTGGGAAGAGAGAATCTCCATCAACCTCAGCACATTTGAGGTGGCCATCAGACATGCCTCAGCTCTGAGACCTTTTCACCAATTCTGACACCAACCCTCCCTCCCTAGGCGCTCTTCTGACAAGGGCCACAGAGAACTCACAGAGAATGGGGCTCATTAAGGATGAGGTAGCATGTTACCATTCCATATCAGAAACAACTCAGGGTACATACAGTTCTTTGGTTAGGACAGCTTTTCAGTCTCTGGGTGCATAAGCCTGATCTCTGTCCTGATTAGTCAAGTGTTATAAATCTTTTAAACTTTTCTATTAAGTGTCAAGAGGCACCCCAATCCACCAGGAAACCTTCCGTCCAAAGACATACAGATCTCTAACTCCTCCAGGCACTGTTCTTCTGGAAACTCTCCTCGCTGCATCTCTCAGTTTTCTCCTCCTCTGTGTTGGCGCCCCCACTGCAACTGCCTCATTATTCCTTGCTAGTCTCCTGTTCCTGTTTCTGCCAGTTTTAATGCTGCTGTTTTCCTGTCTCTGTCTCTGACAATCTCCCTGTCCCTTGGTCCGCCTAGAAGGTTCTCAGCACAGGGAAACCAGGTCCAAAGGATGCACCCCACTCCCAGCTCATCTTCCTTGATGGTAATGAGGTCCCCTCTCTGTTCTCAGTTGGCTCTTTTTAAGCCTAACAGGAGAGCAAAACTGATTATCGCCTCCTGAGACTTTCATACACTTTATTTGCATG
>NW_022103896.1:78568569-78570572 GCF_000313985.2 Echinops telfairi | reverse complement strand
GTTCTCAACCTGTGGGTCATGACCCCTTAGGGGTTGAAGGACCCTTTCACAGGGGTCACCCAATTCATAACAGTTGCAAAATGACAGTTATGAAGTGGCCATGAAAATAATGTTATGGTTGGGGGGGTCACCACAACACGAGGGACTGTATGAAAGGGTCACGGCATTAAGAAGGTTGAGAACCACTGAGCTAGGACAAAGAAGAACTTCCTCTTTGAGTTTCTGAGGTGTGGAATCTTTATGAGGGCAGAAAGCATCGTCTTTCCCACGAGGAACCGCTTTCGGTTGTGAACTGCTACCCAGGGTTCCTCATTAGGTTAGAGCACCTTTATTCACCATGTTTACCTGGTTAATTGATAGAAATACAATTTACTTCTTCAAATTTGATTTCAAAAATTCGAACTTCTTTATAGTTTTCTGTGCTCTGGGTTAAATCATTCATTTATTTTCCCTTGATCTCATTACACATGGCCTTTTCTTTTCTTTGTTCCACACCTAATCTTTACTTAATGCATACCAAAATAAATATACATGTATTCTGAGGCATATCCCCATGGCCATTGGTAATTAGTACTTTAGTAATTGGCCATTAGTATTAGTAATTTCACCTGGAAACATTTGGCAGACATATATAGCAGATCCTTTGGTACACAGAATGTATTATTCTATGTTAATTCTCTTAAAAAACATAGAATTTGTGAAACCTAAAAGTTTTTCTCAGCATGTCCTTAATAATACGGTATTTGTTACTCTAGCATCATAATCACATATATTCACTTAAACACATCTATTACATACTTAGTTACATTTACAAATATTAAATTGTATTTGCATCATGGGAAAGTTTACACTATTGATAACTTTATTTATTAACCTCACAATATTTTATAGTGTGATGTGATGACTGTCCCTGAATCTCATGAACCTTTCAGTAATTTTTGTCACTATGTTGTCATGGTTATTAGCTTTTGGTTTTCATTATTTGGACTCCGAGGGACCCCAGGCATCGCAGAATAACCACTGCCAAGTCCTGCGCCATCCGTACAATTGTTTGTTTGAGCCATTGTTGCAGCGTGGTGTCCATCCATTTTGTCCAGGGTCTTTCCTTATTGTTAAAAAATAGGAATGGTTTTATTGCCATACCATTCACATATAATACGATTCAATGATTTAAACACATTAAAGAGTTGTGCAATAATCAGCACTATTTATTTAGAACACTTTCTTCATTCTTGTATTGATTATTATTAGCCCCCAATTCCCTCAACATTCCCTGCCGTAATCCTAAGGAACTATTTAACTCTGTTAGTTACTGTCTCTATAGATTTACCTATCCTGGGTTTCATAGAAAGAACAACAACAAAAAATTTGAGCCCACAACAACATTCACAAAACAGAAAAACCTCAATTGAGAAGAAAGCAGAACATCTTTAAAAAATAGAACAAATTTAAAATGGGTCAAAAGGGAGAACAAATGATAAAATGTTAAGTTTTAATCTGCATTAATCCACTTTCTAATACACTCTCTTGATAACAAGGTTATTCATATCCCTGGTCAGTGGTCAGAGGGGAGTCTTTGGAAGCTTATCCATGTGAAGACCCTGCAAGTGGATTCTTGGTTTTCACTGTCCTCCATAGCTTTCTATAAACTGGGTGCTCAGAATTTAAGCTCACTGTTCCCTCCTCTGGTCTTGCATTTTATTCACCATTCTTGAATCTCACAGGCTATTGTACTTCTTACATGTGGACTTAGCTGTTACCTCACTTAGATGACTACTTATTTAAGACAGTAGATGCTATTTGAGGTAGTTAGTTTATTGTGCCAACCTGGCTGATGAAAACATGTGGGGTTAATTGAAGGGCGGAGAGATAAATGGCTCAGTGATCTTCGCCTGTGGGGTTCTTGGGCCTCTTGCTTTTTGATGGTCAGACCAAGGTGCAGCTGCCTTAGTCAGTTCCCTGCTTCAGCTGGCAAGGTTCACTTCCTGCAAAACATCCCTGAG
>NW_022103896.1:78565652-78567443 GCF_000313985.2 Echinops telfairi | reverse complement strand
GTGTGTAACGTGTGACCCAGATCACCAAGGGCTAGATAGAAACTCAGTCAAAAGTGCCTAAGTAGGAAGATGGCAGTAGATGTAATCTCCCATTGGGGGACCCTGTATGTTTAGCATTTTTCCCCATGGCAGGTTCCCCACCTAGTTTACCCACCAAAAGAAGTGAAATCCCTTTCCAAGAGGCAGGCACATCCTCACCCTGATCCGGACGACCCCAACCCTCACGCCCTCGCTACCCTAATCCCTGCCTCAAGAATGGTCTTGAGTTTCTATTCAGGTTCACTGAGCACCCTTGTGAGAGTGTTTGTTGATTCTGGTTATCAGGGGAGCAATGTTATATGGCAGGAATGGATTGGTTTTCTCCCTCTTCCCCATCTGGAAAAACTGACGCCAACTGTGGTGAGACCCCCTACTGCTGAAGGGGTGTTTAAGATGCACAAATACATGGGTCATGAGCATTAGGCAGGCACACCACCTCCTTTCTTGGGAGGCTGGATTAGATTATGTGCCCGAAGAACAAACGCCTGCCATTGTCTTGAGGTTTATCTTCTAGTAATGGTTTCATACAATGTTTGTCCTTTTGTCATTGACTAACTTCCCGCAGCATAATGTTTTCCAGGTCCATCCATGTCATGAGGGGTTTTGTGGTTTCAGCACTGTTTTTTGGTTTGTTTTTAAGGGATGCATAGTATTCCATTGTATGACGTAGCGGTGTTTCTTCATCCATTTTTCTACGGAAGGGCATTTGGGGTGTTTCTAGCTTCCTGCGATTATGAACTGTGCTTTGATGAATATGGGAGGGCATGTGTCTTGTTCATATTGTTTCTCTTAGGGTGTAGACGCAGCACAGGGTTTGCTGGGTTATAAGGGATTTCTATTCCCGGTTGTTTTAGGTAGCATCAAATCAATTCTCACAATGGTTGTACATGTTTACAAGCTGACCAATGCCTAATAGCTCCGATCTCTCTCTACCCTCTCCAACACCCTCTGTGTTATTTTCTGCTTCTTTGAATTAAGCTCTTATTGTCGATGTTAGGTGATGTAGATCTCATCTTTGTATCAGTTTGCATCTCCTAGCTGGCTAATGATAGTGAGTATTTTTTTTATGTGTTTATTAGACACTTGATTGCCATTCTTGGTGGATGATCTGTTCATGCCATTTTTGGAGGGTGATCTGTTTATAATTTTAGCCTACTTTTTAAATTGGCTTATAACACTTGGTCTTTTCCTGTTATGACTTATTTCCTTGTCGCTAATATGAGCATAGGTTATTTGCATATCTTGCTCTTCACCAAACTGTACTCAATTGAAGGGTAGGAACCACGCAGCACTTAACTTTGCAAAGCCTGTGAGTCTTTTGTGCGTGTACAAACTGAAACCGAAACTCACTTTTTGATTTATCATGGGGTATGGGTAGCATTTTTAGTTTCTTTATGTTTTTTGCAGAAATATTATTTATTTCACTTCTTACATTATCCTGTGAGGAAAGCAGGCATCCCACTAGTTTGCAGGCAAGGAACATGGTCACGAGTTTGCCGAGGAGGGAAGTGACACTCACACAGTTACAGTTGAACACCTTTTCCAAAACGGAATATTTTTTGGATAATGGAAACAGTGAGTGTTAGTAAATATTTCACAACTATATCGAACATTTTTAAAAAGTGTCTACTTATGTTTTTATACTATACATCACAATTTGTACTTGTGTAAATGATGTGTGCTACCCAATTGACAAATGATAATAAAATCTGCAATATTCCTTATTGTAGTCAATTCATTCTTAGATGCTTT
>NW_022103896.1:78562915-78564466 GCF_000313985.2 Echinops telfairi | reverse complement strand
GGACACCACTTTATGGAAAGGTGAAAGGCATTTTATGCTGTGCGTAAAGCGGGCACAAAACCCAAAGCTCTTACTTTGCATACCTTTAAAAGGCTTATAGAAAACAAGAGCTCCTAGCACATGAATGGGTTGTGCATTTTTATTTTAAAGCCTGTTATCTCCCATGTTAAAGAAAACTATTGTATTTTTAATTGTACAATGAAAGCCAAGTTTGGCTAATTTCCTCTTTATGCCACATTCAAAATTTTCTCGTGAACAAATCAAATTACAACAAGGGAATACAAAAATAAAAACGTGTTGGTGGCTTTCAGGACGATGGCAGTGCCGATAGATTTTTTAACTGAACTCTGTAAAAGATACCAGACAGTTTGTGGCAAATGGAAAATACATTTCTCTTAGTAGGTGGCGTCAGGAGGCCTGGTGGAGCGCTTGAAGACCAGCAGGTGCACCCACCCGCCTGTGGAGAAACAGTGTCAGTTTGCTTTTGAAAAGGTTATGCAGTGGCACAGGTCTCCGCTGTCCTAGAGGGCCTCCACTTGATGCCCCAGGTTTAGGACTATCTCCTGATAGCTTCGCTTGAAGATGCTTTTCATGTTAAGACTACTTTTGTCTCCTCTTGCGCAGTGTAATTCTTTACTGGATTGTTTCCGCTTTTTCCCTGTATGTAGATACTCTCTTCCATCAAATGAAACTTAGAAAAAGTTAGAGAAATGAAAGTAAGGGTTAATAATGAGACGTTAGTTATAATGTTTTTCGTTTGGAAAACCAAGAACCTTACACTATTTTGTTAGCTGCTTTCTACAAAGTCAGATTCGCTTTCAGTTCTACTTCTATCAAAGCTACTTTCAGAGTATTGGATTTACTTAGGAAATGTTATATTTCTATGTATTTTATTTTCAATATCCAGATGACACCAGCTGCATTTGTGTTTATGTCTTTATGTGGATTTTGTTCCCTTTGCTGCATTTTAAGTCCACGAAGGGCACAGATTTTGATTCACTTGCAGTATCTTCTACGGCAACCTGTGAAGGTTAAACACTCAGTAAATATTTGTAGAATAAATTAATGCATAAACGAATAGCTCAACTTACTAGATGCTTTTTTTATGTACCAGGTATAGTCCTAGGCACTTTATATCTAGGAAATCATAGTATCTTCACAATAGAAGAGACTAAGAAACTGAAGCACAAGGGAGTTTTATTAACAAGTACATACAGCTGGGATTCAAAATTCATAGGTGAGCCATCACTCTCTTTACTACGATCTCTGTTTTCTGTACTTCAAATGACCCGTCCATTGCCAGTGTGTCCATTCCTCACTCCCCCTACCCTGCAGTGGTTCCACAGGAAGAGTTTCCAGTGACATAAATATTTACAGAAGCATCTTGCTACATCTTCCTCCCCAGGAGTAGTTAGTTGGTGGATTTAAACCGACACTTTTCAGCCATCAGTCTGTTGCTTTTACCATTGTGTAACCAGGGCTTTTCAAAATGACCCAAAAGATTCAACAAGTGTTTACACAGACTCTGAACAATGGGTGGAATATCTGAGT
>NW_022103896.1:78560194-78561251 GCF_000313985.2 Echinops telfairi | reverse complement strand
GTCAAATTCTTCAAGTTGAAACCTAGATTTTTATTTTTCTCTTCCAGAGAAGATTTGAACAATTATCCAGATTATATAAGGGAAACACTTCAAATAATCTTCTGAATCGATCTATCTAACCATTTTGGTAGTAACATTTGGGATTTCTTAATTAGTGTTTGCTATTTTACTTCTCTGAGTTCTAATATCCATTGCAATGGCTCCACAGAACTCAGAAACAAAATGATTGATTAAAGGGCTTATTAAAGAAGATAACAAGTTGTAATGCCATTGGGATTTGTGCAGACTGGAGTTGTATATCAGGATATGTTATAAAGTTCTGTCAAGTCGGCTAATACATTCTTAAAGGGGCATACCACTCTGTTATAATTCTCAAGTCGAAGGCATTCAGCTTAAGCTCCATGAGTCAGCTCCCTGAATTAAGTGCCCAAAGGCACCCCACTCCACAAGTCCGCCTCCTGCTCTCATATTAACTTGTGCCATGTTGGGAAGTCCACCACACTCTGTTCCATGCTCTGGCCCTTGGTTTTGCTATTGCTCCTCTGAGGGTATATTGCTGGCATTGGGATCTAGCAGGTTCACCGCACAGGGATCTTGAGTCCAGAGGACACGCTCCACTCTTGGCTCTTACTGGTACTGAGATCCCTCCTTGAGCTTCTCAGAGGGCTCATTTTTACACACAGCAGGATGCCACTCTCCGTAATCCTGTTCCTAATTACTCACAGGTGAATCCTATCCCTATCTTCCTCTACTTTCTTACCAGACTCATGCAGGGAAAAGTCATTTGGTAGGAGTTAAAGCTATTTTCTATAGAAGAGGCACATCAAATAATTCAGTGTCTCTGCATCATTCATGTAAATGTTGCATGGTTTCCTTTGCAGGAACTTGAAGGAATGCATGGCAAAGTAATAGATTTATACGTGTACATTTTAACTCTTAGCTTCACTATGAATTTTGTTTTCATCAAGTGAAGTGTTACTTTAAGGAAGTAGGATGTCAAGTGTTTTATACAAACCATTCATCAAAGATAAAAATTAGAATGGAAAGCTCACACCAG
>NW_022103896.1:78557172-78559003 GCF_000313985.2 Echinops telfairi | reverse complement strand
AAATGTAGGTCCTTCATACCTCTTAATGGAATATTCTTATCAGGGCTGATCAGGGTACAGAAGAGCATGAATTTTAAGACAAAAGTAGTAAAATCATTTAGGGGAAAGCAACATATTTTACTAAGTGGTATAAGTTAGTACAACCCTTGAATAAGTAGATAGTTATTGCCTTTAATGCTGATGAGGAATCCCCAGGGTTGTTTTGTTTGTTTGCTTGCTTGCTTTGAATTTTCATTTCTCTTTCTTTTTTACTATCTATATACATATACACACATGCATGTAAAATTATTAACACGTGCCACTTCAACATGTTCTACATGCATAACTTGGTGACGTTAATTACTTTATCACATTGTGCAGCCATCACTAGAATACATTTTCAGACCTTTATGTTAGGCTTAACGAAAGCTTAGTGTCCCCTAAGCAGTTTGTTGATTTATAGGAGAGCCATCTGTCCATTGGGAAAAAGGACATGAGGCTGAAGGCTGGTGGGCAGCAAAGGAGGAGATAAGGGCAAGTGTTTCAGTCGGAAGAATTAGACCCGCAGTTACTAATGGAAAGGGGAATCACTGAGTAGAGTTAAATTTTGAACTCTGTCTGTCCAGTATGTGTTTTTGCTCTTTTCTCCTTCAACGTGTGTTTTCATTCTGTACAGCACCCTGGTCCCTTTACTCACAAGAGGTAGTCGAAGAGAATTTTAGCCATCAGATTCTCGTAAGAGACCTGAACTCACTGGATGTGATGATAAATCATAAATGTATTTCTAGCTATCTCCATTCCAGTAATGAGAGACGTGATAGCACTTTGGTATTGATAAGTGTGTAGTACAATGGGGGCTTGCGTGTGGGAAGCCTCAGGCTAAGAGGTGGAATGGTTAAATGTGTTAATTAAGCAATGTGCTGCCTTCATATAGTGCTTCCTCTACTGATAACTATGTGACTCATCATTATCAAAATAACAAATACAATGCTCTTTATAGTGGCATAAGATTTATATTTTAAATATAAATTATTGATGAGTGAGTGTTTTATAAAATTATACTTAATCATATCGTAGATTTGGAAGGGCCTCAAGAGATGAGGTCATCTCCACCCATCTTCAGCTCCACCGTACAACTGCGGCAGGACCATCAAACGCTAAAGATTCTCCTGTTGATCCTTACGTATTTCCAAGAATGGAAAATCACGATTTTATTTTTTTATTATTAAAGCCCTTCTAGAAAAAGTAAGGTTTGGGCACTTTGATATGTACTCTATGACCTGCACATATGTATTTTCTCTGGATGGCGACTAGCAAGCGGAGGCAATATTGTGCGGGTTCTAGTTTGTACCAACGCAGGCGGGTCCACTGTTAAATTTCCAGGAATTTTATGAGCCAGTTGTTAAACACCAAGAAAACCTAAAACCAAACTCACTGCCATCTAGTCAATGCCAACTCATAGTGACCCTGCAGGACAGGGTAGAACTTCCCATGTGAGTTTCCGAGACCCTCTATCGGAGCAGAAAGCCCGTCTTCCTCCTGCTAAGCACCTGGTGATTTCTGCTTGCCCGCCTTGCAGTTCGCAGCCCAATGAGTAACCACTCCAACACCAGGGCTCTGTTGTTGAAGAATCTATTAAAAAGTAATTATATACACTTACAATTAAGTTATGTGTCCTGTGGTGTTGTTATGAGTCAAAATCAAATCCACCACAATAGCTTTGGCTGTTGGTTTGGATACCTAGCTCCAAGACTGATTATTAAAGCTTACCAGTACAGTTGGTCCGAAGGCCACTTTTCTTTCCAGTACAAATAGGAACAAAGTCAAAGGCCCTTAAACTTGTGTAGAAATT
>NW_022103896.1:78554104-78555717 GCF_000313985.2 Echinops telfairi | reverse complement strand
GTGCATGTGTGTTTGTTTGCACATGCATGGAGGCTCTCTTCATGTCCCACCGTTTCTGACTTGGGTAAAAGGGTTGTTTCTCCTCCACGCAGATGGAACCTAATCTGAAGAGCAATTACTTACACAAGTAACATGTAAGTAATTGCTTACATATTGCCTTTTAATATAACTTGGAAGATGTAATCCAGGTGATTTGAGTAATAAAAGAAGGTCACTCTTCCAAACAGCTTTTTCCTTTCTTTGTGTTGTCGATTATATTCACAGAAGGCAGCGTTCCTCATGATTGACAGCTATTTTTAGAGTCTCAGGAGGTACCGCCAATTCTTGAAATAACAAGAATGAAAATCAAGCTTTCTGCAGACCCGATATTCTGCATTGTGTGCATGCTCTGTTTCCTTCAACAGATAGACCGCTTCTGGCAGCGCTCCCCCTGCCCAGCTACAATCTCCTAATGCCACCCGCCCTGCACTCCCAGCAGCCCCTCTCCCCATCAGTGTGTGAGGCACTGAGCCTTTTTCACAGTCTCAGAGCAGAACTCTTCCTGAGTCTTGGAGTGTATACTTGTCAAAGATCTGACTGTTAGAGCCACACCACTGACCAAGCAGGACCAATTAGAGAGCAGGATTAAATGGAGCCATTAGGAAGCCTGTAAGGTTTCCTAATCATCTTTGCATCTCAAAGAGAGCTGTGGTTGGTAACTTACAGATGGAGCCATCCTCTGGGAGATGCCCTTCACACTTAGAAGTTCTCTTGAAACATTTCACAAGGAGGAGACTTAATATTTTGTAACATTTCTTAGACCCCACATCATACCAAGGAACATCGCTTATCTATTATTAATGTGCTTGTTTTTCTAGGCAATCAGTGTCTTTATGATGCTTCTTAAGGCCTTCACTGCTAATGGTACTTTTATTGGAGGCAAGATGACTTGGGAGGTTTGTTTAGGATATAAGCAGTGTCATAATTTAATGCCTCACTTTTAGTTCAGGACAGCAGAAAATTCTGAATAGTGCTTATCTTAGTGTAGGTTTCCTTCCTGGTGACAAAGTAGTTTGGTAGTTGTAAAACTGCGTAGATTGTAATGTGAGATGTGTTATTTTTTGTCCCTTTTTATTTAGGAAATACTAATACTTTCATTTGTGGAGGATACTTCCAAGATTTAGAAGAGAATATTTCAAGTATCCCAACTTTATGTGTGCATGTTTTAAATAATGTTACTTATCACAAAGCTTACTTTGAGTTTGAAATGGTGCTTAGGTCCCATTCTACCCAAGAAAGGTTTGAAATACCTTTAGCAGAGTAGTAGTCAAAGTTTTTAAATAAATACGAATGCGTTGCTTTAATCCACATGCATGTTTCCTTTAAATAAAAGGTGATCCGATATTTTTATTTGTAGTAAGCGTCACCTGCAACACTAGTGGCTTTTGTAACCTGAAAAGAATCAAAAAGCCATGGAGCACCACTACTCACAAGACGTTGGAATTGTGCTCCCCGAACCTGTGCTGCTGTGAAGCCAGACTTCCTGTGGAGGTGCACTGACCTCATGGAGAGGAGTCGCGCCCAGATGGAAGAAGTAGTGCTACAAGAGTCACATTTTAATGTGATAGGGTGTT
>NW_022103896.1:78551346-78553242 GCF_000313985.2 Echinops telfairi | reverse complement strand
TCTGTCTATAGGGTTAGATATGGGTTAGATTCAAGTCCATGGCAGTGAGCTGAGTTTACGTGTCCGACAGAATCCATTCAGACCGACGGAATCCATTTTGTTTTGGTTGGACTTTTTGGTTTATTTCACACAGCATGTTTCACATTTCATCCATACCATACAAGTACCGGAACTTCATATCTCTTTATGGATAAGCAATGTCTTGAAAACAGAAATCCTCATAAGTAGGCTACTTGACAACGTCATAATAAATGGAGAAAAAAATGAAGTGGTCAAATGCTTTATTTTACTTGGGTCAAAAATCAATGATCCTGGCAGAAGGAATGAAGACATAAACAATGTATTGTACCGGACTAATATGCAGCAAACGAGGTTTTCAGAATGTGAAAGAGCATGCTTGGTAAAGTGAAGTGTCAGGACAAAGGAGAGTATCCTCAACAAGGAGAATCTTCAACAACACACTGGCTGCAACACTGAACGCAGGCATTAGAATTGTGAGGAAAGGCCAGGGCCAGGCAGGGGTTCTTTTCCTGGTGCATAAGGACGCTGTGAGTGGTAACAACTTCATCTAATAACCACAAGCGTGTCTTGAAAAAGAGCCTTGGTGGCATAGTGGGCTAATAGCTTGGCTGGTAATATCGAGGTTGGCCCTTCAATCCCATCAGCCCCTGCGGAGAGAGAGAGAAAGGTCTCTGCACTGGACAGCTGGGCAGTAATGCTAGAGGGGCCACTGAGTCAAAAAGCTCTTCAGCTGGTTGCCATTCATCTTTCAAGGATATATTTAAAGCTCCTTTCTCACAAGTAGAATGGAAGGCAACCATATAGCAACATAATTTACTGGGGAAATTTGAATATTTTACAAGTGGTTCTTTGTTCCTTTTTATCCACTTGGTTCTCAAGTTTTCTCAAAGGTTTACAAATTTTGATCACTTCTAAGTAGTGTTTCTATCCTGAATTATTGACCTGAACTTAGAGATATAAGAAGATATGATTGATGTTAACCTGACACCATATTTGCAACACCTGTTTACCTATATTGCCTACATCTGTCCCTAAAAACTGAAAAATATCCAGACACACAGGTTTATATTCAGATTTTTAAGAGCCAGCATTCTCACCCTGCAAATAGCAGCTGCAATTTAATCTGTTCAGCTGTCCATTGTGGTGTTAAGACATTTACCATTTAACAGGTGCCTGGATCACTCCTCCTGTGACCTCCACCTGAGTGTGTTGCACCATAAATCTCTCTCTGCGTTCTGTTTTGGTGAGTGTGATGTGCTGATGGAGGTGCTCAGAGACCACCTGGAACAGCATTTTGTAATCTAGCCTCTTCCATGCATATGGCTGAATAAGGAGTCTTGTGACATCTCTAACAGTGCTTCTTACTTGACATAAGGGAAAATGATATAAGATACCTGAACCTTAGAGCAGCAATGGGCAGTTAAAATATTTGTATAAAAAGGCGGCTTTAAAGAAAATGAGTTTAACATTAATTTAGATTCATAAGCAATTATTTCTTAACTGTCTTCTTCACAAGCTATTATTTCAAATTACTACCTGCAGCTGGAAAGTAGCTACATGTTTCTTTTTCCTGTTCCGTTTACTTTTCTCTCCATGGTGACGCCATGCCTCTGACTGTAATTATTTCCCTTCTACAGAATTACAGGGATACTAAATTCTGTAGTACTTCTGCCTGAACAAGATGTGTTCATCAAGTGTACGGAAGAGGATTTGGAAATGATTTCTATGAAGATGTGACTCCAATGTTCTTTTCTGGTAAATGAAGTAACAAGAGAAAGCTTTACTCTTTTCAATGTAACCAGCGCTATTGAGACACCACCACCAACAAAGAAGCCAACTAACTTCCATATTACTATTTCTTTTATTTTTCTTTTT
>NW_022103896.1:78548133-78550246 GCF_000313985.2 Echinops telfairi | reverse complement strand
AGCTTGCATATTGAGGCAAAGAACAAGAAGGCAGCCGTACACTGGTTCGATGATCAAAGAGCAAGAGACAAAAAAGGCAAGGCTCGCTGAGCCATTTATCTCTCTGCCCTTCAATTAATCCCACATGTGTTTATCGGCCAGGTTGGCACAATAAACTAACTACCTCATATTTGTATATAATTTATTATATGTATCAGTGCAAACAATTATTGAGCTTCATCTTCTAGACAAGAATGCCAAGGTAGTGTCTCTTCCTAATAATCAATTACAATTGGAGGACATTCCATAGGTGCCTCTTTTGCCAGAACCATGAATCTTTCTATTTCATAAGAAATATTATTTCTCTCTGCCTCTTCTTACATCCATTTTAATTTATTCTTTTTCTCTTGTCTTTTTAATGACCTTTTGGTTTCTTCATGGATTATTGTGTTGCTGTCCTCGGGCTCACGAGGTCTGTCATTAATGTTGCTTGTGCCAAATCTATTCTGGAGTTGTTCCTGAAATGCAGATGGAATAGACTCAAGGTTATATTTTGGCTCCCATGGATTTGCTTTAATTTTCTCTAGCTTTATCCTGAACTTAGATATGAGCAATTGATGGTCTGTTTTACACTAAGCCCCTGGCCTGGATTTAACTGCTGATATTAAGCTTTCCTGTCTTCTCTTCCCACAGATGTAGCCAGTTTTATTTCTGTGTATTCCATCTGGAGAAGTTGGTTCACCTTTTATGTTGTTGAAAAAGATATTTTCAATGAACAAGTCATAGGTTTTGCAAAATTCTACCATGCAATCTCCAGCTTCATTTCTATCACCAAGTCCTTGTTTTTCAACTACTGTCTCTTCCTTCCCCCACCCCCAACTTTTGCATTCCAATTGCCAATAATTATTAATGCACCTTCAATGCATGTTTGATCAATTTCCTACTGAAGTCATTGTTAGAATTATTCAAGTTTTTTCATCACCAGCTTTTGTGGTTGGTGCATAAATTTGAATAATAGTTGTATTGGTTGAATTTCCTTGAAGGTGGACAGATATAATCTTATCAGAGAAGGCATTGTACTTCATGATTAATTTTGTAATCTGTGTGATGAGCAAATCATCAGGGAAGCTGGCTTATTTGAAGAAGAATGTGATATTAGAATGGGAGGAAGGTTTATTAACAGCCTGCAATATGCAGATGACACAACCTTGTTTGTTGAAAGGAAGGAAGACTTGAAGCATTTATCGATGAAGACTAAGGATTGCAACCTACAGTATGGATTATAGTTCAATGCAAAAAAGAACAAAATCCTCACAGCAGGACCAATAGGTAACATCATGATAAGTGGAGAAAAGGTTGAAGTTGTTAAGGGGTTGGTCTACATTGGATCCATAATCAATGCTCATGGTAAAAACTAACAAGAGTTCAAAAGACCAGTTGCATTATGTAAATCTGCATAAGACCTCTTTAGAGTGCTGAAAGCAAGGATGCTAAATTGAGGACTAAGGTGTGTCTGACTCAAGCCAGGATCATTTAAATTGCCTCATATGCATGTGGAAGTTGGACACTTTATAAGGAAGACCGAAGAAGAATCAGTGCATTTGAATTGTGGTGCTGGAGAAGAACAATGGAAGTACCATGGACTGCTAAAAGGACAAACACATTTATCTTGGAAGATGTAAGGCCATAGTGCTTGTGTTAGTCTGGGTACTTTAGAGAAACAAATCCACAGAAACTCATGCAGAAGAGACAGTTTTATATAAAGGGTAAGTGCACATCAAGAAAACACCCCAACCCAGTGCTGCCCCAGCCCACAAGTCCAATTTAGCCCATATGTCCAACACCAATCCACGAAGTCCTCCTCCATCTCACAAAACGCACACTATGATGCTGACTGCAAGAGGAAAGCCAAATCAGTGAATGTATAAGTATCTCAGCGCTGACAGGGGTCTCCACATGGCTGCTCCAGCACCTAGGGCTGCATCAGGGTAGGTCCCTGTGGCCTCCCCTCAGGGACGTCTTGTAGGAAGTGAGCCTTGCCAGCTGAAGCAGGGAACTGGCTAAGGCAGCTGCACCCTGGTCTGACCATCACAAAGTAAGAGACCCAAGAATTAGGAAGGTGAGGCTCACTGAG
>NW_022103896.1:78525098-78547460 GCF_000313985.2 Echinops telfairi | reverse complement strand
TGAATTAATCCTGGAGACCAAGGACATGACCCTTCACCTAGAAATTTTAAAAAATTGTATTTTACAAAGGTTTCTGCTCTTAAATGATTAAAAAAAGAAACACATGAAACATCCCTTTATTGCAGAGGGTTTGAAAAGAAAAGATTCAGACAGTGGATATTTATTAATAAATCTCACCTGACATGGGAACCCTGGTGGCACAGTAGGTTAAGCATTGGACTTTTATTTATTGAACCAATGTTTCAAACTCACTAACCACTCAACAGACCAAAGATGAGGCTGTCTAATCTCTTACAAATGCACAGTCCTGCACTGTCCTATCGGATCTCTGAGTAAGAATTGGCGTCCTGGCCATGGGATGTTACAAGACATTGGAAGGGAAATGCTTGCAGCAACTGGAGCATATTTCAAGAAGGCGATTTACCTTAGTATCTTGAGATTCTCTTTGTCTCTGCCCTAGATAGGATATGCCACCAACAGTTCCAAGACTCCTGCTTTCATATGAAATTATTTGAGTAGGGAAAGGGAGGGGCAGATGGAAAGGCGCTCTCTCAGATGTCTGGTCTTTTCTCTGGAAATATAAATCAGGGTTCTGTTGTCACATTGACCCAAATTATGCTCCCTGGACCAATCCCTGGGAGTCCTGGTGGTGGTGTGAGTTAGGTGTGGGGCTGTTAACTGTAACATCTTTTGTTCAAACCCAGCTCAAACCCATGGGAGAACATGTATATAATCTCAGACACCTTATGTAGGATAACAATGAGTTAACATTCACTCCATGACACTGGAGTTGGGATTTTTTGTTTTGGACCAACCCCTTGCCCAACTTTGATAACTGAGACGGACCCTCGATGGGGTGAACATAACCCAGGGTTCTGTCAGCAAGAACTAGAAACTAGGCGTTCTGCCGATTTTTTCAGATACTAAGCTTATTGGAAATCAACATAGGCACTGTCAAGAATATTTCAGTTAATCAGAGGTATAACATAAGCTGTATTTTATGAAAAATCTAATATCTTAGCCATGCTTCATATTTTATGTATGGCCAATGTTATTCTATTTTTTAAGTATGGAAAGTGAGATGTAGAAACATGAAGTGTGTTTTCCAAGGATCACTGGAAAGTAAGCACATTACTGGGAAAATTCAAATCCTGGAATATGAAAGTTCAACCTCGATTCTTCTCACCAGTCTATGAAACCTATTCACCTGTATTCCCAGTTGGGTGGTCCTGTTGTCCTGTTAGGCGTTGTCCAGTCACGTCTGACTCATAGCAACTCAATGTCCAGCCAAATAAAACACTTCCTACTCCTGTGCCATCCTCACAGTTACTGCTGAGCCTGAGCCCATGGTTGCATTCACTGTGCCAATCCTGTATGTAGGTAGCTATCTATTTTACCAAACCTACTGGCATTCTCCAGGACTGATCCCACCAGATAACATGTCCAAAGCATTTGAGATGAAGTGTTGCTTTCTTTTTCTAAGACAGATTTGTTGGCTCTTCTGTGACTCTTTGGAAACATGATAATTCAAATGTATCAGTTCTACTGTAGGCTGTCTTATTCATTATTCTGCTTATGAGGCAAGTAAATTATACCTTGATTTTGTCAGGCTCACCTTAGTCTTCAGAGTAACATCTTTGTAGCATATTTCCAAATGCAACATTTTATTTGATAGCTTGATTGCTGTTTCTTGGGCACTGATTGTGTATCAATATAAAATTAACTGCTTGAAAACAGCAATCTTTTCTCCATTTAACTTGATTATTCTCTTAGGCCCACTTGTGAGGTTTTTGTTTTCTTTGTGTTGAAGGTTATCCATACTGTAGGTTGTCGTCTTTGATTTTCATCTTTAAGTGCTTTAAGTTACTTTCACTTTCAGCAAGAAAAGTTGTATTATTGGTAGACTGCAGGTTGTTAACTAGCTTTCCTCCAATCCTATAATGCCACATTCTTCTTCATATCCTCCAGATTTTCTGATTATTTCCTCACTATGTAGATTTAGTAAATATAGTAAAAGGATACAATCCTGATGCAAAGTGTCCTAATTTTAAGCCGTGCAGCATTCCCTTGTCCTGTTTTAATGACTGCCTCTTTGTGCATGTGTAGGTTCTACATGAGCACAGTTAGGTGTTCTGGAACCCCCATTCTTTGCAATGTTACCCGTAGTTTGCTATGATCCACAAAGTTGAATGCTTGTACATAATGATCAAAATGCAGTTAACCAGCCTTCTCACATTTCACACTCTTAGCCATGATCCATCAGATATCAGCAGTGATGTTCCTTGTCTCACCTCTTCTGAATCCAGCTTCAATCTCTGGCAGTTCCTTGCTAAAGTATCGCAGCAACAGTTTTTAACGATCTTCAGCAAAATTTTACTTTCTTGTGATATTAAGGATGTTGTTCAATAATTTCAACATTCCTGTAGATTTCCTTTCTTTGGAATAGGCACAAATATGAATCTCTTCCAGTTGGATGACCTTATAACTGTCTTTGAAATTTCTGATGGATTTGGAAGAATTAGACTGGTAAATGCTTTCCATGTTGTCATCTGTGTGTTGATTAGTCTTTCATCAGTTCATGAACCCTTGCTTTTCACCAGTGCCTTCAGTAAAGTTTGAGCTTCTTCCTTCAGGGCCAGTAGTTCTAGATTATATACTGCCTTCTGACGTGACTAAACACCAGATTGATCAATTCTTTTTGTCACAGTGACTGTGTATTTATTTAATTTTCATTTGATGTTTCCTGCATATTTCATTATTTTGTCTTTACAATCTTTAAATGCCTTATTTTTTTCTTTCATCCTGAGAAATGCCAAAGTTATTCTTCTCTTTTGGGCCTCTGACTTCAGATCTTTGCATATTTCCCCATAGTGTTTATTTTCTTGAGCTACCTTTAACATTTTTCTGTCCAGGTCCTTTGCTTCATCGTTTCTTCTATTTGATTTAGCTACTCTACATTCAAGAGCAAGTTTGAGCACTCTGATATCCAATTTGGTCTTTCCTTTCTTGTCCTTTAACGATCTTGTCTTTCTTCATGTATGCTGTCCTTAATGTTACCCCACAGTTTGTATGACCATTGGTCATCAGTTTTCAACGTGCCAACTTGATTTTCGAGATGGTGTGACAATTTGAATCACCTGTTATAACTCTTCTATCCATAAATCCCAAACCAAACTCATTGCCATTGAGTGGATTTTGACTCAAAGGTAGCCCTGGTAGCATGGTGGTTATGTGTTGGGTGCTAACCCCAAGGGCAGCAATTTGAAATCGCCAGCCACTCCGTGGGAGAAAGGTGGACCTCTCTACTCCAGTAGAGTAACTTTCTACTCCGGTCGAAGGCTATAGTCTCAAGACCTCACTGTGGAACAAGTTCTTCCAAGTTCCACAGGGTTGCTATGAGTCTTCTGTCCATTGTCGTTGTCATTCTCACAAATGACTGGGCAGGAGCATACAAATAGGGTAAAATAGCTATAATGAGGGGATTGATTGATTTTGCCATTGCCCGATTATGATGTGCGCCATCTCAGAAGCAGGAACAGAGACTCCAAGACCCATAAAAAGGGGAAGCCATGGAGGGAATGTATCCAAGATACAAGTGCACAGAAGTAGAGGAAGCTCCAGATACTACAGCGCTGTGACTGTGAGATAGAATGCTGGAATTCGGGGCTACTGAATGATTAAAGCTGAGCATCTTCAGGCAGGCAGCTGGCTTCCATGGTGGTGTGTCTTTGGGCAGTTTTAAGTACCAAAGTGCCTTTGTAACACTTGTCTGAGCAAGGCAGAGGGATGAGTGGATGAGACCGGGAATCAGAGAGATAGATGTCTCTTGGGTGTGGTGGTGCTGTGACCAAAATAACTACCCGTACCTTCTAAAATTTCTAATCCCACTTTATTGTAACCTATGAACTTCCCTAATGAATCCCATAATGGTGACGACTAGATTGTCTGTGAGTAATTTGTGACCATTGCAAAGAACTTTGCAACCCCACCACAAATGTAGAATGCTGTAGAAAAACAGCTCTTCTGCAGAATAAATGAAAAAACAACAACAACCCCAAAAACCTTACTGCCATGGAGTCAGTCCTAGAGGAGAGGGCAGAACTACCTCTGTGGGATTCTGAGTAGAATTCAAACCCAAACCAAAATAACTGCCATTAAGTTGATGCCTACTCATAGTGAACCCCTGTGTGTTTCTAAGACTGTCCCTGCTTACAGGTGTAGAAAACCTCATCTTTCTCCCCTGGAATGGCTGGTGGTTTAGAATTACCAACTGTGTTAGTCTGGGTAGACCAGAGAAATCCATCGACCCTTATATATGCATAAGAAAGAGCTTTATATACAAGAGCAATTGAATATTGAGAAAACATCCCAGCCCAGTCTGGATCAAAGCTATAATTCTGATATTAGCCCATATGTCTGATACCAATCTATAAAGTTCTCTTCAGACTCACGAAACACATGCAATGATGCTGAATTCAGGAAGATTACAGGCCAGTGGGTACAAAGTCTTGTGGATCCAGTGGCAGTAGAAGCATCTCAGCATTGGGTCATCAGCACAGGGGTCTCCACATGGCTCCTCCAGTTCCCAGAGCACAGAGTCTATCAGCATAGTGCCATGTGTCTTGTCAGTAGAGCATTTCAGAGGGAGTGAGGAGAGAGAGAGTGTCTCTGCCTCCAAGGAGGAAATGCAGGATTTCTCAGAATCTTCAGGGGAAGGCCATGCCCACACAGAGGTCTCATTGGCTATAACCCAATTGACAGAGTACATAGACGCCACCCCTTCACTCTTATTCCTCTCAAGTCCCAAAGTGACACCAGATTATGTAACTACTACACCTACCTTGTGGGTTGAAGCCCAATGCAAATCACTACACCATTAGAATAGGGTAGAGATTTGTCTGATCTTTGTTTCATAGGAATCTGCCAAGGGTTGCTGTGGAGGGGGATTCTCCTTCTATGTTGTGTAAACAGAGGAGTCAGATATGGCTTCCATGCCCTTTCCTCCAATCTCAAAATTCAAATGATGTACATTCAAGGTATGCCATTTTGACTTTGGTGACAGCAGGTGACTACATACGCAATTTCAGAATCCTGAGAAAGTTTTAGCCAAGGAAATTGACTGACCCAAGAGTTACCTTCTCTTAAACAGATATTTCAACATGTATATGTGTCTGTATGTGTGTGTATGAGTATGTATTATGCATAATTAGGGAGGGAAACCTAACCTGTATCTTAGTTAATAAGCAAAAAACCCCAAGAACCCAAATTCTCTGCACAACACTTCTTGCCGGTTAAAGCTGCAACTGTAGTCAAGTGCCCTGTCTCCTTCGCACAGGGTGTGATGCAAGGTGTGGATGTCTTTGTAGTTCTTGAAACTGGAAGCGCATTGTCTTGCAAAGTCCCAGTTCAGTATGAATACGTATAGCTGGGATATTTACTAATATTTTATATCCACATCACTGTAATTATGGGCTTTTAGAAAATATTTTAACCTAATATAGTGCCAGACAACCAATTTAAGAAATTTTGCCTTTATCTAAAAAATTTTCATATTCTAATGCCCTAGAAAAATGTGTTTTCGAAAGGTTAGATGTGTATCTCTGAAACAGGCTCTCTCTCTCTCTCTCTCTCTTAGTTTGACTACTGAGCTGAGTTTATAATCCAGGTTATTGTTGAGTATATTTTTTCTGTGGGAGATGTGTTCTATTAGTACATGTAGCATATGAACATTTATAAGTTTGTGAAAATAAATGTTGAAACATTCCATTTTGATTGCCAAATATGTATATTTAATATCACATTTCTGAGTAGCTACACAGACTGAATTGCTACGCAGACAACCTAAGACATGTTTTCCCTTCATATCCATTTACTGCAAGTTGTCCTCATTTGTAAGTTACTTAAGGTTAGATCTTTGACTTGTGTGGCATTTGATGACAATCTCTAATGTTGCTGACACTGCCTTTGTAATGAAATAGTCTCATTAGATTCATTATGTATTGAAGAACCCTATTTAGGACATCTTGTGAAACAATTTATTCTGACTGTTATTTTGAAAATTTGTGAACACATATGGAAGTAGTATTCATTAATAGCTTACATTTTCCAAGCTTAGGACATCAAACACATTCAGAGTATTAAAGACACAGGTTGCATCTAACAGTTGAAGTATGTAAATAGATCCTGACTCTGAAATTTTAGTATTTGGAAGTTTGCTTAATAGTATGAACTCAGAAATTTAATGATATGTCTTGCAGGATGATAGTGTAACTTTACATTCAGTTGGGTTAAAAAGAAATAGATGCCAAACACAGATAAGCCAGTGGTAGTATTTAATTCTAGGACATGAAGGGAGCCATTGGAACCAGGGGATTGAAAGAATCTAGGGTTTTGTTTGTTTGTTTTGTTTTCTCCTTTAAAAATTATGCATTAGAAGTCCAAGGCGCTACCCATTGCGCCACAGAGCCCAGTATGGATTGTGATGAGAATTGTACGAGTCACAAAATAATTAAAAAAATTATGCATTAGAAATTATCTACCATAATCCCTTCCTTGTGAGAAGAGGTAATTAGTTTCAGCTATAATGTTTCTTTAAAGAACATGCTGGAATGCTGAAGTACTACGGTCTTTCAGCTCTATATATCACACACATCTGCTGTGAGCCAGGGACAGCTTCCCTGGTTTATATATTTAGAGGCAATGTTGTTGGGGCACCGTGGTGTCCTACTTTCATCTCTGAACTTGGCAGTTTGTAAAAGGACATGGCTAATAGGGAGGCAGTTACTGATAGTAAAACTATGGGAGAAAAAAGTAAACCTCCAACCCAGCTTCAGATAACTTGGTAGTATGTCTTGCATGGAAGAGATGCTTACTTTCTCATTTTGAGATTCAAGTCTTTCAGTGAGGCAGTGAATGCATGGATCTGGATGATATGGATCTTGGATTCAAGTCACTCAATCATTTCCCTTTGGGATTCCAACAACAGGTCATGTCAGTTGGGTTTTAACCCATAGCAATCCTGTCCCTTTTCACCCACCTAGAATATTATGACCTGTATGGGGACACTCATTTAACACAGTCTTGACAATGACAGAGGGAGTATGAGGTGCTTTGTCATTGTTCCATGAAGGTGGCTTCCAGGAACACTTATGAATGAAATGAATATGAATGAATATGGTTGTGTTTCAATTGAGCTATATTTCTAAAAACATGTTGAAGTAGATTTGGCTTGTGTGTTGTAATTTGTAAACTTTTCTTCTATACATATAATTATAGTTAAAAACATAGTACATCATAGTTGTGTTTGTGTATCTATATATGTTGTTTTGATTGCAATCTTCCCAAGCAGCTGAGAATTTCTTGATTTTGAATGATTCCTTTTCTTTTATCTAATTACACTTTTTTTCACTTTTGTGTCAGCCAGCACACTAACTCTTCTCCATACCAAGATGTTCAACATCTTGAATAGGATGACGCTTAAAAAGACTACACATGCAACTCATTTTAGTTTAAGGTGATCAGCGGGCTAGTTGATAAACATGTCTCAGTCATATAATTTACTATAAATTAATTAATGAAAATCCATCATATAGCACACCATTATGTTTGTTAATAAGAGTCATGATAGCATGGCCCCCATTTGGTTCCCAAAATTTACTTGTTATCTGGAACAAGTTCTGTCATGCTGCTCTATTAATAGTAATGATAACAAAACTAATGTTGGTCCTGTAAAGTTTAACTTTTAGCAAATGTACTCTTGAGAATTGCTGAGAAATAACACTATTCTTAACAACTTTTTACCTGTCTACCTTTTGAGGTTTTTACTCATATAGGATTGTCATCTTCTTGCAGGTCCTCTGCCTACACAAATGTTTGACTATAATTCTTAGTTTTTAGTTAGGTATTCATTGGTCTGTGACTTCCTGTTCCCTGCCCTCCTGCTGACCTCCATCTGACCTCTGTAAACATTTTCAGGAGATTTAGTACTGGGAAGATAGTGAAAAAAGTAGTTTTTAAGAATGTTTTTTGCAGGGCACTCGTTTTCTCTCTCAATTACCTGTTGTAAATAAACTTAGAATGTATGGGTTTATGTGATTCAAGCGACTGGAGAGTGGGGAGTAGGTCATGGGAGCTCTATACCTGCACGAAGAATGGAATTGAAAAATTAAGAAGCCCTAAGTTTATCTATTTCCTTGACAGAATGTGCATCACACAGTGAGAAAGCATCTGTTTTTCTGAAAACAAATTGTATTCCATGGGGAAAAAGGAATTGTTTTGGAAGCTGCGAAGGACAGTTCAGGGCTGTACATCACCACCCCTGGGCCTGCTTTTGTTTGTGGCCTTTGCTAATCATTTGTGAAGTTTATTGTTGTTGACAAGCCGTGGTTCTTACAACTCTCTCATGACTATATAGGCTTAGAGATTCTGCGCTATTGAAAAATTCAGTAGAGTTTGAAATTCAAATGCACCTGAGGCGTTGAGGCGTTGTGATGTCAGTGAGTTGGTTTTTGAGTTGCCCTATGGGAGTCTTGGTGTAGTGGTTATTCATTGGGCTGCTAAGCACAAGGTTAGCGGTTTGAAACCACCAAATACTTCATGGACAAAGAGTTCCAGTCTTGAAAACAGGGGCAGTCCTACCTTGTCCTATAGCATCACTACACATCCCAAACTACTCGTGGGTAGTGAGTTTGAGTTATAGGATAGAGTAGAAGGCTCCTAGAATGTTTCTCAGCTCATATCTTTCTCTCAAGGAGCAACTGGTGAACTGGTGGGATCAAACCACTGGCTTTGAGCATCAGAGATTTAAACACTGCATTGAAACTGAGAAAAAATCCAAACGGCAGGAGAATGGATAAAGAAAGCTGTCCTGCTACTTGCTCATCAGAGAATGAATGAACTTTTAGGAAACAGAAAACCTTGGGTGAATTCCAAAAACATTATGCTGGAAGAAGCCAGCCAAACTCTTCTACAAGAAAATATGAAAGTACATACTATATAAAACCTTTCTCTGGAGTTCAAGAACTTCTATTATGATGCAAATAAGAACAGTATTGCTTTATGGGTAAAGAAGGGAAGACTGGAAGTTGACACCTGAGAACTTTCTGGGTGGTAGAATAGTTCTATGTCTTTATTTTTATGTTGGCTAAAGGGATGTCGATATTTCTCTAAACTCACCAGACTGTATATACAAGACTTCTCTTCTACTGTGTAAGTGATTTGAAATATTCAGTGGTAGATTCCCTTTCAATGCTCGGAAAGACTGAAATTTTAAAAGAATATGAATTTACTAAAGTTATTTTTTTATGTGTTGCAGCATTACATGCTCGTTAGCACTCCTTGACCTCATTTTGATGACGGGAGACTTGTGCTGGTGAAGCAGTTAAAAGGCCTGGAGTGCAGGCTCCCTTCTTCCTCTCTTCTTACCCATTACGCCCATTCTTTAAAATGGCCAACTGATTGTATATTGTTTCATGACCTTCTGAAATATTAGACAATTAAACCATTTTCCTTTCAAGTTCTGACTTTCTTTTCCTTAAAAAAAAAAATTCCCCTGAAAGTGTTTACCATTGGGGAACAAACACACAGCATCTGGTTAGTGTTTCAGATAGTGGCTTATTGGCCACATGACTTGACAGGACAGTCACCGACACAAGCATGTCTCAGGAAGGTGTTTGGCCACCTTCTCAGTTCTGCAGATTGCAGGAACAAGAAGAAAACTGATGGTGGGACAAAACTTGCACTCCTGAAATCGCATTCAATAGAAACTCCACTCCTTAAAAGTGCGTTTCCATCGCCAATAATCAATCATGTCTGTCTGTGTTCACGGCATTTTCAAAGATGATGACTAGTGTGTATGCTATGCATTTGCTTGACATGGTTATAGATTGGACTAGCTTCCAAGCCATGCCTTATAATAGAGTCTACATAGATAGCAGCTGTTATAAATGGTGTATCACGTAGAAGACCACTACAAGATAGTCTTGGGAATGCTACAGGAGTATGACAGTGTCTGTAATGACGAGAGAGAGTAAAATTGGTGAGAAGCAAAGTTATGTAAAAATGAATCAAGGTAAATGCTGTGCATATTGGGAAGAGGATGACATTAGAGTATAGTAGGTTTGGGAAAGCAGACTGGGGAAAAAGCACTTGAGGAAAAAATATTTTATAATTGCGGAAATTTGGAAAATAAAGCCAAGCATTAAAAATACGTGAAACTCACTAATATGTTAGATTATTCTTTTTGATCTTTGTGTTTTGATTGGTGTTAAAGTGTTCTGTGTGTCTACATATGATGTCATACATTTATGTGTGGCAATATGCAGATAGGTATGTGTGTTATAGAGACACACCCTAGAACATAACGGTTTAGGAGTTCGTGCTTCCTATTAATAATGTAATGGCAGGACTTTGGGCACCTAGCCAAATAGGCTGGGGTAAGTGCAGCATTTCAGAGCACCCCATCAACATTTCTCAGGATGAGCAAACTTTTGCACTTGGTTCCTTGTTTTCTCTCTGTCACTTCTAACTTCTTAGTTCTCCTACAAGTTCTTTCCCATGAACAGGGGATCATCATCTCTCCGGTGACTATTTGAGAAGCCCTGAGTGCACTTGCTTTAACTGTGGACACAGACGCATCCTTAGATTCTTTGAACTGCTCTGTATAAAAGAAAAGCCTGTCTAGCTTTGGGGAGAACAAAAAAAATTGCATACAATGAAAATTTAAATTTAATCTTCGATATTCACACAAAGCAATTCCTAGTCACTGACTTCTCCCATTGTTGCAACTTTAAATCACACATATACTATTATTTTTCTAACTGACTAATAATGCAAGTCTAATCCAAATGTAGTTTCAAATGTCTGGCATGTTTCATCTTAAATCTCACAGTATTTCAGGGTAGTCCTTACATTTTAAAATGACATCGGCTACAAACAATTATAGCTTTCCTGCCATCGATTTTTTTGCACCATGTGGCCCAACATTTCCATGTTGTCCAGAGTTTGGTCCGACAGGTCATTTTAGGGGATAGTGGCCTAATGCTGTATATTTTTAAAATTGTGCTTGACATATTCTAGAAAAATACAAGCACCTGAATCTCATAGATATTTTTTGAAATACATTTATGTATTTTTTACACAGTGTTGATTTAAAGAGAAATAATATAGCGGCCAGCACGAAAGTTGTATAAATTGTGAAGGTGAACTTCCACAAATCACAATGTGGAAAATGCTATTCTAGCACATGGAAATGTAGAAATGCCTCCTCCTTCCAGCTTTTATATATTAACTCCTTGTACTTCTTCTTCCTTACCCTTTGTGACCAACCACATAGCATAGTGCGCCACGTGCCCTGTCTGGTTTGTGTACATGGCACACTGGGTGTAAAAAGACAGTCTTTGCTGGGCTGGGGTGGGATGGTCAATGTGACATTGGTGCTGACCTCCAGAAATTCTACAAAACCCTTTGTAGTGCTCTGGGAAGGTTGTCTTCTGCTGGTTCTTGGTTACCTCCGAGGCTGGCGCCCAAGGGAACACAGTGGAAGCAATTTAGTCCATTTCTTTGCACATTGCTTAACAAATGATTAAAGCAGTACACTATGCAGTGCTGCATGAAGGCATGCATCTGTGAGGAAGCTTGCATGGAAAAGCATTCGTTGTCTGAGGCTTTTGAGTGAACGGGACAAGGCGTTCTTGTAAAATATTGCTCGAGCAGTGCCTCCGTACTTTCATTTCAAGTGGATTGCTATTCCTGGACACTAAAGGAGCACTCTTGTGGGGCCGTTCAAGACTCTCCATCAACCTCTATTTTGCCTTTCCTTGATGTATCCCACTTTTAACACATGATTTTAATTGGTATTTTCTAGTGAAGAAAAAGTTACTGCAGAAGTGAGAATGTATCTCATCTATACCATTGACTTGACCTTTCAAGCTATGAAATCTTGACAAAATAATGTTCCTACTGGATTATTGGTTTGATAATGGAGAAAAGAGAAATAGCACACAAAAGTATGTCATGCTTACTCACTTCTGGTTTGGAGATTCTGGTTTTGGTGAATCTTATTTTCAAGAGCTATGATATGGTATTCTACCAATGTTTCCCTGGAATCAGCACTGCATGCAGCAGAAGAGGCAGACCCTGAAACTAGCCAAGAAAGGAGCCGTGACTGAGCACACAGCCCCTGACTCAGTTCTGAGTTTGACCCTGGCTGCTGATTGAGCCCGCCTCGCCTCCACGTTAGGCTGTCGGTCCCCTCATAATAATTCTCAGAGCTCTGCGAGCACTAATCTCTACTGATTTCACAATCTATTCTTGAGGCCGCCTCCTGTATTTTGGATAAAGCTTGACCCCCAGTGGCTGTGAGATTTCCTTTCCCTGGGCTTGGCGTCGACTGACACAGAAGTAGTTTGGATCATATATCCTGAAATCAGGTGTTGTTTTTCTTCCTTCGGGGTTCACATGATTGATCAACTGAATTTTCTAGTTCTGAATATTCTAGTCTACTGAGAAAAATGGAAAGGCAAAATTAGATACAACTTTTCTCCTAGATTATCCCATTGGTATTATGCATGTGTGCTTATTAATTTATTATTTACATTCTTCTCTTTACTGGATTCAGGGTGAGTGACTGTATTTTTCAATGTTAGAAATGTATGTATTTATGTCTACTTCCTAAATGTCTAGCTGAGTTTATATTGTAGGTACTCAATAAATGTTAGAACAATTGAATTTAAAATAGAATGGAGATTGTTTAAGGAAAAAAAGATCATATCAGACATGCAAATACTACAGAATATTACCATTGAGTCATTAATTTGACTTTCATTTTTCTAAATTCAGCATTCTATCCTCTTTGCAATGAATTGTTCATGGATTTAGTTTCTGACAAAATAGCATATAAATCTTACCTTGAAAGTAGAAGAAAATATAATTTATCTTAGCCGATCTCACATAAAGAAGTACTGAAATATAGTGGTCAGTATCAGTATCCATATATATACACACACACACACACACATACACACACATATATACACACAGACGCATATATGTAATATAAATATAAATGTAAATAAGTATATGATAGATATATAAAAGAAGATAAGAAATGGGTTTTTAAGCAAAGAATTCTTATATCAGCACTCTAAGTGGTAGCAGGCAGAATACTAACTATAATTAAAAGGTGAGATTCTCTGAGGACCAGTGATGATACTGTCTAGGAATTCTGTTTATATTATAACACAATACAATATGATTTATATAATTTAATTGAAAGGATCCCAAGGAAACTCTCACTTACAGATAAGCATTCTTGGGAAATTTCTGTTACTGATCAGTTTGTGATTCCCTAACGAACACCTGTATTGTGCAGCTTATCATTGTTTCTGGTTAAATCCCAACAGGATGAGGTAGAGTGACTGGTGGAGGTGGATTAGGAGTCTGTCCTGTGCTCTGACTTGGACGGAAGCCAAATTCCAGTAGGAGACTGATGTGCAGAAGAGTTTTCAGCAAGAGCAATGGGGACAAGTTCATAGCATATATCTGTACTTAAGATATTTCTAGTTGCCATCAAGTTGACTCAGAGATATCGTGACCTCACATTGTCCGAGTAGAACTGTGTTTCATATGATTGTTCAATAGGTGCTTTTCAAGAAATAGATCCCTACACCTTTCTTTGGAGGCACCTCTGGGTGGACTGGGGTTCCACCCTGGCTTAGTAGCCTGTTAGCACTATCCGAGGACTGTGTAGTTGGAACGTTGAGACTAGAAATATGTTTTCTACTTTTGATTTGTTTTCCTTTTTTAAAATATAGTGTAAAACATTTTAAAATTACCTACATAGCTCTTATTGGAAAATGCCCTCTATAAAAATCTGAAAAGTTAGCTTCATAAACTCAGATTCCAACTAGGCCACAGGCGTTCCTGGACTATGTCTTATCTCATATGTTCTATCTAGTAGAAATCGCTTGGACGGTCCCCAGAGCCTACAGTTAAACGTATAAATTCTTAGTATGATCCACCCACAATCTGACACATACTCATGAATCTCCATATCCCTGTATTCACTCCCTCTCTACCTCTATTTCCCTGCCCACTTCCCACCACAAAACCAGCACATCACCTGCCTGTTATTGATGCTCCTATCCCATTGGCTGACTTCACCTTGACTTAAGTCAGGCCCTTTCTGTTCTTTTTAAAAAATATACTTTTATTACTGGCTCTTACATATCTTATCACAATCCAGTGTGTCAAGCTTATTTGCACATATGCCACTATCATCATTTTCAAATCATTCTCTTCCCACTTGAGCCCCTGATATCAGCTCCCCATTCCTTCCCCTCCCTCCCTGAACCGCCCTCCCTCATGAACCCTTGATACATTATCTTACATATCTTACATCGTCCTCCGTTGCCCTTCACCCACTTTTCCATTGTTTGTTCCCCTGAGAGGGGGTTATAGGTTGATACTCGTGATCGATTCCTTCTTTCTCCCCCAACCGTCCTCTAATCCTCCCGGTATCTCTGTTCTCATTGTTGGCTCTGGGGTTTATCTACCCTGAATTTCCTGTGTTGCGAGCTCTTGTCTGTAGCAGTGTGCATGTTCTGGTCTAATCCTATTTGTAAGGTAGAATTGAGGTCATGATAGTGGGGGAAAGGAAGCGCCAAAGAACTATAGGAAAGTTGTGTGTTTCATCGGTGCTTTACTGTACCCTGACTGGCTCATTTCTTCCCTGTGACCCCGCTGTAAGGGGATGTCTATCCTCACCTATCAGTGACCTGTGAAGCCTGCTAGTCCTAGTTTGTATAACTGCCTACTGAAACCTTCTCTAATCTTCTTTAGGAAAATAGCTCTTCCTCTGCGTTTTGCTAGGGTCATTTCCTGCCTTGAGGTATACATATCTCCCCATCTGGAAGACTGTAAATCCTGTGCGTGTTTTAATCACACAGAGCCCTGGGCTAAACCCATAGCGGTACTTAGAACATATTTATTGAGGTTAAGTGGTTGAAGAGTTTCATCAGAAACATTTTTCCTACATATTTATATTTTCTAATATAATTACATAAAATGTATTATAACAAATACAATTCTTGATATTAAGTACCCTATAGTAGGAGTTTATTTATAAATATTTCCCTTCTGTTTTTACATCCTCATATAGAAATTGATCCAAACGAATCTATTACTTATATGGTTCAACCTCCAGAAAGTACCCTAAGTTTCTGCCCTCCCCCAGTTGCAAGCCAACTTACAAACACAGGCTTTTATTGTTTTGGGTCATGTTCCAATATTTGTGTCATGTTTTGGGGTGAGTTTTGGATCAATTTATTATCATTTTTCTCTCCTCATAGTCCCGCCTCACCTGTTGGGAGGTCTAGCAAATCAGGGTTGGTTTGGAAAGAAAAAAACCAGGAACTTAAATAGAAGTGCTTCTTTCTTTGGATTTGGTTATCATGGTCATGGTGTGCGTGTGCATGGTGTATATGTGTGTGTGTACTTATTTGTTTATATTCCATGTAATGCACTAAGCTTCAGTGAGTTTCTTGTTTTTCTAAAATTTGAAAAAAAAATTCAATACTTCCTTTAAAAATATTTTCTGTTCATCTTTTTTTTTCTGACACCACAATTATACTAATGTTCTTGTTATTGCTGTGTGCCATAGAATGAATTCCATTCATATAAATTCTGTAGGACAGTTTAGAGGTGTCTATAGGTTTCCCAGACTGCAGTCTTTAAGGAAGAAGATCTGTATCCCACACAGCAGCTGGTGATTTAAAATTACTCTCCTTTCTGTTAGCATCCAAGTTCTTTAACCATTGTGCCAACAGGGTTTTTTATAATCCTGTTAAACCATCCCACTGCTATCAAGTTGATTCCAACTTATAACGACCCCCCAGGGCAGAGTAGGACTGTTTTCTTGGATTTCTGTGGTTGTGAATCATCACCGGGGCAGGCAACTTCCTCTGCCGCTCTCAGCGTTACTGATGGATTCCAAGTGCTTACCTTGCTGTGAGTTGACCAACACATAGCCCACCATTCCACTTGTGTGTCTAGTTCCATACTCTCGTTAGATACAAATATCACTAATTCTCTCTCTCTCTTTTCAGACTGTCTCTTGATGCCTCACTTGAAATAATTTTTTTTGGGTGATTTATTCAATGAACTTTTCTTTTCCTGTGTATAATTTGCTGTTAGTTCAGTGAATTAAAAAAAAATTAGCTGTTACTTCGAAGTTACATTCATCTGTTTTATAAACATTTTTCTTCGTTTGTTTTGTTCATGTTTCCTTTGAAATTCTTGAGCATTTTAATTTATTAAAATCTATTTTACTTAAAACTTATTACAGTCTATTAATTCTATAACCACCACTTTTGCCTTTCTCAATTCACTGGTAGTTTTCCTGATCGTGAGGCATGATTTATTGCTTCTTTGGATTATATTACATTTTTAGAAGACTTTGTGGATTTTATGTTGTTGAGTGCCGGATTCTGTTGTCTTCCTTCAGAGCGCCTTGAGTTTTGTTCTACCTGGTCGTTGTTATTTATTTACATACTTGATTCTTCTGATGGATGTTCCTAAGCATGGTAGGACATCTGTAAAGTAGCTATTACACTAAGGGTAGACCACCTCTTTACAAGGCACAGCCTTCTGGAGAATCTACAGAATGCTGCAGTGGTTTTCAGGAATCTGGGCCTCTGACTGCTTGGAATCATCTAGTGAGCTTTCATTCCCAGTCAGTCTCAGAGAGGCCTTGTGAACTTTCATGCTATGCCTCCACAATTTTAGCATTGAACAATATAGTCACGGAGAAAATTGTGCAGACAATTTGGCATGTTATTCTGTATAACTTCCACTTCTTTGACTTAAAAAATGCTATCCTCAAAAGGGCATATAAGCATAAAGACATAGAAATATATGCATGATAAGATTTTTCTTATTATCTTTTAAAAAATGTATTCATGTGATATATACTTTTTTGCCTCTTGCTTTTCTAATTTAAAAGTATTATCTCATGGAAATCCCTTGAAGAAAACTAACCTAGCTTCCTTTGAATAGTTTCAGTATATTCCATAGTCTATCTAACTTGCCCAGCAATAATCAATACTGATTATAATTTTTGGTACTTTTTCCTCAGTCTTATAGGTGTAACATTTATTGCTTTTTTAATTTGCATTTGATTATTAGTATATTTGAGCATACTATTAATATATTTGAACATATTGACACAAGTTTACTGGCTATCCTGTTTTTCTCTTCTATAAATTATCTGTTTTATGGATTACTTATTTTTTATTGAGTTGTTTGTATTTTACTTGTAGGTATTTAAATAATTTTTCGTCTAAAATTTACTTACATTATTAGATGTTCACTTTAAAATATTTTTAGTCTTTAGGTCTTTAGTCTTTAGTCTGTATTTATGTTAAATATATTTACGGACTCTGAAGTTTTAAAAATTTCCCTACATGCTCTGAATAGTTGATGCTCTGAATAAGTTTGTCTTTTAAAAAAAATTAGACAATGTTTATATTGCTTTAAGTTTTACATTTAAATCTCCTTCTATATAAAATTTATATGTGCATCTAGTATAATTTAATTGATAGCTTTATTTTCTTCTAAATGGATGATCATCTAAGTTAAACCCATTTCTGTTAATAATCCACTATTAAAATACCCTTCATATAATACTGTTATATTTTGATTACAGTGTATTTATGAAATGTTTTAACACCTGGTATTTTAATTGGTGTTTTAATGTTTTCTTTTTAGTTTTTGGAAAATTTGGGATGCTATTTTTTTTTAAACAGCTTTGTTGACACCTCATCCACATGTCAAACAATTCAGTAATTCAATTATATCAAGAAGAGTTGTACAATTGACATCACATTCAATTCTAGAACATTTTCTTCTTCATTCTACTCATTGCTACTATTCTTTAATATAACATTTAATATCATTATATTCAATTTAAAAATCTTCACTGCTGCATGAAAACTGGGTTATATTATTTTTAGATTCCATTGATTCTAATTAGTAAGTGGTATTTTCATTTTAAAATAGATTCATGACTTAAAAAAATACTATTCCTCAATACTTTCTCAGTTACTTTTTAAGCAGCCCTCTCCACCCCCTCACACACACTTTTGAAAATGGAATATATAGGAGGCATTGAAAAGTTTGTGGACAAATGGGGTTAAAAGATAATAAATTTTTTCCATGAACTTTTTGAAGCCCACTAGTATTACAATTTCTATTTACAAATACACATTAGTAGAATAGAGAAATATTGTTGATTTTTGAACATTTGGATTACATTATATGACCTTAGTAATTTAAAAAATAATTTCAATAAAGGGTTTATACTGAATATCTCATGATTTCTGGTTCTAAAAACAAGAGAAAACTTTAGTCAGTGAAGGTGGTCTCAGTCATTTGCCTTCATCCCCTGGAAACCACATCAGGCAACCTTGTGATTGGGACCCTGACAAAACATAGCAGCCATTTGAGATCTGGGATTTAAAATTTACTGGATTTTTTTTCTTTCCCTTTGCTATTACTTTTGTTTTCTGTTTTGTTTTTGTTTGTATTTTATTGTATTTTTCTTTTCATTACTGTTATGGGTCAGGGAGAGGGAGTCAAGGTTGTTAGAGACATAGACTGTTATTTGTGTATGCCTTTGTGCTCTTGCTTGTTCTTCTATTGTCATTAATCCTTTCTTAGAATAAGCTCTGCCACATTACCCAGCCTCCCTTGAATCTTCAAAAGCTGCAGCTAGTGCACAAGGAATCTCCACGCCAAAACCAGCTGATCAGCAAACATAGACAAACATAAAGCAACACCATGTCTCTGAAACAAAGGGCAATCTCAGTTTGAATGAGAAAGTAAGAAAAGGTAGAACTAGTGGGTGACCAAAATACAGATCTAAGAGATTTTCCGAAGGAAGAGCACAAAATTGTTCGAATTGCTTATACTTCTCCAATGACCTCTTCCACCGTGCGCCTGAGCCTCCCTCCCCTGTCCGTTCATTTCAGGGTGTACTGAAATCATTTTGTTCTTTTAATTCTAGTCTAGATTAGCTTTTCCTTTGAAGTATAACTCCTCAATTTCAAGGTTCTTTATTTAGCCTTTTAATTACAAGTTCCCAGTCAGCTTATCTTTTCATCCATTTATGGGTAGAGCGAGGTTCATCACTCACTCCTGCTTTCTCCTCCTCTTCTAATCCATGTGTTCCAGTCAAAGACCAGAGAGGAGCATTACACTCTAACAAGTTGTTGCTGCGGTTGTCATTGCAACAGAGGAGAACAGACAAGAAAAACTATGGAGTGTCGTAGTAGGAGTTTTAAAAAACATGTTGTACAATTTGGGCTTGCATTAAATCATTTGGGGATCAAGGCTTGCCGCGGACTGGATATACTTGGGAAGTAAAGATAATTTTATAAATTGAGCATCTTAATAAATCTTATTTCTGGGGAGGGCAGAGACTAACGCCGTCATTGGTAAAGAAGAAACAGCCACTCCTATGAACTCAGGGATGGGAAGGTTGATCATTTTGGGGTATGAGCAATGCATTTCTTCTCCGTGTTCATGCACGATTACAGAGTACCCTTGCTTTAGTCTTGACTATCTCATACATGGTGTGGCTGGTGTAACATGGATTTGCTGTAACGTTGTGTGTGTTCACCAACACCTGGCTGTGAATGTGACACCAGCCACCAGACATGAGAGATTGCTCTCTCATCTCACAGCTCCGTGCTGTTCAACTTATGAATCAGTAAAATTATTTCTTTCTCCTGAAAGAACATAGATTCCATTTGCCCACATTTGCGTTATTCTGACAGATCAGTGGCAGAGAATCTTAGACCAAGAGTCTTTTCCTCTTGAGAGAGAATAAATGGTATTCCACTATTTCTAGAGTTTACTCCCAAGTGAGTATTTGAATAAGACTCTCATGCTTTCTCTTGTGGGGAGCTTGTTCTTTCTGCCTTTCTGAAGTTCTTGTTCTTTCCTTTTGTATTGGTTCAACAAATTGTATTTCCATTAGTTAATTACCCCCTATGCTATTTATTTTACCTTTATTTGTAAGTCTATTCCTTATGGTCCATTTTTAGTAATTTTTAAAGCATTGTGTATTAACTTCAATTGATTTCTTTCGGTCATTAATTTTGGCCTTAAATGTAACCACACACTCCTTATGTTCATATACTAAATTATTTAGTTAAGAAATCAACTTTATTAGTTCGATACACCTTTATTGTGCTGCATATGATTACTTTTAGAGTGCTCTTATTTTTAATTTATGTTCCTGTCAACTCCAATAATTCCGTTTTAGTGTGTGTGTGTGTGTGTGTAATACACACACTGGGTCCCCATGAGTTGGAATTTGCTTAACGACAACTCCTTGTGACCACAGAAATTCTTTCTAAAAAATATT
This sequence comes from Echinops telfairi, assembly GCF_000313985.2. Classification (NCBI taxonomy): domain Eukaryota; kingdom Metazoa; phylum Chordata; class Mammalia; order Afrosoricida; family Tenrecidae; genus Echinops; species Echinops telfairi. The sequence continues at coordinate 78,527,035 of NW_022103896.1, read as the reverse complement.
ATTTTCGTTGTTGACAATATGCCCAATAATACCTATGCAAATTCAACAGCTTCTTTATTTACAGTTAGTGACATTGATTACATTTGTAGCTGTTGCAACCACTATTTTTCTGAACTGCTCTTCACACTGGACATAATATTTCCAGTTTTCTTTTTGATTGAGGTTTTTCTCTGTGTTATTCTATTGTTGTTGGGCTGTTTGTTTTTTGCTTTGATTTTGTATATATGTATGTATGTATGTATCTACACACACACACACACACACACACACACACACACACACACACATGTATCTAAAACCCAGGATAGGTAAATATATAGAGAAAGTAACTAGATTAATAGCTTCATAGGGACATAGCAGGAGAGGTTAATAGGTAGTGGGGAGCTAACAACAAGTACAAGGAAGAAAAAAATACCCTGGAATTGGTTGTGGTAGTGCTTGCACATGCTTAGGAATATGATTGAACTATAGCGATATATTATATGTAAATAAAATTGTTTTAAAAAGTTTAATTGTGGTTGTAAGGAAAAATTATTTTTTAGCATCATAAACGGTCCTTACCTATGCAGACAGACTCTGAAGCATGTTTTCGTTTGTCCTTCTTTCATTGAAAGTGTGGAATGTTTGGAATATAAGACAGACCACCAGTGTGTGTGTGTGTGTGTGTTTGTGTGTGTGTGTATACATACATATTCATTTTCAGACTCACCAAATTGCTAGAAATATTCGTAGCTATTCTGCAAAAAGAAAAGTAGTTCCAAAACCTATACATGAGCATATTATAAGATTACTTTTGTTAGAAAATGTCTCATTGCACATAATGCTTGAAAATCTTATAAATTTTTTCCCATAATCAAGTTATGCATAAAATTATCATTTTATTAGAATTAGTGAGTTTTATAATTTTTGTTCATGAAAGTAGGTTGTTTGCTTGTTTTTTAGTATAGGTAATAAAGCAGATTAAGAAGGTGTGACATATTTAGTTAAGTTTTGTTTGTATTTGTATTACCATTTTGTCAAGTTTTGTAAATGGAAACTTATTATTTTATGTGGCAGTCAACCGATATTGATCTAAATAGAGGCCACTTTGGCATCAGTCATATTTTGTGGAGAATATACTTCAAAAGTAATTTAAAGAAAATATTTATCTTTTGTATCTTTTAGTTAAGTATGTTGTTTTTGGATGATCAGGAAGTCAATTTTGAACTCACACTGGCTCGTTTGATTAGAGGTGCCTCATAGGGATTCACCAGCTATAATCTTTGTGAGAGGAGATTGTCACCGTTTTTCTGAATTTGAGCTGCTGGGTGGGTTTGAACTATCAGTCTTTCAGTTAGCAGCCTTGTACATAACCATTGAGCAATAAAAACTCTGTAGTTAGGTATTTAGAAAACAAAAGAACAGAATCCATTATCATCAAGTTGATTCTGACTCATGGTACCCAGACTAGAACAGTCCCATAGGGTTTCAAGGCTGTAATATATATGGAAATAGACTGCTGCTACAACTTTCTTCTGATGAATGCTGGTGGTTATCAGCTGAGATCTTTAACCATTGCATGACTAATATAAAATAAAATAAAATTGAACATTATGAAATCAACTAAAGAGCTAGTATATTTTGCTCAAGACAACACAAGTTCTTTAAATTGTTGAACACGCAATATTCTAGCTAACCAATCTTGATCATGCATCTAGGCATAATGTAGCATTCAATAATTCAATATTTTTATTGAATTCTTCAAAGAGCATATCTCTATGATTATACATTCACCTGTCCTAGTCAGTACAGAATAAAATAGAAACCGGCAAACACTTGATGCAACATATACTACCATCTTTCTCATTCACATTTCAACATAGTTCTATAAGGAAGTGTTTATTGTTTCTGAAACAGAGCCCTAAAGCTTCAAGGGGCCATGTAACTTGTTGAACCCA
>NW_022103896.1:78507152-78523400 GCF_000313985.2 Echinops telfairi | reverse complement strand
TGTTTCCAGTTCCTGTCTGTACCAGTGTACATCCTCCAGTCCAGCCAGACTTGCAAGGTAGAATTGAGATCATGATAGTGGGGGTGGGCGTGGGAGGAAGAATTTAGGAACTAGAGGAAAGTTGTATTTCTCGTTGCATTTTCATATATTCATTTGTTACTTATCCTCATTTTGTTCCTCACAGATACTGGGCTTATAGATAATAATAACATCTGAATTTCATTAGTATCTTCCACAGTTTTTTTTTTAACCTGAATTTGGGCATTAGAATATTTACCAAGTAGGGCTTTAAAAGTATGAATCGGCAGCTGTTTAGTTACGGTAGGTCTCATTGCAGAAGCTAGGAAAAGCAATTTACCTAAGCTCATGGTACAGTGGTTACACGTTGGGCTGTGATCCCCATGGTCTGCAGTTTGAAACCCCCAGCAGCTCTTCAGGAAAAGCACTGGGCTTTCTACTCTGTCAACCGTTACTGTCTTGGAAACCCACCGGGGCCTCTACGAGTCGGTTTTGACTCAACAGCAGTGAGAGTTGAGAGACAGTTCAGTAGTATGGATCAAATCTCAGACTCTTATCTCTATGCAGGGTTATCGAATGAGTGAACCTAAGTGTATTATCTGCCATTAATTTATGAATACATAATTCATGCACCAATGATTTATTGAACCCTGGTGTGTCTGGTACTTTACTGGCAGGGCTGACTTCATGAGTGTGCAGCATGAACAGTTGTGCAGAACACTTTACTTAGTAGGACCTTACGTCTGGTTTAGTGAGTTCCGACTGCTACTGGGGAGACCCCGTGATGTCACAGGGTTGCGTTTTGATGGTGCTGTGGAGGAAGTGCCCTGAGCTCTTGAGTATAACTTCCCTATTGCTAAACCCAATTCCCCGCTTTAAATGAGGAAATTATTTAATCTCAGCAATATTTGCTGCAAGTCACCATTTTTCTTGAATGTATTTTCTACTCACTCCCAAGGGCTCAATTTTGATTTCTTTCTTTGAAAGAATTCTATGTGCCATGTCGACATCGTACTGTGAGGTGAAGGCCTGTCTTGGGTAGCCCATTCACTCACTCTATTTTTGGTCCAGATCCATGTTATCCCCTCTCTCCATTTGACATGCCATCTACATATCTTGAACCCTGGCTTCCCTTTGGAGCCCCAAATCCACATATGCAGCTGTTTGTTTTCCTCCTGGCCTCCCTGACGTTGGATTCCACGTGGAATCTATTGGTCTCTTCCTCCTGACCTCTGTCATTCTCTTTGCGATTTTTCCTACCTCTGGCACCTGTTTTCAGCCAGTTGCTCATTGCACGAATTTCACACTTTTCTCATCTCCCATGCTAGATCCATAACCAAGTCTGGAGGATTTATTTTCAAATAGCCTTGACTGTATCTGTGTTTGACTAGATGAATGAGAGATGGGCCATGGATAAGAAGATGAGGTATTTTTTTCTTTATTTCTGAGTCATAGCTTTACCATGGGGAGTAAACCAGGCTGTCTCATGTAGCTAAGCCAACCAGTGCTGACTTACTGACAATGAGGTGCAGAGAAGTTTGAATATATATTTTGGGTTGGCCGTTTTTCTCTTGCAATAAAATCTTGATTGTGAATGATAGTTTGGGACTTAGTTAAAAAAATTGTTTTTTATTCCATAGGGATTTTTTTTAAAGACCTGAGCACTCTGTGAGGGAGAGAAGAGCCTCAGATTGAGAATTCTGGGTTGGAAGTTTGGTATTCTATCACCCACCCACCCCCACCTATTTTAGGTAGTAGTGCATTTATTTTTAACTTATAGACTTAATACTCTGTGATGAAGAGAATCATCTTCGTTTTTGTCTAGTAGTTGCTAATTGCCTGCCTGCTTCCAAGGCACAGTAGTTGTAGTGGGGTGTGTGCTTCCTCACAAGGTCTGCCATACAGAAATTGGAGACATCTGGCAAAGAACAGTTCCCTATCGTTTCCAAGCCAGCCAGCCTCCTGGCCGCCTGGTCAGATTTCTAGATACAGTCTCCTCAGTTTGAGAAGTCAGGTTTGAAAGCATAGTTCCTTGCAGGATTTTTGGCCCAAATAAATTTTATCATTGCCATTTTCCATGTATAGATAAAGTGGATATTCAAGTTGATTTAGAGTATCACTTTAAAAAAAATCATTTTATTGAGGACTCATACAACTCTTATCACAATCCATCCATCCATCCATTGTGTCAAGCACATTTGTACATTTGTTGCCATCATCATTCTCAAAACATTTGCTTTCTACTTGAGCCCTTGGTATCAGTTCCTCACTTTCCCCCTCCCTGCTCTCCCCTCCCTCATGAACCCTTGATAATTTATAAATTATTATTATTTTGTTGTATCTTACACTGTCTGATGTCTCCCTTCACCCACTTTTCTCTTGTCCATCCCCCAGGGAGGAGGTTATATATAGATCCTTGTAATCGGTTCCCCCTTTCTATCCCACCTTCCCTCCACCCTCCCAGTATCTCCACTCTCACTTGTGTGTGTGAATTTAGGGGTTAGACATATTTCTGTAAACAGTTTTAAGTATAGTATCTTAACCTCTGGCTTCTTTTATGTAACAGACAATTATTCTGACACTCCTTGTCTATGGTACATTCACTAAAATTTTCTTTATAGTTACACTGAGAAACATGACATTAAGTTAACAATTAATTTGGAAGGGTTTTTCCATGTGTTGCTATTATAATTTTCTTCATTGAAAATGAAATGCAGTATGTGTCAGTACCACCAAGTGGGCACGGACTCTCGCCCCCCTTGCACAGCAGAAATGCTGCCCGTCCTGTGCCACCCTCACAATTGTCCCTCTGCTTGAGCCTCTTTGCTCATCCCTCTCCTCCAGGGGCTCCCTCTGTTTCATGCCCTCCACTTACCAGGCAGGGTGTCTTTCTCCAGGGACTGGCCTCTCCTGATAACGTGCCCGACGCACAGAAGATGAGATTTTGTCATTCTTGCCTCTCAGGAGCATTCTGGCCAATACAAACGTGTTTGTCCTTTTGGCAGCCCCGATGCTTTCCGTATTCTTTATCACGATTCAAACACATCTATTCATCTTCGGTCTTCCTCATTCAATGTCCACATTTCAAATTCATTTGACTTTGGTTTAATTTTTTTAACTCTGAAATTTGGGGGATACTGGCAGTGTTTGTGTTTGAAATCATGATTAGAAAAACAATCACTTCCTTCCTTGGACAGATCTCAGTGACTAAATAATTTTGACATCTTACAGTAGCTGTGACCTATTGATCCTGTTGACTGGCAGCAGTATTTGTGCCATACGCTTTATTCTAGCTTGTGCATGTGCTGGTGTTGGTGATAGTTTGTATGTGAGTGTTGATTGGCCTCAAAATCAAAATGAGAAAAATGTTTATAATGTCCCAAAGCATAATTACATTATTTTAATTCAAAATAGACAAGGAGAATCTTTTAGAACATATGTAAATTAAAAGAAAATTAAAAATTGAAATCATAATTTTATTGATATGTCACATATCTCTTTCTGGTGAATATTCCAGTAATTAAATCTAAAGTAGATATGAATCATAATGAGATTACTCATTGAAATGGTAAAGCAAAGCCAGATTTCTGTAAAATGTTAATTTGTAATTTGAAGAAAATGAAATAAAATTTATTTCAATGTATTATTACCTTAAAAAGTAAAGTATTATCATCTAATTAAAATAAATAAAACCCATAAAATCAAAATATTACAGGTAGATATATAAAAGGAGCTTTAAGAGGATATTTGATGATTGTGATTTTTTTATTATATATTTTAGAGATTATCATAACTTTTAGTGTTTTATAACTAATAGGAAAAAGAGAAAACTATATTTAGAAAATATAGACCATTTAAAATGTTAGCAGACAGACCTGGAACTATTCATAGGCTATTTTTTTCTTTCTCCCTCCCCCCCGCCCTCCATGTCTATCTGTAAAGGATAGTCAGGATAAACAATCCTGAGGAGAAAACAATGGGACCAATGGTTATGGGGGAACGAGGCTGAGGAGGAGGTAGGGGAAAAGGGGGAGCCAACAAATCCAAGGACAGGGGAATAACAATAATGTGTTAGTGTGGGTTGACTAGAGAAACAAATTCATGGACACTGATATGTGTATAAGAAAGAGGTTTATATATAAGAGCAATTGAATATTGAGAAAGCATCCCAGTCCAGTCTAGATCAAGTCCATAAGTCCAATATTAGCCCATATGCCCGACACCAATCTATAAAGTCTTCTTCAGGCTTATGAAACACATGCAATGATGCCAAATGTAGGATGATCACAGGCCTGTGGATGTGAAGTCTTGTAGATCCAGTGGCACTGTAAGCATCTCAGTACTGGCAGGGGTCTCCACGTGGTTTCTCCAGGTCCAGGGTTCTGGCTGCATCAGGGTAGGTCCATGTGGCTTCTCCTCAGGGATGTCTCTCAGGGAGTCAGCCTTGTCAGTAGAGTCTCCAAGGAAGTGAGCTGAGAAAGAGAGAAGTGTCTCCCGCCTCCAAGGATAGGAGTTCCCAGAATTCTCAGGAAAAGGCCATGTCCACACAGAGGCCTCATTGGTTATATCTTTATTGATAGGCCAGACTCTACTTTTTCACTCATAAGCCTCTCAAATTGACCCCAGATTATATAACTACCACAAACAAGAAATCTAAAATCAATGGCAAGAAAGGCATAGAATGCCTGATGGGGTTCGATCAAGGGCCATGTAGCCCAAAGGCTACACTGGTACAGAGGAGAGCTAGAAATGTGGAATCCAGGCAGATAAACCCCTCAGGACCAATAATGAGAGTAGTGATACCAGGAGGGGAAAGGGAAGGTGGGGGAGAATGGGGGAACCGATCACAATGATACATATAACTCCCTCCCTGGGGGATGAACAACAGAAAAGTGGGTGAAGGGCGACGTCAGATAGTGTAAGACATGACAAAATAATAATAATTTATAAATTATCAAGGGTTTGTGAAGGAGGAGTGGGGAGGGAGGGGAAAAATGAGGAGCTGATACCAAGGTCTCAAGTTGAAAGTAAATGTTTTGAGAATGATGATGGCAACAAATGTACAAATGTGCTTGACACAATGGATAGATGGATGGATTGTGATAAGAGTTCTACAAGCCCCCAATAAAATGATTTAAGAAAAAAAGGTACAAAGTCTTGGAAAAACACAGGAACAGTTGGACCTTGTGTTATAGGGTTGATATGAGTCAGAATTGATGTCATGGCATGGAGAAGGCATCTTTTGAGATTTGTAATGCTCTTGATAATGAGCCAGCCTGGTGGCTGTTCCCATAAAGATTTTCAACCTTGGAAAGCCTGTGTAGGGTCACTGTGAGCCAAAATCAACTCCATGACCCTGGGTTTTTAGTGATGTCATGTCTGGTTCAGCAGAGCTTCCAGACTGATAAGAAGTAGGACACCAGGCCTAACATTGTATCTTAAAAAATGACAACCTAATAGGTCATAGCAGCCCAATGTGCAACAGCTCATGGGGCACAACAGTGTGTGGGGATGCTACGGGTCGGAAACCAACTCAGTGGCAGCTAACAACAGTCTTTGTAGTTCTTGTGGAGATACGTGCTGGGAACGTCTATATTTTAATTATATAATTACCACTTTTTTCTGATAATGTTCAATGTATTGGGATTTACATATAGGTATGAGCATATCTTGTTGCTACCCATTGCCACCAATTGTATTCTAACTCACACGGACCCTATAGGACCGAGTAGAACTGCCCCATATGGTTTCTGAGTCTGTACATACTTAAAGCAAACTGACTACGACATTTTCCCTCTATTTAGCCACTGGTGGCTTTGAACCACCAGTTGTTCAGTTAGTACTCTGATTTTAAACAGTGTGTATGTATATATGTGTGTGTATATGTATATATGCATATGTATATATGTATATATATGTATGGATACACATGTATATGTAAGAAGCCTTGGTGGTACAGTGATCACATACACACGCACACATACATATCCAGATATCCTAGGAGCCCTGGTGGTGCAATGTTTACATGTTGGGTTACGATTCTCACGGTCGGCCATATGAAACCACCAGCAGCTCCATGGGGAACATCTGCGCTTTCTACCACTGCCAACAATTACAGTCCCCAAATCTGCAGGAGGTCACTGAGTCAGGATCCACTCGATGGCAGCGAGAGTGGTTTTGGTTATACATATATGCGTGTGTACATATGTTATAAATCTCAGCTCACTGTCATCAAGTTGATCCTGACTCACAGTGACCTTACAGGGCAGAACAGAACTGCCTCCTCTCCTTGAATTTCCAGGTCTTTAAATCGCTATGAAAGGAGAGCCTTGTCTTTCTCCAGTGGAGTGACTGGTGAGCTACTGGTTAGTAGCTCAATGATTAGCCGCTATACCACTAGAGAGTCCTTTTTTTTTAAAAAATAGAACATTTAAATTGCTAAATTTCAAGGAATTTGGTTGTACTCTCTTTTGATAGACAGCGCCTAGGAGAGTTGAGTGTACCAAAGAACTTTCTTGTAGCAGATTTTCAGTGCCAGTCAGGCAAGGAGGAAAGTCGTGATTCACAAATTTCTGCCCAGATTATTATGTTCAGTGAGAGATTAGCCAAAATAGTACTGTTTCCAGGGAAAAGCACAAAACCCAAAGTTTATACTGACATACTAGTTTAAAGAAGTGAATTAAATAACTAGATGGTCAAAATTTTAGATGTCCTTTAATAGCTTGGCTTTCGAGACCTAAATAATATAAATCTAAACTATTTTTCTCCATTTTGAATGACTTGGCTTTGTAAAATACTCTTAGGGCCTAAGCGGTATATTCAGGGAATAATGAAGAATGACAGCTTATTAAAATGCTGGTGACTTTGATACCATCCAACTTGTCCCACCACAAGATCTTGATTATAGTTAAACTTTTTGCTTTCTTTTAAAATGTGTTAGCCAGAACTCTAGGTCTTGATTGACCCTGAGGACAATGACAATGGCGACAACAAAAGCCATAGTCAGATTTCTGGATGAGTGCTCTCTCAAATGGAAACATGGCAGCTTTATCCTTGGTGTCACTTTCCTGCGGAGAGTGAGGTAGGGTGGATGGCCCAAAGCAGTGTCTTGGGTTGAGTGTGTACATTATAGAAAAAACGTTTTTATCTTTCTTTTTTAAAAATATTTCCTATGTTTATCATTGCTTGATATATACAGGGTATATATCAGGGTAAAACAGTATGCCTACAAAATTATAGGAACCGTTGTTAAACAGAAATAGCAAAGTGTGAAGCTATTGCTTCTCAATATATCTTTCATCTAGGTCAGTGTTTCCCAAAGTGGGAGATCCTGCCCCTGAGGGGCCCTGCAATGAGCAGCTTCACCTAATGCAATGCATCATTTGAGCTCTTGATTGTTGCTTCTGTGAGAATTGATTGTGGAGCCAGCAAGATAAAACCTTTGACAGCTTCAACCATTTATCATAATGTTACCAATTGGTCAAGTTGTGAGGATTTTGATGTTCTTTACATTGAATTGCGATCCCTACTGAAGCCCGCAATCCTTAATTTTCATCAGCAAGTGCTTCAAGTCCTCCTCTCTTTCAGTAAGTGGGGTTGTATCATTTGCATCTCTTAATAAGCCTTCCTCTAATCCTCCTTCTACATTCTTCATCAAATCCAGTCTCTCTGATTATTTGCTCATTATGCAGATTGAATGAGTATGGTAAGAGGATACAACTCTGATGTACATCTTTCCTGATTTTAGGGCATGAAGTTTTAATGAGGTTCTGTAATTTGAACATTCTATTGGATCACCTTTATTTGGTATATTCTGTATCTATACAGAAATGGATCTCTTCCAGTCATTTGGCCAAGTAGCTGTCTTCAAAATTTCCTGGCATTGACTAGTGAGTGCTTCCAAAGCTTCATTATCTTATTGAAACCTTTCAATCGATATTCCATCAATTCCTGGAGCCTTGCTTTTGACTAATGCTTTCAGGAACAACTTGGACTTCTTCCATGGGTTTTTGCACACATGCCTCCTCTTGACATAGTTGAATGTTGAATAATAGTCAACCAGATGTCAAACCAGAGGCAGTTGGCTTAAGTGGTGATGTAGAGCTCCCAATGTGGCTGTGTAACTCTAGCTTCCCCCACTGCCACGATGAGCAGAAAGGTCAACATTTGGCTAGAAAGAGCTCTCTGGCACATTCTCTGTGCCTCTTCTTTTCCTAGGAATTGAGTAAATGTCCAATAACCAGAGTCAATCTGGGGATGTTATTAAAACTATGCTTATGCAGTGAACACTCCTATTACCCAAAAGCTGTCTGGTTAGCTTTCCCACAAGATCTCAGCTTCTTCAGGAAAGGAGAGGGATCATTTTAAATCACATTAGAGGTTACATCACCTTAGCTATTGTTGAAAGAAGACCTAAAGCTGATAAATTTGTGTAAGGAGATGGGACTATGCACAACTGTTTAATTTCAGGCCATTTCTGTTTCCAGTTGCTTTTCCTCTTTTTTCTCTTTATATCTCTTTATTCCTTTCTTTGTAACGCACACAGACAGATACGTCCATACCACACACACATACTGTGGTTGCTATGGACTCTAATCTGCAAAAAGAAAACCCAAATTAGTGTTTGCAGTTTGAATTACTATTTTAGCATAGGGTACAAAAGAGCAGGAGTAAATATGGTTGCCACAGTGCACACATTCAAGATTGCATTCAAATTAGGAATGTCAATATGGTATTAATTGTTGGATAATATCTTGGAAAGTTCCACTGGTTACCGTCTGTGTTAGACTGAGTTGTCTAGAGAAGCAAATCTTGTGCCACTCATATGTGTATAAGAAAGACCTTGATATCAAGAAGTAAATTATATCAAGCTACCACTTGATTGAAAGTTTGACTCCACCCCTAGTCAAGAGTGTCTAGTTGATATAATCCTTAACTATCACACTATCTCTTGGCCCCTCCCTTTGTCTTTTGTAAATTTTGTTTTCAGCACCGTCAAAACACTGCAATTGAGGCAAATTGGACCCATGGTGATCCCACAGGGCAGAGTAGAACTGCTCTTCAGGGTTTCCAAGATTGTAAATCTTTAGAGGAGCAAATGACCTCGTATTTATAGAACAGCTGGTACATTCGAATCACCAACTTTGTGGTCCGCAGCTCAGCCTAAATATCATTCCATGTTTAAGCAGAGAGTTTCCACTTCTTTAAAGACCCTACAAGACTTCCTAGATCAAGAAAATCACCTTGTCTAAAGCGGCTCTTTCTGTGCTCAAAAGGCTCCAACAAATTATTCTTTGAGGCATGACTTAACCCCATTTCTTCTTCAGGCTAGATGACTGAGTAATAAGGGATGGCCAGCGAGGGCTGCCTAGTAACTGGAATAAAGGACTTTCTTTTTTCGGTCATTGGTTTTGCTGTTTCTGAAACCAGCGAATCATTGAAGGCGTTCTTTCTTCTGAACTCAACAAGGCTGAGGAGTCTAGAAATCTTCCTAGTGGTGGGAAATCTATAGGTCAGTGTTTCAATGGGTAGGCATCATCTCTAAGACTCTTACAGCAAAATAAAGTTTTATTACATAAAAGGGATGTGAAAATATTAATTTTAAAATATTTTAGTTAACCTTAATGTATCCTTCCAAGAGCAAAGATTTGAATTGTGTGGCTTACCTAAAGCAGATTTAATTTTTTATTTTTGCCTAGTTGCTATTGTGGTGAGCTCAAGTGTTGTGAATACCCACTTAAAATGCCATGTGATGATAATCATGAAAAAAATTGTCCACAGATGATTAGGGTGACATTGCTTTTAAGAAATACAATTCTTGAGCTCACCTCAATAGCAAGAGGAGAACAAAAACCGACCCAAAAATAAGTGGGCTCATGAAGTTCAAATCCAAATTGTCCAAGGATCAACCGTTGAATTCTAAACGAATTTTTGATTGCATGACACATTGATGCTTCTCACCCTCACAGTGTTCCTGGGTTAATTATAGTCACAAAATAATTCAAGTAGTGATTATACAGGATGCCGATATATCTATAGAGGATTTTATAGCAATATTTGGTTTTTGTTATCGTGGTCTTAAGGCCAGGCACATAAAGGGTACTTTCATATATTCGCTGCATACATCTACATACCCATGTCTTTATGCTGTTGCGATTGTGAAAGCCGATTTTGATCTCTAAAGAGTTAGAGAGTTTGCTATCTTTTTCCTAAGCAAATATATATAGTAAAAAAAAGAGAGAGTGTTTAATCAGATGATAACATAATATTATTGAGGGCATCTTTGTCATATGATTCATGCTTTACATTTGCTATTTTTGTTATTTTTAATAAGATACCTGCCCCTCCAGCTCTGTCCAAAAGGTGTTTGATAAAATCTAAGTACATTTTCAAGGATCCAAGGGAGTTTTATCCAGTCCAGAAAAGGAATTAAAATGAAGACACTTTTGGCATTTTAACTTAATGTAGTGAAGGAATTTGCATACACAATATAGAAGTTATGAGAATATGTTGAGTTGTAATGACAGACACATTCTATGTTTATTGCCCTTATTAAATTGGTGGTCTAAATTTATATTTTTGAGGTTTTTGTTTGAAAAATGTAGTAATATTAATTTCCAAATCAGACTGTTGGAATTCCAAATCTTTAAAATTATATTGGAAATACTGTCTGGTTTAACAAGTATAGCCTCCCAAACTCAAAACCAAAGGTATTATTTTTTAATTATACAGGATTATGAATGCATTTAAAAAACCAAGCAATTGAGATCACAAAATTTGATACAATTTTGAAGGCTTAATTATTAAAACGGTCATTTTAAAAAGGCAATCACAGTTATCTGTCTTAAGTTTCCTAGCCAAAAGGCAATTATGAAACAGATTTCATAATTTTCCTAACCAGTCTCAGGACGCTGGGCAAATTACTCCTTTTTGATTTAAATTTAAGTAGAAAAGCAGTAGAAAAGTAGAAAAGTAGCCATCAGCAGAAATATATTCCAAAGAAGAGTGTGCAACTGGTGGTGTTGCTTGGTGCTGGGCAGTCATTCCCCACCCAGAGTGGCCCAGTGTACAACGAAACACTCTCCGGTCCCAGGACTCATTTTCACAATTGTTACTAGGTTGGAGCCTATTATTGCAGCCATTGTGTCAGTCCATCTCTTTAAGAGGCTTCCTCTTCTTTGCTGTCACTCTACTTTACCAACCATGATGTTCTTTTCCAGGGACTGGTCATTCCTGATAATCTGGCCAAAGTACTGTGTGAGACAAAGCCTTACTATCATTTCTTCTAAGAAGCAATCTGGCTGAACTTATTCTATGAAAGATTTATTTGTTCGTTCTGTAGACAGTTCATGATCTTCCAATATTCTTCACCGGCATCATAATGCAAATGCACCGATTCTTCTTCAGTCTTCCTTATTCAGTGTCCAGCTTTCACGTGCATAGGAGGGAATTGGAAATACCATTGCTTGGGTCAAGTGCATCTTAGTCCTCAAGGTAACATCCATGCTCTTTCACACTGTAAAGAGGTCTTATGCAGCAGATTTATCCCATGCAGTGTCAATTGATCTTGGCTGCTGCTTCCCTGACCATTGATTGTGGATCAAAGCTAGGTGAAAATCTTGATAGTGTCAATCTTGTCTCCACGTATCATGATGCTGCCTAATGGTCCAGTTGTGAGAATTTTTGTTTTCATTACATTCAGTTATAATCTATCGTGGAGGTTATAGTTCTTGATCTTTACCATAGGGGGTTCCAAGTCCTCCTGGACTTCAGCCAGCAAGACAGTGTCGCTTGCATATTGCAGGTGCTTAAAATGCCTTCCTCTAATCTTGATTCCACATTATTCTTCATGCAGTCCAGCTTTTCTGATTATTTGCTCAGCATGAGATTGAACAAGGATGGTGAAAGGATCCAACCTTGACATACACCTTTCTTGATTTTGAACCATGCAACATTTCTTGTTCTGTTCAACTGACTGCCTCCTGTATACTTTCCAGTCCATTGAGATGGAGCTTATCTTAAAACATGATGTTCAGCAGGCAGGGACAGAGATGCATAGAGGTTGCCAGTGCTTTGCTATTCCTACAGACTAGAGTAGTGTACCTGACACCCTGGAAATATTCCTGGTAGAAATTCAATTCAAAATTGTTCTAATACTCCACCCAAGAATGTGTTTTCTAATACATAATTCAGTCTTGCAAGATGATTTATCTAGAACTTGCTGAATATAATACATATTTGCAAAATAATAATATACACAGAAAACGTAGGAAGATAGAGGAATTAAGAGCCACTAGTTATAATACTAATTTCAATAAGTTGCTAGGTGACCTGTGTCCTAGAATAATTATGTAAACTCTCTGGGTCTAATATTCTCTGATATTTGTTTCAAATTTCAGGGTTTAAGTAACACTGGCTGCTTTATTCAATCTTCTATCACTGCCCTGACTTGAGTGACAGCATTCTTATTTTACCAGAACTTGGCATATAGATGTCCTAAGTAACTTCAGTGGAAGCTATACAAATATATAAGTAGAATTCTCTCTCTCTCTCTCTCTCTCTCTGTGTATGTGTGTGTAGTCCAAATTTTTCTTTGGAAAACCTCAGGTATAGTGAAAAGACAGAGTGATACACAAAAAAAATATGGAGCCAACTCACAGTCCTAATTTTATTTAGCTATATGTTTGGGGTCAATCTGTTACCTATAAGAGGTCATTCTTTAATGTTGCAAACTTTTCTGGTATATGTATATACAATGGCTTGTATATACACATATTGTTAAAGAATAACAATGAACCTGAGAAATACCCATAATATGCATTTGAACCCTGGGAATATTATGCTGAGTGAAATAAGAGAGTCACGTAAGGACATACATTGTATGAGACCTCTATTATAAAGAGTCAAGTAAAGATTTTCATACTAACAGAGGGCTTGCATATTATTTTGTTTCAAGTGTTTTTGAATTAAGTGATCCATCATATAAATAATGTGCATAAATATGGAAGAATAAAGCCATTTCTTGTTGAATAGCTTTGGGGTTACAACCACAGAACACATTGAGACTTTGTGGTGCAGTGATTTACTTACGATGGCTCTTCTAACCGTGATCTCTGTAACTTCCACCAAACCGCTGAGTCAGCCATACACACTATGTGCTTTTCCTTTTTACCCTAAGGTCCAGGTAAGAGAAGATGCAGGAAGATGTCAGAGGATTATATCAGTTGCCAGCTATTGTTAATGGAATTAATTACAGTTATAATAGCTTGGAATTCTAGCATGGGAATCGGTCAATTTTGTCACTTCACTTTGTATAAGAGCCATTGTAGTGTTGTGGTTATGCACAGAGCTGCTAACCACAGGTCCACAGTTCAAAACCATCAGCTACTCAGCAAAAGAAAAATGGGGCTTTCTTATTACATGAACCCTGCAGAGTCAATTCTATCCTATCTTATTGACTTGCTATGAATAGGATTGACTGTATATCATGAATTTGAATTTTGTAGTTTTTTGAGGTTTCTTGATGTACTGAGTTAAAACCTAATGCCTTGTGGCAGAGTGAAGGGCCCTTTGGGCATGTCTCAGCAGATCCAGGAGAGTTTTGTAATATGCCCCAATCATTGCAGAGGTCAGGGATCTATGTGGCTGGGAAGCCAAGGGCTGCTTGTGTGCTGGAGTTGAAGAGGGTCTCCTGTCTGCAAAACTGTGTCCTGAGTGCGTATGATCCCAAATTGTGACCTGTTAACTTGCCTGATACCTCACAGTTCTGACTCACAGTGACCCCATGTAAGACCATGACATGCCTCTGAGGGTTTCTAAGGCTGTCAGTCTTTAGAGACGCGGACTGCCATATCGTTCTTTCGTGGAGCTGCTGCTACATTAGAACTGCCAGCAGCTGGCTACTTTAACCGTCTCACCAGTGCTCCTTAGTATATTCCTTGAGGGCCATTATTTTAAAAGGTAACTTTCAACTTCCTTTCTCGGGACTATGCCAAGCCATCTCTCTTTCCCTGCATGTCCCTGAAAATGCCCCTCCCGAGTCCCATAAATCTCGTAGCAATGGAAACACGATGGCAGGCCTTCCTTCTTGGGTTTGTCAGCACTACCTTGTGCTTGTGAGGAGAAAGCACAGTTTCTATGTGCCTTCTCTGCCTGGCTCTGAGGAAGAATGGAGCTTGCGTGTTGCGAAGACTGGGGATCTGGACTCGTCCTCCTCTGTTGCCGTGGCAGATGGGCAGTTTGGCCTCGGCGCCCCAAGCTTTCTGTGCTCCGAGGTTTCATCGTCAGAGCTACTTCTCGGAGTTGCCCCAGGGATTCAAGGGTTGTCAAAGCTCAGAGTAACACAAAAGACCTAGTGGTAGATATGGATCTTTCTTAAACTAGGGATTTTCACACATTGGGCTATTTTCCCCCACATTGGTGCTTTTTGAGCTACTGTGAAGTTAGCTGTTGTGGAGTCACTGTCAAGGCACAGCGACTCACACACCGCAATACCAGGCTGCCTGTGCCTAAGCCAGCTCCACGAGCGATTATAAGTTGGACCTTTTTGATCCTTCATGGTTTTATTCTACAAGTTTTTGAAGTTTATTTTCTTAGTCTGTCTTAATCTGGAAGCTCTGCAGAGACACGTTCCGTTTTTATCAGCATACGCATTTCCACCATCAGGAGAGTGGTGGCCGGGCCATGAGGTGCATGGGTGGCATCAGATCTAGTTTCCTGTATGCAAGGTGGCCATTCTACCACTGAACTATTAATAAAAACCCAAACAAACTTATTGTCATAAAATGAACTCTGATCCAATGACCTGTGGTAAATTCTTTTAAAAGAATCAATACGTTTCTACTCCCAAAGTATTGGGTAATAAAGATGTTCCAAATTCTCGACTTTTCCAAGACGCTCTTCTATTCCATTTCCTCCCACTCCTCCCGGTATATGGGTCATGTCCCAGGTTATGCAAATCGTTGTAACATCCCACAGAAACTCATGACAATTGAAGAAAGCGTTTCACATGGTGGTAGGTGCTATTCAGTCTCAGATCCAAGGATCAAGCAGAGGCAAGCCAAATGCAGGGTTCAGAACTAGAAGGCAAAAATGTCCAAATGTTATAATAGGTCATCTTGCTTCTACTAACGCTCAGTCAGGAAAGGGAGGGATGGTTTTCCAGGTGACATGTGTCAGAACTGTAGAGTGGCGCCGATATTTATCCCCCCTCCGAGGAAAGAGAAGGTTCACGTCTTAACTTCTCCCCTCTACTAAAGTAGTCTCAGGCATTCCCCCAGGGAAGCAGAGGGTGTAACGTGGTTCACAGCCTCTACTAAAGTCTGATCTTATTCCCATTCTAATTCTGTCCATTAATATAGTAGAGAACACCCCCCAAGATGGAAGATAGTCACAGGCTAGAGTCCAGAATTATAATTTATCAAGTAAGGACTTATGGCTGAAAAGATCATACGAATTGACAACAACTCATGACTCCAGGGCAGAGTAGGACTGTCCCAGCGGTTTTCCAAGCCTGGACACCTTTTGGGAAGTAGGCTGCCATGCCTCTCTCCTGTGAAGTGGTTGGTACATTCAAATAACTAACCTTTTGGTTATCATGTGAGCACTTTAAGCACCACTGCACCGCCAGGTGTCCCAGAACAATTAATGCCACTCTTGAGCCTATAGTAAAATATTTTAATTAAAACCACTTTCCATTAATTTAATGATAAAATATGTAGTTGGTATCTGCTATTACTTGTATTTTTATTCATTTAAGGGGCATTCATAAAGTTCTTTGGTGGGGGTGGGGGAGGATAATGGTCGCTTTCCCTAACATTTCCCCTTGTACTCTAACTCTAGTAAATTCCTTAATATCGTTAATTCTAACAATTGTTTCCTTATATTTCACATTTCTGAGTTGTACTGTTTGAGGAAATAACTAAATATTATTACTGTTTCTCAAGAAATTCTTGAAAAGAGAACTCTGGCCTTTGCTTTACATGGTGGTGGGCCATAACTAGGTACCTCTCAAGGATTTAGAATTACGTGTACAAGACAGATCAGATCTCTTAAACTGTTAAACAGTGTGTCAAATAATGAGAGCTGTGCAAAGTCAATCTAATGAGATAGTTTTCAGCCAAAATAAATGCCTGACTGCATTAATAAGATAAAGTAGAATGTGCCAATTCTTAGAAGGCAGTATGTGTTTGTGACTGTCTGGTATTGAGGAGCGGATTCAGGAGATACCTG
>NW_022103896.1:78503637-78507052 GCF_000313985.2 Echinops telfairi | reverse complement strand
TTAATAAGATAAAGTAGAATGTGCCAATTCTTAGAAGGCAGTATGTGTTTGTGACTGTCTGGTATTGAGGAGCGGATTCAGGAGATACCTGTCAGCGATGAAAGCCTAGATTGGCCCTAGAAAAAGGAGGCTTCGTAGTGTCGTATTTTGAAGTTGCACAGTAAATGGGATATTTTATGGGAATGATAGGCTTAGTCGATGAGGACTAATGACTATTGTGATAGAGACACCAAACCACCTTTGACAAATGCCATTACACGTCCGATCATAGGTCACGTAAACATGAATGATTCTGATATTTGATAGCCCATGCTGCGGGATCCTCAGGGAGAGTATGTGGTGGCTTCGGCATTATAAGTTTGGCAACAATTATATATCTCAATATATTTTACATGAGGAAAGCAGAATTCTAATTCTATCGCTTTGATATTTGTAAGTTAGCTCATTTGAATCACCTCATGATAAATCCTGCAGCTCCATCTCCCTGCCACGGAGTCAACTTCAGCGCATAGAGACTTTATAGGACAGGGGAGGACTGCCGCTTTGGGTTTCCTAGATTGTAACTCTTTGCAGTCGGAGAAAGCCAGAGCTTTCTTCTGGAGAGTGGCTGGTGGTTTCAAACTGCTGGCCTGAGGTTAGCTGCTGCCCAGTGTGAAATCATTATGCCAGCAGGGCACCTTCTAGAGTGGGCTTAATCTTTGTCACTTCAGACTTGACAGATTAGCCCTGGTCACTTTGCCGCCATTGTAGGATCTAATCTACTGCCTTTCTCTCTCTCTCTCTCTTTTTTTCCCCGGCAACACACTGACTAGCCTGGATACTAAAGCTATTGTACCTAATAGATTTTTTTTTTAATCACTGTTTCTTGTGTTTCAATGAATCTACAGCTACTAAGAACACTGTTAAAAGCGTTTTTTTCTCTGAAATTTGAGACCAACGAGTCAAAATTCTAAATACAAATGTCTCTGTTTCTCTCCTTTCTTTACCTCTTTACTGATTTATTAATTTTTCCTTTTTACGCATTCACATTTTTTTAGTACGCCTATATATCTGACATATAAAGTACGAGGGATACCAAAAGCTTGCAATCTTGGAAGGAACAGAGACATAAACATCTTTGCATTATTTGGACCCTGAATTCAGTTCAACTCTGAAATACGTATTGTGCTTTCTGGTGTGCAATCACTAGTTGTGGGTTTTGTTAAAAAAAAAAAAAGCATAGGACTTGCCCTCAAGTGACTTATAGTCTACAAGTCGATAACATAGCTGTAAGAAGTGAAAGAAGACGCTGGGCAGAATATGAGACGCCTTACACCAGAATATGAGACGCCTTACACAAATTGGGAATGTAAAGTGGTTTTCATGAACCTGGAACGAGTTGGCACTTTGGGCTTCTTTGGATACTTTCTCTTTGATTTTATGAAACTCAATGATAGCTATACAAGGGAAAGATTTATTTAATTTCCAGGCTACTAACTAGAATGTTGGTCATTCAAACTCACCAAAAGCATTGCAAAGAAAAGATGTGAAGGTTATTTCCTAGGAAACCCCGTGGCCAGTTCTACTGTATCCTACGGTTGTTAGAAGTCAAAATCAATAGCACACAAGGAGTGTTTTGGTTTTTTTTTGTATTTATCCTTTTTGGTATTCTCTGAGTTTCCCCAATCTCTGGTTTGGTATTTGTTATTAATTTTGGAAAATTGTCAGCCATTTTAACCTTAAATAATTTTTTCTGTTTTTCATTTTTGTCATATAATCCCATTATCCATATTTCAAGCTTTACTGATTATTCAAAAAGTTGGGATGTTTTGTAATTATCCCAGAACTTTGTGGATAGACTGATGGACAAGCAGATAGCTTCTTAGTTCACTCCAAGAGCAGTTATTATGACATGCCCCTGCTGGATCTTAAGAGAGCACTGAAGATAAAGATGCTGTAACAAAGTATGGTGAAGGAAGCAGGTGGTACCTGGTTATCAGCTGGAATCGGGTTTCAGGTCTTAAAGGTTGTATCCATCAAGACACCATTTAAGTGAGGCATCAGTTAATCCACATCAAAGAAGCACACCAACCTGTGTGATTCAAAGATGGTGATAACAAAATCCAAATATGATGAAGGGAAAAGCGTCGGAGCTTAAATGGTGAACATCCAATTTGTAGAAGGATAGGGAGGATCTATGGGACCCCCAAATCCATCTGTAAAGAGTCTAGTCAGATCAAGCCTCTGACAAACCCCCTTTGGCCACAGTTGAGGGGCACAAACAGTTTTGCTATCAGACAGAGATTTTTCTAAACTTGATTATGGTGGATGGAACTACAGTATAATATGATACGTGGTCAGATGACCTCCCTCTTGACCCAACCTGGGTTTGCTTTAGGATTAAATAGTTCTTGCTTTTCCACAATAGAAATTTCCTCTCTGATTTTAAAAAATATTGCTGGTGGTCTTTTGTTTCTTACTCTTTACCTTTACCTTATTATTGTGATTATTTCTGTTTCATTTTATTTTGTGTGTTATTGTTTCTGTTAGTGTCCCAGTTTATGAAGCATAGTAGGAATGGATGCATCTCTATGCAATAACTGATACGGGGGCTTACTAGGGCCGGGGGGCGGGGGGTGCGGGTGGGGCGAGCCCAAGGGGAAC
Source organism: Echinops telfairi (assembly GCF_000313985.2). NCBI lineage: Eukaryota > Metazoa > Chordata > Mammalia > Afrosoricida > Tenrecidae > Echinops > Echinops telfairi. The sequence goes on along the minus strand of NW_022103896.1, from coordinate 78,504,409 downwards.
TGGGAGAAAATGGTGAATGTGTAGGAGCGGGGAGCGAGCACTATGAAGTGTATGATATGTGAATTTTATATCAATAAAACTATTTTAAAAATAAAGTAAACCACTGTAAGAAAAAAGTGGTTTGTGAAAATATTTTTTTCTACTTTCTCTATTTGCTTTTCAGTTTGGTCACTTTCTTTGGACATATCTTCAAGCATACTGATTCTTTCTTCAGCTATTTCAAGTTCCCATCAAAATAATTTTTCCTTCATTCCTATTGTAGTGTACTTAAAGTTTGCTGTTCTTTCTTAGAGTTTTCATCTCTTTGCTTACATTATCCAATTACTTTTGTTGTCCACATTTTCCATTAGAGTTCTTAGCATGTAGTGACTTTAAGTTTTTGTTGTGATAATACCAACGGCTGTCATATCTGTTGTATGCTGCATCTCTTCAGACTGTTTAGTTTGTTTATCTGCCCTTTAGTATGTCTTGTACTATTTTGTAGAAAGCTGGGTATGATTCCGTGAGTAAAATGAAAGGAGGGAGACCACACTTCCATGTAAGGTTTTATATTGATCTGCCAGGGCGCTGAGCTGCCTTTGTTTTTCACTCTTTGGGATGTCGGAGATGAAAATTCCCTCTAGTGTCCTGGTTCTTGCCTCTCATTGTCTTTGCGACTCTCTAGAGTTTTCTGCGTAAATGCATCCTGTATTCCCCCCGAGTTATAGATGTCTTTAATGCATTCTGATGCATAAAGTTAGAAGAAAATGCTAAAGATAAAATTTCACAGAAA
>NW_022103896.1:78498732-78503537 GCF_000313985.2 Echinops telfairi | reverse complement strand
TGTCTTTAATGCATTCTGATGCATAAAGTTAGAAGAAAATGCTAAAGATAAAATTTCACAGAAAGCAAGTTATTAGTATATATGTTGGCTTGATAATGTAATCGTATAACTTGTTTGGTGTTTTCTTAAAGGAAAATAGACTTCATTACACTGAGTCTTATAAAATACTTTGCTTGAGAGATATCTACAAGAAAAAATAATAACAGAAAACTTGACGTGAGAATTAAATTTAAATAGGTGGGATATATGCTTAAAAAAAGAACAGATGGATTGGATTTGTTACCATGCATCAGACAACAACTTCTTGTTAGTTTCTGAAAGTAGTGAAACTGTGGAACATCAGTATCTTCTCTGTACTTTAGTTCTCTGACTAAACAAACTTGGCCTTGAGAACCCATTCTGAGTCGCAATACTTTCAAAAACTAGAAAGACGTTGCCTTGCAATAAACAAACAAACAAGCAACAGGTATGGATTTTGCAATACGGAAATGAAAAGTCTGATAGGAAATTTAGAATATTTAGAAAGTCGTCTGGTAACAAAAATATCCCTACACTATGGTAAATGGCTAGCGAAGACAGAACTTCCTCCTTAATTCTAATAATTGCATTTCTGACAATCATGAATAAGCTGATTTATCCCTAGGATTCTGAAGACCATATAAAGTCAAACTTTTATCTTTTATAAAGATCGGACACTGATTAAACTGGCTTGCTAGCCTGCTTTGCCCGTCATACCAACATCAAACTCACTGCCAAGAAGTCTGTGCTCTCATCTCATAAAGACCCTCTAGGACAAGGTAGAATTGCCCTTGTGAGTTTCCGAGACTGTAACTATTAATGGGAGTAGAAAGCTCAGTCTTTCACCTGCACTGTGACTGGTGGTTTCTAACTACTGATCCTGAGGATCGCCACCCAACGTGCAACTACTGTACCACCAGGCCTCCTTTTGCCTACCATTGGGGAGGGATCATCAAAACCACATATATCTATAGTTTGTTCTCCTCTTAAATGGAACCAGCTGGTTGTGTGTGACCCAACATAACCCACATATTTGAGGAATCTGCTAACAATATCTTGAACAGGCTGGATTGTGGGCATGGGGGGATGGCGGTGATTGTGGGATCACTCTTAGAATACAGTTCTTCAGCTTAGCGAACATCAAGGGTACAGGCCAGGGCTTTAGTCAAAGCCACCTACCACATAGATGGAGTCAAGAACAACAAAGCCATTGGCATAAAGTCAGTTCCCACTTATGGTGACCCTATAGGACAGAGTAGAATTGTGGCTTGGGTTTCAAGTCTTGAAATCTTCATGAGAGCAGACAGCCTCATCTTTCTTCGGAGGATGACTGGTGGGTTTAAGCCACTAACCTTTTGACTTAGCAGCTCACTGTAGAACCCACAACCGCTCCTTTGGGAACACGAAGCACAGGATAATTTGTGGGCAACAGACTATAGTTCCCCACAAATTCATCCTGTTGCCAGAATCTTTTGTATGTTTATAGATTATCTGCTTGAATAGGCCCAATGAGCTTTAATTTCTTTGAATTCTGCTTATTGTTAACAAATATGAATATTTAAGCCTCTTGCCTTCAGTTTTCATGTGGGGAGGATGCTGACTGCATAAGAAATGTTGAAACAACAATCATAGTAAGCCAATAATAAAAATTGAAATTTACTTAATGCAGGCATGCCTCATTTCAGTGTGCTTCACTTTACTGTGCCTTGCAGAGACTATATTTTTTACAAATTGAAGGTTTTGGCAACAGTGTCAAATAAGTCTATCATTTTTCCAACTGCGTATGTTCTCTGTGTGTCTCTGGGTCATATTTTGTAACACTAACAATACTTCAATTATTTTTTATCGCGATTACATGCTTAATAGTATACAATATGATATAAACAGTCTGGCTTTATTACACTGTACACTTTGTTGTTGTTGTCTGGAACTGAACCTGTAATATCTCTGAAGTCTACATATACATGATTTGAAAATTGGGGGACATTTCAGCTATAAAGTCAACAATGCTCCCAAGATGAAAGAAACTTCAAACACTCTATACAAAATCTTACCTTCATGGGTAACAGAACTGACCAGGAAGGATAGCTCCCCATGTGATTTTTGGAGCCTGTCTCCTGCAACGGACTGAGGTTTTCAAAAGAACGCAATGCTAAGGCAAAATGGTTTTACTAGTTTATCTATACCATTTGATGACTCAAGGCAACCCCTTAGGAACCAATGTTGCTAAGGCTCAAAATACAAAAGGACACACAAGTGTAAATGGTCTAAGTCAGTCACTCATAGGCCCAGAAATCTGGATGCCAATACATTACCGTATATACTCATGTATAAGCCATGTTTCTCAGCACATTTTTAATGCAATTGTGGTAAAGTTAGGTGCCTTGGCTGATATTTAGGTTGGCTTATACTCGAGTATGTACGGTAAAGTAGTTTCTTAAAGGGGAGGTATGGAAATATGTAAGGGGTAATGAGAATATATAGAAAGTATGAAAATATGTAGGTATAATGAAAGCTATTAGAACTTACTGAGTGTAGATCAACTATTGTTACTCCCCATCCTATTATAAATTATTGTTTTCAGGAAACAGAAAGTAGGCATTGACCTTTTATATGTCTCTATTATAAGCTATCTATGATTTTGTGTCTTATAACATAAATTTATAGCAAAATACTAATTTGTGTAAACTCAGTTTTCCCTATTATGAATCAAATAGAGAAATCCCTTCACAAAATAGTGTCTGCAAATTGAATGAGGGTAAATCATTTATCTAAATAATTGAATCATTTGAAATATCATGCACTCATTTTTATAGTATCTTCTTTAGCATTTTAATTTTCTATTTTCTTTCTTTTTTCCCCCCTGAATGGAGAAAAACAATAATGCCATGTTGCAAGTATTGATTTACAACTGGCCCATACAACTTCCTGTAATAGGAGAGAGAATGCTGCTTTAGAACAGTAAATGGTCAGGGCACAGATGTCAACAATTTTGAGGGGAAAAAAGTTAGTATTAGTTATAAGGCACTCAAGCGGAAGAGTAGGTATTACTGATAGTAATGATAGGTACATAATTTTAAAAGAATATACATTTATTCATGTCTTCATATTTCACTCACCATACACATTTATCAGAAACTTGGTTAAAATAATCGCAGCACGTATTATGAAATGATGGGAGTCCCTGAGTAGTGCAAATGGTTAGCATACTTCATTGCTCACCCCAAAGTTGGAAGTTCAATTGTAACCAGCAGCAGCAGCTGCGAAGAAAAGTCCAGTGGTCTACTTCCAAAACACCCCAGCCATTTAAAACCCTCTGGAGCATAGTTCTACTGTGACAACACAGGGTCACCATGAACCAGAGGTAACTCCACAGAGTGGATTATAAAAGGTCTATACCTTATCATAATTCTTTACAGTATACTCAGTTTATATCCAAAGCAAATATCAAGTTATGTGCATCCAGGAAAATTCTATATTTTTATCTATTTATTCACTCACAAAATACATAATTTCACATTTATTATATACAAAATACTGGGGACATTGCCACCAATAAGATATACCCTCTCTATGGCACAAAAGAGGGACATACATATATTTTCCATTAAAATGAACCAAAATAAAATGTAGATATCCCTTTTGGGCAGTATGGTTTCTGTTAGTTGTCTGTATATGCTCGACTATGGTGGAATATATGTCCTGAAAAACAGTCTCTCAAATTCTTTCCCAGGCACTCAGAATTAGGCCCTATCTTAAGGGCAGTTTTCAAATGTTCTGTATTTAATATAATATCGAATGAAATGCATGAAACATAAATGAATTAAAGCTTAAAATATTTCAACTTACTAGTCAGATTTTAGTGCTTAAATTTTTAAATAGTGCTCCAGAAGATGTTCCCACTGTATTACGTCATAATTTTGCTGGCATAATCCAGAGTCGTATTACTCGGTATCCTGCAGCCACTTACACGTGGCGGTGCCGTTATGCCAACCGCCCAGGGGATTCCGCTTTGCGTACCTGATAAAGAGCTCTTGTGATGAGTCTCAACATTTGAGAGGAATCCAGGCTTCTTTCCTTGACTTTACATGAGTGAATCCTCAGTGTAGTAGATTTTAATCTATTGAAAGGAAGTCGCCGATCTTTCACTGTGAAAGGGAATCTCAATGACCATCTCTAGTTTTACATGCAGTACTGATTGCTGGTACCATAGACGTTGTCCCCATCCATGGTAGAAGTATGATTGTGACTTGGAGCTTTTGTTGATTGGGAGTCCTTAGTTGAGGAGAGTTCTATTTGCGGTATGCTATGATGATTATGGGGAATGGTGATAGCACTGTAGGGTTGGCATTGCATTCAAATCCACCAGCTCTTCCTTAAGATTAGGCTTTTTGTTGTAAAGAGTCACAGTCTCAGAAGTCCTATATGAGATTGCTGGGAGGCAGACTCACATATAAGAAGCTCGGCCTATACTGCGAGTAAAGCACTGGACTAGGAACTACAATGTTGACAGGGTAAACTCACCAGTCTCCACAGAGAATGAAGCTGAGGCCATCTGCCTCCTATAGATATCGATGGTCTTGGAAATGCTATAGGGCAGTTCTTCTCACTCCTATAGATTTGTTTTGAGTCAGAATTATCTCACCAGAAATAAGTTTTTATGGTGAATATGTATTATCAATAGTAGGGTTGCTATCAATTAAAATACTATTTCACCCAAGACGTACTTTTAACATGCCTTTTAATAATCTGTTTATTTATTCTTCTAGTTTCTGTTATTTATTTAT
>NW_022103896.1:78491679-78498461 GCF_000313985.2 Echinops telfairi | reverse complement strand
TGAAGAGAACCCTTCTTTGCAGGAATTGGAAACCTGAGCGCTCTGAGCCACGGAAGTTGCCACTACGAAGATTCGCTCACTCTGCTGGTTTTCCCTGGCTGTGCTCAGCTGAGATTACTAGTGAGGATAGACTCGCCTGGTGTGTGCTGTAAGTCAATCGCAGAGGAAGCCTTCATCGATTTTTAAGGCAGAGGCAAACAATGCATATCTCTGTTTTGCTGACTAGGAGAGCAAATCTGTTTTAGTGTATGTTATCTGAGTAACAGCTGCTGCTTAACTGTATCTCACAGTTGTATAAAAAAGAAACGAGGCAGGAAAACACAGTCTCTAATGGAAGTCACAGAATGCTCTTACACAGTCTGTTTCCAGAGTTCATCTATGAACAAAAATTGCCATTTAAACCTAATGCCACAGGGTAGTCGTATTTCATGGATTCCTGTTCTACACATTGAGAAGATTTTCAGTTCAGGACCCATCTATTAAATATCTTGACCTCAGATGCCAAGATTGCTTCAGGATTATTGAGATTTGGTATAAGTACTTAAAAATGGACAATCTTGACTTTTATTGTGTCCATTGGGGTTCATTGAATTTAGTTTTCAAGGAAATGTGTTTTCCCAAAGGTAATTTGTTGTGGATAAGTCATGTCAGTGGGTGGACCTGCTGTCCATTTTTTAAGAGCATGCTTGGCTTGTGGAAGGATGATCTGAGGAAGAGAGATTGGGGACATGACTGTCTTGGCTTAGAAGAACAATGCAAAGGTGTAAGTAAATCTTTTTGCTTTAGAAGATAATGTCCATGGAGAAAACAATGAGTTTTTCTATACAACATACAAGTAATTCTTTTTGTAGTGATCAGTAGTTTTGAAAGCTGTTTGATTAGCTTCTTACTGACCCAAATTTACCTTTTGATATTAGAGACTGGGTAGAATTATGTCAGTAATTTTTTCCCTTGTTTTATTTTTTGAACATTTACTTATGCAAACATATTTTTTCCAGGCAAACCCATATTATGGGGGCAAAGTTTATGGACATCTGCAAACCTTAGCTATAGACATACTACTCCAAGGGCCTTTTGTAGGCTTTGAAGGTCATATGAAGGAGAATAAGGAAATCCATCAACTAATTCAATACAAGCCTTCATTAAACAAACTCAGTAGGCTCTCTAAATGGAAATGTTTAATAGGAATTGAAATCCAAAAATGATATTATAAGTAAAAAATATTACATGCTTTAGAAAAATCATATTGTATCATCTTCTCTCACTAATTCAAACTGACTTTCTTGCCAGCAATTCAAAACTGCAATTGATTTGAGTGCAAGGCACATGTTTTGAGTTCTCAGCATGCAGAGTGAAGGTGGAAGGTGCCCAGGTGGCAGTGTGATGAAATTATCAGCTGCCAACCAAACAAAATCGGTGCCTCAAAATCACCAGCCATTGTGTAGAATGATGACCTGGCACCGTGTTTCTGCAAAGAATGCACTTTCTTACCTTCTAGGGGGCAGTTTTATTCTGTCCTATAAGGTAGTTATTTGTCAAATCAACTCAATGGTATTCAACAACAGCACATTAAGGACAGGTTGTTTTATTAGTTAAGTAATGATCTGTTTTAGCATATTTGTTCATTATGAGAGTTAAATTTTGAGCCACCAGCCTTCTTTAAGTTGCCTTAACAAATTAAACCTTACAAATAATTTAAAAGCCATAAGGAAAAGTAGGAAAAAAAGCAAAATTTTTGACTGCTCACTGTAAGAACAGTGAGACCTTTGAAGATTAACTATTTGATAAATGGAATCATCACACTTGTGAGAATGAAATATAACTTTCTATTTTGCTGAAAGCCTCAAGTAGCAAATGGTTTATTTGCTCTACTAGCTGCAATGCAGATAACTTGGATTTATAGATCCTTTATTTGTCTGGGGGGGAAAAGATATTTATAAAGAAGTGTTGCCTTGCAATGCTTTTTCAAAATTAAAAAAAATAAACCTTTGTAAAATATGTAGCGTATAATAGATAGATTCAATTTTCCATATAAATGAAGTCAGAGTTTGTTTAAAATAAAATAAAAACTAGGTATATGTATTTTTAATGTATTAAGAAATATTGTTTTCTCAGTATCATTCCATATTTTGTAGTCTCTAAATAAATTGTCCTTTATTACCTGATTAATTTAATGTGCACAAAATGTAGCTTGTTAAGTATAGCATCAGAGTTATCTATGACTTAGTCTCAGTAAGATAGTTACCCGAGATTTAGTCTTTACCTTATAAAAGTAGTTTATTGTTTTTAAAAAACGTCGAGCTCTCTGGTAGTCAGCGAACTGTAGATACTCAGTAACTATTCCTTGAATGAACATTAGTTTAGTACCCAGGAACATTGCTGGCATATTGGGTTAAGCATTGGGCTGCTGACTGCAAGGTCAGCTGTTGCAAGGTCAACCTTGAACCACCAGCTGCTTCATGGGAGGAAGCTTTCTCCTCATACGGATTTGCAATCTGGGGAACCCATAAGGTCCCTAAGTGTTGGAGTTGCCTGAATGGCAGTGAGTGTTTGAGTGTACTCGGATATTAACAAAGCAAAGCAAAACAAAACCAAAAAATCCTAGTCCTGTCAAGTCAATTTTGCTGGATGGTAACCTTTTAGGACAGAGTAGAACTGCGCCATAGGTAAGGTGACCAGATTTAAAGCGGTACACCATTGATGGCGGGGTGGGGGTGGTTCTTGATTAAAAATTTGTTCTACATGGACCAAATAGACCATGACCTAGCTTGTCGTGCATTCTTCCCAAAAATCAGGACTTTTAAAAAATGTCAAAATTCGGGACTGTCCCGCCAAAAGCGGGACGTCTGGTCACCTTACCCATATGGGTTCTAATGCCCCATCCTTCTCCCATGGAGTGTCTGATGGATTTGAACCTCCAACTCTGGTTCGGGACTGAATGCTGAATCACTGTGTCAGCAGGATTCCTTGTTTGGGTCTAGCACGGGAAGCTGTTGCTGGCAAGGTGATTCTGACTCACAGCAGTCCCAGAGCACCTATGTGGACTCCTCCTTAATAAGCTTTCCAAGGCTGCAAATCTTTACTGAAACCAAAGGCCACTTCCTTCTCCCAGGGAGCAATCACTGGGTTTAAACCACTGACATCTTGGTTAGCAGCAGAGCATCAGGGCTTTTTGAAGTTTTACCATTTTCTTTTTTAATGTTGCAATTTCAAGGTGATTAACTTAATAATGATGTTTTTCTTATTTGTTCAGTCTTTAGCACATTAACAATCTAAAGTAACCTCACATCATATATTTATTCTATCTTATGCCAATTGATTCCATTAATATGCAAGTGATAAATGCTTATCAATTGCGACTAGGAGCTAACATTTTGGTGGCACAGCTAAGTGGCATTTAATGTAGCATAGCTAGAACATAGTGCCAGTAGACAGACCTATTATTATAATAATGAAGTTTGTGGATGGCATATCACCAAGCTCAGCTTTGTCTTCTACATTATTCCAAGTCCACTGAAAGGTAAAATGGTTTAATATCTTTTACATTGTTTATGATTTTCATTTTCTCGCTTAATGGACCTGCTATTCCAGACAGTATTGTCCTTTACTCTTTAATCAGCCTAAATATTGTAAAGTACCCGTGATGCGAACAGTCAAACCACACAGAAAGCATGAGAGTCTGTGGACAGCAGTCTGTCTTTAGTTTTCTTTCCACGGTGTAAAGTGATAATGTGGATGTTATCTCAAAGAAATTTCCCGTCTTAGCATACTCCTGGGAATAAAGAACGCTTTGCTGTTTAGCCACTCCTCATTGCAAAGGAAACTTTAATATCCCAGAGATTATGATGTTTTTTAATAGACAAGTATATTAAATGGGTGGTGAATTAGTTTTTTTATATTACTACATTCTCCAGAGTAATTAGGCCAAAACTTTCCAGAAACGTGTTTACTTTTCACTCATTCATTAATTTATGGATTATTATTAAATATTTATCTATACCCCTTGTGGACTAATTGGATCCCCTGCATAGTACAAATACTTCATGTGTTCAGCTGCTGACCAAGGGTTGGGGGTTCAAGTCCATCGAGAGGCCCTTTGGAAGAAGGGCCAAATGATCAACTGCCCAAACATCAGCCATTGAAGAGCTCAAGGTGTGCAGATCTACCGTGCCACCTCTGAGGCTCCGCGAATCACAGTCAACTCGATAACTCGCTGAGAGGCTGGTTAGGAGACTGGTAGGCAGCTTCTAATCCGGCCCTCTGTATTCAGCTTTGTGCATTGTCCTCTGCCGTTACACCTGAGACAGTCTGTGAGATTCATAGAATTTGGCAGAAACAATAGTCTGTCTTTTTCAAGATTAGATAATGCAATCAGGGCTTTGTAGTTGGCCCACCTCTCCTGGTCCAGCCATTTCTGAGGAAGCAGCGCCGTGAGCAGGCCTGCAGTAAAGTCGGTGGTAAAGAAGTGAAGTGTCGTGCCACCAACCACAGAAGTGATTTCCGAAGTGGACTCTCTCAGTCCAGTCAAGGTGGACCTGATGGCAGCCCCGCCTGACATCTGACTGCCGCCTCCTGAGCCTCCTGATGGAACCTGGACACGCCACCTAGAAAAGACGTTGGGATGAGAGAATACATGTTTGTTGTTTTTACCTGGTAAACCGGGGGGATTATTAACAAAGCAGTAACTATTTCATACAGGGCTGTATGGAAGCAATGCTGACCTTAATTTTGGAGGCCAGGAGGGCTAAAAACAATGATGCCTGACCTGTAAATCAAAGAAAAAGGATTAGAACTGTCTACAGGAACTCTTGGAGCAGAAGAGGACAGGTGGAAGGAGGTGGGTGAACCCAAACCAAGGAACAAGTATTGGAGTTTTCCAAGTCAGGGCTCACATGGGCAATCAGGAGTGATTAAAAAAATGAAGAAATGAGATTTCTAATTCAGCATATGTAGCAAAGATAAAACAGAAGTGGGAAGTAGATGGCTATGCCATCTTAACATTATTAGCCAGAGTGAATATTACAAAACCAACAATATATAGGAAATTTAAAACCAGTAGAAGCTCCAGCCTTCCACATTTGTGCTACATGCTATTGGACCTTTGTGATGGTTTCTTCACCAGATCACTGATACAAATCTGTAGTAACAATAGTCAGGCGTCTCTTCCTTTGTCCAAAGACTAGTAAGCAGAAGGGGACACAGAAGGGGATAATTGCCCTTCATCTGTATGTCTTTTGTAAAGGGATAGCCTAATCCGAGTCCCCAATGCCTTTGTGTGACGATTACTCTCCTGCGAGTAAACTACCTCTCCTCAATGTTCTGCATATTACCTGGTCACTCCACCTTTCTGTTTTCCCCGGAATGGCCATGGCTAGTGGGGCTTTTGTGTGGTCAGAATGTGTCAAGTACTCAAGGTGGTGCCTACACTTACATGAAGGCGCAAGATGGAGCTGAGGCTCTGACTGCAGGTCACAGTCTTCCACAGACCAAATACATTTACATACATTACATATCAAAGACCTTTACATACATTTCAGACCAAAGACCGTTACAAACATTTCAGGCATTAATGTAAGAGCAGGGAACAGATCAGGAACAGGCATGTTCACTGCAGGAAGGAATTTGATATTTCTTGTGAAGTTAGAGGTCAGAAACGGAAGGTTTTGGCTTCAATTCAGAGTACAAGGGAAGGCTTTCATCTCTGCAAATTGATATAAAACCTAACTGTCACAGATGGAAACCACCACATCTTCCCTTACAACTGCATGAATTTAATAAACAAATTTTGTTTCTACTGTCTAAAACACTATTATAGTTTGTCCACCCCTTTTTTCCCTATTATATACACCCTTACCACTTCTGCTCTCAATGATTGCGATGGCTTCTTGGAAGAACCATGCCTATTCACTGCTGTTGCCATTGATTTTACTTTCATGAAAACCTATGTGCAATAGAAAAAGCATTGCCCGCTCCTCCACCATCTTCAAAACCATGGGTGTGTATGATTTTTTTTTTTTGGCTATTGGGTCAATCTCATTGAGGGTTTCCTCTCTGACCCTCTTCAACTCAACTAAATGTAATTCACTGCCATTGACAAGACAAGACAAAACAAGACATACTGAAGTGAGCATCACCAAACATGGCTCTGACCTACTTCCTTGCTTCCCTTCTGTCACTCAGGTTACATTTCAAATGCTATGGCTTCGACTCAGATCCATTTGCTCACATGTCTAGACTCATCTTTTCCCATTATCTTCCCTTCCCAAAATTTGATTCCATAGCCATATTAAAGTGAGGTAGTTGTAAGGGACACTGTAAAGCTTCTGTTTCCTCTGACTCTGTTTGTGTGTCACCCTTTTTGGTATACAAAACAAAGAAACAAACACAAAAAGCTCTCACTGCCATTGGATTGATGCCAACACATAGTGAGCCTGTACTTCTCATCGTTTATCACGGCTCTCATCCTGCTGTATTACAATGTTCTCGTGTGGGTCCAGTGAGTCTCTCCCCATTGGTTGGTAAACCACTTGAAGACAGAAACCTGCCCTTATGTGCTGGCTTCCTGGTGTCCGGAACAATACAGACAAACAACTGTGTAGAATGACTGCCTGATAAGACAGAACATTGCGTGGACACATCCAGTTCTTTATGGGAGGAATAAGATCAAAGCATGAAAGCACTGAGTCTAAGAACTCTTTGTTCTCCTTTAAGATTTGGGGGAGCTTGAATAATTCTTTTTTATCAGTTAGAGAAAAGAGTTTGATTTTTATCCTGGACGAACC
>NW_022103896.1:78487549-78488929 GCF_000313985.2 Echinops telfairi | reverse complement strand
TAAAATGTTAAAAAAAATTAAAAAATTAAAATTAAAAAAGGAAAGAAAAAAAAAAAGAACAGTCAAGTCAACAGAGGTAATACATAAACACTGTGATATACACAATCCTGTGATCATGGGGAACCACTAGTAGATGCAGACATGGGCATGCAGTCTGAATGGGTATGAAATGGAGAGTGGGAATGTACACATTAATCTACAGGTTTGCACAGCACATTTGTACATAGCATTTGCCTTGGCAGTAATGATATGAGCATGATGGAGGCAGAGCATGCCGAGGTCGAACTTATGAAAACGTGTTAGACATAGCCAAACACCTTGAAGGACTAAGTGCCGGGGGCTGGGGCTCAGGATCATAGTCTCCGGGGATACCTGCTTTATTTGTCTCTTGAGTACAAGGGAAGCAGAGGGATTTTACTGTCTGAGCACACAAGGAGCAGCTCAGGGTCTCATGACCAAAATACCGTTGGCTTCTCAGGATTCCTGTTTCTTCCCTCTGCTGCTCACTCTCTAACCCCGTTGGGTCTATAAGTGAAGGCCCAACCTTTGAGCCAGGCTAGGCTGGATGATCTCAGATGCACTTGATGCTTTGAAAATGGGCTATCAGGAGAAAGGGTTAGATACTGTTGCTTTCTTGTGATTCTTGGATCCAGAGTTAGTTAGAGGATGCTGATGTATGGAGAGTGCATGCTCTCGGGCCTTCTTCAGGCTGGAAGAAATCAGGGCTATGTTTTGCATGAAAGTCCTTTGATGGAAAGCTGATAACCTGGATAACTCAAGATGGAAGATTAAGATATGAGATGGGTGGGCTACCAAATACCAATGGAGGACAAAATACTAAATACCATAGAAAAAAGGATATTGGTCTAAGAATTCAGCTAGATCATTTAGCCTAACAGTCCACAAAGTTGCTACTTAGATGAACTGTGACCTGGGCCTAAAAGGCTCATGAAGGTGCTACAACCGGCCTCTCTCTATCTGGAGGCAGACAGAGTGATGGAAGTTGAAAGCTATGGAAACAAGAAGTCCAGTGGACCCCGGAGCCCTAGGAACCTCAGTTTCCACTCTCTTGAGACCCAAAGAACTAGATGGTGCAACGTTACCAATGTCAAATGCACTAGGAGAGATCACACTAGAAGGTCTTGGATAGAATGGGAGAAAAATGTGGCACAAAAGTAAAAATCATCAAAATACCAAGCTTATTGGTTGGATGGCAACTGATGGAACCCCTGATAGTCTGTCCCTTAGTCATCCTGTAGATCTGGAAATGAACTCATATCCATGACCCAATTGCCAGACAAAACGTAGTTATGCCTATAAGGGGACAAATACTAATCAGGTGCATACACCTTAGGAAAAATCAACCATTTGAGACCAGAG
>NW_022103896.1:78458846-78487221 GCF_000313985.2 Echinops telfairi | reverse complement strand
GATGATGAGTTTTGTCTGTGGGTTCTGAGTGGCCAATGCAGCAAATGCTCAAGCCCAGCAGAAAAGCAGAGTGTTGTGGGAGGACGGATTGGTGTCCGTAACACGGTAAAACAAAGATGGAGAAGGCGGGCACATCTACTTTCTGCCTCATGGCAATAGATTTGGGTTGATGAGTTGGATTGCCTTTATTCGCTCTTGTATAGCAAGAGAAATTCACATGTGGCCTCCGTGCCTTTTTCGCATAGATAATCATATAATTTCATGCTGTACATTAGTTCTTGGATGACACACATGCTTGACTAATAATGGAAAGGTGGAAAGTTCAAATCCATCCAGAAGCACTTCTGAAAGGTCCCAGCCATTGAAACTCTGTGAGATGCAGTTCTGTCCTGAAACACAAGGGTCACCGTGAATCACAATCAAGTTAAGGTCGAGTGGTTCTTCTCTCTGTGAAGATACTGAGGCCTGAGCAGGTGAAGTGATTTAAATAGCTCAGCTAAACTACAGAAGGAGCTGCTCGGTGGACACACATCTTTAACCAAATCTCTGCTCTTTTTCTTTCTGCATACGAGGGCAAGTACTTCCTTTTACGTTTTGGCCTTACTGTAAAACAATTTTATTTGCAACATTTGTGTTGAATACTTCTGCTTTTGTTCCTTAGTTTGTTACTGAAAAGTCTTTCTAGTGCAGTTTATCAATATTATTTTTGAAATATTTGTTGGGATTTTCATTATACCAATACAGAAATATGTCACTCTATAATCACATTTTCCTCTAACAAATTATTTTTTCTTCTTAACTGTGTGAAAAAAATAGAGTTGCTTGCCTTTGAAGGGTAGTTTCCTTAAGTATTCACTGGCATTTTGGAACTTGTGTTTCATTTCACTGATTTATGACTCCAGGAATTAAATGATCCTTGGACTTTAACAGATGATTATCTGTAGTTATTATTTATTTTTATAGGCAAGATGTATTTGGTATTAACTCATTATAGTGAGTGTCCAGTTGGCTGAATGAATACATTCTAGAAAGATAACATTCATTTTTAATAATGATAAACCAATACTGAATTCTATGTTGTGGAATCAAGTGCTCCATAAGTGAGGTTTAATGATCAATAAGAAATGCTGCAGTGTTTCTGTGATAGTCACATTGATTAAGTTCTTTCCTGAAGCCAGGTGTGAACAACCACTTTAGGGGAGGATTTACTAAGCATCAGTTGGATATGTCTTTGTCTTACTCACACATATCTGTCAGTAGAAATAAGCACCCACATCTTTCTTGCTGTTTCTAGAGTGTCAGCACTCTGTTTTGACGTCGACATAAATAATGCTTCATTAAATGCTCTACACCGGGCATTGGCCCTGCATATTACCTGAATTAGTAACTAAAGTCAGAAAACTTCCAACTCTTTTTTAGAGAATAATTACAGTTATCCTTTACAAAACTGCGCAAGTGATTGTTGAATTTTTTTTAATTGAGGTGTAATCACATAACACAATTTTAAAGTGAACAGCCCGTGCCATTTAAATACATTCACAAGGTTGTACAACCACCTCTTCTGTACAGTTTTAAAACATTTTCATCACTTCAAAAGAAAACCATTCAGTATTACCTCTTTATTTTCTTCTGCCCTGAGCTACTGACCACCACTTATCTTCTCTCTGTGTCTTTGGCTATACTTATTCTGGATATTTAAAGTAAATGGAATCATATATATCATACAGGCCTTTTGCACTTGACTACTTTTACTCAGCATAATGTTTTCACAGTTCTTTGATATTGTGGTATGAATCAGTACTTCGTAATTAAAAAAAAAATAGCTGAATGATATCATGTGTATATATGCATATTACAACTGCCTATCCATTCACCTGTTGATGGTCATTCGAAGTGCTTCCACCATTTAGCTATTGTAAATAATGTTGATGTGAGGTATTTAGTTTATTGTACCAACCTGGCTGATAAACATATGTGGGGTTAATTGAAGGCCCAAGGGATAAATGGCTTGGTGAGCCTCGCCTTTCTAGTTCTTGGGTCTCTTGCTTTCTGATGGTCAGACCAGGGTGCAGCTGCCTCAGCCAGTTCCCTGCTTCAGCTGGCAAGGGTCACTTCCTGCAAGACATTCCCGAGGAGAAGCTGCATGGACCTACACTGATGCAGCCCTGGGTGCTGCAGCACCTGTGTGGAGTCCCTGCCAGCACTGAGATGCTTACACGTTCACTGACTCAGCTTTTCTCCTGCAGTCGGCGTCATAGTGTGTCTTTTGTGAGACGGAGGAGCACTTTGAGGATTGGTGTTGGACATACAGGTTAATGTTGGACTTGTGGGCTTGGGCAGCACTGGGTTGGGGTGTTTTCTTGATGTGCACTTAACCTTTATATAAAACTCTCTTTTATACATAAGAGTTTCTGTGGATTTGTTTCTCTACAGTACCCAGACTAATACACAATGCAATATGCCTGTACACTTTTTCCTTTAAATAGTTTGTATTTATTTTGCTGTTTGTTGTGGCTGAGAAGATACACAACAATACATACACCAACTGCACAGTTTATGCATTTATAATTCATTGGCACTGATTATATTTTTTGAATTGTGCAACTATTCTCACCATCCATTTCTGTGTTTTTCATTCCCCATTAATATCAACCAGCTGCCTCTGCAGGCAACTGTCTAAATTTTTTAGTTGCTGAGGCCAATTTGATCCCATGTAAATAGTTCTTAAAAGGGCATAATGTGCAAGGCAGATACTTTTACTAATTAAAGCAAACTATTCTTTGATGTAAGGTTAACTTTTAAGGAGCCTTTAGGGGATTGGTTTTTTGTTTATTTTTTAAGATTTAAAGCTTATCTCAGGACAAATGTTTCAAGGGTTCACCCAGCCTCCGTGACTTCGGAAGTGTGGGGTCCATGAGAATGTGAAATTCTGTTCTGTGTTCCCTGCTTTGGAGCAGGATTCTTCTATAGAATCTCTGATCGAAATGTTCAATACTGGTAGCCAAGGATTACTCAGTACTTCTGTTTTCAAAGGAAGTCACTGTTCATGGATTAGATTAGCCACATATTTACTTTCCTTCTCCTGGTTCTGATTTTCCTTCTTTCTATATCCAGGTGAATGCAGATTAATATTTGTGCTGTGAACGGCCACTTGAAAGCGTTTAAGGCTGTGGTGAATACCTGTTTGGGGGGAATATACTTCCTGTGGAATTTTGCATCGTGTGATAATCCTATCTTTGACTTCTTGATGGACCCTTAGCTGTTTTCCACAGTGGCTGAAGTATTTTACATTCCACTCATCTTGAAGGGGGACTGCAATTTCTCCACTTCCTCACAAACATGTATTATTTTTATTTTTTGATTGTAGGTTTCCTAGTAGTTGATGCCTCATTGTGGTTTTGACTTGCAGTTTCCAAATGGTTCCTGCTTTTGAGCATTTTTTCTTATGTGCTATTGACCACTTATATATTTCCTATGGAGACATGTCTATCTTTAATTTGTTGCTGAAGTGTAGGAGTTTTATGTATTCTTCTTTTAAAATCCTCACCAGATAGATGGATCTCAAATATTTCTCACATTCTGTATGCTAAATTTAATTTTCTTGATAATGTCCTCGTATGCACACGTTTTTTTTTCTCCACAAACTCCAATTTAAGAAAGTTAATTTATTTTGTTGCTATTGCTTTTGATATAACTAAGAATCCATTGCCAAATCCAAGGTCATGAAAATTAAGCCCAATTAACGTACGTTTTTAGTTTTAGACTTTAAATATAGGGCATTTGCTACTTTTTTCCCTATAACCTCATAGGATTTTACTCATTTTCATGGCTCTGACCCTTCTTCAGCAGTAAGGTTCAATGCTCATTAAGTATGTTTGAAGGGCTGAGAGAACTTAAGGCTCCGAATGCTCTATCACAATGACTTTCAGAATCGCCAAATTAAAGATAATTGGCTCAATATTGAGAGCCAGCCTGAATATTTGGAATGTGTAGGCAGTAGGTCTGTGAAAGCAAGGAATCTTAGTAATGTAGTGGGTTATGCATTGGATTATTAAATACATGGTTGGCAGTTTGAAACCACCAGATGCTCTGTGGGAGAAAGATGAGGCTTTCTACTCCCACAAACCATTACAATCTTGCAAACTCACAGGGGTTGTTCCACTCTGTTCTTACAGGGTTGCTAGGAGTCATCATCAACTCAATGGTTGATGATGAGTTTTGTTTTGTAGGTATGTGGAAATGGCTTCCCAGAATGGATAATGTACCAAAAAGTGGTTTCTATAATATGAATACTGTACGGAATAAGCACAAAAGTTCTACTTTCTGCTACTGGCTATAAAAGCCATACATGTACTGAATTAATGACGTTAAATATAGTTATATTGCTATATAACTAATTGTGGAGATAATATGAAATGCCCACCATTTATCTGTCCGTTTATCATATTGTGATGGCTTGTGTTGCTGGAAGCTATATCACTGGTATTTCTGTGAATAAGCAGGGTTCAGTGAAGCGTCCAGACTAAGAATCGATACCAAAGAAGGAATTGACTGTTCACAGGATGGACACATGGTCAGATACCCAAGGCCTAATGAATAGAACACTGTCAGAGATAACGCCAGAGGATGGTCGCTATCAAAGTGCGTGTCAGAAGTTATTCCTTCTCTCTCCATGGAATCTCAGGCTCTTCATGGTTTCTCTCATCGACTTTTCATATGTGGTCAAAACTTCCCAGAGCCAGTGTTCCAGGGGACAAGAGGTAGAAGCCATCAGCTGTGTAATGCCCTGGCGAGAAAACGAACACTACAACAACTATGCCATTTGCTCAAAATACATTCATTCACTGACTCTGCCCTCAGATCGAAGGGGAAGGGACATAGACACCAACTTCTTAGTGGTAAGCGTGTCAAATGTCTGCTGGCTAGCTTGAAGTCAATATATGATCAGTGGTTGTCAACCTTCCTGATGCCGCAGCCCTTTAATACAGTTCCTCATGTTGTGGTGACCCCCAACCATAAAATTATTTTCATTGCTACTTCATAACTGTAATTTTGCTACAGTTATGAATCTGGCAACCCCTGCGAAAGGGTCATTTGACCTCCAAAGGGGTCGCGACCCACAGGTTGAGAAACGCAGCCCTAGATCAATGATGAAGAAGGCCTACTCTAAAAGATCTTACACTCGAGTTGAAAACTTAGGAAAATGATTGTCTAAAATATAACTAAATGTGTGAAGGACAGGAAACAATAAAATACTCTTAGATGAGTGTAAAGAATTTATATATAAAGAAAATTTTAAAAACAGTCACTACCTCTCGCTCCTGTTTCCTTTATTATATATTGCTGTGGCTTTCCATTTGGGCTCACCTATAGCCCATGATGTGCATTGTGATGTAGAATACCCCAGCACAACAGCCCCACATATAGATTCAAACACATAGCTAATGGAAAACTTGCTTAAAGTTAGTTACTTTGTCTCTCTGGGTAAAGTTCTATTCTGTTCTTTACTTTTTACAAACGCAGGTTCTTGTCCAGTGAAGTGCTTTAACAAACCCCTGAACACAAACAAACCAAAAAACAAACTCAATGCCGTTGCGTTGACTGCAACTCATAGTGACCCGAGAGGACAGCCCAGAACTGCCTGTGGGTTTCCTAGACTGTAACTCTTCATCGAGTAGAAAGCCTTATCTTTCTCAGGGGAAGTGGCTGGTGGTTTCGAACCGCTGATCCTATGGTTAGCAGCCCAATACTTAACCAACTATACTACCAGGGCTCCTCAAAGCACTGGTGAAATAATAACTGTTTTAGAAGGGGCAGAAAACAAAGCTTCACCATAAATTACTGTTAAAATGTTTTTTTCTATTAGAAGATCTGGATTTAGATCATAACAGGGGAACGTAAAAGAACTTTTTCATACCAATACTTTGCCCAGTGGCTTTTCTGACTAACCATGTTTTTTTCAATATCTTTTGATATATGTCATTTGATTCTCTGCCAATGATGTCTCTGCTAATTTTGAGCTCATCTAATAACACATTAGGGAGAAGTAACCATAAAACGTTGTTAGCTTCAGTGAACGGTGAAAATACCAGTCCGTTCTTATAGAAGGCATCACATTTTATGATAATAAGGTAAGTATATTTTTTCTCGTTTGTGAAGAAACCATTAATGCCTTTTTCAAAATAGAAAAATTTAGGGTACAATATTACCATGAAATGAATTAGATGGGTAGGAAAGAGGGAACCGATTACATGGAACTGTGTGTGACCTCCTCCCTGGGGGACAGACAACCAAAAAGTGGGTGAAGGGAGACGTCGGACAGGGCAAGATATGACAAAATACCCATTTATAAACTATCAAGGGCTCATGAGGGAGGGGGGAGTGGGGAGGGAGGGAAAAATGAGGACCTAACGTCGGGGGTTTAAGTGGAGAGAAAATGTTTTGAGAAACGATGTACAAATGCGCTTTACACAATTGATGTGTGTATGGATTGGGATAACAGTTGTATGAGCCCCTAATAAAATGTTAAAAAAAATGAATTAGAATATTATATTAGTATGGCAATTATAAAATGAAGAGTCATTCTGTAGCTATTCCTTGAACAAGTAGTTGCGTAGCATATTATATGCAACAGTGAACAGAACAATGTTATTAGCCCTCATAAAAGTTGTATTATACAAGCACACATAGAAGAAAGCAAGTAAACAGACAAAGAAAATAAGTGTGAGCTATAATAAGGGCGATGAAAGAAACATGCATTTAAATAAAGTCCCTTATGTATGTTAAGAAATTTCAAATAGAATGTGGAAAATATTGAATAATTTCAGTAGTATAAAATACTAACAAAATTCTGCTCAACATGATTAAGAAACTATTGAAATTTTACATCTTCAAGGATTAGGTAGAATTGCAGACCACAATCAAAAGAGGATGTGGACCCAGGGGTATTGTTGCTCTTGCTAGATAAATTTTGTCAAAAAAAAATAATTCCAGAAAGATATATATCTGTGTTTTATTGAATACATTTCTGGATCATAAAATCATGGATGGCTTTGTGAAGAATGGAGTTCCAGAGAAATAAATGGTGCTCACGTGGCATATGCAAACAGATCAAGATGGAAGGCCTGTGACAGGGCTGTGTCCTTAAGGATTCCTTAATTAGTCTGTAACCTGAGCCAGCAATCTGAGAAGCTGGGCTATATAAAGATGGAGGCATCGGGATGGGAGGAACACTCATGAACAGATTGATTTGTGGACAACATAAATTTGCTTCCTGAAAATGAAGACAACTTCAGGCACTTGATTCATATCCGAAACTGTATCTTTTAGTGTGCATTGCACCGGAACATGTACAACATGAAAATCTTTGCAACTGGACTGATAAATAACATCTTAGTAAATGGAGAAGAACAGGATGTTGACACTGATTTTATTCTACTTGAATCACCAATTGATACCCTTGAAAGCAACACTGATTCCTTTCCAACTTCGTTATTGTAGCATTTGATGGAGACAACCCCTTTTATCCCTAATCTATCTACCTGTCAGCTAGATTGATCCATCGATCGATAGAGATATAGATTGTACCTTTAGTCTAATAGGAAGCTGTTCATGTATTGAAGCAGAAGAGAACAAGGTCCAGTTTGTTTCTGGAGTTCGATTTGACTGCCTTGTGAAGGTTGAACGTCCTAAACGCAAATATTTGCTTCCATTGAGTTGATTTTGACTCTTCACCACCAAGTGTAGGTTGAATCTTAGCGGAGCAAAATTGGAAGTAAGGCAATGGCTGATATTAGAATGTTGAAGAATTACATATTGAATTTCTAAGTTGAGCATTTTTCATGGAATGCGTTTCTTTTTCTTGTTAAATTACACATGAAAATCTGGAGACACTTAACAGTTATTTTGTTTTGTTTTACTTTGCCTAGCCTGTCATGCAAATAGTGATCAATTTGCAAAATGAAATTCACATTTTTTTTAAGCAACATGTGCATGATTTTCACTTTAAGTACAGATGCTTCAATGTGAATATAAAGAAACTACTAATAGATGGAAGATGCAAGGCAGGCTGGTTACTTTATATCACAAGAGTGAGTGGTGGGGGTGAGAGGTGGGAGGGCAAGTATTTTCCTAAAGAAAAAGTTTTAAAATGTAATAGCTGAGGTCTTATCCATTTATTTGTTAAAATCCACCTGAGGTAGAACAAAGTGATAGATTTGTATTATATTTTATGTGCTACCCATTAAAGTGTTACATTTTTATTTATCTAGAAGTTGCAACTCTGTATTTCAGTGCTATTAGATTACCCTGGGAATCACTATCAGCTGCATCAAGGTCTCGGTGTTATTTTAAAATCCACAGGACATACAGACAGCTCACTTGCTAGCTATAAATCTTTTACATACAAGCTACAAATTTGGCAGTGGAAACGTTGAAATACTTATTCACTTATTAATTCAATAGACATTAATTCTCCTTTAAGCACTCGAATGATTCCTAGAGGGTTAACTAAAAAATTCAAACTCGGTAGGCCTTCTTTTATTTAAAGCACATTATTTATCACTTTAATTTTATGGTGATTAGTATGTCTATATTATTGACATCTGGGTTCCGATTGCAGCTTAGCTAGTAAACACTACTGCTGAGTCTGGTTGAAATAATACAACTCTTCATGTAGAAGGAACCTTGGCATTCTCTAAGCAAATCCCTCCTTTACAGATTAATCTGTGAAAGAAGCTGTTGGTGACACTTGTTATGTCAGAGCATCAAAACTATTTAAATTCACCAAATAAATGCTCTCCCTTGATAATTTGGTAAAAACAACTTTATCCAGAGCTTTTTCATTTCTAAAGGAGAATTGTCCAATTTGATGTTTGGTTTCTTTTGTATTAAGGCCTAAAAGTGCCTTTTTATAATGCAATGCAGGAGCCAGAGCAAAACGAAGCCGCTTCTTTTGTCAGGAATTGCTTGGCTTTCCTTCACTGGCAGTGACACTGAGGCCCCTGAAGTTCATCATGCTGCCCTTTCCCTTGGCACCCAGATCCTGAACGAGATCCTGACCACAGTCAAGGACACTTTCTCTCTTTATGTTGTAATATTGTTTCTGATCTACTGCTTTCTCTCTTATGTTCTTTGTGTGTGTGTGTGTGTGTGCTTTCATTGTAAGCCACCTTCAAATTCCATTGAGCTATTGCATAATAAATTATTAAAAGATAAATGCTTAATGCCAAAGTCAAGGCTCCCAATTTAACCTTCAGTCCATTCTATCATGTTTGTGTTAGGTTTCTGGGACAGTTTGCCTCAATGCTAGCTTCTCCACCATAAAAGACTTTGTGCAGCAGAAGCACTTTTGAAAATCCAAGTAACTTTTATGAGGGAAAGGGAAGTTTTGGGTAATATAGCCTCAGATAGTAAACACTATCTCTGGAATGTTTGCAAGGCCGGAAGTTCACAATCCCAAAAATGAACGCATCGGGGGAAGTGCAAAAAATGGAGAAATAGGCAGAAAGGTGTCTAATGTGTGCCTGGTTTCTTTCCAAACCCTTTATTGTGACATGGCCATCTCAGCTTTTTTTTAGTATAGGCATTCGGGGGAGACAACCCCTTTGTTCCTAATCTTTCTACCTTTCATTTAGGGAAGCATTCATATGTCTCGTTTGTGTAAAAGGGATATGGATCAAATGAGGTACAAATCTAAACTAAGCAATTGCACATACCAACTCTTAGCAAAACTAACTAAATAAGCGGGGTTACACCCCCCAAAACAAAAACAAAAATAGAAAATAGCTTTGCTGGGTGGAGCTTTCCTAGTATTCATGTTTCCCACTCAGTGAGCATCAAGAGGAAATATCTCTGAGTTAGTGCACCAGTGGCATCGCCTGGGAAGGGTCTTTCTGTTCACAGTGAATTTTTTCCTACAAGCCATTTCACTCAAACCTCATTTTTTTTGTGATGGCTGATTTACAAGAACAGCATGCAGCTGTGAAATTTGTTTCCGGCTCAGGAAAAATGCCACAGAAACCATTGTGATGTTGAACACAGCCTACAAGAACAGGGCAATGGGTAAAAACTCAAGTGTATGAGTGATTTTCTCATTTCAAAAAATGGAAATGTCGATTGATGACAAATCTTGTTTTAGACATCTCTCAACTTTCCGAACAGAAGAAAAGTTGGCAAAATGCATGCAATTGTGCTGGAAGACCTAGAGCAGACCATTGATGAAATGGGGGTTATCTGGACTATCTTGGAGCTCAGTTCAGCAAATTTTAATGAAAGATTTCAGTATGAGAATGGTCCCTGCAAAATTTTGCCTCGGGTTCTGATTGACCAGGAAAAAGAGCATGGAGCTCTTTGAATGAACAGCTCCGAAGCAACCCAGACTCCCCCCCCCCCCAAGGTTATTACTAGTAATGAGGCATGCTGCTGTTCTAACAACCCCCGAAACAAACATAAAGCAAGCCGGTGAAAGATGCCATTGTCACCTTGCCCAAAACAAGCTCATCAAGTGAAATCAAAGATCAACATGATGCTTTCTTTTTTTGATGTGAGGGGGATAGTGCATTTGGGGTTTCTTGCACCAGGTCACACCAGGTCAAGATTTCTATTCAGAGGGTCTGGAAAGATAGCATAACAGTGTGTAACACAAAAGGCCTGATTTGTGGCAGATGGGGGAATGGTTTCGCCACCATGACAATGCACCTGCTCACAAAGCCATCTCTGTGTGCCTATTTTTGGCGAAAAACAGCATGGCTCTCTTTCTCACCCCGCACCTTATTCACCTAAACTTGCTCCTTCTTTCTGTTTCTGTGAACGAAGAGGGACATGAAAGGACAGCAATTTGAAGATGGGGGAGGGGTGAAGAAAATAAACAAGTGAGGTGCTGTCAGCCATCCAAATAAATGAGTTTGGAAAATGTTTCCAAGACTGGAATCCCAGCTTTGCCAAATGTATTCATTGTCATGGAGAGTACTTTGAAAGTGATAAGGTTGTTTTGTAAAAATAAATAAATGAAAATTGAATACATAGCAATGAAAAAACATCTGTATTTTGGGGGCACCCCCATGTGTATAGGCAGATCAGTGATGACCCTTTTTATTTTGCTGGTTTAGTTTGCATTTTGCCCATATACTCAAATTAAATTTCTGATCGACTTGCATATCCTTCTGAATATAGGCTAGATCCAGAAAGCCCAATGTAGTAAAAAACTTTTTCCCGATTTCAAAAGTGTGTGATAACTTGTACCCTCAGCATGGGAAGGCTTTCACCCAGCCACCGGGCATCAGGCTGCCTCCCAGTGCTGAGGCCTCAGACTCCCACACAAAGGGATTTCCAAGCACTGGTTGTTTCTGAGCCGGTGACACGGAATCACAGGGCTTCTCTCTCACTGGTGTGCTGAGTGGAGAAGGGTTATCACAACAGCCGTAGCCAGCATGGAACAGCTGCCTGCGCTCTTTGTAATGCTACTTGAAAAGAATATATTAATTATGCAGAACCTTGGCCTGTGCCATCAGTCGCAGGAAGAGCTGTCCTAGAGAGATTATGATTCCCTTCTTAGAATCCAGTGGGTTCATGGTCAGTGTTAGAAGAATGGAGCTAGCCATATATTAATATAACTAGTGAAAACAATAATATTTAGGGGAAAATTTGGCATAATATACTCTTAGGAAGATTATGTGATGAAAAATATGAGCACAGAATATTATTTTGTAGTTGTCTTACATATATCCCTTGTTATTATTTTGTTAAATCCAAACAATATAAATTATTAATAGTTTAGAATATTATCCTCAAGAGTCTACTTGAGTATATACATTTGTGCCCATCTGCCTGCATTTAAATTGTAGCTCTGTGACATGATTTCTGGATCTTCATCACCAGTTTGCTTAACCTCACTTTGCCTGTATTGGAAGACCCCCATAGACTGACATAGTGGCTGCAACAATTATAAGAATGGCGCAGGATTGGACAGTGTATGTTCTTTTGTCTGAACTTATTCAATTGCACCCAGTGACAATAACAACACAAATATGGCAGGGAGCCCAGATGATGGCTTAACTTGGCTGTTCACCAACAAATTTGTTGCTTTGAATCCACCCAACTGGTCAGCAGGAGAAAGGCCTGGCCACCTGCTCCCATAGAGATGACAGCCTTGACAAACCCCGTGGTGCTATTCTACCTGGTCTTCTGAGACGGCAATGTCTGACATTGACTTCAGAGTCCAACGGCAGCACAGAATGGGCACAGAAAGTTCAATTCTTGAGGGAATGGTTTTTAAATGTTTGTTAAATGACATGATGTTCTAAAAGACACCAGAAAAATAATAATAGAAATTTGGAGACCTGGAGTGTCTTTTTATCACGAGAATAATGTTTTATTAGGAACACTTTCAATTTGTGTGAAAATATGGCTAGAGACTTAAATATTGATGACTTTCTGCCAGGTAACGGTATATGAGAATGGCCATTATCAATGATCACCATGGTTACAGACAGCAAGTATTATTATTGTTCTCATTTGACAGATGAAGAGGTGAGACATTGTTGCAGGCACTACAGCAGTCTATATGAGTCTTTGTCCCACCCCGCCCTACCGATCCTCTGCTTTATCAAACACAATATCCTTCTCTAGGGACTAATCCTTTAAAATAACATATCAAAGTTCATGAGTGAAATCTTGACTTCTTTATTTGTACTGAACATTCTGGCTTTGTTTGGTTTTTCTATAATCCATAATACTTTCAACACTCTTCAACAACACTATAATTAATATCTATCAACCCTCCAGTCTACCTCATTCATGGTCAAGTTTTCACATGCTTGTGAGACAAATGAAAATGCCATGGCCTGAGTCAGGCACACTTTCGTCTCCAAATAAATATCTATTTTTGGGGATAGTTTTATTGGTATATAATTTTTATATAATAATCAGTTATTTACTCAGTCATATAAAGAGTTGTTCAAGAATCAGCACAATCAATTTCAGAACATTTTCATTTCATACTCAGTGTTGTCATTCCCTGTCATCCCCCCACCCGGCCTCCCCTGCCATGCCTGTAGGTAATTATTAATCCAGTTATTTTACATAGAGATATGGATTACATATCCTGGATTTCATATCCAGAAAATCATATAAAACAAAACAAACAAACAAACATCAATGACAAAATAAACAGAGAAAAGTCTCAATACAAAAGAAACCATAAAATATTAAAAACTCAAAGAACTTTAAAATGGGTGCAAAGGGAGATATATTATAACCTGACTGCATGTATCATAATTGACTTCCAACGTTCTCTGGATTATGGTCAGATGGCAGTCACAGAGGTTTAGTCTATATAGGAACCCTGCAAATGGGTTTTGTTTTTCCACTGTCATCTACCGTTTTCTGCAAATGGACTTTTCAGAATTTAAGCTCGGACATTGCTCCATCCTTTGGATTTGGATTATTATTATTATTTGAAATCCTTGGCTCACACAGCCTGGAGTGTTTTTTCCTTGTGGATCAAGTTGATACCTCACTTTAAGTGACTGTTTGCCTGAAGATAAGCATTTCAGCCCCCAGATTCTAGTCTTTCTGATAGTTAGGCACCACCGTTATCCACAGTTTGTTATGGCCCGCCTAGAAATGTCTTCTGGAAGTCTCTGATTTCAGCCAAGATCGATCTGCTGTCAGCAATGATATTTTTCCTTCCAAATCCTATTCTGAACCCTCCTTGAATTTTTGGCAGGTTGCGGCTGATGTACTGTTGCAACAACCATTTTTGAATGATCTTTAGCAAAATTTTCCTGGTGTGTGATATGAAAGATATTTTTAGATTGTTTTCACATTCTTTTGGTTGCCATTCTTTGAAAAGGGTCCAACTATGGATTTCTTGGCCAAGGGGTTATCTTGGCCAAGGGGTTGTCTTCCAAATTTCTTGGCATTGGTTAGTTGGAACATCTACATGAGAATTCCATCTGTTTGTGAAGCCTTGCTTTGCACCAGCATCCTCAGGGCAGCCTGAGCTTTGAATTTCAATAGCACCAGCTCTCGATGATGTGCTGTCTCTTGAAATGGTTGAAGTTCACCATTTCTTTTTGGTTCTGTAACTGTATTCCTTCTGTCTTCTTTCGACGCTTCCTGTCATGTTCAATATATGGCCATGGGGCTCTTGAATATTTCAAGGCAGCCTTGCGTTTTTCTTCGGTTCTTTCACCTTGAGGAATGCTGACCCTTATTCTTCCCTTCTGGTTTTCTAACTCTATGTCTTACATGCTTTATTGTAGTACTTTGCCTTCTTGAGTAGCTCTTTGATTTTTTTCAGTGTAGTTGTTATTCCTCATCATTTCTTCCACTTGCCAAGCCATTCTTTGGAGGCATGATCCAAACTTTGGATCAGCTGGGAGTATGTTGGCCATTTGTGCTACGCAAGAAAGACAGTGTCCTTATGATCAATGCATAATTAATAACTGTGTTACTTGGCATTTTAAAAATTAATGGTACTGACAGTAGATAACTATTTCAGCAAGTAGAAGATTATAAAGATAATATGGCAAAGGTATTACATCTTGAAATAAAAGTTTGGTTTAATTGTTGAGATTGAGAAATAAATCTGGTCATCAAGTTGATGTGTGGAGGGAAATTTAGTGGCTCCTGGGCCAATGTATTGCTTGAGCTGAAAATCAAGTGAGTAAAACAAAATTTCCAGATGAACTTACAGGAATATATAATGCCAATTAACCCAAAGTCCAAGACTTTTATTTAGAAGACTTGATGAAATATGAGTCGAAAAATGAGTACCATTATTTTTGTAAATAACACAATACACACAAATAATATGCCCTCCCATATTATGCTTGCCATAATGCGCTAATGAAAATAGTGCATATGGTGTCGTGTGGTTAACAAAGCACATAATGGATGTTTGGTGTATGTGTAGAAATGTGGTAACAGATGTATAGCTAAATTCATTTCTAGATGTCTATACAACTCACTTGTCTGATATTTCATATTTGCAATTATAGTAAAAAATCTACTAAATGACTATTTTGTGCATTACCAACATGTATTTGACAGTGTCAAATATTAAGGCAGAGTCTGATTAAAGCATGCTAGAACCATAAACATTGACAACCTGGGATGCCTCCTCCTCTGCTTACTCATTTGAATGAGCTCTGTTATGTGTGTGTGTGTTTTGTGTGTGTGTGTGAATTCAAGTATTCAGCAAAGAACATTTGGGCTGTCTACTAGTATTACAAACTCAATACCTGAATTTAACGTGTACTTTCCCACTGGCAATTTCACCATGTCCTACAAACCTTCACTTAGGCAAACTTATGATCTAAAGAAAGGAAAATATAGTGGGAGCTTCAAGTTTGTGGAAAAATGGAATGCAAATATTATAGAATTGTTCCACAAATGTTTGAAGCCCCTTTATATACATGCTTGTGTACATATGTGTGAGTGTCTTGTATCCATGATATAACTTCTTTTTTAAGCAATATCAACTAATTACATAAAAGAGAGTCATTATGAAGGGAAATGAAAAACCCCATTTATATAATTTTGTTATCTAAATATTCACTTATTTATTTCCTCAATAATTTTTTCAATATCCTTACATAGGGCTACATAATTATTCTGCTAAAACTATAATTGTACTGGTCTGATAAATGTCCTTTGTTGCTTGGGTGGAAGGCAAATTCAGTATCAAAGTCATTATTGCAAGAAGGAAATGTATTCAGTATGATAAAGAAATACTGAGCTTTGCATCCTCTTAATATAACTAATATCTTGTTCATTAGCATACAGTGAGCAAAAGTTGCTTTTAGTGGGCATTGAAAATGAATGTCACTGAATACATACATTAAAACTTTGGGGTATTTGTTAATAATATAGGCAGTATTTTTGGATATTTGTTATGTTACTATTAAATTAATATCCATGTTAGTATTATTATGGAAAATGTTTGCCAGATTGTGCTTATGTGGATGTCAAAGACATTTTAAATTTAAAGTTATAAATATTTTTGTTTATAAAACTTATAACATACTTTTGTATGGAAATACTATGCAGTTTACACCTATTTTGCTTGAATGTAATCCAATGGTTGATGTATCAGAGTTTACTTTCCCTGTGTGACCCCTGGAACTGGAGTTCCCATTGGTGATTTGCTAGGATGTGCACAAGAAGATAGGCAAAGGCATTTGCTGGCCTTCCTGGTTGGGGTTGCTGGATCAGCAGACAGGGCACTACAATATGTCTCTTCAAAATGGGTTAAACTCAACATTCACATTCACAGAATAGCATGAATTATCCTTCTTAAGACAGATCATAAAACACAGGGTCAGCCGGCAAGAGGGGAGGCTATTGATTCAAGTCCAAAGAACCAGATGGAGGGTCCAGACCAGCAAGCAATGACGTCTTCCCACTCAATAAAACACGACCATAGAGTTGTTTCTGAATCTTAGTGACCCTTCAAGACAGAATAGATGTGCCCTGGGAGTTTCTGAGACTGTAACTCTTTACGGAAGTACAAAGCCTTGTCTTTCTCTCATGGAGCAGCTGGTTTTGAACTGCTGATCTTGGTAATCAGCAGCTCAAGGTGCAACCCACTAGCCACCAGGGTTCAGACTCAAACAGGACATAGGCCACATTTATTAGGAAGTTTCTTTCCTGCTGCATAAGGACTGTGACCTGCGGGAGGGGGCTGCCTTTCACCCTGTTCTTCCCACGAGGGCTGGTTGCTCACATCAGTTTCTATCACGGTGCTGATTGCTGTGCATCAGATCACATCAGGGGATGTTACTGCCAAACAACTGAGAATTCCGGCCGTGGTTATTTGACAAAAATTCTAAGTATCATAGAAAGACAGTTGGAAGAAGGGATTATCACAAAACTTGTGAACATGTAACCTTGCAAAATCCATTTCATTTCTCCCTGAATTATGATTTCTCCATAAGTTACTCATTAATAATCATTAAGAGTGATCGTGGAGGACAGGGCAAAACTAAGGCTATAAATCTTTATGGGAGCAGAGAGCTTCTTTATGGTGCGGCTGATGGATTTGAGCCACTTACCTTATACTATACCACTGGGAGTCCTTTATGGCACCATCCCTGGCTACAGGAGGCTTTAGAAAATAAGAAAGAAAAAGGCGCTCTACATCCTATCAGATTACTTTATCTTATATGGTCTCAATTTTATTTAATCATCTTATTGGGGGCTCATACAACTCATCACAATCCATCCATCCATCCATTGTGTCAAGCACATTTGTACATATGCTGCCATCATCGTTTTCAAAGCATTTTCTTTCTACTTGAGTCCTTGATATCAGGTCCTCATTTTCTCCCTCCTTCCCCTTCCCTCTCTCCTTCTCTCATGAACCCTTGATAATTTATAAATTATTATTATTTTTCATGTCTTGCATTGTCTGATGTCTCCCTTTACCCCCTTGTCTGTTGTCCATCCCCCTGGGAGGGAGTTATAGGTAGGTCATTGTGATCAGTTCCCCTTTTCTCCCCCCAGCTTCCCCTTAATCTCCTGATATCGCTACTCTCAATATTATCTGTCCTTTATTCCCTGTGTTTCCAGCTTTCTTCCCCTTAATCTCCTGATATCGCTACTCTCAATATTATCTGTCCTTTATTCCCTGTGTTTCCAGCTTTCATCTGTACCCATGCACATGATCTGGTGTAGCCAGATTTATAAGGTAGAATTAGGGTCATGATAGTGAGGGGTGGGGGTGGGGAGGAAGCATTAAAGAACCAGAGGAAAGCTGTTTCATCCTTGCTACACTGCACCCTGACTGGCCCGTCTTCTCCCCATGACTCTTCTGTAAGGGGCTGACCAATTGCTTACAGATTGGCTTTGGGCCTCCATTCCACACTCTTCCCCACCTCCCCCACTTCACATTATGAATTTTTGCTCTGGGTCTTTGATGCCTGATACCTGATCCCATCGACACCTCAAGATCACCCAGGCTGGTGTGCTTCTTCCATGTGGGCTTTGTTGCTTCTGAGCTAGATAGCCTCTTGTTTACCTTCAAGTCATTAAGACCCCAGATGCTATCTATATCTTTTGATAGTCTGGCACCACCAGCTTTCTTCACCCATTTTCTTCTGCACCCGCTTTGTCTTCAGTGATCGTGTCAGGAAGGTGAGCACCTCATAGTGGTAGATTATTAGAACAAAGTGTTCTTGTGTTGAGGGAGTACTTAAGTAGAGGCCTAATGTCCATCTGCTTCCTTAATACTAAAGCTATAAGTATATGTACATAGATCTATTTCCCCATCATCATATATAAATATATTTACATATGTACATGCCTATATTTAGACCTCTGTAAATGCCCTTTACCTCCTAGTTCTTTCCTCTATTTCCTTTTACTTTCCTCTTGTCCCACTATCATGTTCAGCCTTCATTTGGGTTTCAGTGATTCCTCTCGGTTACATTGCCCTTAATCAAGCCCTACCAGACACCCTATACTCTCCTCGCCATCGATTTTCGGTCACTTGTTCCCTTGTTCCTGGGTTTGTTAACACCCACTTCATTTCCCCTGCCTCCCCCTCTCCCATGCCCCCACCATCCCCGACAGTTGTCCCATTGTTTTCTCTTCTGGCTTGTTTATCCCGCCTAGTCCATCCAGATAGACATGCAGAGACAACAATATGCACAAACACAAGACTGAGCACAACAAAGCAACAATATAAAATAAAACAATAGCTACAACAACAACAACAAAGCCAAGGACAAATAAAAGGAAAGCCTATAAATAGTTCAAGGTCTATTTGTTGTCCTTTACTAGTGTTTTCCAGTTAAGTCTGATGTGGCGCCACAGTCCATTTTTGGTGTTCCATGGGGACTTCATTGCTCTGCTCCCCTTGCCGCTATGTTGCATGCCCCCAGCATCTCACCTCGGTGTGGTGGGGTCAGGGTGGGCACAGAATCCCACCGTGTGTCTCCAGTGTTTTCCCCCATGGTGCTATGGGTCAGTGAGGAACGCCGTGTCTCGTGTGGGGATGGCCCTATGGTCCTCTCTGCTTTGGTTGCTCTGAGTAGCAATATTGTCCTCAGGGCATGGTGGGCCAGGATGTGCTTCACTCTTTTTTCCCTCCCCCACTTCATTTGTTCCTGTGCACTCTGATCAGACACAGCCCTCTCCTTAAGCTGTAGCTTCAGTGCTGTCCTCGGAAATGAATTCTTCTCGGGGTACGGGAAGCTGTCCACTTAGTTGGTAATGGGGCTGGCCCCTCAGGACATGGTCTCAATCTTAACTGGGAAACTACTCATCATGAAGCAATTCTGCTTCCTCCTATAGCTACTAGTGGGCTTTTCTCTCCGCTATCTGGAGGGACCTCAAGGGCCATGGAGACTGTTCGTCTGGGGAGATCTTCCTCTGCCTTCCTACTTGCTGTGGTCCCATAGGCACAGCATCATGGGTTGCAGAGTGAATGTATTAGCTGTAAAAATAATCTTGGAGAGTCAACCACTTGAACCTATTGTTTAATATTAACTCTCCTATGTTCGGGGATTGAGATTTCTCATTTTCTGGACAGTGAGGCAGATCGATGACTTGAGAGTTTGTACCAAGAGGAAGAACAAGAGTCAGTCAGTCTTGTGTTACTTCATTGAAAATCAATTCAAATCAACAGTGAGCTCCATAGAGGGGAGCATCGTGAATCTTTGGCTGGCTTGCTTTGGGCATGTCATCAGGAAAGAACAATTGCTAGATGCGTACATCACGTTCCATAAAGCGGAGGGTCAGCAGAATGAGGGGCACTGTCCAGGGGATGGACTGATCAGGTGGCTGCAGCAATGGGATCAAACATACTCACAATTGTGACAACAGTATAGGTTACACAGCAGCTTGACCTGAGTGGGAGTGAACTGGAGGGAACGACCAGCGGCAGCCATCCCCTGCTGTGAGGCCTGCTGTGGGCAAAGAAATAGAGTCCCAGTGTGCAGCTCTGCATGACACACTGTGCGGGGGGGATCTGCGGCGGGTCAGTCTTGGATCTCTTGGTGAACAGTTGCCTGCTGTACAAAAGAAAGAACGAAAAAAGTGAACCGTACAATAGGATTAGTTTAAGAGTCACTTTGAGAGCAGCTATGTACATTCTGGGTTAGAAATATTAGCCTGGGGATTTTAATGCAATTACAATTTATATTTTACTTTCTGCAAAGAAACAGGTTTTCGTTGACATTAGTGATCTGAAATGATTTCTGCATTCCCCAGGCTGCCAAAGCCTACATTTGATAGATAGCCTGGATTCTCCTTCTATTTGCATACTGGTGTTTATCATTCATTATCATGCATTCATTCAGCTGTTATCCCGTTCGTTTTCATTGGTGTTTGAGTGTTATATGATCTGTTTCAGAGGCACCACTGTGTATGTTATATGCTATTACTGTACATATGCTATGAATTATTTTACTATACTTTGCCCACTTTAATTGGTCACTTCATGAGGGTAGTAGTTCTATCTTAATAATTTTTGCATTTAGCATTAATCAGTTTTTAACACAAAGTAAGTACACCATAAATAATACACTATTTATTTATTTTTAAAAATAATACATTATTGAATACACTTTCTACTCTTCGGAAGACATTTTTGTAGCATATGTATCATTTCCCCCCTTTATTAAATGTTGATTGTAAGTTTCCTGTGGTTAATATTACTGGATTTAAAACAATAACAAATATAAAAATTTAATAATAAAATATTTCAACTTATCTCACGTCTTAATTATTATTTTCGTAGGCATTTTCAGGTGCTTGAGTAACCTTAAATTTAAAGCTACAGTTGGGTTTTTAGAGGAAGTGAGTGCACAAAAGGAACTAGAGTAGAAGGAGGGCAATTGAAGCTTAATCTAAGATGTATAAGAGTTGAAGTTGCAGTCACATAGAGCTGGTTATACTTCGAAAAGTAAATGGAAACCATGCACATATTGATTTCCTTTATGAAATAATAGGCAATTGTGGTAGTCTAGGTACATTAGAGAAACAAGTCCACAGAAAATCATATGTATATAAGAGAGAGTTTTATATAAAGGGTAAATATACATTAAGATAGCATCCCAATCCAATGCTGTTCAATCCCATAAGTCCAACATTAGCCTGTAAGTCCAACACTGATCTACAAAGTCCTCCTCAGTCTTACAAAATACACACAGTGATGCCCACTTCAGGAGGAAAGCTGAATCAGTGAATGTGTAAGCATCTCAGTGCTGGCAGGGGTCTCCACACGGCTGCTGCAGCACCCAGGGCTGCATCTGGGTAGGTCCATGTGGCTTGTCCTCTGGGATGTCTTGCAGGAAGTGAGCCTTGCCAGCTGAAGCAGGGAACTGGCTAAGGCAGCTGCACCCTGGTCCGACCATCAGAAAGCAAGAGACCCGAGAACTAGAAAGGCAAGGCTCAAGGAGCCATTTATCTCTCGGCCCTTCAATTAACCCCACATGTGTTTATCGGCCAACTTGGCACAATAACCCTTAACTATCTCAGCAATGTATATATCAAAAGATGTAGACATCTGGAAGTCTTTCGGCAAACCAACTTCAAAAGTTTGTAAACAGTAAAAAATTGTTATAAGTTCTATTTTTTCCAAGGTAGTATATATTTTTAATATATTATATATAGTTAGGTAGCTGGAAAGGGAATTCAAGGTTATCTAACCCAAGATGAAAAGGAGAGTTCTTTTCAAGAACTATGAAGGATCCTAGTTTGTATCAGACTTGCAAAGTAACAAGTTAGTCGCCACAGTTTTATAGACACTGGTGGAAGGCACAAAACTCTTGGGTCAGAGATGAAGACCGCTTATTACACATAACAACAGAAGTAGCCAGTGCACTATCATTTGAGCATCAGCCCCATAAGACCCAGTTTCCACAGTGCACATGAAGGGGGGGGGTCTGACAGATGCACACACAGTGTGTTACATTATCGTAGAAGAAGCTGATATTAGGGACTCAGACTTCTTGTAAATGGCCAGAAATCCTGCATTCTCTTTCCTCTGGCAGGAGATTTGTCTTTATTAAACTGAAAGGCATGCCTGTTTCTTGCCCTGGATTGAGACACTATGTCTGTTTTCCAAGTTTCTTAGTCGTACAAACATCTTTGAAAAGAAGCCCAGTCTGGTGTCAGACTTGCAAAGTAAGTCTGAGAGCACAGAGAAGTCAGTGCTCACTGTCAAGAGGTACAGGACTACAAGAGGTCTGCGGGGCAGCACTGTTTACCAATAGAGATAAGTTACTGACTACCTAGTTGTCTGCAAACCTCAGGCTCTGTAGACACCCCCATATCCTCTGCAAACCCTTTCTATCCAGCAGCATGTATACATTCTGCATTTCTGGAATATTCACACCTTCCCAATTTGAGAAATAACTTTGAAATATTCATGACAAAATGTAGGGAGTCAGTATAGTAAATGTCATTGCTTAAAAACATAGGGCATTTTGCTGCCTCTCTTGTGTATAGACCTTTTTGACTTCGCACTTTCAGCCGCCGCTGGATTTGGTCAGGCAACTGGCTGAACAGTGGAAGCAGCGGTGTCCATGAAGGAGATGGGACTGTACTGGCAATAAGCCTTAATATAAGGCAAGTTCAGCACCAAAGAGGAGCCTCCTATCTTTGTAATAAGAAAAATAATATATTTTTGCCAGTTTCAATGTACAGACTGCATTGCATTGGACCACTCTCCTGCCTGAGACCGCTTTAGAGCATTAAAGAGCAGAGATGCCACATTGAGGACGACACCTGACCCAAGCCATGCTACTTTCAATCGCTTCGTGTATGTGTAAAAACTGGACAGTGGATGAGGAAGACTTGATACAATTGAATTACGGTATAGGAACATGATGCTGAAAATAGCATGTACTGCCAGAAGAACAAACACATCTGTCTTGGAGGGAGGACAGGCAGAATACTCCTTAGAAATCAGGATGATGAGCCTCAGATGCTTTGGACATGCTATGAGGAAATACCAGTCCCTGGGAAAGGACATCATGCTCGGTGCAATCGAAGGTCATTGGAAAATAACGGAGACTCTGCACGAGGTGCACTGCCACAGTGGCTGCCACGGTGAGCGCCAACGTGACAAGGAAACAGAATGGCAGGACGCGGCCAGGTTTCCCGCAGCTGCCCTTGGCTCGCTGTGAGTTGGAGCATCTTGACGGCACCGAGCAACAGCATCACAGGGTAGAAACTCCAAGCAATGAGCGGACAGCTATGGGGCACAGGTACTATTGAAGTTCCACTGCAGGTGGCCATATACACTTCAAATTGCTTCAACAGTTACATGGTGTGCTCATAAACTGTCCGTTTCTCGTGTCCTGAAACAATGTTATCCAAATTCTTCATTGGGAGCCACTCTTTGCATCATTTAATAGTTCTCTGGGTCCATCATTTCTATATTTATAGCTAGTTTAAATAAAATAGTTTTTGTTTCTTAATATGTTTCCCTCAGTACGCATTTGATGTCAATCAGTCGACATAACATTTGTATGACATAAAGACTTATGAAATGCAATCAATTATTCTCTGGCTTCTCAAAGCAACGTTTAAAAGCTTTGTGTACCGTAACTAACTTCCAGCAATGGCGGCATGGCCATAAGAAGTCATGCTAACTTCATGTTATGCTTTTTAGCCTCTGCTCCTATCAATTTATGCAGATGAGCTTAAGAAAAACCTCAATTAGAATTTTTGAGTAACAGTACGCTGGGCTAACATAACTTCTTCAAAAGAAATTCAATTAGATGATGCCTGGTGCACTGAGAGGTTCAGTAAGAACTGAGTATAAGACAATTCTCACTTTTCTAAGCCATTATTGGGTGCTACAATTTCACACTATCGTGCACAAAGTCAAAAAGTATTATTTCTAGGGTCCTAGTTCATATATGACTGGGTTTATTCTGAACAGAACATTTTTAAGCATTTCCCCTTGAACAATAGATGGCTACAGAGAAGTTCTCTTCGTAATAGAGGGTTTCTGCAAAGAAAAAAGTCCAACTCACGAGTGGCATCCAGGGGAAATGCTAGCCACTTATATTCAAGGCAGCGAGCTCAGCTGCGAAGAAAACCGGGAATGTTTTATGGAATTCCAACTGCACAGTCTTGGTGGAATCTCTCAGAGGACACCAGACGAGCATGAGGCTTATTATGAATCGGTTTTAAGAAAATTTAAAACTGTATTGGTGAGAAATAATCAGAAATGCTTGTCCATCATGACAGCACACCTACTTGATCTTGTAGGGTAATAAGGACTGTCCTCTAATATCATTGGGAAACTTTACCACGGCTCTGATCATGCACTTTCAGACATACCTCATGTTAGCCAAATTCAAAGACTATTTAAAGGAAGCATTATCTGAGTCCCTGAAGGTTGCTGAAATGGGTGCTTTGTTATGGTAGAAATCAAAGAGCTCGGATTTCCTTCAAGAAGGCTTAAGGACATGGAAACACCGCAGAAGGCTATAGACTTCCATGGAGGATACCTAAAGAAACAATAGCTTCACATGTTGATATTTTTTAAATGAAGTTTCCATTATTTTGTAGGTATATTTCTTACTCACTCTCACACTCACTTGCTCACTGCCATCAATTCCATTTCTACTAACACTAGCCACACAGGACAGAGTGGAACTGCCCTGTGCCTTCCGATACTGTAAATTTTCTCAGGAGTAAAAAGCCTCCTCTTTCACCTACAAATTGGCTTAGTGGTTTCAAACAACTAAACTTGACGTTAGCAACCCAGTGTTTGACTCACAATGTGACTCGAGGCTCTTTTATTTGATAATCACTTTAAGTTAACCAATGAGTTCGCATGCTGATTTCCTGTCTCTTCCTGGGGAATAAGGAAAAATATATACTGTATATATCTTCAAATAGTTTTGAGTATGTGACACAATAATGAATATGAGAGAACTTTGTGGAGTCTAATTTAGCTGTGTTTTGTTTTTTCTTCTTTTTTTAAATGCCCCTACCCCATCACTCTGTCTTGACTATCATCACAATATTTGCCCAGTGACCTCAGCGTCAAGCTGTTGACATCTTTAACTGAGTCTCCAACACATCAATCAGTTCCCAAGCACTGCCAGAACCTCCTCTGAGCTATATACTACCCTTCATGCTAGAGACTCTGGGTGTTCATATGCTGGGTTATTGACTAATCTGTTAGAAGTTCAAGTCCACCCAGAGGTGCTGTGAAAGAAAGTCCTGATGATCTACTTACAACAACATCAGCCTTTGACACTAACATGGAGCAGAGTGAGGTTCTGATACACATGGAGTCTCCAGAAGTAAGATGCCCCTCCTTGCAGCTGATGGCATCCGGATTCGCCTCCGTTTTGGGCTGGTGCTGCTCTGGTTCCGCCCTTAATCACCTTGTCATGCAAGCTGCCTCGTCACCTGACTATCTCTCTTCAACAGCTACCAGAGTAATCAGCGGATTTTAAGATTAGAATCTCAAAATATCCCCAATACATTTGCCCAAACCCACCCAAAATGTATTCTCCAATGCGAAAGTCTATAAATAAATGCTCCATTTAAAAAGCAGTCCTTTGATACAAACTCGTGAGATCACCTTACTCACCCTCTCTGCCTGGACCTGGCTCCTGAAGTCATGACGGAGAGCCAATGCCTGGACTTTCAGGAATTGGCGTCATCTGCACAGCCAGCTGCACCTTTCTTGGGGACTGCCAGGGATTTCAGCTCATTGGTGAGGATGTCTGAGATTCAGAGGAAGGCAGGTTTTACACAGATCCAAAATGGCCCTGAAATGAATAACTTCAAGTGAGGCAAGAAATGTTTGTTGCTAGTCTGTAACTGGAAGCTAAAGAGGCACTAGTAACAGGATGCTGGCAGATATGAGAATACAGTAATGGCTACTGGGCAGAAACTTGACACTTCGGTCTGAGTTCCTTTAAAAAGGGCTCTCTTGGAAATGGACTTTTGCAAGATTTGGAGGAACTAGATAGTTGTTGATGGATGGCAAAGGAAAGACAGTTAAAATAAAGTTTATTGGCATTCAATGTGACCTGTAAAATCAAAACTTTCACAATGTTATAAAAGATAAGGGGAAAGGCGGCTGAAGCCAACACAGAATATTGACTGAATTGTCCCTGATGGAATTTTTAACAAACCTGGTTCAAGATGTCACAAATCTCAGAAGGGAGAGAGATTTAAAAACGAACACACTCTTGTAAATTTGGACACGCTTCCCCTCTATTGCTGTGCCCCAGAGAGACATGGAGGCAGAAACAGCGAGGCTCAACTGAGGTAAAAAATCCCGAGGGAGGGAGAATTTGCAGAATCACATTATGTGAGGCGTGTGTTTATACCCAAAGGGACTACATACAATTCATATATTGGGAGGGAAGCCCTTTGGCCTCAATGGTGACCCATTAGCTGCTAGGTAACCAGTCATCTATGATGTCACAGCTAGCCAGCTGGTGGAACAATGGATGGCCCAGAAGTAATCCCTGTGCTGGCTAAGCAGCATTTGAAAGCCAGGCCCATGAGGCAGGCACCTGAAGAAGGGTGTATTTGAGATGGCCCAGGTTTCTTCTGACATGGACGATGAGCCTCTTCCGGATGAGCCAGCAGACGCAGACGCCTCTCTTAGGTCCCTGCTGTGTGACCGTGCCGCCATTCGGGACTCCTTCTTGAGGGCGCTGGTGGAGGAGTACGCGTTTCAGGCTTTGTCGGAAGGGCTCTCGGTGAGAAGGCCGCGTTACACGGGTGGCGTCTCGGACGCACACGAAGGTAATGATTTGCTTTCTCTGACGTTTCCCAGGAAACTCTGGCGAATCGTTGAAAGCGACCGATTTAAATCCATTTGGTGGGATGCCAGTGGAAGTTCGATCGTGATTAACGAGGACCTCTTCAAGAAAGAAGTGTTGGAAAGGAAGCCCCCCTTGAACATATTTGAGACGCAGAGCATGAGAAGTTTCGTCCGGCAGCTGAATCTCTATGGGTTCAGCAAAATGGGCAAGGACTTTCAACGGTCCGCTTCCCTGGCTGACTTCCTGGCGGAAGAAAAAGAGGCCGCAGCGTTAAACAAGCTACAGTTCTACCGCAATCCTTATTTTAAACGAGGCTGCCCCCAACTGTTGATGAGAATGAAGAGACGAGTGGGCACGAAAACTGCTTCTCCAACCCCGGCTTCCTTAGTTCAAGATTGCAACAAGCAGCCCTCTGGCTCCGGGATGGATGCAGAGAGCCGGAAGGATGCTAAGAACCAGAAGGATGCGGATAACCAGAGGGATGCAGAGAACCAAGCTGAAAGCAGAAGAGACACTTTGGCTTCAACTTCTACAGACGTTCATGCGTCTCACAGCAAGGAGCCTTCGACTAGCACGGCCATTGGGAACACCGTTGCCCCCATCGGAAGTCGTTTCTCTCTCCCATCCTTAACTTTGCTCAGCTTATCTGGACCACATGCCATTTTGAATCAGCAGACCCCTCCTTATGTGCGCTCCCCTGGCAGCCACACGCAGGCAAACGGCCACATTGTCAATCTTGTTACAACACCAACTTCTCCTCCTCAATACATCTCTCCCCCACACAGCTCTTCTTTCGGACCGATGGCAGAACCTTCTACTTGCCCAAACGCCGGGCTCCCTGATTATTCCACCAATGAGGCTCCTCCTCCACCCAAGCTCTTAGTACCCGGAAAGAAATGGATTCTAGTCCCGGTGAAGGCGGATACAGCTGCCAGCTTTCCACCCTGGTTAACTCAAGAACACTCTTCAATTCAACACCCACATTGCGATTGAGCTCCCACCAAAGAAATACCCATTAGGTAGGATAGCAAAGATCAAAATTTTATCACTAAAAGTCCTGCAGTTCTGTCAGTTGGACAATAAAGGTGAATTGTCCACCAGGTTCGCTTGCCTTATTTTCTAATAATTATAGAGTAAAATAGGTTACTTCCCCCACGACCACCACCAGCAGCAGGTGATTGTAGTGTTTTTAACATACAGGCGCCTTAACTGGGGAGGAATTTTTAAGTGCTCCTTAGAAAATAAGACTTACCAAGGGCTCAAAAGAAAGCAAAGGTCTAGAAAAGAATGATGGCAACATGTACAGATAGGCTTGATACAATTGATGTAAGGACTGTTATGAGTTGTAAGAGTCCCCAATAAAATTATATTTATCAGTCCATTGTAAACAAAGTTGGTTGTTTGTTAGAAACTCTACAGAGTGTATTACACAGTTTTTCTTGTTCAAAATAGTCATCTTCTCATTAAAGGCTCTTTGAATTCTAGAATAAAGAAATAGGTTGACCGCTTTCCCAAATAATTTGATACCTCCAAATTATTTAATAATGCAATTATTTTGTTTGTCAATTGTCTATTAATATTCTGAAAAAAGACATATAAGAGCGTGTAAAAAT
>NW_022103896.1:78457517-78458746 GCF_000313985.2 Echinops telfairi | reverse complement strand
AAAAAACTCACTGCCATCCAGTCAGCTCCAACTCAGCAGAAAACGCAAGCCTGTACAATAAACCCCAGGTTCCAACCCATGGTGCCATGGCCTTCTCTCCACCCGCTGCCCTCCCTCGCTCGCTCTCTCCTCAACTCTCCTATCCCACATACCCCAAACTAAAGTTTCTAGTAACTTTCGGTAGAATTATCAGGCACAAGGAGTGCTGTTTGATTTTGTTAGAAAGTAAGGGACAGTCTACATTCTTCAATGATTATTAACTTCTAATTTATATTTAATTATTTCTAAGATTATTAAATATCAATATAAGACATGAAGATAATATTTTTTCTTTTTCTATAAATCATTCTATTGGGGGTTCTTACAGCTCTCATAACAATCCACACACAAACTTTATCAAGCACATTTGTACATATGCTGCCATCATCATTTAAAAACATTTTCTTCCTATTTTCTTTCTTTCTTGGTATCCCCCTCCCTCTCCAGCCCTCCCCTCCTCATGAGCCCATGATAAATTATATAATTATTTTCATATATTACACTGTCTGCTGCCTCCTTTAACCCACGTTTCTGTTCTTTGTCCAGCTGGCGGTTGGGGGGTGGGATAGCTACAGTGATCATTGCAATTGGTTCTCCCTCTCTGCCCCTTCTCCCCCTCTCCCACACCCTCTCGCTATCCTCATGGTATCACTACTCCCATTATTGTTCCTGGGTGGTGGTGGTGATCTGTCCTGGATTCTGTGTGTCAAGAGCTCTTATCTGTACCCATGTACATGCTCCGGTTTAGCTGGATTTATAAAGCAGACCAAGGGTCAATATGGGGGCATGGTGGAGGCAGGAAACATTAAAGAACCAGAGGAATGTTGTGTGTTTTGTCAGTGCTGTACTGCACCCTGACTGTCTATTCCCTTCCTTGTGGGCCTTTTGTGAGGGAATGTCCAATTATCTACAGATGGGCTTTGGGTCTCCATTCTGATCCCCCTCATTCGCATCGATATGATTGTTTGTTTTGGATCTCCTGATGTCTGATACCTGATCTGGTCAACACCTCTTGATCACATGCTTTAGTGTGCTTCCTCCATCTGGGCTTTGTTGCTTCCCTGCTAGATGGCCACTTGTTTAACTTCAAGCCGTTAAGACCCCAGATGCTATATCTTTTAATAGCTGGCACCATCAACTTTCTACACCACATTTGCTTATGCACCCATTTTGTCTTCAGCGATTGTGTT
>NW_022103896.1:78454051-78455657 GCF_000313985.2 Echinops telfairi | reverse complement strand
TCTACCCACTTGACACGAGGCATTGACTAACATATCAACTCTACATTGACTAATTATTTCCATGTGTGATTTGGTTTTCATCATTCCTCTTTCCTCTGCCTGGAGAGAGGCCTATCGTTGTATCTTAGATGGCAACTCACAGGCTTTTAAGATCCCAGTTGCTACTCACCAAAATAGGATGAAGACCATTGCCATTGTGAACTGAGTATAGCAATTGACCATTGTATCTATGAGATACTATCCTGAGCTTTCAGGTCCAGAAACGCATTCCCTTGAGGTGTTTAGTTATGTCTAAGATGTTTTCATTTTCATAACTTTGCTCTTTGCTTTGCCTTTAATGTTTCTTTGAAGTGTTACATGATCTATTTAACTGTTTATTTGCTTTCTTGTTTGCTTTTCCCTCCATTCATGAATGTGAGAAGTATCATGGAGAAAAATGTGTAGCAGTAGAGAACTCGTTGATTTGTGTGTAATGATTAAATGAGTGAACAAAATTTTCTAAAAGATGTTTACATCACTTGGTATGGTCCATTATCTTTCTCACTATTGTTTTAAACAGAAACCAAAAAACCCCATTGCCATCAAGTTGATTCAACCTCATAGCAACCATCTAAGACAGGGTAGAACTCCTCTTTAGGTTTGCAATACTGAAAAATCTTTATGGGAGTGGACAGCCTCATCTTTTGCCCAGGGAGTGGCTGATGGGTTCAAATCCGCTGACTCTGTGGTTAGCAGCTTAGTTTGTAACCTGTTACGAATGGCCACCAGGCTTCTTTTTAAAACAGAGAGCAACCTAATCTTCAGTGATCCTTTCAGGAAGGTGAGTATCGAGCTGGGCCATGTTATTGGACCTAATTGTTCTTGTTTGTCAATTTTATTAACCCTTTTAAAGAACCAACTTCTAGTCTTTTAGTTATTTTAAAGGTTTTTATTATTTCTGATTTAATCATTAATGTTTCTTTTGTGGAACGTAGACTTATTATACTACTTATTTTCTAATCAGTTCTAATTGTTAGTCTGGGTTGACTAGAGAAACAAATCCAGAGAAACAAATCCAGAGACACTCATATGTGTGTAAGAGAGAGCTTTATATCAAAGAGCAATTGTATAATGAGAAAATATCCCAACCTATTCCAGATCAAGTCCATAATCTAATATTAGCCCATATGCCTGATACTAGTCCATAAATTCCTCTTTAGACTTACGCAGCACAT
Source organism: Echinops telfairi (assembly GCF_000313985.2). NCBI lineage: Eukaryota > Metazoa > Chordata > Mammalia > Afrosoricida > Tenrecidae > Echinops > Echinops telfairi. The sequence continues at coordinate 78,454,443 of NW_022103896.1, read as the reverse complement.
GCAATGATGCCAAATGCAGGATGATCACAGGTCTGTGGGTGGAACGTGTTGTGAATTTAGTGGAGGTGGAAGCATATCAGCACTGGTGTGGGTCTCCACGTGTCTGCTCCAGCTCCAGGGCTCTGGCTGCCATCAGTCATAGTTCCCTGTGGCTTGTCAACAGGAATGGGAAGCAGAGAGAGTGTGTTCCTCCTCACAGGAGGAAAGAGGATGTTCCTAAATTCCTCCTGGTGGGTGTTACCTTGTGGCTTGATTGACAGGCTAGACTTCACTGCCTACATTTTTTTTTATCAAGTTGACATGAAATTATTTAGCCCAGTAATGTGCAGTCAAAATGTTGATCCTGGTCCTACTTATTTTTGCAAATATTGCTATAAATTTCCGTCTGAACT
>NW_022103896.1:78434456-78452645 GCF_000313985.2 Echinops telfairi | reverse complement strand
CGACTGTCAAATGTGAGGTGAATTTTCAAAATGAAAAATGATTTACGTGGTCACTTCTATCAACAAATAAATGAAATACGAGAAAGCTTTCCTGGTCAGAATTATTTCTATACTAAAATTTACCTAATGTTGCTTTTTAAAATTCATCTGATTCTTAAGTGTTAATTGAGGCCCCAGGGAAATTATCAGAAATCTTGCCTTCTTATAATTTGGGGTTACATTAGTCTCATTAAGAGAAAAGAGCTTATACTGATCCGTTTTGCTACCATGTCTTATTGCATTCTGCCAGTTTGGAAATTTAAAACCTGTCTAAACCAAGGCCTTTTGGATAAGCTATTTCAGATTTCCAATTTAGTTCCCATGAACACCTTTACAGTGGAAATAATGGCTCATTTGATGTAAGGTTGCAAGGCAAGCAAAGCAAGTCCAAAAGTTACTTTGTTGGAGATTTAAGTTACACTTTTATTGCGCGAGGAAATGAGAATTCATTAATTGCAGCGGTCTATCCACAAAGGCAATTTCTTATCACAAAGGTGCCCATTGTCCCTGCAATAAGTTGCCAACTTGACTCCTGATGCCCTCTGTAGAAATTATACGTCTTGACCCAGGACACTTACTCTGAACAGACTGTGCTCAAGATGAGAACGGTATCACTGGTCATCTTTGGAATTAAACCACTCTGGGCTTGTGCTGCCCACTCAAATTCCACTTCAAGTAGTTTTTAATACTGAACCAATGGTATCCAGAATTTGTTGTCATCCAAACAACTAAATGTCTCAAATCCACACTAATAGAATGAAATCCAAATCCACATCTTTCTGGCATACTTTGGTTTTGTCCAAGATCCCTCTGACAGCAACTATGCCATTCCTTGTTCCACGCCCTCTCCTGAATGCAGCTTGAACGTTTTTGACATTTATTAGCTGCTGTCATACTTGAAAAAGTTCTCCTAGGCTGTGTTTTATTTCCATGTGGTAGTAATGATATTGTTCAAACAGTTTTGCATTCCTTTGACTCTTTGTCTCTGCAGTGGTCACACATGTGGATACTTGGTTAGCCAGGTAGCTATTTGCCAAATTTCTTGGCATGTGTGAGGAAGCATTTCCAGAGTTGTGTCTTTTATTGAAATTTATTGATTAATATTTGGTAAATTCCTGGAGCTTTGTCTTTCACCATTGCCTTTGGTGCAGCTGGCTGTCCTTCGGTACGACTGGCTCTGGATTACATGTGAGCTCTTCAAATGTCTGAGTCCGGGTCAGTTCTCTCTGCTTTAGTGTTGTTGTTGTTAAGTGTTGTCAAGTCAGTTTCCATTCCTCGTTATCCCGCACACAACAGAGTGAAACACTACCTGGTCCTGCATCATCCTCACAATCGTTGCTTTATTTGAGCCCAGTATCATAGCTACTGCGTCAATCTGTCTTGTCAAGGGTGGTCTTATTTTTCGTTGTTGCTCTATTTTACTAAGCATGAGATCCTTCTCCAAAGATTGGTCTTTGCTGATAACATGTCGGAAGTACGTGAGAGGAAGTCTCACCATCCTTGTCTCTGAGAAGCACTCTGGCTGTCCGTCTTCCTGGACAGATGTGCTTGCTCTTCTGGAAGTCCACGTTCCTTTCCATTTATTTCACCAGCATCATCATTGAAACGCACTGATTCAACTTCTGTCTTTGTACTCAAAGTAGAACTTGCACGTGCATATGAAGTGAATGAAAATACCATGGCTTGGGACAGGTACACCTTATGCTGAAAGTAACATCCATGCCATTGAATACTTTAAGGAGATCTTGTGCGGCACATTTACCCAATGCACAGCATCACTTGATATCCCGACTGCTGCTTCCATGAGCGTTGATTGTGGAGCCAAGTAAGACAAAATTATTGGCAACCTTGAATGTTTCTCCATTTATCATGATGCTATCTGCTGATTCTGTTGTGAGGTTTTGATTTTTTTTTGCATTGACTTGCAATCCATATTGAAGGCTGCAATCCTTTATGCTTCAAGTTCAAACTTGCAGCAAGCAAGTTTATGTCTTTCACATATATTAGGTTTTAATAAGCCTTCCTTCTTTCATGACACCACATTCTTCTTCTTATAATCCAGTTTCTCTGATTTTTAAAAATTTTATTTTATTACGTACTTTTATTGGGGGCTCTTACATCTCTTATCACAATCCATACCTTCCTCCAGTATACACTGCCATCATCATTTTCAAAGCATTTTCTTCCCACTTGAGTCCCTGATATCAGCTCCCCATTTCTTCGCCCTCCCTCATGAATGCTTGATAAGTTATAGATGATTATTTTCATGTCTTACATCATTCTCTATTGCCTCTCATCCACTTTTCTGTTGTTCATCCCCCTGGATATTTACTCAGTACACAGACTGAATAAATATATGATGATATAATCCTGATGCATTCCTTATTTTATTTTATGCCATGCAATATTCCCTTGTTCTGTTCACACAACTGCCTCTTGATCCATGTACAGGTTTCACGTGGGCACAATGAAGCATTCTGGAATTTCATTTCTTCTCAAGCCTATCCACACTTTCTTATGGCATACACAGGTGGATGCCTTTGCATAGCAATAAACATCTTTCTGATATTCTTTGCTTTAAGTCTAGATCCATCTGACACCAACAATTATTTCACTTCTTCCATGTCCTCTTCTGAATCTGGCCTGACTATGCAGTCCCCTGTAAGTTTACTGCTACAACTGTTGTTCGATGATGGCAAAAATTTACCTGCATGTGATATGAAAGATATGGTTTAATAACTTGTACATTATGTTGGGTCACTTTTCTTTGGAGGAATGGGTATGATGAAGGTCCACTACTGGTTTGGCATGCCTATTTTATTTTTTAGTCTCCTTAACCTTGATTTCCAACCCATACTCGCTCTATGTACAACACCCACAAATTACTGCTCAGTCCGACTCATATTCACAATTGTTATGTGTGAGTCCATTCTTGAAGGCACTAAATGGATCCATCTCCTTGAGCATGTTCTTATTTTTCACTGCTCCTCTCTGCAGCAAGTATAATATCCTTTTGCAGAGACTGGTGGTGAGTAGATAATTACAGTTTTGATAGGAAGCCTTCATCCTTTCTAGCCTCTTGGCTGTAAATTAATCTTTTACTGATGGTTCTTAATAGACTCAGGCCCAACTTAGACATTTCTTTCTACCTTGTTCCTGGCTCATCATATCTTATTGAAGCTGTAATCTACCTCATTTCCCTCTCTTGAAAATGACTCTGTAGTCCCTGTTACACCTTCCTAATCTGCAGGATTCCGTCCTGTTTTGAAGCACCTGTCATTTGGCTCATTTGTCATTCGAGGTGTGGTATGTTCCCTGCGGACTGATCTGGAAGTAGACTTGTGTCTCTGAATGCAAAGTTCTGATCTTTGTTTCTCGGTCTTTCTTCTAAACTTAAATATCTAGTGCTGGTTCTGGCTCAAAGGCTTCCTAAAAAAAATTCTGACCTTTCCTGTTCTGTCCCGTTATAGGACTATTTCCGATCTCATGGCAGTACTAAGTGCTTCCTGCAAAGTCAGACTATACAGTGGGAATTTACCTGGGGAAGGGTCATTCCAGGTTCAGATGGTCAACTTTAGGAAGAAATCAATGTAAAGTTCATCCATAGCAACAAGGTGAAATATAAAGAGGGGGAAGTAAAGACATTTCTAGCTGATAAAATAGTGGTGGCATAAATGTGGAGGGGAGTGATTTATATTGTCGGACAATGTGAGTAAATCTATGGCTCAGTTTTGTTGGGAGATAGTTAGCGAGTACCTGCTCAAAGCTGGTGCAGAGAAAAAAATGGCTACAATATATTTTGCTCTTCTGCAAAAAAGGAAAGTCATAATTTAATAGGGAAAGTAAAAGGGGTCATCACATGGGCCTTTCAAATGTTAAGAGATTTATGTTTCCATCTATAAGTAAAAGAATTCTTTGATGCTATTCTAAGGTCATTTAATAGAGAAAATAAAACTCTTTTCTAGGTAGTTAATTTATATCACCAATTTTTATACAGTTTCATGCTTTACTAGAAGGGACACTTTCATGGAAGTTATGCAAGTGACAGAAGCTACTTGGATGAATATTTTTATTTATAAAATTATCTGTATACTGAAATTTTCCTTTATAAAATATAATCTTAAGAACTAAATTTTGTGCAGATAGAAGGAAGCCTGAGGTCACTGCAGGCTGCTACCACAAGGTAGGCTGTTCAAGCTCACCAGCTGCTCTGGGATAGAAAGATGAGACTGTGGGTCATGAAGATTTACTCCCCACGCCCAGTAGAGGGCCGTTAGGAGTTGGAATGACTCGCTAGCAGGGGATTTGGTTTTGCTTTTTAAAGCGCTTTTTTCATGAAGTTCTATCATTAGAAAACTTTAGTACACAAACATAAGTTTTGATGAGAAGGTTAATGTAATGGAAAATTAACAATGGAATACAAGCACATTTTACTACCTAATTAGCATTTAATTAGGACAGAACTTTCATTTCTACTATGTAGAAATGTTAATAGCTGGAATAAAAACTTTCTTCTTTATATTCCCCATTAGTAAGTTTTTGTTTGTTACTCAGTCTCTTTCTCTCTGGCACATGCTCACGTGCTCTCCCTTCTTTTTTACCCCTGCTATCTGTCTGTCTGTCTGTCTGTCTGTCTCTCTCTCACACACACACACAAACACACAAAGTGCAGCATTTTTCTTCACTCTTTATTCCTTTAAATTAGTTCTTTCAAATACTCTTACTTAGGCCTTAAACTTATTAAAATACTTTGCCTTATACTATTTTTGTTCTTTCAGTGATTTAAAATGGAGTTCCATGATTAGACACCGTGTAGTGTCGTCTATGGGACTCCATACACACTTGCCTAGGCCGTGTGAGGGGATAAGGAAAGAGGCGCTGAAGATGGCCTCTGTCTTGAAGCATAGGAAAGGTGCTGATGTGCTGGCTCCTGTTGCTCCCTTGAGAAAGACAAATTAAAAAGCGATGGAATCTAAAGGTAGTATAAAGTGAAGGAACTCTGAGAAAAAGCAAACCAAAAACGATGGCGTAGAATTGATCTTGATGCCTGCAACCCCAAATGGTACAGAGCAGAACTACCGCATCAAGTTTTCATGACTCTTACCTTCACTCTGTCTTCCTCAGAGCTGCTTGGTAGGTTTGAACCAACAGCCTCTATTTAGTAATCAGTAACAAACTGCTTGTGCTACCCAGAGCCCTTCCATAGGCTACTTCCTATGATCAGCATTCCATCTCACTACTGCCATCAAGTCAAGCCAGGCCCAAAACCACCTATGGGGTTTCCTGGGCTGGGTTCTTTAGAGGAGCACATAGTCTTAGCTTTTTCCCGCAGAGGGTTTGAAATACTGGTTCAAGTTCCAACCTGACATCAAGTGACAGAGCTAAGACCTGAATCTACACACGTCTTGCTCTGCACAATTATATCACACTGTCTGATGAATTCAGTGTATTTAGGGAAAATCGTCTTGAGAATGAAATTTGTGCAATTAAAAATATATTTTAAAAATAATTTCTTACTGTTCCCTGATTTAAAATCAGGATAAAGTCATTTTTGTTTGGGGTGGCTTACATATAATTTGATCTCATAAATTAAAATTAGGCATTATAGTCTCCACTACAAGCTAGAATGGCAAGAGAAGATCTTTTAAATTAAAAAAAATAGGTTCGTTGTTTGAAGACTAAGTGACAAAGTTCTATGCCTCTAGTGGATCTCCATCGAACTGTTTTAGACACCCCTTGGGGCATATGTGCATTTATTTCTAATCCTGATTCTTGATGACCATTTCATTCACACACTGCGTTACAGGATAAGAAAAATAATTCCCCCATATCCTTTTCTTGTGAGATACCAGTGTGAATTAGAGCTAAGAAATTCTCAGAATCATCAACATGTTCCAGCATAGCAGACAATTTGGCGGGTGGATGACCCATTCCAAATTTTTGTAAAAAGCACCCAGAATGCTAGCCCCCCCCACCCCACCCCCACTGTTCGGGCATGTGGATATACCATGGCTTCAGAGGTGACCATGAACGGGCCTGAGCCGTGTCTGTCCTGCGCTCAGGAAAGCCTTGTCACTGGAGCCTGCTAGGAGAGGCCATCTAAAAGCTGTTAAATAGGCCAGCTTCCATGATCAACTCCCAAGTTTCCAAACTCGAGTAACTTCTGTTTAGCATTAAAATGAGAACAAAATGAAAGCTTTCTCTGTTATTTTAAAACATTATGAAAGTCTGGATTTTGCCAATATATAGTCACTACTGAAAATGTGGGCACTTAATGCAGATCACACCAGCTGAGCTCAATCAAATGTTCATGTGTGAAATATCGGCTCAGTTGTAAGCCATTCTGAAGAACTATTATGCCAATAAAGAGCAAAATAGTAATGGATTTTTCATTCCCTGTTAGGCACAAATGGAGACTTTATAATTTAATTCTTATGGGATCTATTGAAAAATTACCCATTGCGATCCACTTTTGAGCAACCCAGGTTTTAAAAATACCAATTATTTGGTTTTGCAATTAAAAGCATGAGTTAGCTATGCTTAATTTCATATTACATTTTCTAAACTAAAAATGATGGAAGAGTACTGCTTCCATCCTTTCCAAGGCCATTTATCATTTCTGCATATTTTGAACTTTAATTCATTTTCTATACTTCTTTTTGTGTTCACATTTTTTTCTGTACTTAAAAGGTGTACCTTCTCTCTCTCTCTCTCTCTCTCTCTTTATCCTGAGAATCAGTTTTCTGACACATCCAATACAAGCTTTCATTATTTTGTCAATTAAAGTCATAACAATTTATCCCTTGTCCAAAATTTCCAGCATGTCTAAGGACACATCAAAGGCCTACCTCAGAGATATTGCAGGGTTGGTTCCAAACCTCTTCAGTCAAGTGAATATTGCAATAAAGCAAAGCCCATAATTTTTTAGGTTTCCCTGTGCACATAAATTAAATTGGTAATTGCATTGTAAACATTTTTTTAAAGTTTTAAATATTGTGAAAATCAAAATGTGACAGATCGACAAGAAGTGAGCACATGCCTTTGGAAAATGGTGCCAACAGACTTCCTGGACACAGATTGCCACAGACTTTCCATATGTTAAAAAAAAAAAGAAAAAGAATTTTGAAGAGCAATACCACAAAGTGTAATAAAATGAAGTATGCCTGTATATAAAAGCAAAATCAACAAAAAAAAAACAGTGGCCTTCAAGTTGACTCAGAATCACGATGATCCCATGCATTTCAGAGTAGAACTGTGTTATACGGGGACTTTTCCAAAGTAGTCAGCCAGATCTTTCTTCCGAGGAGCCTCGGTGTTGACTTGAACCCCCAAACTTTTTGTTAGCTGCTGAGTTCATTAATCATTCACCTCTCCTATGGGCTCTACATTATACCAGGCTATCCTTTTACTATTTTCTCCTCTCCTACCAAGAGCTAATCATTTAGGGAGATAGAGAGTACTATTTTTCTAGGATGTTGCTTTCTTAAAATAAAAACCTGAATAAATTCATTAGAACAAAGAAACAAGGTAGTTACTAATAAAAGTTTGACTTGCCCTAAGAAGTTAAGGTGGCCACTTACATAAATAGTTTAATTGAGAACTCCGAGAGTAAACTTGACTCCTTCCAGCCCTTCCAGATCCTGGCTGAGTCCTCCCCCCAGTCTCCAGTAAAACAGCGCCACCTGTAGATTCTCCCCCACAGAGACCTGGGGTAGGATTTCCTAGGCTGTAAGGATTTATGGAAGCAGACAGCCTATCATTCTCCTGCAGGGAAGCTGGTGGTTTGAACCCAACAGAGAGACAAGAACGTGTGAGCTGTGCAAGACTGACCCAACAGTGCAATCCTAGTCGATTGAGATCAATGACTGTCATCTTCATAATGCTTTACTACTTTGCATATGCAGGTTGATCTTTTTGCATCGGAATTTTGATTAACCTTTAGCAATTCTGAAATAGTTATTCCTAGGGTGAGTGAGGGAGTGTGAGACGCCCTCCTGCTTCCACTGGAGAAGGCCCACGTCCTTAAGGACTGCATTAGATTCAGCGAGGAGTTAGTGCCTTGTTTCAGTGCTAACGGCATTCAGCATCCAACGCTGGAGTGTCCTTAGTGTTTTTAATGTATTTTTATTTTTCAGAATCAAAGAATCCAATATAATATAAGCAGCATCCACTACAGAGTCATGTTGTTAGGAGAAAAATTTCCAGAAAGACTCAACTTTAGGGTTTATGGTCTGCAGACCCTGAATGATGCCCTTAGATGAACAAGGAAGATGATAGAGACACATCTTAAATCAAAGATCTTTGAAAAGATCACTTGGTTGTGAAGAGATTTCAGATGTTATCAATGTAATTACTTCAAAGAAGTATGTATGTAGCATCTAGCTAATATATCTGAAAATTAATTAATCTTTGAATCATTCATTCATTGAAAACCTTGTTACTTATGAGGTTTGAGGTCCTTTCAGAAAAATATATAAAGCAGAAAAATGGAACCAATTTAAACATGGACAAATATATGAATATTTAATTCTCTTGTATCATGGAGGACACATTGCTATTTTTAGGGAGTGCTTTGTCTGAATGACGTCAGCTACTCTGATTCAAGTCCTCCTTTATACATGCGTAGTTACCATATTGCTTCAGGTACTGTGGCCAAAATATGGAAGACTAGTACTGCCAAGCTTAAAAACGAGTACTTTATTTCTGGCATCTAATAATTATGCTTTCTACATTAACTGAAAATCTGTATATTTCTTTTCCCTACCGTTAATGTATAGATTTTTCTGATACCATTAGTTTTTGTGTTTTTTTCAGTTACAGATGGAGCTGGTGCATAGCTATGACATCAATAACAATGCTCACATATTTACTGAGCACTTATAATTTGTGAAATGTTTAGGGTGTGAGGAAAATAATTAAAAATCACCTCACAAAATATTTTTAAGTTGGCGGAGCGTGCAAGAGAGAGATGGAGAATACATACCTATGAACACAGTTGGAACTAAACAATGTGACTTCAGTCCAATAAGAAAGAGTATGCAAGCAACCAAGTCAGTGTGAAGGGGCGTGGATGTAGTGGAGCCCTAAAGCTCACCTGTAAGATAATTGGACAGTCCCTCTCAGAAGGGCCACACAGAGGGGACGCTATAGCCAGGTTGCTGTATGGCACTGATGAACCATACAACTATCCTCCAATTCTTTAATATATCCTCCCCTCATTATTATTATTATACTTATATTTGTTTTACTTCATTAATCGTGTTCAATTTGTGTATGTTCACTCATATATTTAAGATCATTCAAAACATGAATGTCAAGGTCAGATCCATATCAGAAACAGTAACACGAGTAAGGGGTCCCTGAGGGTACAGGAAGAGAGGTGGGGGGCGGGGGAATAGGGAGCTGCTAACATTGATGACTGTATAACCCCACTAGAAGGGATTGAGCAACAGAATTGTAAGTGAATGGATATATTGTATTGTGTAAGATATGGCGAAACAAAACAAAACAAAAAATATTTTAAGAGGAAAAAAAAGAATAAGGGTTCCTGGGGGCATATTGGGGGAAGGAGGAGATAAAGGGGAGCTGATATCAAGAAGTTCAAAAAGAAATAAAACGTTTTGAAACCAATTGTGGTGGCAATTATACACTATGTGATTGAACTATGGAATGTTATGATATTTGTAAGAGCTCCCACTAAGATTATTTTTTAAAAAGAACCAATATAGAGGCTGATCTTCTAGTACTAACCACATTTAAATAATTTTGAAATAAGCTCCCCCTTATTTTGGGATAAAGAGATTATGAGAAATGGAATTGACTACTGGAAATAATATGAAAAACAAACAAACGCCCTACAACTAGCTAATTGATATATGATGATTCTGTAGGAATGCCTTTTGTGAAACCCAGACCATAACTGTCATCCTAAATGCCTCACATAATTTGTAGGACCAGCAAATAATTTTAATTTGCTCTTTGGCAAAATTTCCTCTCGTCTAGGGTATTGCATTTAGGAATACAACATCACCAAAGAGAATTAGCCAAAGGAATCTAAAATATTTTTTGGAGTAAATATATGTGTTAGTCCAGGTAGACTAGAGAAACAAATTCATAATCATGTATATGTCTATATAAAGAGGTCTATAGACAAGAGCAATTGAATATTGAGAAAATGCCCCAGCCCAGTCCAGATCAAGTCCATAAGTCCAATATTAACCTATATGTCCAATACCAGTCTACAAAGTCCTCCTCAGATTCACGAGACACATGCAATGATGCCAAATGCAGGAGGATCACCAGCCAGTGGGTTGGATGTCTTGCGGATCCAGTGGCATTGTAAGCGTCTCAGTGCTGGCAGCTCCCAGGGCTTGCGCCATGTGTCTTGTCAGTAGAGCATCTCAAGGAGTGAGCAGCAGAGAGAGAAGTGTCTCCTGCCCCCAAGGAGGAAATACAGGAGTTCCTAGAATTCTCAGAAGGCCCTGATCATACAGAGGCGTCATTGGGTATATCTTGATTGACAGGCCAGACTCCACCCCTTCAATCATAATCCTTTCAAATTGACACCAGATTATGTAACTACCACAATACATATATCAAATGGTATGCCTGGTAAATTTTGCCTTCTTCACATTGGATAATCATTTTAAGATTGACAATATTATGTGACAGGTAATCTTCAAATGAAAGTATATGATATAGGGCATATTCCTTATTTTCAATTGAAATGAAATTTAGATGGACAGTATATTCTTATACAAATGGAAAGAACAATGCTTAATGTGACTAAATTACTTGCTCAAAGTTGTCCAAGTTGTAGGCACCAGTGTACAGTTTAAGCTCATGCCTGTCTATCTCTAAGGGCACATAGTGGATGTTGGATAAATAATAGCTATGATTTTTCCCTTGGACATCTGGAAAGATCACTGCAAACCATAAAGTAACAAACGAAAAGGTTGTTGGGTGCCAACCCATAGCGATTTTATATACAACAGAAAGACACACTGCCCAGTCCTGCCCCATCCTTTCGATTGTTCCTGTGCTTGAGCCCATTGTTGCAGCCACAGTGTCAGTGCATCTCGATGAGAGCCTTGGTCTTTTTCATTACCTGTCTACTTTACCAAGGATGCTGTCCCTCTCCAGGGACTGGTCTCTACTGGTAACATGTCCAAAGTACTTCGGATGCAGTCTTTCCATCTATGCCTCTAAGCAGCATTCTGGCCATGCTTGTTTGTCCTTTTGACATTACAGAGTGCTTTCAATATTCTTCGCCAGCATCATAATTCAAATCCGTTGAGTCTTCTTTGGTCTTCCTTATTCAATGGGTGACCTTCACATGCACATGAGGCAATTGAAAATACCATGGCTTGAGTCAGGCACACTTCAGCCCTCAAAGTAACGTCCTTGCTTTTCAACGTTCTAAAGAGGTCTGGTGAAGCAGGTTTGCCCAATGAAATGAATCATTTGATCTCTTGATGGCTGCTTTCATGAGCATTGGTTGTGGATCCTAGCAAGACAAAATCCTTAACAGCTTCACGCTTTTCTCCATTTATCTTGATGTTACCTCTTGGTCCAGCTGTGAGGATTTTGCTCTTCTTGACCAAATCTTGAGTTATAATCGATACTGAAGACTACAATCCTTGATCTACGTCAGTAAGTGCTTCAAGTCCTTCTCCCTTTCAGCAATCAAGGTTGTGTCAGCTGCATATCACAGGTTCTCAGCCTTCCTCCAGTCCTGATCCACATTCTTGTTCATATAAGCCAAGTTTTCTGATGATCTGTTCAGCATATACATTGATTATGTATGGTGAAAGGCTGTAACATAGGTGCACACCTTCCCTGATTTTAAAACATGCATTTCTCCATAGTTCTGTTTCTGTAACAGCCTCTTAATCGATGTATGAGTTCCTCGTGATCACAATGAAGTATTCTGGAACATTTTTCCCCCCAGGGTATCCATGGTTTGTTGTGATCCACAGAGTCAAATGCCTTTCATAGTCAATAAAACACAAGGAAACATCTTTCTATTTTTGGCCAAGATCCATCTGACGTAGCAACGATATCCCTATTCCACATCCTCTTCTGAATCTGGCCTGAACCTCTGTTCTATAAAGGACAGGAATCCATCCCAACAAGGAATGCTGGTCTCTATGTGTGTGATTTCAAGTTAATTGTTTAATTTTTTTAGATCCTTTAAATAAACTTTAAAGATGCATACTAAAATAATAAATACATTCATAGTTTGATAATGTGTGTTTTCAACCTAGTAGGAAATTGGGAGGAAAAGTTCAAAGCATTATCTAAATATTAACTGTTACGAAGACTGGCATGAATGACAAGACAATCATCATAGGTGTGTTGCCCTTAGAAGACTAGAGTTGGAGGTTATTGTGAGCATCAGGTGAAAGCGTGCAGGCGGGAATGTCAAATTAATATGTGAGAGGGAGATAGTAAAATATGTTTTATATCTATGCTAATAGATCAGATTTCTCTAAGATCAGGTTTCACATGAATACTCATGCTAACTGCAGACACATGTTTTATTAATTTATATGATCATCTTCATATAGTATCCCAACTGTCTATACAGACCAGGCCAGTTAGGCAACATAATTGAACTGAGCGTCAGGTAACAGGAAATAGAGCCTTCTTCATGAAATGGAGAAGCTCCTGTTCCATCAAAAGGGACTCTCTGTCACTTCTTGCTTTTAAACCAATGTTGCTCCAGAGAAGTTTGGGTCACAGAGGACATGGGAATGCGATTTTTATCAGTGAATTTAGATATTGAATTTTGGGTGTGTGAGGTGTTTGGGGACTTGTTTCCTTAATATAAAGGCGATCAAGCAAACTATGCCTGTGATGGATTCTGTAGGCAGCTGTCATCTTGTTTTCCCTTTACTCTGATGAAGTCAATCATTGTCATTTCTCAAAAAGCAACATCAACAACAACAACAACAACAAAAATCCCATTGCTTCCCAGTCAGTTCGATTCACGGTGAACCTTCCTAGGTTTTCTTGCGTTCTCTAAATCCTGAGAGGGGAGCACAGCTGATCTTCCTCCCATAGAGTGGCCAGTGCCCTTGAGTCACCACCTTGCAGCTGTGGCACCTCTGCAGCTTCCCAGACCAGGATTGAACTAGGCCCCCTGGGGTGAAAGCACTGGATCCTGATTTTGAGAACACCAGGGGTGGCCTCTTTATTAAATACTTCCTCTATATGGCCCTACCACGTGCAACAAGTTATGCAGTTGGCACTGTCATTCAGGAGGAAGCTGTTAATGCGTGGAGAACACCCCTAAATAAATAGGTCAGGCTTGTTCATGATCGCATTTGCTTCTTATAAGGTCTTATTTCTTATTCCCAATTTGGAGGACAGAAGTTCAATAACCTTTTCATTGTGCTCTTATGCTACTTGGGGCAGCTGAGTTTTATTGTATATGGCATGAGATCTTTGGACTAGGTTTAACTATATAGTGATTTTTAACTTCTAATGTTCCATTTGTCTACAGTAAAGTTGGTAGTAATTGCAATTCTTTAAATATACTGTTCAAGGTCTTATCTTGAGAAATGCAAGGCAAATAATGTTCTTTATGACTACTTGCTGACAAGTCAAAAACCTGATAATATTAAAATTTATATTTTTACTAATAATTAAAAAAAAACATTTTCTAAAAAGTCTCCCATAGGATCAGTCACGGGTAAACTTAACTTACAAAATCTTTTAATTTAATGCCATTGTAGGTATCATAGCTAATTATTATCCATACTTTAGAAATAATTCTCCAGAAGTTTTATTGTTGAATACAACTTTCTATACTAATTTGGTACTTAGAAAAAAGTAAGACTTCCTTTCATCAGCGTCAACATTTATCTTCTAAATAGTATTGTAGAGGGTTTACAGGGAGGATCAATGGCCTTTGCTTTTCTAGATTTATTTTGACACCCTGAAAGTGATTTTACCCCCAAAATACTTGGATATTCATAACATATAAGTGTTCAATTGCCTTATCTTAATTCATTAAAGTATTTTATTAAGTAAATAGTTTAATATTAAATTAAATTTGCACATGTATCTATTCATGATTTTGAAAATAATTTTCTCTAAAAAAAAAAAAGAACCTGTAACTTTTTTCATTTTTTGGCTAGATCTTTGGAAAGGTAATGTGTGTGGTACCAAAGAAATCCAAGAATTAGAGGAAATTCTACAGTGATGTGTAAACGCTTGGAAAAAAACACAAAAGTTAAACTGTGAAAAAAAGTGTAAACTCATGGCAGTTCACATCTAATTGGCTACTTTAGCAAACTCTATCATATCACACACAGTGTTAATTTAGGCACTTTGAAATAATTCTCTGACTTTATTTTAAAAATTATCAGCAGCAGAGTATTATCTCCAATTTAAGATTAAGAGACCAAAGCTCAGTGAGATCGGACACCTTCCTCATATTACCTTGATCCCAAGTCAGAGTTGAAGCCAGTTTACAGTGCTCTCCGGCCTCTGTGCTTTCTCCTAATGTTGGCCATAAAATGCTGTCAATGTCCAGGGATTAACTTATTCTAAAACAAACAAACAAACAAACACAGGAGCTGTGTAGCTGGTTCTCACTCATAGTGAGCCCGTGTGTACTAGAGTAAAACTGCGCTTCGTGGGTTTTCAGTGGTTAGGGTTTCAGAAGGAGAGATCACCAGGCCTATTTTCCAAGGTTCTCTGGATGAACTTGGATCTTTACCCTTTGGGTGAGTGGTCAAATGTATTGCTGCACCATTTAGGGACTCTCTTGTTGTTCTAGTGATAACACAAACCTCAGGTGATCAAAAGCTCTTTGGTCAAGCAAGAAAATGGTTACCTGCATTATGAATGGGTGAGACAAATGTCCAGGCCCACAGAATAGAGGCTTCTCTGGTAAGTCTCTAACGGAGACACTAGCTGAAGCTTACGCTGAACTCACCTGCTGGGCTGCCAGTAACAGGTAAGAAATGAAGGAGGGCAGACACCCTGCTGATAAGAAATCCTAGCAAGTCCGAAGGAAGGTTGTCACATGAAACTGGAAGCACAGCTCCTGAGCCTGGTTTCATCAACCCGGAAATAAAAGTCACAGTGCATGACATGACATACCACCGTAACCCCACCCATTAGGAAGGCTTGGGAAGGATGGGCAAGATATTGAGTGTAGGAATGCCTTCCCAGCCATTCACAGGGGAGAGAAGCTGCATTTGCAATGTTTTCCAGAACTGACATTGCGAAGTCCCTTTGTTTCTAAGGATAGTCGGTGGTGTATATACATGGCAGTAGATCATCTCCAAAATTTGGAGAAGATAATTACAAACATCCATAAGAAATGGACATGTTATCCATGTGTAGAAATAATCCCCAAGAGAAGATCTTGAGGTCATCCAAATATGTCATCATATTTAGGTCTCATGATCATTTTTCTACAAGAAAAAGCACAGGAATACAGATAGGAGTGTATCAATTTCCACGATGATTGTAATGCTCATTGTGAAACAGGCATTCTGAGTCAGGCAGTCTTGGGTCTGATTGGAGCCAACATTACTGAGAAAGCCCAGTTTCAGAACCGTCAGTCCCAAATCTGTCCCTTCATGTGTATCCAACTGACTTAGTGGATGGCCTCTTTAGCTAGACTTTCTATGTTGCCAAAGACGTCTCCCTTCTTTTATCTTCATTTTCTTGTGAGTGGGCATAGCTGTTTCCGTCTTTATTTGGATAGTTTCAAGTTTTAGAAATTAAATTTAAAAAGTATGTGAGCAAAATGAATGTTTGTAATATGAGTAGTTTTCTTTGTAAATGATGATGAGAGGCATTTTCTTATATTATTTCCACCTGTTATATCAACCCTTCCAGAATTAAAGTTTTTGTTTCGGAAGGCCTAGAGCTGTGGAGGAAAATATTAGATTTTCTGAAAAACGTACATAGTCTTGAAAATTTCAGAAACTCAGGCTATCTTAATTATAACAATTTCCCTTTATCACATTTATCTTTGAGCCCCTGTTAGTGACGGCATTTACAGCAAAACACACTCAATAGACTACTTATGAAAGTACTAATTAAAACCAAGACAAGTTATTTCATGGGAAAAATAGGTTTGATAAAGTGTCAGGCTTCATTCAGGCACTATCAAAATATATTCCATTTCTAATAGGATAAGCCTAAGAAAACCACTAGTAAAGTGTATAGTCCAGCTTTATTCCGAGCAAGTTTGTCGGTAGTTATCTGACTCAAAAATAACTCAGAAGAAAATAAACACGTCACTTAAACAGATAAACGTATTATAGTCTCATAAAAAACATTTTTCTAGTTATAATCTTTATAAAATGTACTTAATTTCAAAATGTTTCCAGTTGAGTGAAGCTAACCTTTAGAGGTAGTTTTCATGTTTAGAAATAAAATTTATATAACATTTTATTGCTAATAATATTGGAAAGTTGAAATATTTGAATTGATTTGGGAACCTCTGGGGAGATAAGTATAAACTTTAAAAATGTATCTTGCTTACTTGACCACTTCTCTATGCAAAGAAAAGTACAAATGTCTTATATTCATTGAACCCCTAAATGGGAGTCCAGCAAGCTATTAAGATTAATAGGTCAGTCAGGAATAGGAAAGATACCGCAGAAAAAAATAAAATCTTTGTTGATTACCTTTCAGACTGTTTTATGTTTTTCAAGATGAACAGAAAATCAACATATTTTATAATTGCTTTTCCATTGCATTCATTATAATTTATGTATATTGCCATTTTTGTTGGGCTGCGATCTGCATGGTAGGCATGTCAAAACGACCAGCAGTTCCATGAAAGAAAGACTGGGTTTTCTATTCACATGAAGAATTACAGTCTTGGAAATCCACGGAGATTTGCTGTAAGTCAGCATTGACTGAATGGCTGTGAGTTTTTGAGAGAAGATTAGAGTTAGATAAAAATATTCTAGCTGCCCTTTTCAGAAATACTAGAAATATATACCTTGGAGACAAGGGAAGTTAATTTCATATTTAGCACTATGGGTCTTCTGAACTGTGACCAGCATGGATCTTCATTTTGACATTGAATCAAGTGCTGCTCTATTGGCCTGAAGACAAAGGAAACTTTAAGGAATGTTAACAATGCAGAATCTTGTTTGCTGTTTCAGTACAATCTGTTTCAATATTTCATATAAAATGCCAATTAAGCACAATTATTAAGGAAAATACCACAAAGGATTGCACATGCCTTATTTTCTTGAAGATACAGTATTTTTCTTTGTAATGTAATCTGATTTTCCATGGTTAGTGTTTATGGAAGTTTTGAAATTTTTTTTTAAGTATGGGAACATTTGGTATGTTTTGGAAAGAAAAATATCATTTCTAATAGGTGCAACTTTTTAAAGCCATGATAAGAAATTTGTAGATTCAAAATACTATAACTATCTTATGAAGGTTTATTAAAACAATAAAATGAAAGTTGCTAAGTTTGGAAAATCATTAAAGAAAAATGAATTCTCACCTAATTAATGACTATATACTAAATCCTTCATAATATGCATATCTTTTAAATATACCCACATGCAAACAGTTTATGTGGGAAATGTACCAGAATAGTCTTTGCTTTGTTACAATTTCCATAACATAACACTATTAAAGACAAGTACCCTGCTGGTGGGATTGCAGAATTGTGCAGTCACTGTGGGAAAGCATGGGGTGCTTCATTAAGCAAATGCAACTAAAAGCCCCATATAAACCCGCAATCTCTCAAATCTGTATACCGCCAAGAAATAAAGAAGGAAACAAACAGATAGATACACACCCATGCTTATTGAAGCACTACCTGCAATAGCACATAGAAACAACCAGAATGCCTATCTGCAGAGGAATAGGAAATAAACTCTGGTACATACATACAACGGAATACTATGCATCCCTAAAAACAATTATGAAACTGTCAAACAGCTCATAATATGGAATTCTGAAGACATCATTCTCTACAAAGTTAGGGAATCACATTAAAAAATACTGTATGAGACCACTATTAGAAAATGAAATTCAAGAACAATGATTTTTATACCCAAAGAAGCAGACTGTGATGATTTTATAGGGAGGACTGTGGGAGGGAGGGAACAAAAACAAGGGATAAATAAGTTAAAAAGAGAAACAGAGACA
>NW_022103896.1:78430327-78434356 GCF_000313985.2 Echinops telfairi | reverse complement strand
ACACACACACACACACACACACACACACACACACACACACACACACACACCCTTATGATAAAACAAAGACCAAAAGAATGCTCTCTCCTACGAGGAGGCAGAGAATAACAAGCAGGGAGTAATATTTAGTTGCTAGTTCATTCATTCATCAGTTCTTCATATAAATAAATATGTGTGGAAATAAAGAAACTTTACTCCAAAAGAGTAGAAAACTACCAATAAAACATAATGTTAACATTCTATTAATGCTACCTCAAATTCGTTTTCTGCGGATGAAAAGTGCCATTTACTGGACCTTATTATACTTTTCCTTGGTCTTCTTGAGCCACCCTTCGAAATCTTCCATTGAGCAATGTTACGTCATCATTTCTGCCGTTCTTCTTAGCTACCCTACATTCAAAAGCAAGTTTCAGAGTCTTTTCTTCCTTTCCTGTCTTTTTAATGATTTTTTAAATTTTCCTTCATATTCTGGATGTCATTCCACAACTCTTCTCATCTTGGTAATTAATGTTCAGTGCATCAAATCTCTTTTTGACACGGTCTTTAAATTCATATGTGATATATTCAAGGACACACTTTAGTTCTTGTGGGCTTGTTTTAATTTTCTTGAGCTTCAAGATGAACTTACATATACACTTGTTCTGATGGATGATAATGAACTTCTCTACTGTTTTTTTTCTCAGATGTAGTTGATTTGATTTCTGTGTATCCTTTTGGTTGAGGTCCCCAAATAGTCTCAATTTATGCTGCTGGAAAAAGATATTTTCAGTCAATAGGACATTGGCCTTGCAAAGTTCTGTAATTCAATCTACAGAGCCGTTTCTTATCACTGAAGTCTTACGAGGAGGTTCCAAAAAATTGAGATAATTTTCAAGTTTTTCATTTTTTATGCAAATCTATTTTTAAATTAAATTAAATTTTTATAAAATTAATTAATTTAATTTTTTTAACCAAAAAACCTCATCACCTTCAATGTACTCTCCATTACACTTAATACATTTGTCAAATCTGCAATTCCATTCTTGGAAACATCTTTCAAACTCATGTTTGGATGCCTGAAAGCAACTCCCTATTTTTTTTCTTCACCTCTTTTATGCCATCAAGTTGCTCTCTTTTAATGTCCCTTTGCATTCTTGGAAACAAAAAGAAGTCACGTGTAGTGAGGTCAGGTGAGTCAGGTGCGTGGGACAAGAAAGCCATGCATTGTCATGGTAGTAACATCAGTCTCCTCTTTGCTACAAACCAGGCCTTATTTGTTGTACACGGTTACATAATCTTTTCAGGACCTCTAAATAGAAAGTTTGATTAACAGTGTGACCTGGTGGAAGGAACTTCAAGTGCACTATCCCCCTCACATCATAAAAAAACAAAAGAGCATTGTCTTGATCCTTGATTTCACTTGACGAGCTTTTATTGGGTGCAGCAACAATGGTGTCTTCCAGTGACTTGATTGGTGTTTGCTTTCCAAGTCATAAGAATAGCATCTGTCTTGTCAGTCACCAGTAATGCCTTTGGAAAAGAAAGTCTGTGTTGCTTCAGAAGTGTTCTTTCAAAGCACAGTATGTTTCCATGTGAGGCTCTTTTTCCTGGTCAGCCAGAATCTGAGGCACACATTTCGAAGCAGTCCTTTGCATTCCCAAAATCTGCCATTAAAATTCACTGAACCAAACTCCAAGATAGTCCAGAAAATTTCCCCCTCTCTTCAATGGTCTGCCTTTCGTCTTCAAGCACAAGTGCATGGATTTTGTGGACATTTTCATCCATTTGGGAAGTTGATAGCCATCCAGAACGAGGTTTGTCATTCATAGAAATTTCACCTTTTTTTGAAATGAGAAAACCACTCATGCACTGGAGTTTTTCACATAGCGCTGTCCTTGGAAGCTGTGTTCAGCATCACAACAGTCTCTGTGGCATTTCTCTAGAGCAGGAAAAAAATTTCACAGCCACAATCTGTTCTCTTAAATTGGTCAATCCGAAAATGGAGGTTCAAGCAAAACTCTTTTTACAAAAAAAATCACTGTGACCAGAGAGAGCCTTCCCGGGTGATGCCACTGGGTGCACTAAGTCAGAGCTAGTTGCTAGATGCTCGCCTAGTGGGAAAAATGCGTACTGCAAAGCTCTGCCCAGTGGAGTGTTTTTCTGGGTTTATTTTTTTGGGAGCCCCTCGTATTTAATGACTGCTGATTCTTCTGTTTCCGCTTTTCACATTACAATCACCAGTAATTACCAGTGCATCATGATAGTATGTTTGGTTAATTTTAGATGGAAAACATTGGTAAAAATGTTTTGTTCAATATCTTCATCTTTGGTACTAAGTACTTTGGTACTTCATTATTGGTATGTAAATTTGAATAATAATCCTCTTTACTGGACTTCCTTACAAGTAATGGAAATTATCCTAATACAGCATTGTATCTCCTGAATGATCTTAAAATGTTCTTTTTGATAATAAATGTAATTCTGTTCTTCGTTTTGTCATTCTCAATGTAGTGGACCACATGTTTGTTTGTTTCTTAGTGACCAATACTAGTCCATTTCAATTTACTGATTCCTAGGATATTTATCTTAAATATGCTATTTCATTTTTGGCAACTTCCAATTTCCTAGATTTCATACTTTATACAATTCATGTTCTGATTATTAATAGAGGTTTTCAGTTTTTCTTCTCATTTTGAGTTGTACCACATCAGTATATAAGAATAAACATATATTTTTATGATAAAATAAAATTGAAAACTTTATTGATTCATACAATTAATATATTTTTAGTATTGAATCATTTAGCTACCTGAGTCTGTGACTACAAAATATATATTACTTTTATTTTGGGCTAGTGAATCTTTAACACTGGTTCTAAATTATTTTTCTAAAATGTTATAAGGTCCAGTCTATACACTACTTTCAACCATTCACTGAGCTGCAAAATATATTAATCATTTGCAGCTTATAATTTATAGAAGCTTTAAATTCAGCCATTTTCTGAATTCTGACGTCCATCTTTCCACCCACACCCTCTCCGACTTATTCCTGGGAGGATATTCTAAATTGCAGAGGGAGATGGAAATCTACTGACTGGATAATGACCTTTGTGAACAGGTCTTTCTTAACGTCATCTGCTTCATAGTTCTTCATTCCCTTCTGAACTTCATAATGGCACTTTGCATCTGCTATTCTTTGCTAATCTATCCCTACTGTTATTCCATCAACTGCTGTTGGTAGCCTACAGGACCTGGACCACTTCAGTGTCACAGGAAACTCCTCAGTCCCCTGGAGGCAATGATAAGTTTGAGGACTGTTCTAAGCACTGTCTAGGCACATCTCTCTTCTGATAGACTAATGCTTCACTATACTTCTTGTTTAGATTTTTATAGCTCCAGAAATTTTCTGAATAAAATATTGGTTTTATCACACAGATGATCTTATTCCCATGACAAGAGAAGAGCAGGATTTGGTCCAGAGGAGTAGATAAAAACACTGTCTCAGGAACCTCTACGTTTAATTAAATCCCTTGGGTGTCTATAGTGAATGAATCATTTTTATCAGTTATTTCCTACCGTGTAACAAACCACCCAAAAAGCAGCAAAAAATTATGCCCTTATAATTTGTCAATCTGAGCTGACTTTTCTTTTGGTCTTGACTGGGGTAACTTAAGCAACTGTACTCACAGAGATACTAAAAGGAGGCTTGGTGGCTTGACAGGTTTATACATAAATAATTCTCAGTTAGGATGGCTAGAACAATTGAGACCTTACTAGGTCTCTCTCTCACCAATTGTGTAATTCAGTGCCTTTAGAAAGTTGCTCAGTGACCTTTGCTCCAAATGAGTAAAAGTAGAAATTCCATGCAATTTATACAATACCTCTTAACCCTCTGTGAGTTGAGGCAAATCATAAGAACAGCTCAGTTTCAAGAAAAGGGGAAATCTATCCGGATGTGAGGATGGAATGTGTCCACAGGAAGGGGACACACAGAGGCAGCCTAGCTCCCTCAAAGTTAGTTAAATGTTATTTTATTCTGAATAGAAAAGTA
>NW_022103896.1:78410363-78429352 GCF_000313985.2 Echinops telfairi | reverse complement strand
TAATCTGAACTAATATCACTACATATTAAGCTACCTGCTCCCTCCTCTTTGCTTATATGAGTTACTTACTGATATGTTGATTATATTGGGCTAAATTATATATATTATTAAGATTCTTCTTGGTTTTTATAGGAGCAGAAAGCCTCACCTTTCTCCTATGGAGGAAGAGGCTGGTGGGTTTGACCTGCACACCTTTGAGTTAACAGACCAATGCATAATCTACAACACCTACAGGGCTCCTTAGTGTGGCAATTGGAGAATTTGGAATTACATAGCTTTACATGTTACATTTTTATTCAATAACACTAGAATAAATTAATTTTTCTTGTCTGAAAACAGTTATTTAACCATAAAATTCCCTCTGGTAATTGTATTTCCTTAAGATTATATTTTAGATTTTGGCTGCCTAGCAATCTAAATGCTTTCTGTTTGAACCTACCATTTAGTGCTATAAAAGAAAAGAGCCCCGGCAATCTGTTTTTCTAAACAGTACACCCCAAAACACCTATGGAATAGTTCTACTCCATACTCAGGGGTCACCATGAGTCAGGACTGAATCAAGGGAAATGCTTTCTTAGTTTCATGTTTCTGGGATGTGCTGTTTTCTTGAAGTAGATATCATATTCTCAATTTTATGAATGAATGGGTTGTCATAGAGACACAGGAAGCTTACATTACAATAAGAAATAGACAAACCAAAGTCTGTTTGACTCTAAAATTTGCCACATGTTGGGTTTTTTTTACCTTCTTATTGTGAATTTTGTAAATATTTACAGTATAAATAAGTTTTACATGCACACACCTTACATTTTATGTCATTATTTACGGTCCCCACAAAATAACATCATTCATACCACTTTCTGTATTTCCCTTCCCAGTCCTCCTCCTTTTCTAACCCTTCTGGACTTTGCCCTCAGGTAAATGCTGCACTTTGGATCTCAAACTGTGTTTATTGGGAGTAGTACTTAGCTCCTTAGTGTTGTTGTGCTCCGGTCTACTGTCTGGCTAAAAGTGGAGCCCAGGGTAGAGGGGTGAGTTAAATACCAGCTACAAAGGGTGAATAAGGGCTATAGTGTCAGTAAGTATCTGACCAGTAAGCCTGGTCTTTTTTTAGGATTTGAGTTTTCTTTCTCATTTTCCTCTACCATATCTTTTATTACCCATTATATTATCTTCTTGTATTACCCTTTCAAAGGATTTGTTAGTGGCTGGGCACGATCTAGTTCTTCAGGTCTCATGGTCATTGTGGTTAATATTCCTATGGTCTATCGATACACCGAACTAATTGTTTCAATGAATCATGGATATTCTTAATTATTATTGCCTATGGTGGTGAGAAACCAATAGTTACTCCTTAGAAGAATGTTTATGAAGTTTTAAGACCCCTTAAAGATTTTCATCCAGCTAGAAAGTAGAAGATTATCTTTGTGAGCTAGTTTATTCCACTTGACCTTGCTGCTCCTCCAGATTATGGCTATGAACTCAAAGACTCAGAGACTCTTCCCTTAAGGTGCTAGGTATGGCTAAGAAGTTTTCATAACTTTTCTCCCTGTGTGGTCCATCAATTTTACTCCTATATTTATAGCATATATAAATGCATATGGAGAAATATCCTCTGTCAACTCTCTCTATATATATTTGTGGGAATAACCAAATTATCTATTACACATTGTTCTATATATATATATGTATATATATATATATATATATATATATATATATGCCTGTGTAGCCACTCTTGGATGATGATTATTGTAAAATTTGCATATGGCACTATTTCTGTTGCCTCTCTCGTACTCCTTCCCCTGTGTTCTCTTGCATCCATCATTTTTATCACCATACCCTTTAGTACTAATATTATTAAAGATTGTTTTATAAATCCTCTCCACAGTATAGGACAAGAAAGGTAAATTAAAGCCATCCAAATTGCCAAAGAAATAAAACTCCCTACTTGAAGATGATAATAACCTCAAACCAAAACCAAACTTCACTGTCATCGAATCAATTTCAACTCATACAATCCCAATAGGACTGTGTAGAACTGACCCTGTGGGTTTGCAAGACTAAATTTTCATGGGAGTATAAAGCTTTGTCTTTCTCCCATGGATTGGGTGGTGTTTTTGAATTGTTACTGCAGTTAGCTTCCCTGCATGTTACCACTCCACCACCAGGGATCCCCTTCAAGACGATAAAATCCTATAAATAGGATCTTCCAAATACTCAGCTAAACAATTACTGGAAGTAATTGAAAGATTCAGCAAAGTGGTGAAAGATCCACATTTTAAAAAAGCCAGATTCCTTTACACAGCCATAACTCTGAAAATAAAATCTGGAAAATTATACAATTTTCAAAAGCCAACAAAAGAGAAATGTAAAACCCATATAAAGAAATGCCCCTAGTAACCCATGTAAAGAAACTTACAAAACACTGCTACAAGCAACCAAAAGAGACTTTTAAAAATAGAAAAATAAATTATGCTCATGGATAGGAAGACTTAACTATGAAAATATCAATACTACCCAAAGCAATCTACAGGTATATTGCAATCCTGAGCCAGATTTCATGATGATTTTTTAAAGAGGTAGAAAATTTAATCATTAACTGCATAAAGAAAATCATAAGACCCCTGATTAGCAAAGTATTACTAAAATGTTGGAAATTTCCCATACTTCCCAATCTCAAAACCCATTATTACCTGGTATTAGTACTGGCAACTAAGTCAGTGGAACAAAATTGAAAACCCAGTGGTAAATCTATCCTCCTGTGGTCTGCTGATCTTTGTCAAAATGCCAAAACTAATTAAATTTATGAGAAATAGTATGTTTAACATGTGATGTTAGAAAAGCTGGTCATAATGTAATATTTAGTACTATAAATATCATCAATGAGAAAATACGGGCATATCGAGGATCCCTAATGCACTGTATAAATTAGATTATCAAACATAGCTGAAACACACACAAGCAATAAGACCAACTTGACATTTATTTGCCTTAAAAAAATTGTGGCAATGACATGTTACACAAGTTATTAACTTCTGAAATTCATGAAACAGTTAACTTACCAAACAACAACAAAACAACAACAGTAATGCATTTAAAAATTCATAGTAGACATGAATAAGCAATTCACCAAAGATGACATTTATGTGGCCAACAAACAGGAATAAATTTTCCTAATCATCATCCAATTCCCAAACCCAAATCTACTGTCATCAAGTCAGTTACAACTCATAGTGCAACCAGCTGTAAATCTCCAAAGGTTTGGTAGCCTCATCTTTCTCTTGAGGGTTTTGAAATCTGACCTCGCTGTTGGTAGTCTGATGTTCACTGGCAGTGCCATCGACTGACAATGAGACTGTATCTCACCCAGCTTTAATAGCAGGTTTTCAAAAGAAAAAAAAATGTGGGTGAGAGTATGGAGAGAGGAGAACCCTTATACACTGTTGGTCAGACTACAAAATGGTGCAACAACTGTGAAAAACAATATGGTGCTTCTTTTAAAAATTGGAAATCGATATGTGTATGTATGGATTGTGGTAAGAGTTGTACAAGCCCCTAATAAAATGATAAAAAATTGGAAATAGAAATATCATAATGATCCAGCAATTCTATTACTTGGTACATGCCCTAGAGAAATGCAAGCTGTGACCCAAAAGGATATTTGCACACCCACATTCCTCATGATACTAGTTAAAATAGCAAACATCTGGTATCACATAAATATCTATCCACGAAAGAATGGATAAACCAACTATGGTGCACACCCTAATGGAATACTATGAAACATTAAAGAATAGTAACAAATATAGAAGCATCTCATAATATGTATGGACCAGTAAGACATGATGCTGAGTGAAGCAAGTCAATCACAAAAGTACAAATGCTGTATGCGAGCAGTATAGCAAAAAGTCAAGAAAAGTGAGTGTGTGTGCGTGTGTTTAACATCAACCGAAACACTCTTTGATGGTGACCAGGGATGGATGGGAAAGAGAAGGTAAGTCAGTAAGTGGAGGCCAAACTCACTGCCTTTGAGTTTATTGCAACTCAGAGTAGACGCACATTGTCTTGGGCAAAGCGGTAGGCAATAACACATTAAAGGCAAGTCAGTCCTTTTTGTTTTTCTTGGTTAAAATTCTTCATTTATCCTTAGTTCTTATGTATTATGCAGTAGTCAATAAACACTGCTGGGTTTCGCTGACGAAGGCTCCCAGACAGGGAACAGGTAACAAAAAGGTGCTGAGACTAAAATGAGTTTAGTGAATGGTAAGGACAGAAATATCAGTGGTTGCAGAGTTCTGAGCAAAGATAAGTGAAGTTGACACATGTGTTAGTCTGGGGAGACAAGAGAAACAAATTCATGAACACATATAAGTGTATAAGAGAGAGTTTTATATAAAGGGTAACTGTACATTAAGAAAGCACCCCAACCCACTCCAGTCCAAGCTCATAAGGCCAATATTATCCTACATTTCTGTTACAGATCTATAAAGTCCTCTTCAGACTCATGAAACACATGCAATGATGCTGAATACAGCATGATCACAGGCCAGTGGGAAGAAAGGTTTTGGATCCACTGATGGTGTAAGCATCTCAGAGCTGGCAGGGGTCTCCACGTGGCTTTTTCAGCTCCAGGGCTGCATCAGCATATCCATGTGTGGCTTCTCCTCAGGATGTCTTACAGAAAGTCAGCCTTGTCAGTAGAGTCTCCAAGAGTGTTTTCCACTTCCAAGGAGGAAAAATACAGGAGATCCCAGAATTGTTAGGAGAAGGTCATGCCCACACAGAGGCCTTATTGGCTATGACCCAACTGACAGACTAGATTCCACCCCTTCACTCTTAGTCCTCTCATGTCCCAATTGACACCAGATTCCCCGAGCAAGCATTCAATTATGCAACACCAAGTTGGAATTTTCTTCTAAATGATATAAGTCCTTGGAAGGTATTAACTATCTGATACACATTTTTTAAAGATTGCTATGAATACTCTATAAATAATTGGTGGTAACAATTCAATAAAGGAACGAGAGAGGTCAATTCAGAGGATATAGCCAATTTGTGTATTATAAGATGGGGATTTTTCAAAAGCAATAGTTTAGGAATATAATTTGGTGGCAAAGTTACAAAAATTTTAATGATTATATCAAAATTAACAAGTTTTATTGATATATCCTCAGTGACTCACTGAAATTTTAATTCTTGGGTTCATTGGTTTGAATGTTTCAGGTCTTTATTTATAAAAACTAAATGACAGTACGTATGATTAAGAACACATGAGAACTGTAGGAATATGTCTGAAATGCTGGCAAGACATCTCAGCATGTTGGATGGGGACATGGAATTTGAAGGCATATTCCTTACTACTTATTTTGCATGTAACTTTTGCCTCTAAGTGTTTTAAAAATGGAAGTAAAGTGGTCAATGAGAGAGTGCTGCTTCATGACGTCATGGAGCTTCGGTATGCAGTGTGAGGTGACTTGAGTGAATATTGTGCCTGATGCAAACAGATGCCAAATGTAGGACCATATCCATTATTGGCTTTGACTTTTCTAATCTATTTGTTGAGAAGGGGGTTCGGAGAAGGTTAAACTGTAGGAATCCTGTTTCTATTTTTCACCTTGGGTCAACATTCTTCTGGATCTGGAATGCTCGCATTAGTTGCCTATTTGTTGAGAACAATAGTAATGTGCAGGGGGGAGGTGCATGATGCATATTGTTTTGATGGTGAACAGGCTCCAGGGGAGCTTCCAGACTCCAGCTTACACTCCTAGGAGGAAAGGCCAAGTAGTGCACATCTGAAAATCATCCAATGGTCTGGTCACCATGAAAAATATGGATGTTGGTGGTGGCGGCAGCCAAGTCCATGCAGACACATCGTGACTCCATGTACCACAGAACAAAACACTCGCCCTTCCTGGTCCTCCCTGGCACTTGTTGTCCTATTTGATTCCCTTGTGGCAGCCACTGTGCCTATCCACACCCTTGGCAGTCTTCCTCTTTTTTGATGACCCTCCACTTTCTTTAGGAACTGGTCTTTTCTGATAATATGCCCAAAGTATATGATAAAGTAGTACTACCATCCTAGATTCACAATCTTGTGCAGACAGATTGGTTTGC
This sequence comes from Echinops telfairi, assembly GCF_000313985.2. Classification (NCBI taxonomy): domain Eukaryota; kingdom Metazoa; phylum Chordata; class Mammalia; order Afrosoricida; family Tenrecidae; genus Echinops; species Echinops telfairi. The sequence goes on along the minus strand of NW_022103896.1, from coordinate 78,423,235 downwards.
TGTGGCAGGTATTTTCAATATATTTGTGAACAAACTCTATTTTACATGTGGCCATTCTTCTGCAGTCTTTCCCTTTCATGTTTCCAAAATCAGAAATTTAAGCAGCTTCAAGGGATTATCTTAACATGAAGGATAAAACTATAGCTATGTAGGTGGCAATGGCATCATGGGTATGGTCATGTATTTTACCAGAGCAACAAGACAGGTATAACTCCCCCAAGACTTTTCCCCCAGGATTTAACATAAAGTCTCTGTTATATGAAATTCTCAAGGAAAATCCACTATAGGAAATAGAATTATAGTACTTCCATGACAGAAATTTATTTTTAATATATTTAATTTTAAGTATATGCCCCCCAAATATCCACTAAATATTAAGCTATTATTTGGGGGAGTCCTCTGTAGGAATTAGCATAAAGCTTGTAGCCCAGACAATTATATCTCTTTCATCCATGTTATCCTTTACAGTTTTAAGAAATTTAGTTTCATGGAAATTCCATTAATCTCTACATTCTAGAAATACTGATGTTTGCTTTTCAGTTTCCCATCACATACCATTTTCACATTTAATTAGAATGGGCAATGAACTTATATATATGTGTATACACATGTAGTTAGATATTTGTTATCGAGAATATATACAAGAAAACATACTCCAATTCAACACTTTCTACATGTACCATTTAGAGTCATGGACTATGTTTTTTAAGTATATTACTATTCTTACCCTGAATTTTTAGTTGCTTCTCCCGTATTAATATAAATTCAGTACTCCCAATGATTCCTGACTAATCTTGCAAGTAGCTGTTGTCAATCGGATTCCATGTAGATAGGCAACTCATATTGTGATAGTAATGAATATAAAGTGATTAAATATAAAGATGCATCAAAAAGTTCATGGAAAATGCAATGAAAAGACTATGGAATTTTTACATGAACATTTTGAAACCCTCTTCTGTACTCTTTATCATCCTGTTTGTACATTTCATAGCTATCTTCTACACTTCTCACTTGGCTGCTTTGCAGATAGAGGATGCAATAGTGTTTAAGTTGTTTGTTTTGTTTAAATTGGAGCATTTTATTCTTGAAGTAGGTACTTCTTTCTCCTCTGGAGCACATGCCACTCTACAGGCAGTAACTCATTTAGATCTTCAAAGTCTGCAGAGAGTTGTAGGTGATAAGTAGTATATCCAATTTACAAGGAGCACAATTGAAATAGAGTGATGTGGTGAATTGCTTGAAGTCACAGAGCACAGCTATAATGGAACTCAGAGTAGAAACTCAGTCTCCTGACTCCCAATTAGTTCCCCACCCTCTAAATAACACTCGGTGTCCTTCAGCCTGAGAAAAGAGTTACATTTTATATAAAGTTCATTGTCATCCAATGTGCACTTACAGATCGAGGTGTACATTTCTATCATTGCCCTTGTGCTGAGCTTGGGTATCCTAGCCTTCTTCATCCTTGGCCTGTTGTTCCTTGGGGACTGCAGGAAAAAAAGTAAGTGGGAAAATACAGTGGAAGCAAAGTGATTTTGGTGTAGTAAACAGAGAATCTGATAATTGGGGGTGGGTGGGACAGAATAATAGTAGCAATGCTAAATCATCAGGATTCTATTTGTGTGGATATGAACAAATTAAGGTGCCATTTAATACCTTTTAAAAATTATTCCCCTTATAAGAACATAGACAGGCATTATATAATCATAATGGTAAGTCCATATCACAAAACACACAAGCTGAATTTGTAACAGCTTGCAAGAATACCATCTTTAAGGGTACAGATACGTTTTATATGAATGGTTACATTTCTCATTATTAAGGTGCAGCTGAACTGAAGGTATATTCTAGTCACTCAGAGAATATCATCTGGAAATGGTGCTGATTAAAGCAAATATATTTTTAATAGGGAGATTATCTTAAGCTTTTGAGTTCCACATAAGCAGTTATTTGATCATCTTATCTTAGAGCAATGGTTCTCAACTTGTGGGTTGTGACCCCTTTGGGGGTCGAATGAAACCTTTCACAGGGGTCACCCAATTCATAACAGTAGCAAAATTACAGCTCAGAAATAGCAATGAAAATAATTTTAAGGTTGGGGAGTCACCAGAACATGAGGAACTGCACTACAGGGTCCTGGCATTCGGAAGGTTGAGAACCACTGTCTTAGAGCAATAAACTGAAGCACGTTCTCTGTTTGCAGGGCGCACGATTGCTGTACTGCATTCCTTATTATGATCTTTATTTTGACTTAGTGATTTCTATCAAATATGAAGGGTCTTAAAAAGTTCACGGAAATTTCTCACTATCTTTGAATTCCATTTTTCCTCAAATGATTTTTAAACCCTGAAGGTTCTCACAAGCCAGATTGACACAGTGGCTGCAACAATGGGCTTAAACATAAGAACACTTGGGAGGATGGTGCAAGACTGGACAGCGTTTTGTTATGTTGTACAAAGGGTCGCTATGAGTGAGAACTCAATAGCAATATATATCTTCTAGAATACCACCAGAGGCTGCGCTGTTTAATATAAGAATTGCAGTCACAATTTATATGAGATAAAGCTATTTAGTTCATTTGTTCTTTCTATTGCCTGAATTTTTTTTTCAACAGATAATATAAACTAGCATGAAATATATGTTTAGTTGGAGAAAAGATAGTCTGATACATCTTGAAAAAGTACAAATAGCTCTTCTTTTTCTTTCTGAACAGGGGTTCAGATAGGACAGAGGTGAGGAAAGGGAGAGAGCAACAATATAAAGAGCAGTTGAAATCTAGGGGTAAAGTGATAAGAAGAATAATTTAGAAGACGGGAGACTTTGTTTTTTTACCATGACTAAAACTGAGAGAAAGGAGTGAATGGAATGGAGCTAGTTGGTACTGCAGGACAAGACAGGGATGCTAGCTAGACAAGGATCCTGGAAAGCAGAAGGGGGCCGGGCCTCAAACAAAGACTTCTTCTGGGAAGTCAACAGGGAAAGGAGAGGGAAAGACAGCTGTCAAGTTGCCCTCTTCTTGGTGATGCCTAATAGGTCAGAGTAGGACATGAAAATGTTAATGGCTTATTTTCCAATAAGTAGATTACCAGAATTTTTCAGAGGTGCCTTTGGGTGAATTCAATCTAACCTTTCAGTTAGCAATTAAGTACAGTAACCATTTGAAGCATCCAGGAGCCCCTAGGATAAAACATATAGAGAAATATTTCTACATATGTAATTGTTGGCTCTCAAAGTAGGAATAACATCGTCAAGTTATTTGTACAAATCCAAAATGAATTTTATTATAAACAAGTTGCTTATTGTAAGCACTGAATGCATTTTTTGTGTGTCATTTAGACCCAAGAACCCAACTGTTGTCCCAGAATTTACAGCAGGTTGATTTTCTAAAACTCTGAAATACAGTAGTGAGTCTTAACATTAACTATTATTTGGGTTGCTTTCTTTATATAAACTCTATGAGGTTATCCCCATAAATACAGTTTTAAGTTAACTCTTTCTGATTCAATCATTTAAAGAAGTAAAATAAAATAGTTCACATTTTTTATCTTCTTTGGTTTATTAATTGGTTTTCATGTTTGCTGCATGGAAATGAAATGATTATTTCAAATTTAAAAATCTGCTAGGTCAGTGTATTCAAAAAAAGTTTTACATAAGTCTTAGAAATACTTACATTTCAATGATCTTAAGTTCTTGAATCTTTGGAGAATTATATTTGCATTTCTGCATTGCTAAAGTTAATGTGAAAATAGGTTGCATTGATAAGGACTCTAATTAGTACAAAACAGACTTCTGTCCTAGTTTTGCCTTTGAATATTAATAACAATATGCCTGAGACTAAAGACATGTTTTAATGTCAGTAAAATTGATGGGTTGAACAAAATGCAAATAAATTGTTCACAGGTGAACAAGAACATTCTTATTTTCAAAAGCTGGTTTTTGGAGTATTACAGGTATAGACAAGCTAGAGAGATAATGAATAGGATACATCTGGAGAAGGAAAAGAATTGAAAAGTTCATTTTGCAAGTTTTTAAAAAAAATTCATTTTGCAAGTCCATTGCTGTAGCCACTGTGTCCATCCATCTTGTTGATGGCCGTCCTCTTTTTTGCTGCCCCTCCACTTTAGCAGGAGTGATATCCTTCTCCAGGGACCGGTCTCTCGTGACAATATGTCCAAAGTGTGTATGGGATATTATTAACATGGTAAAAGGTATGTCTGTTTCATAGACCGATCATTTATAAATTACGAAATCTAGCAGTCATTTGTTAGTATTATTGGACTCTCCTCCATTCAGTGAAGATTATTGATTGTCTCCTACATGTCAGCCACATATAAAGATGCTTAAGACTCAGCTATTGGTGTTAAGTGGAGGAGCTTATAGATGTTCTCCAATCTAACATGCACACACATTACATTTCAGTAAACCTGGTTTACTGAACGTAATATGAAGAAATGGATCAAGTTATTTGGTTAATAGACTTTAAAGATGGACAAGGAGTTCAGGGGTAGACATTTCATGTTCAATGAAGGAGATCCGAGTTCTATTTGCTACTAATGTACCAGCCTGTCAGTAGAGGCTTGTATTTTGCTGTGCTGTTGGAGTTTTCAGCAAATCTTCTAGATCAGAACAGACTAGGAAGAAAGTCCTGGTATTCTATTTCTGAAAAATCAGCCAATGAAAAGCCTACGGATACATAACAAATCATTGAGATGGCGTCGGACAGGGGAGTGTTTTATTCTGTGTTTTATGGGACCAGAAGGAACATGATAGTCATTAATGACAACACAAATAGTCAACAATGATGATGTACACTTTTTACCCAAAACCATTTGAATTATCTAAATTAATTGTTTACAGATGCTCAAATATAGACATATATAAACACACACACATATATGAGAGGGAATCAAAAAGTTGATGGAAAAGTCACATAATCTTTCTAATCCATTTTTTTCTACCAATTTTTTGAAGCCACTTCTCTAACATTGAGTCACTATGCAATTTATTCAGGAGAATAATATACACATGATTATGTTCCTTTCATATACACATGACTGTGATGACTCTCCTATTCATTCACCAGTAACATTTTCCGTCTTTAGTTCATTTCTTGCTCCCAAGACATTGCACTTATACTTTTCATGGATGTGCAATTTAGATGTACCTAGATGAATTCATAACGCAAGTTTTGACCAGTATTTAACTATCTATGATAATTAGACTTTCTGTCAATCTGGGTGGGCAAGTATTCTCTCATAATGTGATATAACGTAGTGTGGTAAATTCCATTTTGGCCCTTCTGCAAAGCAGCCAAGCAGCTGTGGGAAGAACTGGGTAGAGTCCTATCACCTTAACCTGGTCACAGTGTTGATACGATTGAGGAGGCTTTCATTCAGGATGTGGCCTACTCTTACTGTAGATTGATACTGTGTGGGAGCTAGTTCATTTCTATTGCTAGACCTGGATCCTACACCTGGTTTGTAGACCTCCTGATGGCCCCGGGAACCTTGAGTGGAGTCATTCAGTTGACTTAGTTTCATTTTCTTGTTGTTGGATTCATTCATCTCTCCATCTTCCAGCCTGCAGTCTTCCTGCTTCATCTTTCTCTTCCCACTGCATTATTCCCGGTAGCTACATGAGCCAGCAGGATTGCATCCAATGAACAGACTCAAAATGGACTGTACTTACCCACTTCTACAACCGTGTAAGCAATTTCTTCATATAAATCCCATCTACACATGCACATACACTCGTACACATACAATGTCATTCATTTTGCTTCCCTAGATAATCCAGCCCAACACATTATCTTTTCTTCTTTATTTAAAACTTCCAGAGGTTTCTAATGCATCATGATAAGTTCGTATTCTTGGAAAGACCTATACAATTCTAGACAATTTAGTATCTCCCCACCCTGTACATCACCTCTAGTCCCTCCTCTCCAGAACAGTCCTTCTGCTCCCCTCTCAGCGCTTCTAACAGAGTTGAGAGCTCTCTCTTAACTCTGGCTCTGTTTCACAATACTTCCATATGGAAACCTCTTTTTGTCCCTCTGTTACTGACTGTGTTCTTCTGTTCTTCATTGGCTGTTAATATTTTGATTTGGGGGGGCAGAAGATAAGTAGATGCTGAGATCTGAGTTCAGGTACATTTCGTGTCATCTTCACTTTGGACTCCCTAGCACCCAGCACTGTTGCTGGTTTATACCATCCTTTCATTCATTCATTCACTCATTCAGCAAATCTATATTGAGCTTCTCCTAAAACTCAGGCATTACCATATGTATAAGGAATACAGTGCAATCACTAGGAGATGCTAGAGTGTGGACCACACCAGGTGACATTGTCATAACATCTATAAAATGTTTGTGCAGTGGCTTAGTAGAAATGTATTATTTTTTATAAAATATCCTCATAGGTAGTTATAACAAGAAAAATATTTTTGTAAATCCGTTTTATGGGCTTCAATATACCTAGAGAGCTAAAATTCTATGCTAATTTACTTTTTGAACCTCCTACTGTGCTCCTACTAACAGAGATGTCATTCTTATCCAGTTGCAGTGACACTGCAAGTCTTGTGCTTTATCTGCTATTGCAACAAACTTTCACTCTACTGGTGTTTTAACAGTCACTGATTTTGTCAAATTTTCTGCATTTTAGCTACAATATGTGTTAAGTATCTGTGACTTACAACAATTGCCTGTTCCAGAACGAAGTCATAACAAAGGAAAAGGAGGAGGAAAATAAAAAGAAGGCTCCCACTCATTCACTTAAAAATAATGTTGTGACTATTAATGTTGTAATTAAGTACAGAAAGATTTTGTAATGAAAATTCATAGAATCTGAGAAATAATGTACTTACATTGACCATTATATTTATGGCATATTGTTCTCTGAGTGAAACTGATAATGAACATTACATGTGGGTCTGGTGCAGGAGGACATCTATGGTTGAGATGAGTTATCACACTGGGAGACACCCACCCGTGTGAAGACACTGCGGGATCTGATAGTAAATTAGCTAAAGTGTCTTCCTTGTGAATTTAGAAAGAAAGATCATTAATCACAACAAAAGAACTTCAGGAAATGATAAATCTATGAAAGGAATAACTCATAGGAAAAGATAAACCAACTCATAGGCTGTAATCAGAGCTGAAGCTTAAGTAATGTAAATGAGGTATGTATGTGATGCTCTGAAGAAAGGGCAATCCCGGAAGAGGCAAAAGCAAGTGTAAAAGTTCTGAGAAGGGGTGAGCTAAATGCAGATAAAGGTCAGAACAAGGTAATAGCACTAGAAAAAGGTAATCAAAGTGTGGCCATAGGCCTGGGAGTAGACAGTCAGTTCATGTGGGATAGTGTAGGTCATTGTATGGAGTTGTGATAAGATGCGCATTGCTTTCAGAAGCCCTTGGATAATTTTTAGAGTAGTCTGAGTTTTACTCTAATAAAATCATGGTGATCATTTCATAGAGGATAAGAAATGAGACAAATGCGCACACAGAGCCGCTGGTAAGGAGGTGTTGTAGCAACATGAGCCAGGTGGTGAGGCTTGGATTGGGGTTTGACAAAATTCAGGATCTCCTTGGGCAGAGCTAGTATGACTTGCTATATGAAATAATCATTTGCTAGATTAAAGGTGGGAGGTGATAGAAAAGAGAATCTATAGGTACTTGTTTAATTTAATTTCATAATTTAAATGGAAGGATCATGCAAAAGAAAAGCTGTGGTTTGAAATTTATCATGATGTCTGATTTGTAATACTTAGGTTTTTTAATAATTCAAAGGGAAATTTTAAAAGTTTCAAAGATGTTTTGTATATACTACTCCTAAACCTTATTAGTACCTAAAACTATATCTGCCAATAGAAACCACTCCAGATTTAAAATCAATCAATCAATCAACCAACCAATATTTAGAACAAAAGAAACCCTTGTGATGCAGTGGTTAAAACACTCATCTGCTCATTGAAGAATTGGTGGTTGGAACATAAGAGCATCCTTCCCGGAGAAACAAGAGGGAGTGGAATGTACAGCTTTCAACACCCTATGAGGCAGTTCTGTGCTGTCTAATAGTGTCACTAAGAGTTCAAATAGACAGCGTGACAATAGGTTTGATTTTGGGTTGATGTGTGGCCCTATGAAATTAAATTTAAGGAGCTTATTTAACCCCTCTTTGTCTTTTGCTCCATGGTTTAAACATTGGGCTGCTAACCAAATGGTCAGTACCTATAAAGATTTACAGCCTCTGAAATGCTAGGGAAAATTCTGCTGTGTCCTTTCCAGCTACTCTGAGTCAGATTGCTTTTTCTTCCATCTGTAAAATGGAGATAACAGTAGACAAATTCCCCTTTGTTGTTATGAGACTCCACTGAATTGATTGATACTCATAAAGCACAGAACGCTTTTCACTAGCATTTCCCCCCCTGAAGTATGTGTTCAGAGTCAAAAAGTGAGGGTTCAGGTTGAAGATGAAGAACCTGAAGCACTGGGCTGCAGAAGAGGTTTTGGAGACACCTGGAACTGTGAGGTCAGAGGAAGTCATATGTTAAAGAAAAAGAAATAAAAATATATTTGGTAGGTTGTATACATTTTACCATGGGCACACTAAGTCCACATATCTCAAACACAACTGCTAGTTGTTATTGTTTATTATCTAATTAAGGCAGCTGGAATTATTATGATATATTGTAAGCCATTTTGAACCCTTAGAGACTCATCTTAGTATATCTTATTGAATGCATTATCAATCTTTAGATAATGACCCTACTTGAATACAGGTCCTATGTAGGAGTTCCTTTCCGAAAGGATGTTCTCGCCATTTTCCGAATCTTCCAGAATTCCCGTGCCTAACTTCATTCCCTCTTCCTCTTCAGCACAGAGATAAGCTCCAGCACAGAGGGGCCTAGAAAAGCAGCTCTGGTGTAACGGCAGTGGCACGCCCTGCTGTAATGTGGGGTCTGTGCGAACGTTTTCAAACATTGGGGTCATGAAGAAGCCAAATAGTGATATTGATAACGTGTCGCCAATACTCCAGTGAGGCTACAGAATGTATTTATTATCCAATCGACGAGTCGTGGGACCAGTGTCTGTGGAAGGCCTGTGGTGAAAAGTACACAACCTAACATACTTTTAACCTTTTTTCCTCCCGTGACTTCCTCGTACCTAAAAGCTCCAATCTCTCCCCAAGCTCTTTCATAGCCCGGTTCTCCCAGTTTCTTGTTCTTCAACTCTGAACACTCACTTACTGATTTTGAATTCATACTTCAGAAAGAAATATTTGAAATGTTCTGAGGTTAGAGACGAGACGAAACTACTCAGGAAATTCTAGATTCCTCTTTAATAGGCAGGACAAGAAAAGCAGGGTTAAAGTCAATATACCACTTTAATAGTTATATATCACGGACATCACATGTTTGAAGACTCCAAACTTGTGGTGATAAGAAACCCTCACTTATTATCTTACAGTGTCATTCATAAATCTGCTTCTCTGTCCTCCTTCACAAGGTGCTCTCAAGACGTCAGCCGGAGCAGAGATCTCCTCTGAAGGAGAATTCCTTTCCAAACTCATCTATTGCTGGAAGGTTCCTCAAGGGCTATATGCTGGACACAGGAGCATAGTTCTTGGGCTGCATGTAGGCCTCTCAACATGGTAAATCACTTTGTTAAAGACAGCAGGGGAGAAAGGCTAACAGTAAGACAAAAGTCTCAATCATATGTAGTCTGCCTCAGAAGTGACACCTCACAATTTCACCTTATTCTATTGGCAAGAAGCATGCCCTTACACCAGCCCATAGTCAAGGAAAAGAGACATTAGAAAGATGTGGCCGCAGAAGTCAGGGGGTGCTGAGGACAGCTTAGCATCTGCTTGCCACAAGTAATCGATTTGTTTCATCACAGCAGAATAGACTTTCCCACCTTCCTTTATCCCTTTCTAAATGCAAACCAGTTGCCCTAAGTCAGCTCAATCTCAGGATGACCCCTTTTGTGTGTCACTGGAATGTTCTTCAATTGCTGATCTTTTCAGCTACAGGTCACCAGGCCATGTCTGTTGGCTCAAACCTCTAATATCGCAGTTAGAAGTAAAATGTCTTGGTATCATCCTTTTTATAGACTTTGTAACTCTTACCAAATTACTGAGTGGGTGCATGCAAATAAGGTGTCAAGGACTCTACCCAGGAGCTTGGATGGTGTTGTCACTCCACGGAGTATAAAATGAGCCAGGGCATCCTGAGAAACAGAAGCCTGTGACCCCCCACAGAGAATAGGTAGGAGGGACGCACGTCTGATATCCCTGTCCACAGAGACTGCAGAGGAGCGGCGCTGTGACAGTGAGGCAGAGAATGGCTTTTTGGCGTAGGGAACAAGTAAGATGTAGTCCTTTGGGGCAGGAGGCTGGCCGTCGGAAGAAGAGGCCCTTTGGGCATTTATCATTGCTAGGGACGCTTTGTAACCCTTGCATGAGCAGTGCAAAGGCCAAGGAGCCTTGTGATGAAGAGGCTGAGGGCCAGAGAGACTGCCAGTATGACGGAGAAGAGGTGCTGTGTGGAAAAAAGTAATATAATCCTTTGTTCGTTTGTTTTCATCTTGTTTTGTAATCTATTAACTTTCCTAATAAACCCCACCATCCTGAATATGGTCTTCCAGTTCCGTGTGGCCACTTCAAAAGATTCATAGACTCAGCCGAGAAACAGAGTACTATGGAAAGCATGGTTGGTATCAGAATAGGCGAAAGAGAGATGGAGGGTCAAGTCCTGGCTGACCTTTGCTCTGTGCTGGTGTGGCGTCTGCGTCTTCATCTACCTCGGAAGCCCAAGCAGGTCAGGCATGGCCTCCCTGCCATTTCTTTAGCAGCCAAGCCCAGTCTCTGTTTGTACCACCTCAGGGCTCTTAAAGTTTCTGTCCAATTATTTTTGACTTTCTTTGTTTATTTCAAGAGTCATAGAGAATATATGATGCTCCCAGTTATTTTTCCCAATGTCATTTCTCCTACTAAAATATCTGGGTTTTTAAATTTTTATTCTTTTTTCCCTAAGCCCAAGTTAATTAGTACATGGCTGGCTGTGCCAGTCTCCGTTTGCATTCCTGCTTTAAAATGTAGCTCTAAAATATCAATTCAGATCAAATTATTAATATAGATTTGTCTAGAAAATGTTAATAAGTAATGTATTTCACTCATTCCAGTTTCTTGTTCTATTTTGCAGTATGAAGCACCCGACTCCCTTGCTGTCCATGTATCCTGGACATCCCGCCTCTATGGTGTGGCGATCTCCTTGATCTTGCTCTCCACCCTCTGTTCCCTGCCTCAATCTTGCTCATGTTTTAAGTCTAAATTCAACTATTCTCGAGGAAGCTTTTTTCCTTTTATAAGCTCACATGATTTCTTCCTTCTCTTAACTCATGAAGTATTAATCATTTACACAATACAAGTTTTTGCTTGACTTTAAGTTATTTAGAACCTCTGTTCTTGAAATTTATAGGTCTCTGTTCTCTAGTAAGAATGAAAGTTACTTGTTCAATAGCACTCACTACAGAGCAACAGAATAACTGATCTTAGTAATCACCAGTGTTTGATGCAATGCCATTCCAAATTCAGTCTCCAGATAGGGCTGCTTTGTACTTAGTCTTTATCCCTAGCACCTGACTTCTGGTTAGATGCATACAGGGCAGTAGATAAATGCTTGCTGACTTTATATGAACAATTCTTATATATTTAATACTTGTGAAGATTCCTGTTGAATATGTTTTTGATATCTTATTTTTAAACTATGTGAGAACAAAAGCATTGAAGTCAGTTTCAATGTTACTTTTCCTGCTTTTGTAACCACTTAGACCAGTGCAGTCTATCACACACAGGGAATAACATGCAAAACACAGTCAAACAGCCCCTCTCAGCAGAAAAGTGTAGTATCCCAACAAACCCCCAGGTATTGGCTCTTCCTTCTTTTTTCCTCTTCCCTTTCCTGTCCTTTCACTCTTCTACGTCAGTCTTCCCATCCTCTTAACAGCCTTCTTCTTGTGGTGTGAACACATTTTTTCCTTAGTCCCCCAAACTCTTAGCATGACGGTGTCATGAGTGTTTGCCTTAATGAGATTGAGTAAGTTTGTTGAGCATCCATGTCAGAATCTGTGACAGCTTCATTATTGACTTTTAGAGAAGCGTCATAGTCCATTGTGTGCCTGCACTACACTTACTGCCTCCATTCCTACGCAGATGGGCTTTGGGGCAGCGCAACATTGTTGCTAGTATCGAAAGCTCTGTGATATACATGGGCATGTATATATCTGTTCATATTTTACTCTTTATTTCTCTGAGGTATGTACAAGTAGAGAGATTGCAATTTCATGTGAGATTTCTATTCATATCTGCTTAAGGAAGTGCCATGCTTTTTTGGCAGAGTGGCTATATAATTCTGCAATTCCACCAGGGTGTGAAAGTTTCAAACTCTCCACACCCTCTCCACCATTGTTTATTTCCTGTTTACTTCTCTTTTTTCTTTTTTGCTATCAGTGATCAGAGTTGGTGTTAGGTAGTGTCTCATCACCACTTTCATTTGTATATATTGTACAGTTAATAATCATGAGATTTTCATCATAAGACTGTAGCCACCTGGATGTCGCGCTCAGTGAATTATCTATTCATAGCTTCTCTCCATTTTTATGATTGGATTTTTTTTCTTATGAAGGTGTCAAGAGTTTTCTATAAATTTTTTTCAATTAGTCATTTATCTGATATTATTTGCATTTTCCCCTCAACCTATTGGTTCCCATTGTGCTCTTTTAATAAGGTATTTTGTTGTACATAAACGTCATGTTTTAGGAGGTCTCAGTCACTTATTTTGTCTCCTATAGTTTGGGTGTTTCAAAATTATGTTGGGTA
>NW_022103896.1:78407597-78409720 GCF_000313985.2 Echinops telfairi | reverse complement strand
TCCTCTCCTCTGTTTTATTTATGTTGTGGGTCTCACTGATTGTTCTCCTGATGTTGAACCAACCTTGTGCACCTAATTTGAATTGTTTCATTTAATTTTACTAGCTAAAATCTTGTTGCAACTATAAAGATATTGGTCTATAGTTTTCTATTCTGTGATGGTTTTGCTTGCTTTTGGCATTAGGGTTATACTTGCTTCAAATATAATTTGGTACAAAATTATCCTTTTCTATATTCTAGAATAGTTTGTGTAGACTTGGTATTAATTGTTCTTCAAACGTTTGGTAGAATTCCCCAATAAAACCATCTGGTCTTGAACTTTTTGATATCAGGAAATTTTTTTTTAAAGGTCTGCCCTATTTCTTCTTGTGTTATATGTCTGTTAAGATTTTCTACACCAATCTGTGTTAATTAGCTAAGTAAGGTACTTCGGGGGAATTTGTCCATTACTGTAGAATTTTTAGTTTAATGGAACAATATTGTGTAATTATCTTTTTAATTTCTGTGGTTCTCTTTTGATGTTACCCTTTTCATTTCTTATTCATTGCTCTTTCTTTTTCCTTGTTAGGCTTGCCAGTGATTTATCAATTTTTATCCTTTCAAAGAGCCAATGTTTTGTCTTGTTGAGAATGATGAGGGCAATGAATATACAATTGTGCTTTACATAATTGATGTATGTATGGATTGTGATAAGAGTTGTATGAGCCCCTCATAGAATGCTTAAAAAAATTCTGACTCATTTATTTGTATTTCAGTCTTTATTATGTCTTTGCTTCTGCAGCTGAGGGTTTGTTTTGCTGCTTTTGTTGTAATTCTTGCAGGTATCATGTTGTGTTTATCTCTTTCTTCTTTTCAGTTGTATGTGCTTAATGCTATACATTGTCCTCTGATAACTGCTTTTGCTACTCGTCATAGATTTTTAAAGGTTATTTTTTTGAGGCATATGTAAGGGCATATTTAAATTACACTCTTCATTTATTAAATTACCCCATAATTTTGAATAAGATATTATTTAATTTTCATGTAATGGAATTTTTGTTTGGTCTCCCGTTGTTAATTTCTAATTTTATAGCATTTTAACCTGGAAAGATGGTTTGCAACATCTCATTGTTTTGTTTCTTTTGTAACTTATGGTTGTTTACGTGGTGGCCTATTCTGGAGTGTGTTCCATGATCTATTTTGGAGTACGTTCCTTGCTGGATAAAATTGCACATTGTGTTATTGTTGTGGGAGGTGTTCTGTATATATGTATAAGATCAACGCGATTAATTGTGTTATTTAGATAGTCTGTATCTTTTAAATTTTTCTTTCTAGTTGACTTGTCTTGGCTCAAAATGATGTATTAAAATCTATTATTGTATAATTGCCTATTTGTCCCTTCAATCCTAATGAGACATGTATGACTGAGAGAATTTATCTGTAGTCATTTGCTGATCACACAAACACATTTAAACATGTTTGGTTTGTAACAACCCTATGCATAGATGAAGCATACCCCTAGTAGCAATACTTTTCTACTTACCCTTGTGTACATGCATGCATGTGTGTGTTCCTGTTTACCCCCTTAATTCCTTCCTTCAGCACTGATTATGTTTGGAATAGATTGCCGTGTTTTAAGCTATGGAAGGGCTCTTTTTAAGCACGCTATTTCCGTTTTAAAAGGTTTCTTCATGCTCTAACCAGAGGGAGTAGTATTGTCAAGGAAGCACGTGTAGGCTGTGCTTTCGAAGATATTTGAAAGTGAAATTGGGTTCCATTAACAGATATTTCTGCTACTTAAAGTGAGAAATGCATAATGTGGAGAAACTGTATTCAGTCATACTGTTTTTCTGATACTCTATTCCATGGTATAATCATCATTAACAACATGTGTGGTATGACTATTAGCAACAATTCTACTCTTAGGTGCAAGAAAGCTGAAGATTTGATAAGAACAGTAGAAAAAGCAAGAACGGTGATTCAACTTATCTAGTAAATTTCAGCAAACTAGATACAATTAAGCTAAAAAAATATTGCTTCCATTGGCCTTATAAAGTCTTTATCAGGCTAAGAACAACAAAAGCCCCTTTATTTCAAGAACTGTCTGCTGGATCTTTTTGCAGAGCACATTAGCCAGCAGTCGGT
>NW_022103896.1:78405543-78407236 GCF_000313985.2 Echinops telfairi | reverse complement strand
ATAAATTATCTAGAAATATTATTTACCTCTCCCTTACAGAGTAGGAAAGCTTGGGATAATATCTAGACAGTTCACTTTCATTTTTTTGTTGTAAGGTATATCCCAGATAGCAAAATTCAGTTTTTCACTAAAATAATTATTTGTTGGTTTTTAATTATATTCCTTAAATCAGTGGTTCTCAACCTTCCTAATGCTATGGCCCTTTAATACAGTTCCTCATGTTGTGGTGACCCCCAACCATAAAATTATTTTCGTTGCTACTTCATAACTATAATTTTGCTACTGTTATGAATTTTGCAACTGTTATGAATTGTAATATAAATATCTGCTATGCAGGATATATTTTCATTCTTACAAATTGAGCATAATTAAAGCATAGTGATTAATCACAAAAACAATATGTGATTATATATTGTGAAATATTTATTTCTAATTACAAATAAATGATATTTTTTTCTTGAAGCATGGTATAGCATGGGTAGCAGTCTTCAAGCCGGGTACTCCTATGTGGGTGCTATCTCCATGTGGGCGGACCGACTGGAGATGGAATAAAGAAGACTGAACATCATTTGAATGATGCCATTGAAGAATATTGAAAATACTATGGACTACCAAATGAACAAACGAATCTGTCTTGGAATGGACTACCAAATGAACAAACAAATCTGTCTTGGAAGAAGTACAGCTAGAATGCTCCTTGGAGGCAAGGATGGCGAGACTTTGCGTCACGAATTTTGAACATGTTATCAAGAGAGAACAGTCCCTGGCAAAGGCCATCACGCTTGGTAAAATGGACGGGCAGCGAAAACGCAGTAGGAACACAACACAATGGCTTGACATAGTGGCTCCAACAGTGGGCTCAGACCTGAGAACGAGGGTAGCATGGTGCTGGATGGGCAATGTTCCATTTTGCTGTGCAAAGGTTTGCTGTGGGTCAGAACTGTCCAACCACTGAAACCACAGTGTCTCAGAAAGAAGGCTGGCTTTCTTCACCATGCATGCTTTACCATTGTGTGATATTTTTCTATTTTGATCATGTTTCATTGATTTTGCTATAATCCCTTCTCCAAAACTCCCTGTTTTGTTTCAATGCATTATTAGCTGAAAATCTAGACAAACTTACATACATTTTAACATGATTAGGTGTGTAAATTTTGTAGTGAGTCAGAATAGCTTATAACATCTCATCTATTTTAATGAAGCTTATTGATTGTAACAGTTACTTAAAAGTCATTTACATTCTCTGAACTTTATTTGCAGTATCACAAGCAATTTTCAAGTAGATTTTGATGGAATTGGAAATGCCAGGCCAGTATCTATTCATATGATTCCGTCATTTAGAAAAGATGAGACTAGCTGAATCTACTTTCATTAAAACACAGTGAATAAATTATCTGTGTCTCCAAATTCAGGAAGGAAAGAGAATTGGATATTTTCACAATGGATATTTGTTTATAAGTACTTGTTTACTTTCTTAAGTGAGACTTGTTTAAAAATCTTACATCATGAATCTATAAGGTAAGATGTCATTGTTACAAAGTGTGTTAGTGTGGGTTGACTAGAGAAATAAATCCATAGAAACACCCTTATGTGTATAAGAAAGAGGTTTATATACAATAGTGATCGAATATTGAGAAAACACCACGGCCCAGTCCACTGCAAGCCCATAAGTCCAATATTAGCCCATATATAC
>NW_022103896.1:78402206-78404552 GCF_000313985.2 Echinops telfairi | reverse complement strand
CCACTACAGGCTCTGGCCTGCCTATCCCGGCTACACATTGGGCTACGACCTGCAAGGTCAGCAGTTCTAGAACACCAATTGCCCCTCTGGAGATAGACCCAGCATTCTACTTCCATAAAGAATTAAAGTCAAGGGAATCCACATGGGCAGCACTACCTCGTCCTGTAGTGTTGTTATGATATGGCATTGACTCAATGGCAGTGAGCACTTTCTTTTTAAAAAAATACTTGGGCTGAAAGTTGAGCCACGGGGGTGAGAGTCCATCAGTCTTTATCCAATCAGTTAGCCAGTATTCCTTATGATTTTGTGTTTTCCACTTTTCCTCTCACATTCTTTCGGGGCTTCTAAAGGACCTCCGCTCTGCGCAGTCAGTGGTGATAGCCAGACACCATCAAGTTCTAATCTCAGAGACCTGTGGCTATGGCTCACAAAGTCCTTTCTTCCTTAGTGCTAATGATTTCCATGTGTCTGATTGCTTCACTCTTTGCTTTGGGTTAGGAGAAAACTTAGATGGCTGCTTGCAAGCTTGTAAGACTCTAGCCACTAAGCACTAAAGCAGGACAATGTATTAAAGTCTCCGATGTTGCTGTGGAGTTGTCTATCTTTCTTAAAGTTTGATTTTTATATTGTGCAGCTTGTTCATTGAATGCATAAATATGTTATGCTTATACTTCTTGTTGAACTAACCTTTTAGCCATTGGAAATAGGTGCTCTGAACACATGGGAAATAAATTTGCTACATGAGTATTTTAGATGGTTCTTTCATATATGCCTTCATTCACTCTTTCAGTTAAATATAGCTTGTACAGTATTGAAGATAAACATATTAATAGATTAAGAGCAACATTTTCCCCCTTAGCTTTGTTCTTTAATTGTGTAGAGCACTGATTGAACTGATTTTTATCAGATTGACTACGATAAATGAGGGACAATAAATCAATATTATGGTTGAAGTTGTGAATTCAGCCATGTGAAGTGTGAGAAAACAATCATAATCTCGGGTAAAAGGTCTCTTGACAAAAAGATTAAGCTCACACAAAATGGAGCAAATAACATCTTTGTGCTTATTCCTACCCAAGGCTTGTAACTGAAAAGCATTATTGCTGTAGCAATTGATTTTCTTGTTTTTCTAAACTAACAAAGGATTATCTTTTTTATGTTTTCAAGTAACCTGAGGGAAAAAAGTGATCTATTTTCTGCTAAGCCTTGTTAACAATTGATGGTAACAAGGACTGTAAAAGTGCCTTAGAGAATGCTTAATTATCTTTTAGGGACACTCTAACAAAGAGAGGCATAGAGAAAGGAAAAAGTTAATTAACTTGTTCTCAGAACTGTAGCCACCACTAAGCTAAAACTGGCATGCAGTTGTGTCCTGTCATAATCCTTTATAAATTGTAGTATATCAAAGAGAAATAAAGTAAAAGAACAATAAAATAATAGGAAAACCAAAAATGAACCACCTGCTCATCTTAAAAATTCCATTTTCAAGAAGCATATTATTTGATATTTTATTGTACCCTCAATTTGTTTTTCTTTAAAAGATAGTCAATCTATATATAGCCTCCTCCCTGGGGGATGGACAGCAGAGAAGAGGGCAGGGTGAGACATCCAACCATTTAACATGTACAAAATAATAACCATTTATGAATTATGAAGGGTCCATGAGGTAGGGGGGGTGTGGGGAGGGAGGGAGAGAATGAGGAGCCAATATTAAGGGCTCAAGTAGAAGGCAAATGTTTTGAGAATGATGATGGCAACAAATGTACAAATGTGCTTGACACAATTGATGTACGTATGGATAGTGATAAGAATTGTACGAGCTCCCAATGAAATGATTTAAAAAAAAAGAAGATCTCTAATGTTACCAAAACTGGCTCTTTATGATGGCTCTTCCCCAGTTCAAAATTATCAGAGAAGATTGGGTAAGTATCCCTTTAGAAGTTGTTTCATTTAATGTTTGAATGGAATATTTCCTATATAACTTAAAAAAAAAGTTAGCCTCTCCACCACCATGACCCTCATCAGGGAGTTGATTCCGGGTGAACTCAAACCAGTAACCTCTCTGTGAAAAGCCATGGCCTTCACCACTGTGTGAGCCAGGGATAGAACAGAGTTCTTTGTGTCTTAGAAGAACGTAACTAAGGAAAAGAAATGCATTCCTTTCAGCCCAAATTAGTTCCTTGTACCTAAAGGGTTAAGTTAGTGTACTACTTCCATGTTAGAAGAGAGGTCTCTAGGGAAGCTTTGTTGTGACCCAGAAAACCCGCACGACTGCTGCGACGGCAAGGTTTCTGTATTAGATTCATCTGTAGCATTAGCATGACATGATGCCTTTTGTACATTGCA
>NW_022103896.1:78400178-78401957 GCF_000313985.2 Echinops telfairi | reverse complement strand
TACTATGCATTTTATGTCTCAGTATTGATTCCAAATAATATTTCTATATATGATCCATGCTTAAGGTATCCATGATTTCAGACCCTGTGTCTCCTCCAGTGACTTAGCATATTCTGAACCACAGAAATGAATCCATCAAATTCCCAAACACTTGAGAACCCATTAACCACTGTTAGGTAGTGTATCTCCCTCATTCTCAAATGGAATAATAATAACATCAAAACTATGCTTGTGAAAGTTTATAAATGTTAGGGCCTCTTTCAAAGTAATGGCCTATATTTTGGCAAATTTTCACTCAAATAAAATTTTAATGATTTCTATGATTTGATAATGATTTCAGTTCAAAATAACTGAAAACGTCTTTCAGGATATTTCTTGGTCAATTTCAAATTAATTATATGTGATATAAGCAGAAGAATCATATACTACTAAATAATAAATGATTGAAAATTTTGTCTCAATGGTTGAAAATTTCATCTCATGTGATTGAAAATGTCAAGGCAGCTGGTGAAGAAAAGAAAGATTAAGTAGTTATAGATATTAGCAAAATAAAAACACCATCTCAAATAAATATTTTTTAAATTATTAGAAAACATACAAGTAAAGTTGTAGTCTATTCAGTATTTACAAGTTTGAGTTATTTTATTTTCATTTATTGTGATTTCATAAGCCCAGATCAAGTTAAATTATTTTACAGAGTTATATCAGGAATGATATAGTGGGCATTCAGCCATTTCAAGAGGTAGTATATGAGCAAGCATCGATGGAACTGAAGGAGTAAATTCAAGATGCACTGAAAGTATTAGCCAAGAAACGAGAACCCGGGAACTGATGGAACTCCCCATTGGAATGTTTGAGCAAGCTGATGAAGCACCGGAAGCACTCACTCACTTATGCCAGGAAATTTGGAAGACAGCTACTTGGTCATCTGACTCAAAGAGACTCATATT
Source organism: Echinops telfairi (assembly GCF_000313985.2). Classification (NCBI taxonomy): domain Eukaryota; kingdom Metazoa; phylum Chordata; class Mammalia; order Afrosoricida; family Tenrecidae; genus Echinops; species Echinops telfairi. Next base: position 78,401,007 of record NW_022103896.1, on the reverse strand, counting down.
TGTACCAATTCCAAAGACATATGACCCAACAGAATGATCAAATTAGAACAGTAGCACTGATATAACATGCAATTTTTTTTTTTGCTGAAAATTGCCCAACAATGGTCATAGCAGTGCATTAACAGGGAGGTGCCAGAGGTTCAGGCCAGATTCAGAAGAGGACCTAGAAGAAGGGATAGAATTCCTGGTTCCTGATATCAGATGGACCTTGACTGAAAGCAGTGAATACAAGAAAGATGTTTTCTTGTGTGGTTTTTGTTGTAGGATTTTTAATTTTCAAAGAGATTTGACGGTGTGGACCCTAACTAACTGGATTACCTTGAGCAAATGGGAATCTCATAACACCACAGCGTGCTCAGGTAGAACCTGTACATGAATCCAGAGGCAGTTGTGTGAACAGAACAAGGGCATACTGCATGGTTAAAATCAGGAAAAGTGTGACTTAGGGTTTTATCCTTCCACCATACATATTCAATCCAGATGCTGGGCACATTATCAGAGAAACTTGATTGCATTAAGGAGAATGTGGTATCAGGATTGGAAAAATGCTTATGAACAACCTGTGATATGCCCATGACACAAGACCCAAAGATGAGTCACAGACTCTGGTCTCAAGCTTCCCAAGGTTAGAGAGGAAATTTCAGAAGAAAACGATGGGCAAAAAGATGGGATGATAACACCAAAGATCGAGGCTGCGTTTTCCTTTGATGTAATCAAGGAAGAGTTCCTGGAAGCGGTGGCATTGGACATGTTCAGAGTATGACTGTGAGACCTTTTAGCCCTGCTGTTCTTACAAGGATGTTCAACTTGAATGAGGAGAACCGTTTTC
>NW_022103896.1:78395511-78397877 GCF_000313985.2 Echinops telfairi | reverse complement strand
GAATATGAATATTAAAAAAATGTAGTGTGGCATGTTGTTAAATCTCCTTGTAATATTATGTGTTACATGGTTCATCATAGGAAAGCCAGTATAATCACATCTTCACAAAGATATAATTTTAAATTACAGTTCATTAAGTCTTCATTTGCTTTACATTTTATTGACTGTATTCTTGTTGTTATTTTTTATTCTACTTATTTTTAGATCTGATCCATACAGGCAAATTTACACACTAAAGTCAATAGTTTCTACATGAGCACTTCAATGTCATAAGCAGTTCAGATACTTCACATAGTGTCACCATTGTTACTATTTCTATCCATATTGTTGGTGGGTTTGTTTTCCAGACTATCAAACTATATTTAAAGTTTATATAAGTTAAGGAAAAGAAATAATGTACTAATTGGTGAAGAAACACAACAGAGCCAACAAACACCCACCCCTGCCCACATAGCAAACTACAAAGAAAACAAGCACATTTTCAGCAATTTTTCATGCAAGTAATAGAGAAGGGTCATGTCCCACCGCCAAGTGACTACAGAACGCAGAGAATGGCGGACAAGCAGCAATGAACTCACACCGAAGGCCAACAGGCATCATAAGGAGACTTGTATAGATCCCCAGTTAGTTCACATGATTGAAATCACCACACTAATGCATCTGAATTCAATATGTTTTTGGAAAGCAGCGTGGCAAAAACCTGTGAGAATGACAGAGTTCCATTTGCCACTCCAAAGAAGGTCTTGCACACAACACGACTTCAATTTTAGCAATCCTTCATCTTACCATTTCGTACAGAGACCATAATTACTCAGCAGAAACTAATATAAAAGAACTGACACTACAATACTACTACCCAAAGGGAGACGTGGTCATTATTTTCTCCAAAATGAATAAAAGTACTGAGGCGAATGGAGTTTTGCAGTTGTCAACAGCACCAATCGGCAGGCCCTGAGCAGTGCTGGTGGGACTCTGGGCCACAGAGCCCTGAGGGGACACACTAGGGAAGCCCCGCCTCCCAGTTTCCTTGTTTGTCTTGTAAGCTGCATCTTGAGATCTTGCCTTTGACTTTAGCAGATGATGAGCAAATCTTAAGTTTGCACTGTGTGGGTAAAATTCACCAACAGTGCCTACAGCAACAAATAGCCAGGGAAATCTTGTCTTCCATCTCCACCAGGCCCCCCAAGCAGGTGTCCAGGCACAGCACCAAAGCAGTGCACATGAGCATATGAAACACCTACAATTTGGGACACAAAGGCAGGAGGGGGGAGACAGGGAAGCACACCACAACAACTGGGGCCATCTACCCACAGACTGAAAATGGGCAGGTAGGCCACACATTTGGAACACAAGTGTTACAGGAAGGTGAAACAAAAACAAGCCCAGACACCTCACAATACGTTTTACCTAAAAAGAGATAGCTATCCAAATCGGCCCCATTTCAGCTGTCGGTTAATCTATGCAGAAATAGAGTTGAGTGTTCTCCAAGTACATCGGAGAGAGACCAGTCATTTGGTGACAGATCTCATGGTTCTGCATACAGCTTTGTGTTAGTGTGTTCCTGTGCTTACTATGAATCCGTGAATGTGATGACAAGTGACATGGATGTGGGGTGGTACCTGGATGCCACATCCCGCAAGACCTCCAGCCACCCGCCTGCCACCCGTCTACTGCTGGGACACTTGGATCTTGTCTTTGTCCTCCGTCTCCAGCTTCTAGTCATGTGGCTACATCACTATTTAGATAATCAGTTCCTTAAAGTTCTTTCTGTACTTTCAGATGAACGGTTGCCAATTTGTACTCACTTAAATATTTTCTTCGATCAAAAGGTACTGCTCGAGGCCCACGTTCTTTACCCGCTGATTGAAATGGTTGTTTAGTTTAACAGTGGCATCATTCGATAGCTTTGGTGGATGGTCTAAAGATTATTTCAAGATAATACATTTGGGATCTGAATTATTTCGGATCCAAATTTGGAGGTCCAAATTATTTCCAGTCTTTATAGATCCAGTAAATCTGATTCCAATATGAATTTGAAGTTCTGGTGTACAATCTTCCTCCTTTGTACCATGACCTGTCCAACCAGTACGTCTGGACTTAGCAAAAGGAGGTAGTTGTTCATTGAGGCAATTACGCCTGGAGCCCATGTCCTTCTCCAATTCCTGGTTCTCTTTTTCCTTCCTTTTCCTCCTTGAGAAATCTTGTATCTTGGGTGGCTACTTGCAAGTTTTTAAGACACCAAGTGCTACTCCCTAAACTAGTAAATACAAAAGAAACACTATAAACAGCATTAGGCCAATTGACTGGATAAGCACAGAAGCCAAAAAATGATAAATCACTGAGCCAAGGAAAAAAATCCCATAAAG
>NW_022103896.1:78363433-78394546 GCF_000313985.2 Echinops telfairi | reverse complement strand
GCATCATAGTGTGTGTTTTGTGAGGTGGAGGAGGACTTTGTGGATTGGAATCAGACATATGGATTAATGTTGGACTTGTGGACTTGGGATTTTTTCTTTATGTGCACTTAACCTTTATATAAAACTTCTCTTATACATAAGTTTCTGTGGATTTGTTTCTCTAAAGTACCCACTAACACAGAGTAGTATAAAATGAGTATTATCACAGGAGTGGTGCATTATGGCTCTGGTTAAAAATATTGAAAGTACCCTGGGCTTCCAGAAGAGCAAGCAAATTTGTCTTGGAAGAAATATAGCCTGAATGTTCCTCAGAATTGAGGATGGGGAAACATGGTCTCTTCGGATATGTTGTCAGGGGAGACCAGTCCCTGCAAATGGACCTCATGCTTGGTAAAGCAGAAGGTCAGTGAAAAAGAAAAACAACCCTCAATGAGATAGACTGATACCATAACTGTCGCCATGGGCCCACACACCAGGTTTCATTCTGTTATACTCAGAGTTGCTATGAGTTGGGATAGACGTGATGCCAACTATTATGAACAAGTGACAGTTTGTCTGCCTGGGTGATGCAAATGGTTAAGCACTCATCTATCACCAGAAACAGTAGAGGTCCACGTCCACCCAGTGGTGCCTTGAAAGGAAGAGCTAGCAATCGATTTATAAGTGGTTGGTTTCTGCCAGTGAAAATCCTAAGGAGCACAGGTTACCCCGACCCAGGTGGATGCTGGACAGACTAGAAGGCACCTGCTTTCCTTTTACTTTTTTAGTGACAATGAAAGGAGACAGAACATAAACGTTTGGTTCAAGAGCATAGTTGGAAACATTGCTCTAAATTTGAGGAGAGACCTCTCTTTGAAGTTTGAAGGGAAAAATGACACAAATATTGATCTATTGGTGATGATTACTTCTCCAATCTTTACTGAAAAAATGGTCTTGTTTGCTACATATTTCATCTATGCCTTAGCCAGTTTTCATCCCCAGTAAAGGTTTGCTTGACAATGGTCCTTTAATATTAAATATGTTTGAATAAGACCCCAAATGTCATAGAATCCACAAGTAAAGTATACCTTTAGTATTGATTGGATTTTGTTCAGGTATTGATGCTACGGATCTTTCAAATATCCAATATATCAGGTTAATAAAAATATCTTGACAAATCAATATTAGATATAATGATATGTTCCTAATTCAAAAATAGTCTCACTTTGGAATTTCGTAAAGGTGTAAATGAAATATGCATGCCTTTAAAAAGCGATCATCCTACTGACTTGGATAAGGAAAGGAAGAATTTTATATAAATGCATCCTGAATACCATTAAAATTAGAGTCAAAATATGAGTGAAAAGGCATATTCTTCACATTAAACATTGCTCCCAGATTGCTTTACAGATCAAGTAATAGAAACATAAACCATAATGGGAGAAAAATTATTTTAAAGTAAGAAAGTAAAATACTTAAACAAAATATGCATATACTCAGGGCTTAACAGAAAACAACAACAAAAAATTTGCTTCCCTGTTGACAGCATCTTATATTCGGTGGCAATGGTTGTTCTATGCAAATTAACCAAGTAAACTGTGAAAAGCGAGCATCTTTGATAACATCTGCCTGAAAGTGTTCAGAGTGCTCAGCATTTGAATCCATGTGGCTAAGTACAAATGTTAATGATTCCGAATTAGATTGGATGGACTATTGTGTTTGCCAAGTCTGACAGGGAGGGAGAGGAACATGAGGGAGACAATCTGTGTGCTATATACATTTGTTCTAGCTGAAGTACTGTGACTCTTGAAGGAAATCTACTTGTTTGCCAAAGCGATTCTGCTGTTTCAATTTGGTTTCTTGCTTCTAGGCTCAAACACCTGCTAAGTCTAGTTTTTGTAAGAATGGAAAAGCATGTGCTGGATGACATCAAAATTATATTAACAATAGCAATTGTTCCAGCAGTCTCCCCCACTGTGCTTGAATCCTTACATTCTAAATGGTGAGCAGGACTGCCCCTGGAGTTGTGGGGAGAGCCTCTAGTTCACACTGCCGTTCACACTCTAGTTCACACTCTAGTTCACATTGCAGTTCACACTCTACTTCACACTGCAGAGAAACTTGGCTCTCACCAGGTCATCTCTCATCAATTGTATGACCATGATTCATATCCTGAATCACCATCAAATTCCACAAAAGGCCATTCCACTCTCTCCTGCCTAAAACATTCCAAGGGCTGTTTAATAAATCTTAGATAAACCCTAATATCCTCAGTGAATATGGCCTAAAAAAGCACTGCCATTTTCTGTGCCCACCTCTTCAGTTCTAGAAGACATACCAGAATATTTCTTGGAGATGAGGATTGTGAGCATTTGGCTCACTCTGGACACATTGTTGGGAGGATTAATTGCTAGAAAATGGCATTATATTTGGTAGAGGATCAGAAAAATGAGGAAAACCATGAATGAGATGGGTTGACATGATAACAATCATAAATACCAGCATATCAAAAATCATGAACCGGATCACATTTCATGCTGTTCTACATCAGATCACCATGAGTCAGAGTCAATTTGATGGCAACTAAAAACAACACATTTCTGGATTTAAACTGGTCCCCTTCTCTAGTTCATTCTCTATGGTCAAGCCACACTTTTCCCCATCAGTTCCACAAAGCTAGTGCTAGTGTGGCCCAACATCCAACCGGTTTAAGAGTCTGCAGGCTCTGCATGCCAGTACTGGGGTTTTCAGGTGGCTCCTCTGACATTGGCTTCAGAATTCATCAGAGCAAAGGAGAAACAAGATGGTAGATGTGTGGTGATTTTGAGCGAGTTCAGAGACTCCAACATCACTGTGTTACCCTTGCATCTTGTAGTGTGGGATGCCCACAACAATCGTAATTGTGCATACATGTAAATATCATCCTTTTAGGCTTGATCAACATTACTTACTCCTTGCCCAGCTTAAGTATTAGGATTCTCCCTCTGTCATCGCCTCTGTAAGACAAGGTAGAAGTGCTCCTTTGCGCTTCTGAGACTTTCAGTCTTCACAGGACTAGACAGCCTCAACTTTCTCTTGAGGAGCAGCTGGTGGGTTCAAACATTAGACCTTGTGGGTAGCACCTCAATATAAGGACGACTATATACACACACTCCCACCAGAGCCACAACTTATTTTAAAATAAGGATCTTATCTTATAAAATAATTGGTATATTTATTAGAGAAAATTAGAAATGTAGAAAGTCAAGAAATAATGGCTCATGATCCAAGCACAGTCAACCAACTGATGTTAAAACTCTGCTGCATTTTCTTCCAGTCTATTTGGTATTAGAAGCCTTATATGTGAGGTTGTGTATATGTGAGGAGGCTTCAAATAGTTAATGGAAAATGCTCATTGACAGGAACACTTAATATTGTGAAACTGGCCATACAACCCAAAGCAATCTATAAATACAATACAATTATAAACATAATTCCAAGTGAATTCTGTAAGGAAATGAGAAATTAATTACCAACTTCATATGGAAAGGGAAGAGAGCTAAGATACACAAAGAGCCTCTGAAGAAGAAGAACAAAGTAGGAATCCTTTCGTTACTCAGCCTCAACACCTACTACAAAGCCACAGTAGTCAAAGCAGATTGCTACTGGTGAAATGAGAGGTGCTTAGACCAGTGGAACAGACTAGAAAATGCAGAAATAAATCCATCCACCTATTGGCAACTAATCTTCAGCAAAAGACCAAAAAACACTAAATGAGAAAGAAGTAACATCTTCAACAAATGGGGCTGACAAAATTGGATCTCAGACTGCAGAAAAGGAAACAAGACTCCTTCTTTGTCCTGGGAGCAAAAACACACTCAAGATGGTACATACATTAATGGAAATTCCAGAGCTAACTATATCGATCTCTGATGAGAAGATAGAGACAAATATAAGTGCCCTTATGCAGGACGTGGGCACACTAAAATAGATAAGAAAGGAACCGCAGACTCTAGAAGACAGAATAGATGTGCACATCAAAAAATAAAAGCAAACAGACTAGGAAAAATATCTTTAGTGGTAACACAACAGACAAGGGACTACTTTCTAAAAATATATAGAATTTTGGAATACCTTAATATGTAAAAGCAGATATGCCAAATCAAAAATCAAAAAAAGATATGAACAGACAGCTCATCAAACATTGCAATCGACTGGCTACAAACATGAAAACATGCTTATGATAACGCACCATCCAGGAGAAGCAAATGAAAACAATGGCAAGATAACTCCTGACATCAACAACAATAGCACAATTAACTGACAATAGCACAATTAAACACACACACACAAGAAAACAAATGCTGGAGAGGATATAAAGAGATTGGAATTCTCATACCCTTCTGGTGGGTTTGTAAACATGTACAACCATTGTGGAGAACTTTCCGTTATAAGTGAAGAAAACTAAGATTTCTAAGAAAGGAGACAGACTCCCATTTTTTGGATAACATACCAATTTCATTGTGTATTTAATATCTAATAGCAAAAGGAATGCAATTTTAATCTATTGATATAATGTCTACATTTATTAAATTATATTACTTTGAAAAGATTGTACTAATTGTATGACCCCTGAAGGTACTATGCTGAGTAAAATGAGGCAATGACATTAGAATAAATATTGTATGTCACTTGCATCAAATGGCAAGAATACTTAGAAAGATTACTTGTTACTAATGTTTACCATGAGCTGGAGGCTAATCATTCTTTGGGAAGCAATAAAATTTTGTTTTGTTTTGTTATTTCTGCACCATGAGTGAAAAATTGGTATTGTCTAAGGATAGTAGCAATGCAACCTTATTAATGTAATCAAAATCACTAAGCAGTATATGAGGGGGGAACGGTATATGGCAAATAAAATGCTTTATGTAGTCTTACAACTATAACAGCAGCCTGAAACAAAGACAAGCAAAGACAAAAATGATTCCTTTCTGGTATGATCTATTTCAATGATGAAATAAAAAGTCTACCAGGTCACATCTGAACTCTCTGAGTGAAGGTTAGTTGCTGTCATCTTGTCTTGGTGTTTGGTATTTCCCTTCCTTTGGGGGGGGTTGGGGGGGAGTTCCATCATGTCTTCGTTTGCCCTCTGTCTGGGTATTGTTTGGGGCACTGTTTTAATTTGTTGACATCTGGGTGGTGCTACACACTGTGGGGGTCTCATGCTCGTTGCTATAGTTGTTGATTTTCTGACCGTAGAGATCTGGTTAATAATTTTTGTAATGCTGGTTTTGCTTTTATGGATTTTCCAAAAACAATCTTGTTTGAGAATTCTTTTATTTCTCCTTCATATTTGAGAGCTTGGTTAGCAATTTTTGGCTTTCTAGGTTTGGAATATGTTGCTTCATTTTCTTCTTTCCTGCAGAATTCTGAGCTTATTCCTATCTATTTCTCTTTATTCTTATGAATATTTCTATCTATCTTTGTAGGTTATTTTTCTGTCTAGCTGCTCTCAGGAGTCTCTATTTTCACCGAAGTTGGATAATTTGCCTTGAATGTTCTTTTTTGTTTTGCTTTTTGCTTTTTCAGAGGCTGGTTAACCTATTTGGTGATCTCTCTGCTTCTTGGATGATTATCATCTCCTCCTTTGTAATATTGGGGACATTTTCTTCCATGTATCACTCTATTATTTTATCTGTAGACTTGTTTCTTCTTGTTCCAGTATTCCAATGAGACATATATTATTTCTCTTCATAAAGTCCCACATCATCCTCAAACTCTCTTCAGATTCTTTTGTTATTGTTTGTTTTCTTTGTTTCTCATTTGCTAAAGTCTTGTGGTTGTTTTCCAGCTCACTGATTCCATTTTCCTTTTCTTCCATTCTGTTGCCCAGTTTTTGTGACATGTTTTTATTTCTGCTGTTTCATTGCTTAGTTTCTGGATTTCTTTTAGATGTGGGCTTCTTAGTATCTCAATCTCTTCCTTTGTTTTCAAGATTGATCTCTCCAGATCTCTTGTATGTCCCCAAACAACATTCTTCTGCACTCATTTTGCAAATTCCGGGGCTTCTTTTTCTGTGTATTCTGTTGGGCTTGGGTGATCTTCAGTGGTTGTTTTTTGTTTATCTGGATTGTTTGTGTTACTGCTGTTGGCTGTTGTGTGCAAGTTAGAGTGGTCCAGCTGTAGATAGTGTGCAGAGCTCTGGGGCGTGTAGGGGTGTGTGTGGCTCTTTGGGTTAGAGGATGACTCTCACATAGGAGTTGGAAGTTGTGTGTGTGGAGAGGAGGAAAAAGTCATAGAATTGGGTGGGAATCACTAGAGTGGGGTTTAGGTGACGGTATTATTCGTAGGTAGTCTTCTGGTTAAATGTAGTGACTTGACAAACCGGAAGAAGGGATTTCAATAGGTTTGCTAGTACTTGCTAGATTATGTGAAAGTGTGTTTCACTGAGAAATGAGGAACAGGGTTTTGAGGTAGAGGTAGGGGGTTAGGTGGGAAGAACATTTAGTGATTTGCCAGAGTCACTTATGAACACATTATATGTTATAGGGAGAGTGCAGCAGATCTATATTCCCGTGTTCATAGCCAGGAGCCCTTAGATTGGTGGCACACTGCTCCCCTGCTCAAGGAAGGCAGTGCCCTGGGGTGGACAGTGGAGCAGTGTCCAGATTCTGTCCTATCTGTGGGAGTCCCAGGGTGAAAAGAGGAGTGGAGGTCTGAAGTGAAGTGGAGGTTTTAATCAGGGGGCGCTTTAGAACTGCTAAGTCCCAGCACTGACCTAGGGGAGAGGGAGCCACCAAGACTCAGTCCTGGGGGTGAGGGAGAGATTTGTTTTATTGCTTTGTTTTACAAAGGTGAAAATCAAAAATACTTGTGAAGTACTCAGAGTTCAGATGTCACACCTGGTTAGTCTGGATGAGCTTGGTCACATTTGTTGGGAATTTCTATCAGGTAGCCATTGGAACTGACCTCTTGCAAGGAGAGGGTAGGTGGATCAGGTGATAGCATGGGGCTATGAAGATTCTCCCACACATACACACAACTGACCAGTCCCAGCAAGTTCTGCCCTCCAGAGAGGGCTCTGGGAGGTAGATGGGGGAAATAGGTGAAAAAGGGTTTCTAATTGGGTGCTGGTTTGAAGAGGGGGAGGTCTTCACACTGGTGGGTCTCTGGACTAGGAGAGAGGGGCTGCAGGGGCTCACTGCTGTATGGAGCTCTGCGGCGTTCTCTGGGATGAAAAGGCAGGGAGGGAAATCTCAAATATTCCTGGAGTGCTGAGCCTTCAGGTCTCACATCTGATTTCCCTGAATCTGCTTTCCTCCCTGCTGGTGTCTGGCTTGGGCAGGGAAGAGTTTTATGGAGGAGACTCTATCTGGGTGCAATTTTCTGTTTCCCCTCCCCACCCCCCGAAAAATTCTTGATTAAATATCTTTATACAGTATTAGGTCTTATGATGTGGTCCTACTCCATAATCAGTATTACAACAATTTATTAAGGAATTTAACAAATTGTAATGCCAGAGAGAAATGCTTAGAGTTGAACTGTTTACCACAACATGTCAAAAAGTTCTTTCAGATCTGCTAATGAGTGCCCCCAAAAGGCACACCAGTCTTCTGGAAGCCTCAACCCAAACGTATTCAGCTCAAGCTCCAAGGATCAGCAAACCACTACTTGTCAGCCATAAGTCTTAGGCCAGATGCGCTTCAGAAATTATATTTTTCATATTTTATCAATATAGTATACCCCGATGAATACATCATACATTTATAACAACCTCAGTGGAGCTGGGGATAAAACCACACAGTCAAAGACATTAGTATTTCTGTGAAGGAATACCAGTATTCTCATAAAGGTGAGGTGGGAATAAAAATAATACATAAACAGTATCCTACTAGTTCAGGTTCGTTCTTGTGGCCAAATTAAGGCATGCCAAAATTATGAAAAAGGTATGTCAGGAGAATACATAATTAATTAAAGACCTGTATGGATTTTCTAATAACAGGATAAAGTGTGTGGCTTATAAGAACACATTTACTTCTTTAGACTTCTGGAGGCTGGAAATCCAAAACAATCGGTCACAGAGTCCATTGTCTCTCCGAGGTCACTAGTGGATGATCCTTTCTTCTCTCGCCCTGATCCTGATACTTGCAGATTTCCTTGACTTTGAAATCCATCTTCACGTGGCAGGGCTTCATTTTCTGTTTTGTTGTTTCTCTTCTACTTTATAAGGGCTCCGATTGAATTGGGAGCCACTTTGCTCATCTTAACTAATTGACAACATTTCCAAAGTTTTATTTGATACAAGGTGACATTCATAAGTACCAGTTATTTAGACTTAAACATATCTTTTGTGGGGACACAATTTTGTCTACCACAAGGCCAATCTTAATGTTTATTTTTGGAATACAAAGTGATAGCAATAAACTTGGGGAATTTTAGAAAGTGCAGAAAAAATATAAAAAAGGCCACCCACATTTGATAGACTGCTTCTGTCTGAGTTCAGCCCTTTCATACAATGGAGATGGTATGATTCTGATAGTTTATGCTTTTTACTTTATTCTATTATTATCATGGATAGTCTCAAGGCTCTATTTTGGGGAAAAATCAGAAAAACTTAAGAAAAAGGCAGCAGAGCAAAAAAAAAAAAGGGGGGGGGGTAAGGGAGTATTGCAAATCAATCTCAGCGATTTTTATAAAGAGAAATCAATTAAAGTCTAGAAATTTTTTTGTTATGATTACCGTGTGGTATGGATTTTTTCAATGCACAGTAAATCTTCAAACTCCATTTTAATCAGTCTTTCCCGTCCTCTCTCTTTTTGGTGGTGCCGCCAACAGAAATAGAGTGCGGAATTTGACCTGCTATGTTCTTCCTATCCAATATCTGTTGAAGGAGTTGACTTGACTTTAGAATTCCTAAGTTACCTCGTTTGTCTTTCTTCTTTTATGGAGTTTGCTTCTACTAACTCAAAGGTAAACCTTTGTACCATGATCTTTGATATGAACATAAAAATTCATTTTTATCAAGGGTTACAAAGTGTTTAAAGTTATAAGAGCCACTATTCTGTCTTCCTTTGCATTGATTGTACATCACTATATTTCTAACTACTTCTTGAGAATCTAAGTGAGTGCTAACAAGTGGAGAAGCCAGGGTTACTCCATCTATTGTCTATTAAATAGGAGTCTGTCTTCCTAGACTACCAGCCAATTGTATAGCATGTTAAACCTGTGTCTGACCAGAACCATTTTCAAATAGGGGAGGCATAAAATATTTAACACCTTTGGACCACTCAGAATTGTCAAGATGTTCTATTTTACATGCCTCGCCATATGACATGATTTGAGAGAAGATTTATGCATTTTTGTCATACAAAGCTACAATGGCTACTTTCTTATATTTCACAGAGCTTGATCATAAAACTAACAAAAAAAACTTTGAAACTCACTCGATATCCAAGTGTTTGTTTTGTTTTGTCTTGTGTTTTATTTATATTCTCTCTAGCCTTTGGCTCATATATACCTAATTGAGAGATGGAGCATTTGTTTCAGGATGAATGAGCTTTATGTTTTAAAATGTTGAAAAGTACATTGATGGTTAAGGATTGAAAACAAACCCCAAGGCCTTCCATCAACCCCTGTTTACTTCCTCATGATGTTGTATTTTATGAGTAGGCAGAACAACTTAACGTGTCCTTATTGAAATTTAATAAACAGCATTAAACACATTACAATTTGGCATGGCCACACAGAGAGCCACTGCACGTGGCCCTTTCTTAGCCAGCCTGCTACCTGCCTGTAATGGATACATACGGCTTTGATCGTGATCCTTATGCAACAATAAATGTGTAGCCACAGCATCTCAGAGTAGAGCCTCAGAAAGAAACAGATTAATGTTTTGTTTCTAAGTTAAAATAGTCCTTTTTTAGGTTTTTAATGAGATTTTATGCTTTGTGAGTCCTTTCTCTTTGGAGGTGGCAATTATATTGTGCTTTGGATGCTTGATTTCTTTATTCAGTTACTGTTTTCAGTTATTTCTTGACTCCTCCTCTGCTACCCTATGGTAACTCATTAGAGACCATAGAGTTTTACAATACACCACGAAGTTTAACATGTTCTTTGAAAATTCTACTCAATCTGCAAAGTCACCATCTCCATAGAGCAAAAGAATAATCTGTCAGGGTTCTGAACAGCATTATAGTCTTTACTTTGAGCAAGAAGTTCTTGTTGCTATAGCTATTAATTGATTCGTCACTTGCCATTGTCATTTTCTAGAACCTTGCGTCTGTATTGTTAGGAGCATAGAACAATAATAAGATTAGAGGAACATTGATCTAGCCTTAATTATTTGAGAATAATGCTTGAAAGGAGGAGAAATTAATCTGAATTGTAATTCTCAACATTCAAATCATGATTTTCCCCCTTGGGGTTTTAAAATCTATGTTGTTTGCAAATATTTATTGATGTGGACTGAGGACAAGATGTGGTGTCATGACACAGGTCAGGTGGGAAAGTAGAAGTGGCACAAAACATATGGCCTTTCTTGGCTCAGAGAGGGAATAAATGCTGAATCATGGCTCTAGTAGCATCATAAACATGTTTAAAATTCTACAACGGTCCACTAGTAGACTTAAATTGTACATCTGCAGAATAAATGCCACTTAATCCAATATAATGATAATAATTATTATATATTCATGGCTTATTAGGTGTCAGGCACTGCTTTAAACACTTTAAAAAATGTTTTATTTAACCTTCAAAACAACCCAATCAGGGATACTGTTATTATTCTTGCTTTAGATAGAACATGAAACTCAAAGAGGTTAAATAACCTGTCAAGTTCACACAGCAAATAAACCTCAGTACCAAATGATGCCCCAGGCAGGGAAGCTCCAATGGATTGCCTTCTGACCTGCATGTTGCCTCCTCCTTTATGGACAGCATAGCGCAGGATCACAAAGTAGAGCCTTACGTACTTAAAGTCACTTGTAAGAATGCCTTACACAGTTTTAATGCAATTTCTTTTGAAACCACATACTTTGGAGTCTTATGGAAGAGGAAGGTCAGTGATGGTTAATCCGCAAAATAGATAAAATAGATAGAGTGGATAGAGATATTCTTCCAAGATCAGACAGATAATGGCCTTGAAGTGTAGATTTTATCCGTTACCACTTGAAATCAATTTTGAATATATTGAATAGCTCTATGACTTTTTTCCCTTTGCATTCTTTTTTCCAGAAGAGATCGTTTGCTTAGTTACTGATGATCATAAATAAGCTAATTTAAGGCAGCATTGTGTTAGATGCCATTGACTGGTTCCTGACTCACGCTGGCTTTGTGCCCAGCAGAATGAAGCGCCGCTGGTGTGCACCCTCCTTACAGTGGTTGAGCCCGTTGTTGCAGCAGTGGGGTTAGTCCATTTCATTAAGGAGCTCTGTCTTGTTTGCTGACCTGATTTAACAACCGTGATATTCTTCTCTACGGACTGATCCTTTGTGATGCCGTTTTTTAAGTATTTGAGCCCAACCATTCTAACTTCTAAGTAGAATTCTGGCTGTATGTCTTGCAGGACAGGTTTGTTAGTCCTTCTAGTACTCCATAGTCTCTTTTAAACAGTCTTTACCAGCTCCCTAATCAAACATATTAATTATGTGCTCTTCCTTGTTCATTATCCAGCTTTCACACACATGTGAGATCATTGAAAATATCAAGGCTCAGGCCAGACACACATTAGTTCTCAAAGTCACAATTTTACCTCTTAACACTTTTAAAAAGATCTTCCGCAGCATGTTTGCCCAGTGCAATGCGCATTTGATTTCTTGACTTCTATTTCCAGGAGAATTGATGGCTGCCTTTTGTTCTGATTGTGCAGATTTGTGAGTTTTGTGTAGTTACTATGTTGAGGTATAATCCAGACTGGATGCTATCGTCTTTGAGCTTCCCCAGTAAGTGCATCCAGACATCTTGGCTTACAGCAAGTGCGGTAGTATCATCTGCATGTTGCAGATTGGCTATGAGTCTCCTTCCAAGACGAGTGTCATGTTCTCCTTCATAAGTCTATTTTGAATTATTTACTAAGCACATAAATAGAATACATATGTCGAAATGATGTACTAAGACTATAAATATATCAAATATGATATACTTCTGGTGCACAACTATTTTAAATCAAGGTATCCCTATTCTGTTCAAATGGATGCCTCTTAGTCCATGTCTAGGAGCAGAGTTAAGGGTTCAGCCAATTCCCATTCTTCACAATGTACCTGTAATTTGTTATGATCCACAAAGTTTCATATTTAATGAAAAACATTTTTCTGGGGTTCTCCAGTTTCAGCCACGATACATCTGATGTCAGCGATGATATTATTCATCCCATGTCCTCTTCTGATCCTGACTTGAACTTCTGGCCATTCTGCATCCTTGTACTGCTGCAGTTTTTGAACTGTCTTCAGCAAAATTTTGTCTGTAAGGTTAATGAAATTGTTTAATAATTTCTGCATTCTATTGCATCATCTCTCTTAGCACTAGGCATGAATATGGATCTTCTTTAGTGGTTGGCCTGGTAGCTGTCTCCAAATTCTTTGGCCTAGTAGATGAATGAAAATCTCTAGTGCTGCTTCAATTTATTGAAACATTGATTTGGTGTGCTACAAATTCCTAGAGCCTTTTTTTTTTTTTTTTGCCAATGTCTTCACTTCATTTTGGATATATTTCATTACCACTGGTTCTTGATCAGATGGTATGTCCTGAAACAGTTAAACTTAGACCAATGATCTTTGATATAGTGGCCCTGTATATTATTTTTATCTTCTTTTGGCACTTCTTGTGCCATTCAATATTTTGCCCATGGAATCCTGCACTAATATAACTGGAGGCTTGACTTTTTCCTATAACTTATAAATTATTATTTTGTCATATCTTTCCCTGTCCGATGGCTCCCTAGTTTTAATTTTCTTTACAACTTGAACTGCATAAGATAAATTGATAGTCTGTTCCATAATTAGTCCCTGGAGTGGTTCTCACTTATGGTATTGAGCTTCTCCATAATTTTTTTTCACAATTGTAGTCTATTTAACATTGTTAAAAATAATATTTGCACTAAGTAAGTCTATCATCCTCTTTAAATATGAGGAAAATTCCAAACCACAAAGTATAGTTTTGATAAGGGATTAGGTATTCAGGGACTTCCAAGAGAAGCTAGCTGGTTACACATTGAGCTACCAATCATTGGGTCAGTGGTTTGAGCCAACATTCTCTCTGCACCTTTTAAAAAATGTAAATATTGGGAAACCCAAAGAGCAGTTCTTCTGTGTCCCAAAGGGTCACTATGCAGTAGGATCACTTAGGGGGCAGCAGGTTTTCTTTTAGCATGGGAGCTTTTGTAATGTATACAGCGACTGCAAGTTGGATCCTGCAAAGGCACCGCACAGCTCAAGAAGAGTGGAAATGCAAAAGGAAATTGAAAAGCACGTATATGGGAACGTTGATGGAGATTTAGGGTGTCGACGATCGAAGATTTCATCGCAACTTTCACAAATATTTTGAAGATCTATATTTTCTTCCTCAAGTTATGCAGTAAACATTTCAGAATGCATTTTTTAAATCCTTTTATTCGGGGCTCATTTTAATATGTAGAAGTCAATGGATGATTCATGTTCAGTGCTTCAGAGGTGAGGTGAACTCCCAGCTTCTTTCTAAGAACAGAGCATATCTTACCTTTTCTGTTTAAGAGTTTCTGAGCACGGGTGGAAAAGTTGTACCATCTTATAACAAGAATGTAACATTTTAGTTTTAGTGAAGGAGTTTGAACTCTGATTCAAACACATTTGGGATTTCAGAATATTTGAATCGTTATTTACTGTGTCAAACTCACTACCAGTTCTCTGTGTCCCACAGAGATCCTATGGAACGGAGGGAACTTTTGCCTGTAGGTTCAAGGGTGTAGCCTGAATGAGAACAGACTGCCTCGTGTTTCTCTTGCCTGTAGGTTCAAGGGTGTAGCCTGAATGAGAACAGAGTGCCTCGTGCTTCTCTTGCAGAGCAGCTGTGGACTTGAATAGTTGACTTTGTGGTTCGCAGTCAAATCATAACCTACTGTGCCATCGGGACTCCTTCTTTATGGTACAACAACTCATTACTGGCCCCTTCTCGAGATAACAAGCCGGAGCTTCCTGCTTCTAAGTTCCTAATAAGGGTGATGCGAAACTTGGAAAAAATTCCCTGTTCATGTAAATTTTCACTGTTCAAATATAACTTTGAGACAAGGACACCAGGTGAAGTATAACTTGACCTAAAATTTAGTACAAAACAAAGTACTTTAAGTAAAACCACCATGCACTTCCTCTGTCTCAGGGTAATTAAGATTACATTAAACTAACCTGATTTTTTGTAGGGGGCGAGCAAGTGAAGAGTGGAATATGGCATTTCTTGTCTATCTCAAAAGGTAGAGCATCATAAGGGAAAATTGGTGCCATTGTTGGAACAATCAGGTCAACCTACTCAGAAACATGACTATCATTTGAGGCACCAAAGTGTGTACACTGGGCATCATTATCAGCGTATCTTGATAGCATGTGGATTAAATTTCAGACCACAAAAGGTGGTAAAGTTATTCCATTTTCTCATCTTTGGCAATTAGTGGTTGATGTATAAATGTGAGTAATACTAGTATTAACTGATCTTACTAGTGTTTAGCTACTAATTGTTATATAATCCCTTTCATTTTTAATGATTTTCAATTTTCTTAGATGTATACATCATACAGTCTGCGTCTTGGTCAGCAAAGGGTGTTTGCGATGTTGCTTCACACTTTGATTAGTGCTCCATCAACAGATGACGGTCTTTAGGCTTTTCCCTATTCGTGTCATTCAGGCTGAATCTCCTTGGAGGAGGCAGCTCTTCCCCAGTTGTATATCGAGTGCCTTTCTATGCGAGCGGCTCATCTTCTGGAGTTACATAAGACGATGTTCCACTGAGATGTATGTAGTTGTCATTGGCTCATTTTTAACATGTGACCTGCCTCTCTTCCATCTTCCTAACTTGTCTTTGTCTGGAAGTTCTGATGAAACTTTCCAAGCAAGAGAGACTTTGCTTGTTTTTGAAATACCTGTGGCATAGCATCTGACATCACAGGAGCAGGCAAGCCACCACAGTAGAATAAACTAAGTGTTAAATGCAGCAAGATTGGGGAACTATGTATCAAAGAAATCAATACAGTGAGTCTCAAAGAATAGCACATGTAGATAGTTGGTATGTAGGTAGGGAGATAGATGATACAAGACTTACATAGAAATTGAGTGGGGATTTTTTAGAAGTATATGGGGTTGTTGTTTTTTTATTAGTAATTTTCAAGATATAAGCCTACTAAAATCTGCAATACATTTTCTAAATTGCACCCGTGTTGCTATTATCTGAGGAAAATAAATATTTCTAAAAATAGTTTAAACAAAGGCAAAAACTTCTGGTTCTGTATATTCACCACACCAATCCAATCCTTACCAGAGACCAACTTCTAGACTCAGAATAGGATAAAAAAATAACTAATACTCCTACTGATCTTTGGCTAGTGCTGGTATTAGTTATAGTGTAATATTTATGAGGAAAGATAATGATACTTTAGCCTAGTCTTTTTGTTACATAGAATTTACTGAGCCTGCAAAGCAAAGATTGGACTCAAACAAATATCAATACTGTGCATGATGAAATTACAACATACATGTTTTCAATGTTGTTCTGCATTAATTATTGCTCAAAGAACAATTCCAGAAAGAATTAGCTAGCTAGACAAAAAGTCATCCATTAAATGTAAAGTACTGCTCAACACTATCTGAGCAACTTGTTCACAGGCTCATGCGATTTTTCTGATAGAATTTCCACAACCAAATGAACAAATTACAGAAAATCATTCACTATCAAGTACACTTAAGGTTGTTAAAAGTGTATTTATTATATTTTGATTGGTCTCTTGGTTACCAAAAGTAGCTCTTATGGCACAATTGCCAGGTCAACAGTTCACACCCACCAGCTGCTCCTCAGGAGAAAGACGAGGCTTTCTGCTCCCATACTGATTTACAGGCTTAGCCATCCAAGGCAGCCATTCTACTCTTCCCTAAAGGGTTACTTTAGGGAAATCAAGTCAATGACAGTGGGTCTGGGTTTAAATATCAAAAGGTTCACTTTTCATAACTTCAGGAAATCCCTGGTGTGTAAAAGATTGGAGATTTGAGTTTGCACACGGCTGTCTTTGGGGGGAAAAAATCCTAGTGACCCAATTCTGAAAAATAGCATTGAAACCTTGTGGAGCACACTTTGCCTTGGACATACATGGAGTTACAAGGAGTCAGAATTGAATCTAAGGTCACTAGTAACTGGTATGGTGTGGTGACAGGAATGTCTTCTACATGCAGTTGACATTCAGTGTTATAGACTATTAAAGTTGAAAGCAACTTGAAAAACATCAGAACTGCCCACTATTTAGTTGTCAAGAAAATGCAGAAAACTTATCGAGGTCATATTCAAGATGATACAGCGACTAAACACCTAAACCAATGCCATTGAGTCGACTTCAACTGATAGCATCTGCCTTAAGCTGGGTTATCTAGAAAGGCAGAACTAGTGATGCTAGCATATCTATAATGAAAAGGCTCATGTAGTTGTAAAGTAGACAAGTTTAATTCTGGACCGGTTCTGAATCTGTGAGTCAGATGTTAGGCCAGAGGCTTGTTTTATTTTCTTGACTTATATGGGTCCAGAAGCTGATGAACCCAATATCGCCAGGAAGTAGACAGGCTAGTGGCTGCAGTGCCAGAGTAATCCAAACTTGGCAGGTCAGGTTTGTGGCTATTGTGCAGGTCAGATGGCAGATCACTGAGCTGACTGAGGAAAAGCCAGCAATATAATAGGCCCTTGACAGACGTCTAAAGAATCAGAGATCTGTGAGCCAGACACAGGATCCAAACACAACAAAACCCGAGAAGGATTTTTCACAGCATCCGTTAATGTTGGAAGCAGCTCACACCCCTGAGGAACTTTCCTTTCAATGTCCTGCATCTGAGCTGTGATCCGAGTAAGAGTGTTGCATGCTACTCTAATGTTCTTTACAGCTGATATGCTGCTCATAACAGATTCCATTATGGAAGGGTTTACATTACCTTAGGTCACTCCATGGGCATTACTAGATCTTAACTATCAAACCACTGAGCATCCTGGCCCAGTCAAATTGACACAAAGTGTAATTATCACAATGACCCTAAAAAACCAGAAACCGAAAGGTTTCCAATAAATGTATAAGGACGCTGACTCACATCTTTCTCTTACATAGGTTGGCGGGTGTGAATTGTCAACCTTTAGGTTAGGACCCGAATACTTAAACACATGATCACTAAAGCTCCAGTTAGGACCAGCTACCTGTTTAGAACACTATACAGGCCACTTTTGGTTTTATTTATTTTCCAGGACACATTAGATAGTAATTAAATACTTTTGAGCCCCACCACGTTGCCCATTCAATTTGAATAAAGTAGCCCCATTGGTATCTCCCTGTAGTTCGCAAATAGAATTTACTGTGGCTTTTTGGTGGTTTAAGGAGCCCTCGTGGCACGTCTGGCTAAGCATTGGACTGGTAACTACAAGGTCAGGGGTTTCAAACAGGAGAACAATGAGACAATCTGCTCCCATGAAGATTTACAGCCTCATAGGTCCTGCTTAGGGTCGCTATGAGGTGGTGTGTATTAGGTGGCATTGGGTTGGGTTAGGTAATATAATTACGAGTTATTTCTAATATGAGGGTTTACGTATTGAAGGTATTCTCTGGGAGCACTCACTGTGATGAAGAATTTAAAGAAGAATGTATAAAAAGTTCTTTTGAGAGGCAATATGCTAAAAGAGAATCGAGGTAGAAGAATTTGTGTAATATAAATCCTGGTTTGGGTGAAGGATATTGAGATGACCATGTACTGCTGACAGAAGAACAAGGGCCCTTTGAGGCACTGTTGGGTAAGCATTAGACTGCTAACTTCAAGGTCAGGGGTTCAAACCCACCTGTTGCTTTGCTGGAAAAAAATAAGAAGTCTACTGTTATAAAATTTTATAGCACCCAAAACCCTAAGGAGCAGTTCTATCCTGTCCTCTAGGGCCTCTGGGTGTTGCATTGACTCAGTGGCAGAGGGATTTTATTGGTGGGTGCCAGAGAACAAAACAATCTCTCTTTGAAGATGTACACCTAGCAGGGTCCTCAGAAGTTAAGATGGGGAAACTTCATCTCGTGTATTTCCACATGGTATCGCCCTGGAGGAGAACATAATGCTTGACAAAGTAGAGAGCTAAACGGAGGAAGACCTAATAGCAGATGAGGTCACAGTGGCTGCAACAGTGGGCTCAAGCACTTGAGACCCTTGTGAGAATGGTGCGGGACTGGGCACTGTCTGTTCTGCTGCACACGGGGCCACTATGAGATCTAACCCCCTTGATGGCACCTAACAAGAACAGCAACACTGAGAGACTCACGATGCTCGATGGTTTGGGAAGTTTTACACCTTATCATACCTTACATTGTAATGTTTCTTACTTATCACTAAAAAAAAGAATGACATACTTTTTAAAACGTAAATTGATTTTAAGCTGCATTTGTTCTAAAGAATTCTTAAATATTATAGAAACCTAACTTTTTTTGGTTGACTCCACTTGCTCTAGGTAACATAAAATAAATTTCTCATGGCCACAATAAATGGTATGAAATACAGTACTTGAAAAATGAGCAAAAAGTTACATATATATACCTCTTTGAATTATATGTTTCATTGCATTTTTTCAAGTTTTCTTAAGGAGAAGGTGAACAGTTAAAGAGAGATTCGTGTTAACGTTTAATTCCATCTACTGGTGCAGCAGAACAGGAAAATGATATTTTTATTATTTGAAACACCATACAATTCCAACTTAAAATTATTTTTTTAAGGAAAGAGCTAAGACAATTTCTACAGCTTGGTTATAAATATTGACAATTTATTATTTCATAGCATTTATACTCCATAGTTGAGAAAAATGATGTGAAGAGGATTTGTATGACTTAAAATTATGTAGCTATTTAGTGTCAAGTTATACAAAAGCCTAGCCCTGCTACCTCTACTCATTGACACTATGCTACTTGACTCCCTGCCATTTGACTTAGAGATCTGATAGGACAGTATAGAACTGGCCTGTGAGTCTCTGCGACTACATCTTCTGTGGAGTAGAACTGTCTCATGTTTCTCCCATGCTAATACTATTGGATATTAAACCATCTTCCTTGCAAATCTTTAAAGATTTAGAAAAAGACACAACTCCTGGGTTATTTTTTTTGTCAAGCTTATATTCAAGTGAAAAATGTAAATTGTACTGAAATCCATGACCAAATAAATTAGTATAGACTTTTTATGACTTAAAGGAGTCCTAGTGGCACTGTGGGGTAAAAGTTGGACTTCTAAACAAAATGTCAGAAGTTCAAACCCACCAGCCACTCTGGGGGATAAGAATGAGGCTATCTGCTCTGATAAAGATTAACAGCCTTGTTATATATGGTCACTATGAGTCAGCATTGGCCTGATGGCAGTGGGTTGGTTCGGTTTTCTGACCGACGTATAAAAGCTATTCTTTCTTTTCTAAATTCTTTTATCTAGAAAGATGAAGAAATAGCGATATAGCATTTCTGAAAGTGAAATGAGTGTAACTATTAAAGAGAAGTAACTATGAGCCTTCTAATTGTTGAAATAATACTTTTCAGTTGATCTTTGTGTACAAACAGAGAGATACCATCAGGTAACTAATAATCAAGTCCTATTGAATAAAGTAAAACAATTTCCATGACAAATAGAGTATTGAGATGTTGGCTTAGTGCTGAGATTAGGGTTTCCTAATCTGTCATCATCTCTCTATTTCCTCCTCTTTCATCCTCCCTTTCTCTCTTTCTTTTTTTAAAATCATTTTATTGGGGCCTCATACAACTCTTATCACAATCCATCCATCCATCCATCCATTGTGTCAAGCACATTTGTACATTTGTGCCATCATCATTCTCAAAGCATTTGCTTTCTACTTGAGCCCTTGGTATTAGCTCCTTATTTGTCCCCTCCCTCCCTGTCCCTACTTCCTCACAAACCCTGGATGATTTATAAATTATTATTATTTTGTCATGTCTTACACTGTCCAATGTTTCCTTGACCCAGGGAGGGGGTTATAGGTAGATCTTTGTAATCGGTTCCCCCTTTCTACCCCCCTTCCCCTCCACGCTCCCATTATCACCACTCTTACCAGTGGACCTGAAGGGATCATCTTTCCTGGAATCCCTGTGTTTCCAGTTCCTATCTGTACCAGTGTACATCCTCTGGTCTAGCCAGATTTTTAAGGTAGAATTGGGATCATGATAGTTGAGGGGAGGAAGCTTTAAAGAACTAGAGGAAATTTGTATGTTTCATTGTTGCTACATCACACCCTGACTGGCTCCTCTCCTCCCTGTGACCCTTCTGTAAAGGGATGTCCAGTTGCCTACAGATGGGCTTTGGTTCCCCACTCCGCACCCCACCTCATTCACCATGATATTATTTTTTGTTCTGTGATGCCTGATACCTGATCCCATCGACACCTCATGATCACACAGGCTGATGTGCTTCTTCCATGTGAGATTTGTTGCTTCTCAGCTCGATGGCTGCCTATTTATTGTCAAGCCTTTAAGACCTCAGAAGCTATATCTTTTGATAGTCAGGCATTATCAACTTTCTTCACATTTGCTTTTGCAACTGCTCTGTCTTCAGTGATCATGTCGGGATGGTGAGCATCATGGAATGCCAGTTTAATAGAACAAAGTGTTCTTACATTGAGGGAATACTTGAGTGGAGGCCCAATGTCCATCTGCTACCTTAATACTAAATCTATAAATGTATGCACATAGATTTATTTCCTCATCATCATATATAAATCTATTTACATATGTGCATGCCTGTATTTAGACCTCTATAAATGCCCTTTGCCTCCTAGTTCTTTCCTCTATTTCATTTTACTTTCCTCTTGTCCCACTATCATGCTCAGTCTTCTTTTGTGTTTCAGTAATTCTTCTCGGTTACATTGCCCTTGATCAAGGCCTACCAGGCCTCCTTCCCTTGTCTCTGGGTTTGTTAATATGCGCTTCCTTTCCCCGACCTCCCCCTCTTCCATGTCCCTCCTGGAATTGTCAGTCCAGTTGTTTTCTTCTCCAGATTGTTTATCTAGATAGACCTGCAGAGATAATATTATGCACAAAAACAAGACAGAGAAAACAATGCAACAAAAGAAAAGAAAAGAAAACAACAACAAAAAACTGATTTAAAAAAAAAAGAAAAGCCTGTAAATGGTTCAAGGCCTATTTGTTGACCTTTAGGAGTGTTTTCTAGTCCAGTCTGATGCGTTGCCACGCCCTGGCCCCAAAGTCTATTTTTGATGTTCTCTCATAGACAGCAGCCCCTCCCCCCAGAAGAATTCACTTCAGAGGAGGGCACTGAAGTTTCAGCTCAGGGAGAGGGACATGTCTGATCAGAGCACACAGGAGCAAATGAAGGGGGTGGAAGAAGAGTGGAGCACATCCTGGCCCACCAACCCTTGAGGACGATATCCCTGCTCAGAGCAGCCAGTGCACAGAGAGGTCCATAGGGCCGGCCCCACTATGAGACACGACATCTCTCACTGACCCATAGCCCTATATGGGGGACAACACTGGAGACACAGTGTGGGAATTATGCCCGATCTGACTCCACCAAACAGGCAAAACACTAAGGGCGTGCAACAGAACAGCAAGGGGAGCAGAGCAAGGAAGTTTCTCTCTCTTTCATCTCTCACTGCCATCAAGTTGATTCCAATGAATAATGACACTTACAGGACAGGCTGTAACTGCCCTGAGGGTTTACTAGAGTGAGCTCTTTTACCGGAGTGCAAAACCTCATTGTTCTCCCTTGAAGCAGTTGTTGGTTTTGAACTGCCAACTCTGTGAACTGCTAGCCAAAGCACAACCACCAGGGTGAAAATAAAGTCAGTACAATTCAAATAAAGTCCAGCATAAGGCAATCTAAGTGGAATTTTGCAGCTTCCCTGTGCTGTTGAACACATTTCATCATGCCCAGAGAAGTATAGTAAAAACAGTCATAAAAAAGCAAGAACTATTTCAAGGTGGAAGAGTTTTCAAAGTGCTGCAGAATAGACATTGAACTGCTAACCACAAAGCAGGTGGGCAAAAAGGTGAAGTTGTCTAAACTTATAAAGATTTACAGTCGCAGAAACTGTACATGATCCTTTTGAAGCAGAATTAACTTGATGGCAATAGACATGTCAAGGCAGGGCAGGTAGGTTGGAATCCAAGGAAAGTCAGTGTTCAATCCAGGAATTGTGATTGTAAATTTAGTAATCTTTACATTGATTTACACCTGTTGGCTTGTTAGCAGCATTGAAAGCTGCACAGAGCACAGTTCTATTTTGCACACATGAGTCAGACAGCTTAGACAGCAACTAACAACGGCAGTAGCAAAAACACGACTTTTAATTTATCACTAACCTTACACAATGAAAATGGAGCGATTCATCTCAATTTCTGAGGGCTATGCTCCTTAAGACACATTGGTTTTTTGAATTAGAAATTAACTGCTTAAATCAAAGAGTGTTTCTTGGAATTTTCCCTTAGGGTAGGAGTAGTTTACATTTTAAAGTGGGGCAGCATTCTATAGATACTGGAGTTAGCAATTGCTGTGAAATATATACCAAGTTTTTGGTTTATTTCATTGTTAATGTGAAAATATTTCACACTGTGGAATGAATTAGCTATTGAAATCTCAGGCAAATGAAAAGAAATAGACTGGACCAAAGTATTCAATAGTCCTAATGCATCCTGATTTTGTAAAAGCAATTCCCAGGAGTTTTTATAGTGTTCCCTGCACTACAATTTTATGAATGTCTTGAAAAAGTACCCAAGAGAATTCTCTGTGTAGTACCCTATTTTTTTTTATTATTTTGCTTAGATGTTGTCTTTCTTAATAGACTTTGTGATTCAGGAATGCAGGGGCTATGTCTTCTTATTCATCAGCATTCCTGTACCTAGCTCAAAGTGGGTCCTCAATTACTATGTAGTAAGCACATAAAGACAGAATCTATAATGATGAAAGACTGTGAAGTTGTCCACATGCGAAGTGGTTGAAGTAGCTGGGGCTGTATAACAGATATCTTCGAATACATGGAAGGCCCTGTGTGGATCAGAGCTTTTTATAGCCAGGGGACAAGAGTAAGACCTGATGCTGAATTGAGGCACTGATCAAATGTTTCGGTTCCAGAAGATTTGACATTTAAAATGTTCACTTATGAACAACGAATGTTACCATTTGAAATATCAATTTTTTTTTGCCATTGGTAGTATTTAGAGAGATGAGAAGACCCACTTACACTGATGAGTTATGGAGAAGTTCTTATTAATCTGTAGCAGGGCAGACATACTAGCTTTGAATTCCTCTCCAACTGTGGCTGTGTGACTTTAATATGCCTGGGCACATAGTGATTTTCACTTGTGATTTGTAATTTTTATTTTTCTTCTTTTCAAGACACATCCTAATTTTATTTGAAAATCTATTTTCTCATTTTTCTAACTGTGGGTTCTCCTGTATAGGTAGATAAGACCTGATAAAAATATCGACTAAAACATGGTTTAAACAGTGTTTACAATTGATTCAAATTTACACTGATAATTCCTAGCAACTCAGGTTTATATGGACCTTATTAGAAATAACTTGGGTTTGTCATGTATTGTAAATTGCTTCCTCTTTTCCTTGCCATGGCTATTAGCATCTGCTTGTGCGGAATTAATTCTTATTTAAGGAGAATTAGTCAAGTGTCTTTCAGTTGACAAAGTAGGCATGTGCCCAAAATTACCTAAACCACTACACTTGAATAATCTCACTATTGATTGCATACAGATTTCCTGTCTGTTTCATTTGGAAGTTATCCATAGGTAGGTCTCAGAGGGGAATGGTAAGTGTATTACTCTAGTTTTATCTATTTCCTTCAATACTCTAGTTTTACATAAAGCAAAAATAACCAAGCTGCGATAGACAACTCACAGCACGGCGTCATCTTCCTGTCTGGGTATCTACTTGTCCGTGTAAGGATTTACCTCTTTGTGCTTTTCAGCTGTGGCTTCGGAACAAGTACTGTGATACTCAGGTCTCATGTCAACTTGCTGGCCAGAGTTTTCAGAAGTCGGCAGCCATCCCCCCTGATGGGATCTAACATAATGAAATCAATTCTGTGACCAACCAGCCGCCGTGGTGGAAGGTAGACCCCTGGCTTAGGTCACAGTCTTGATGCAATTAGAAGAAGGCTCCTTGGGCAAGGAGCCTGCTTCCTATTAAAGCAGACACCAGGGGAATGTTTCACTTCTGTTGGATTTGGATCCCAAATCTGGTTTGATGATCTCCTGTCATATTGCCTGCTGATTCCAGAAGCCGTCGGTGAACCGGGGACCTTGGATTCATTCAACTCCATCCACTACCTTGTAGTTTTCTTGCTTCATCATTCTGTTTCTTGGTTTGTCATCCCCACATGAGTGGGGGTTACTCAGCTACCTACATGCAGCTACATGAGTCAGGAGAAGCTTCCAATCTACCATCATACCCACAGACTTTACCCAGGCTGCAGTTACCCTCTCTACAATTAAGTGAACCATTTCTTGATATAAGTTTGTTTCTATATAAATAATCATGTAAGCCAGCCTAACACAATGCATATTTTAAATGTATATCACTTGACTTGATTGTTTACTCCTAGCTATATCAAACAAAAAACCAAGTACACACATTTGCCTAACATAAGGGATACAAAAAGTTATAGATGGGGAGCATGCACAAATGATCCTATTAGGTAAATGAATGTTTAAAAACCACAAAGAAGAAGAAAGAGGCAGAGGAGGCATTTTAAAATAATTGCAGTGATACCTTGTTTGTTGAACAACCCCAAGCTCCAACTTTCCATTACTCAAATAGCCAGGTTCAAAAAAAAAAAATCTGCTCAGTGCTCATGATTTTGCTTGATAATCAAACAGAAAATCCGATTTAAAAAAACCTGGATAGGCTGAGAATGATTCACACATTTAGTCTCGCCCAGGACATAAGGGGATGACACTTTAGTCTAAGCACGGCTCTCACTCAGACAACATATAGTGCTTGTGTTAGTGTGTTAAAACACTTGTCATTGTGCTTTGTGTGTGTGTGTGCTTCATTTGCATAAAATAGTGTAAACATGGCTCCAAAGAAAGTTAGTGACAGCAAGGGTAAAGCTAAGAGGAAAACTGTTGAGAACCTGATAGAGTTAAAGAAATGAATGATTGTGACATTTCCATAAGGTTGCCACTTGTCTGATTGGGCGGCTGATGCTAACATGGCTAAGGAGCCCTGGGAGTGTAATGGTTACATGGTGGGCTGCAACTGTAGGGTCAGCAGGTGAGACCACCAGCAGACCCTCTCCGGTAAAGGGTTACCGTCTCAGGGGCCCATGAGAGGGTAGCCATGAGTGAGCATTTACCCCATGACAGTGAGTTTGTTTGACGTCTGCATTATCAACAATTTTTGGAAAAATAATATGATGCAAGTGGCTAATGTAGCAGAATGTGTGAAACCCTTAACCACAAAACAAAGAACCCAGACCACTGAAGAGACTGAAACGTTACTCTTCATGGGGGCATCAGAAACAAGTAAATGGCAACAACAATGTGAGACAACAATGCACACTGTGGGAGCAGCAAGTGCCGAGCAGCCCGGAGTGCACAGAGCCAGCCAGGGCTGGTTCTCAAAACTAAAACAAAAAATAGGCACACCCGAAGGAGTAAGGCATGGGCAAGGGGTGAGTGTAAAGAAAGACAAAGTGAATAAATTCATTAATTTGCTGAATTTGTGGAGGTGGAAGGTTTCATTGCCCAGCAAGTATTCAGTTGAGATAAAGCAACTTAATATTTTCAAAAAGTGCCCAATAAGACCTTCATGACGAAAGAGTTTGAAAAAACGTTGCCAGACCACAAGTCTTGAAAAGGTAGGCTCAGTCTGGTGTTGTGGAAAAATGCTAGTAGAGATTTTAAAGTAAAGCCCCTATCAGTGTGCCATTCCAACCACCTACATGTTTTTAAACAAAGCGTAATGAAAAATAAATTAGCTTTATTTACTCTATTGTGTTTTGATATTTAGTGTACTTTATTTATTGTGCTTAGAAGTTTTAGGAGGCATTTCCTACAACATAGGGCTGTTACCTTTGTGTTACCTTTCCATAGGGCTGGAAAGATGAATTTAAAATTTTTAGGTAATTTGGGAGCCTCAGACCCAGTTAATTGGTTTTCCAGTATTTCTCATGGAAAAAAATATGTTCAGATCTCAAACTTTTTGATGTTCGAACTTGAATTTGGAACAGACTTTAGCAATAAAGCCAATGAGGATGATCTGAGTTGGAATCAACTTGACCATAGCAGCAACAGTAGGAGAAGGACATCATTCTCGGAAAGGGAGAGAGTGGAGGTGATAAAGAAGAAGATCCTGAGTGAGATGATAAACACTGGCTCCCGCAATGCTCTCAAATATAGAAGGAGTTGCCAGCACGGTGCAGAACCAGCAGTGTTTCATTCTGTTACACAGGGGCTCTCTGAGTCAGAAATGACTGGAGAGTACCGAACAACAGAAAGCGGGAAATAGTCCCCTGGGAAGGGACTGTTGACGATCTCTCTGTTCTGCTTATATGTGCATGTGACATGAATCTGGCTAATCTCACTACTTCTGTTTATGGGATATGGAACTAGGTCTCTGAATTGCTGTAGGAGACATGCGTGGTCAGTGCACCAGTCTGAGTTGTCTAACTTGCGTGTCCAGTTGGCTATGAGGCACCCACACTCCCTATTGAAATAACCTCCCTCTGTCTCATCTCTATGTGAGTAAAGCATTGTTCCCTCTAATGCCTTTGTTGAAAGCATGTCTTTCTTAGTGATCTTGGGCCTTAGCTCAACATCTGGTAAAAGGAAGACCAGATGAGCAAGAGGGGATAATTCCTTAGTTTGTGGGAATGGGAGAAAAGAGCAAATGGAAGGGTTGGCTTTAGAGAGGAGCATAGAAAGAGAATCATTGATAGTATTTGATTCATAGGATAATATTTAAAAGATAATCCAATGTGTTTAGCAACTTAAAAAATTAGAAGTTTAATGCTAAGGGGTATATCTCAAATGTTATCTAAGATGCTTTATTTGGAAATGCTGACATACAATCTTCATAGGAACACTGGTGGTATAGTGGGTTACATGTCAGGCTGTTAATCACAAAATTTCTGGTTCAAAACCACCAGGTAATCTATAGGAGAAAAATGAGGCTTTCAGCTCCCATAAAGATTTATTGCCACTGAAATCCTGAGGGGAAGTTCTGCTATGTGTTACAGGATCACTGCCAATCGGAATTGCCTTGATGACAGTGAGTTTGTCTTTGAGTTTTACAATCTTCATGGTATTAAAATCATCTTAAAATATTAAATAAAAATCAATCAGGATGTGTCAAGAACCCGTTTATGCATAACTATTTTGATATAGTCTTATTTATCATTCATAAGACTAACCAGTCTTTTAGTGCAGACTCTATGAAATGTCAAAAATGGAATATTTTCTTGATATATTTCACATGTATATTATTAGTGCATTTTAATTATGGTGTTGGTGAAAAATATCAAAAATACTGTGGACCTCCAGAAGAACAAACAAATCTAATTGGAAAGAAATATATCAAGAATATGTCTTAGATTTAAGGATGGTGAGACTGTCTGACGAATTTTATCTATGTTATCAGGAGAGACCAATCTCTGGAAAAGAGCATTTTGCCTGATAAAGCAGAAGATGATCCAAAAAGAGCAAGACCCTGCACAAGATGATTTGACACCGTGATGCAACAATGGGCTCAAACGTAACAAATATTGAGAGGCTAGTGCAGGCTGGGCAGCTTGTCATTCTGTGGTACATGGGACACTGTGAGTCAGAGTGGATTCGATGACACCTGACAACAGTATATAATTCAGTTACTTCTATCCAGAAACAGAGAGAGAGCTGGGGGGTCCATAATGCAGTGATTTTTAATTTTTAACTGAAGTTTCATTTGCAGAAACACATAGGAATACCATTCATATGTGAAAATTGGACAGGTATTTCCATATGCTGTGATTGGTATATGGAAGGAATTTCTGTTTTCTTATTCAGTCTCTTAAGTGACATTTTGCCTATTTGGAAAATACTTTACAGACAGATATACTTTCACTTATAAAATGTGAAGTTCTCATTTTATATATAGCTTTCCTTTTTTTTTAAGATTGTTTGAACCCAAACACTTTTATTGAATAAATGGAATAGTAAGTCAATTTTATCCAGAATTCTAAGTTTATGAAAGCATTCTTAATTTGCAAGTAACATGTTATCATCAGATTTATACTATAATTGTAAGGTACTGATGCCAAAAATGTGCAGAATAATCAAAGATGTCTATTTGAAGACTAAGGGGTACCTGGTCCAAGCCACAGTATGTCAAATCACTTCATAGGCATGCAAAAACCGGATGATGAGTAAGGAACACTGAAAAAGAATTCAAGTATTTTCCTGTCCACTGAGACTGTCACATGGCCAGTAGTGTTGACAAAGAACATTAAATATATCATTGACTGCCAGATTGACCAAAAAAAAAAAAAACCTTGTTGGAAAATGTTTAGCCAAAAGGCTCCTTAAAGGCAACGATGGCAGTACTTCATCTCATATACATTGGATTTGTCATCAGAGGGACAAGTTCCTTGTGGGGTTAAGGGTAAGAGGGAACCCCACAAAACATCACAGGTTTGGTAGGTGCAATTGTACAGCGATAATAAGTAGAGATTATAGTAAAGTCATAGAGAGCATGAGAGTTAAAGGATGGAGTCAAGTAATGGAGTCAGACGCAATTCATGGTAGCATATCTCACCTCAACCCGGCTTGATGGTCCTCGTGGAGGGGGCTTAGCTGTCAGAGAAGAAGCCGCTGCTTCGTCCTCCTTAGTCACCTTCTCCAGCCACCCTCTGGCCAGCCACCCTCTCGAGTACCAGGGAGCCTCGTTATTTATTGCTAACCACGCATCATAGTCATACATCACAGAAAGGGGCAATACAATTCATTCTAGAACAAGTTTGATCATTCTGGTGTCTCATACAATAAAGCGGGCAATTACTATCCTGGGAGACATGCAAGTTCCCTGATAGTGGACAATAACCTGAGTCACCAGGAGGGGTATTAACATAGGCAATACAAGCAATAGGAGGGGGATGACCTAAGGGTGAATGTGCAATAGTAAGAGGAGGGAATAGGGGGGCATGTGTGGCAAGATAATAGCCTAAACTTAGTCATCTTAGAGTGGTCCCAGGCTTGCCTATGGGCACTGCTTCGAGGGAACAATAACAGAAAGGAATGGGCTTTATTTAGGGTGAGTCAGGCTAATAGTCTAGCCACTATAGATGGCTAATGTTAAGGAGAATAACCTCTGACCTACTTTCGCTGCCTATTGTACGGTTACGCTTAAGCAGCTAAGTCTGGTACATATTTTGGGGAGACAACTTAAGAGAAATCCTTCTGTTCCCCACAGTTCCTGGAAAAGGAACTTCATGGGTGAGAAAGGAGAGGATCGGGAAAAAATAAAGGAAGGCTCCTTGATATGAGTTGATGCAGTAGTTGCAGCAATAGGCTCCAACATAACCATTGTGACGATGGTGTATTTCTCTCTGCCGTACATCAGGGCTGCTTTGAGTCAGACCAACTAGACAACAATGCATAATTCCTATAATTTAACTTCTTCACATTGACCTAATTCAAGTACCCTTATGCATGAATGAATGCTAATTAGCAAGGAAATATTTAAATGAAAATGCTCACCACAAAATAAACAAACTTTTGAAGATGGAAAAAAATCAGAGGCTAATTGCATTTCTGATAACAAATCATAAATGTCTTCTACATTAAAGATATTTTCTTGTCTAGTCATACGTTAGATATGGCCAGTATGGTTTCAGTGTGTGTTTTGAATTCTATGTTGTTAATGGTTTTCTGATATTAATTTCTTCATTTAGAAATCCATTCAATCTATCGTTTACTCAATAGACATTTATTCTATACCTGTTATAAAACTGACAGTGTGGAGGTGTCAGATGAATCAGAAACATTGGCCGTCCCTTAATCTAATTGGAAAAATATGATAGTGCCCTAAGTAAGGCTGATTCAAAGACTAAAGAGATATGCTAATTTACAAACGTTAATTGGCTCATGCATTTGCTTACTTAAATCTCTCAAATGATTTCTTATTGGCTTGAAATTCAATGGTAACTCCTAACCATGGCCTTTAAGATCTATGTGACTAGGCTCTGACCTCTTGCCTGGCCTTGCTTCCTGATCTCCAGTTTATAGGCAGCAATCTCAGGGGCTGAATGTTTCTTCTGAAAAGATGCCTAACTCCTCTCTGTCTCTGAGTATTTTCCAGCTGTTCTTGCTACTTTTTGTCTGGAAGACTGGTTCTTGTTCTTACACTCCTAAGCCCCACTGATGTCAGAGATTGTAGGCATCATTTTCTTCCTAAAGCTTCTGTAAATTTCTTATAAACTGTAACACAGCTAAGATATCATAGATAACTCTGAAGAGGCAGTAGAGGTGAGGGAAAGAACATAAGAAAAGTGAAACATTTGGCAGTAAAAGTATTTTATGGAAAAGTCATCATAGCCATAGTCAGCAACCTTATGAAAAGAATGGTATAATTAGTTTAAATAATCCTGAACATCTACCTAACTGTGCTTTTTAAAATCACTGTACTATGTAATAAGTATTTGATATAAACATATTATTTCTTCTGTCAAATTTACAAACATTTCATTATTATTTTCACTGCTTAAAAATGTAGATAAACATGCAAATACATCAATAAGTTCTAGTTCTTAAATGCTTCCTCCCCCCAATATCATGATTCCAATTCTATCTCACAAATCTGACTAGGCCAGAGGATGTACACTGGTACATATAGGAACTGGAAACATGGGAAATCCAGGACAGATGAACCCTTCAGAACCAGTGGTGAGAGTGGCGATACCTGGAGGGTGGAGGGAAGGTGGGGT
>NW_022103896.1:78351332-78363285 GCF_000313985.2 Echinops telfairi | reverse complement strand
AAATGGGCAAAGCCAAATAAAACAACAAAGGAAGTCAAGAACAACAAAACAATGAAAGAACCACAACCAAAAACAACAACAACAAAAAGAAAGCCACTGACAAAAGTGGAAAAGCCTATAAATAGTTCAAGGTGTGTTTGTTGGCCTTTATGAGTGTTTTCAAGTCGAGTTTGATGGGGTGCCACAGTCTGTCTCCCAAGTCTACTTTTGGTATTCCCCAGGGATTTCATCACTTTTCCTCCTTGCTGTTTTGTTGCATGCCTTTAGTGTATCGCCCCAGCGTGATGGGGTCAGATTGTGCACAATTCCCGTACTGTGTCTCCAGTGTTGTCCCCACAGAACTATGGTTTAGTGAGGGAAGTCATGTCGTGGTGGTGGGGCCAGCCCCATGGTCCTTCTCTGTGTGTTGTCTGCTGTGAGCAGGAACATTGACCTCAGGGCTTGGTGGGCCAAGATGTCCTCGCTTCCCTCTCCATCCCTTTGCGTTTCTCCTGTGTGCTCTAAGCAGACACGCTGCTCTTCCGAGCTGTAGTCCCAGTGCTGTCCTCTGAAGTGCATTCTTCTGAAGGAGCGGGGTATTCACATAGTTGGGATTGGGGCCGACCCCGCAGACCTTTCCATTGGTTCTCTGGTACCTGCCGGTAGGTTGTATTCATGTCTTGGCACATCAGGTTGAAGCCTGGTCTCTCTCACCCTCGCCGGTGGAGATATAAGCAATACCCTCCCCTTGGATGGATTAGTGCCCTGCTCCCTCCACCTGGTTCTTTTTTTTGCCTCTTTCTTTCCCCCTCTTATTTAGTTGGCTGCTCTGTGTATCCCTGAATTGGGTTTGGCCCCTGCCATAGTTGCTGGGCCTTACCCCAGGGATGTATAAATACAGTAGCTTTTCCCCTATGCCCCTTCCCTTTTTTTTAATGCTTACCTCAGTGGACTCATGTTGTGCCTGCCCTTTTGTGCTTGGCTTACTTCACTTAACATGACTTCCTCCAGTTCTTCCCATGCAGCGATAGGCTTCAATGCGTTCGTTGCTGCTTTTTAGCAATGTGTAGTACTCCATTGTATATATGTATCACAGAGTTTAATCCTTTCATCTGGTAATGGAAATTTGGGTTGTTTCCAAGTCCTTCCAATTGTGAACTGTGCCGTGATGAGCATTGGAGCACAGATGTCTGGCTGAGGTTTGTTTCTTGCATCTTCTGGGTGTATGTCCAGTAGGGGAATTGCTCGGTCTTATGGTAGTTTAATTTCCATCTGTTTTAGATATCGCCAAATCAATTTACATAATGGCTGTACATACCTACAGGTCTACTAGCAGTGGTCAAGAGTTCCTATCTCCGCAGTTCCTCTAATACTTGTTACTTTCTGATTTTTTGAATTGGGGTATCTTTGAGCGTGTTAAGTGGTATCTCATAGTTGCTTTAATTTGCATGTCTCTTATGGCTAATGATCAGAAACATTTTCTCATATGTTTATTGACCATTTGGATTTATGCCCGTGTGAAACTTGTTTCTGCCCCTGTGAAAATTTTGTTCAGATCCTTTGCCCACCTTCATATTGGGCAGTTAATTATTATCTTATTATAAGATTGCAAAGTATTGTAGATTTTAATAATAAGGCCTTTGTCTGATGTGTCATTGCTAAAGATGTTTTCCTACTCTGTGGGTTCTCTTATTACTCTCTTGGTGAATGGTGAATTCTTTCGATGTACACAGGTGTTTTATCTTCAGTATTCCCCACTTGTCAATTTGTGACTCCTATGTATTTGTATTCTTCCCTATTTCTGATAGCCTATGTATGTCCTGTGCCAAGGTTCTCAGGTTTGTCCCAATTCCTTCATTAATGGCCCTAATAATTTGGGGTTTTTATCTCCAGGTCTGTGATCCACCTTGAGTTTGTTCTTGTGCATGGACTGAGGTAAGGGTCTTGCTTTATTTTTTTGCAGGTAGATAGCCATTTTGATATTTTGGGGACCCTTATCAAAAATCAATTGTCTGTATGCTGAAGTTTTTTTTTTTTAGGTTTTCAGCTACTTTCCATTGGTCTAAATATCTGTTGTTATACCAGTAGTATCACACTGTTTTTTTACCACTGTGGGTGTATCATATGTGCTAAAGTCAGATAGAGAAAACACTCCCACTTTGTACTTCTTGAGGAGTTCTCTGCTAATTCTGGGCTTCTTCCCTTTCCATATGAATTTGGTAATCAGTTTTTCCAATTCTTTGAAGAAGGATAATGGTATTCATATCGGGATAGCACTAAACTTATATAGTGCCTTGGGCAGAACTGACATCTTTATTATATTGAGTCTTCCAATCCACGAGCATGGGATATTTTTCCATTTGTTGAAATCACTCTTGGTTTCTTATAATAGTGTACTTTAGTTTTTCTTGTACAAATCTTTTGTTCTTTTAGTCAGGTGTATCCCTAGATATTTCCATTTGTTCTTGGCTATTGTAAAGGGTACTACCTTTTTAATTACCTCTTCTGTGATGTTGTCTGATGTGTATAGTATTCCTATGCACTTCTGTTTGTTGATCTTGTATTCTGCCACTCTGTCATAGTCTTCTGTTGCTTCCAACACTCCACTTTTGGAGTTTGGGGGATTTTCAATATATAAAATAATATTGTCTGCAAATAACAATACTTTTGCCTCTTCCTTCTTCAGATGAATACCTTTAATGTCTTTTCTTTTTCTTATGTTGTTAGCTAGGACCTCCAGTACAATGTTAAATAGGAGTCAGAACAAAGGGCACTCTTGTCTGGTCCCCTTTTTCAGTGGAATTGTTTTCCTCTTTTCTCCGTTGATTACCACATTGGCTATTGGTTTTTCATATATGGCTTGTATAATATTCAGGAATTTTCCTTCCATTCCTATCTTCTTGAGTGTCTTAAACAGGGATGGGTGTTGGATGTTGTGGAATGCTTTTTCCACATCTATCGATATTATCATGTGGTTCTTATAATTGTTTGTGTCAATGTTTTGAATAATATTAATGGTCTTTCATATGTGGAACCATTCCTGTATCCCTGGTATGAATCCCACTTGGTCATGGTGAATTATTTTTTTATATGCTTTTGTATTTTGTTGGCCAGTATTTTGTTGAGGTTTTTGCATCAATGTTCATTAGGGGTATTGGTTTGTAGTTCTCCATTCTTGTGGGATCTTGGCCCACTTTAGATATCAGAGTTATATTAGCTTCATAGAAAGGGTTTGGGAGTTTTCCATCTTTATCTATGCTCTGGAAAAGTTTGTGTCAGATTGGTGTCATTTTTTCCCTGACTGCTTGGTAGAATTCTCCTGTGAAGCCATCTGGCCCAGTTGTTTTTTGTTGGTAATCCCTTGTCAACTTTATCTATTTCTTGTATTGCTATGGGTTTCTTGAGGTTCTTGATGTCCATCTGGGATAGTCTAGGGAGGGAATATTTTTCCAAGTATTTGTCCATGTCTTCCAAGTTGTTGAATTAGTTAGAGTACAGGCCTCATAGTACTGTATAATTATCCTTTTTATTTCATTAGGGTCCGTTGTAATGTCCCCTGTTTCATCCCTCATCCTTGCTATTGAAATTTGTTCCTTCCTTTCTTTGGTTAGGTTTGCCAGTGGACTATTAATTCTGTTAATCCTTTCAAAGAAGCAACTTTTGGCTACATTAATTTTTTACATAGTTTTCTTGTTTTCCCCCTCCTGTATCTCAGCGCTGACTTTTATTATTTCTTTCCTTTTTCTATTGATAGAATTGTTCTGTTGACTCTGCTCTAATTAGTGCAAGTTTTGTGCCAGCATATCAACCATAAGTCTCTCTTCCTTTTTCATGTGTGCATGTATTGCTATCAGCCTTCCTCTGAAATGCCTTTGCTGTGTCCCAAAGGTTTTGGTAATAATGGAAGCTATTTTAAAGGAAATAGTATGCTCTAAGCAATTCAGAGGTTTCTCGTTTAAACCTGAAAGCAATGTATAAAGCTGTCACTATTATAATATTCACTAAAACAATTTTTTAGTCCACAATCATTTTTCATGAAAGCAATCATCACGAGATCAAAGGACACATTGCATTGGGTAAAAATGCTGCATAAGATCTCTTTAAAGTATTGAAAAGTAAATATATTACTCTGGGACTAAGGTGCACCTGACCCAAGCCATGACATTTCAATTGCCTCATAAGCATGTGGAAGTTGAACCCTGAATAAAGTAGACTGAAGAAGAATCGATGGATTTGAATTGTGGTGATGAAGAAGAATATTGAAACTGTAAGGACTGCTAAATTGAAAATCTCATCTGTATTGGAAGGAGCATGGCCACTGGTAGAAAATCTCCAGGAATGTACAGAATTCTAGTTAAAATGCTTCAACCAATGGATGACAATCCACAAAAGCAAATAACACTGTGAGTTAGACATCCTTGGAAGCAAGGATGGTGAGATTCTGTCTTACGTGCTATGGACCTGTTGTCAGGAGAGACAAGTCCCTGAGGAAATATATTATGTTTGGTAGAGGGGTATTGAAAATGAGAAAGGCCCTTTAGAAAAGGTCTGTCACACAGGGGTCCAGCATAGGAATAATTATGAAGATGATGGAGGATCAGGCAGTGTGTTCTTTTGGTGTGTATAGGGTCACAGCTTGATGACACCTAACAACAATAACAACATTAAAAAGATGCAAGAGCAGAAGATTAGGGAAATTAAATGACTGGCCTAAAGTCACCCAGCTGGCAAACAGTGTAACTGAAATGAAAACCAAGAAGTGTGAAGAAGCACAGAGAACACGTGCCTAGTCAGGATGGGTGCCTGATAGGACATCAACCTTGGCACCAGCAAGTCTCATATCCCTTTCCATTTTTAACTTTATTTAAAAATCTATGCAAGGTGTTTTGCTTGTCACTGGATATATGCATACACATGTCTGTCATGAATCTTTCTATTCTGCTTAATGATAGCAGGGGAGACCAACCTACATCACATCATTTATAAATGAGTGCATGCTTAGTGTTGTGATACGCTCTACCAAAGCACAGTGCAGTGCACATTAAAAGCCGACATCAGGATGACCTGACTTATTCACAGATAATCACTTTTTTTTGCCTAGCAACTGAATTGTATAGCTCAGCACTTAATGTCTGATTACGCAGTATGTATTTGCAGGATTGTCATCCACAGCACTTCTGTTTACAGGTTCAACCACAATAGAATTCCAGCCCTGGGCTATAAGGACAGCATGCTACTTAATGGTGGCACCCTATTTTTCACTATAACAGAGGTTTTATGGTATGTTTATTAAATATCCACTTACCATTATGTTATATCTTTGCTCTGCTGAAGTACTGAGAAGTGCCTTTTAATTTATTTCACACCTTTTTCTGGTAACTATATGCATACATACACACATTTTGTAGCACTATAGCTTTAATAGTCGAGATGACATTGAAAGTCATTTGCCATGTCTATGTACGGCAGAAATGAACAAGAGATTACAAGACTAACAACTGTTATATCCCCCAACTGCTATGTCCCCCAACATGGTGAACAGTAACTATACACATCTGACCAGGTCAGAGGGAATAAGTTGACTACATATGTTGAAAGAGACAATAGAGAACAGACACTAAGGGCACTGGTGGAAAACCTCCAGGACTGTGCAGAATACTAGTTAAAATGCTTCAACTAATGGATGACAGTCCAGAAAAGCAAATGTTACTGTGTGAGTCAGACAAGCATGGCTGGAGGTGTTCACTCATCATTTCAAGGAATCTGGAATATAGCTGCCTGGCCAACCATCTGCAAGGGATCCATGTTCTGCTCATTCTCAAGAAAAGTAACGCAATAGTATGCAGAAATTATCCGACATTATCGTGATATGCAAATAAAATTTTGCTGAAGATTATGGTTGCAGCAAGCTGTACATTGACAGGGAACATCCAGAAATTAAGTAGGATCCAGGAAAGGATGTCGCTTGAGGGATATCTTTGCTGAAGTCAGATGGATCTTGGCTGAAAGCAGAGATACCATAAAGATGTTTACTTGTGTTTCATTAACTATGCAAAGGCACTCAGCTGTGTAGGTCATAACAAACAATGGATAACATTAAGAAGAGTGCAAGAATACTTAACTGTGTTCACGTGTTACCTAGACCTAGACCAAGGGGTAGTCATTCAGACAGAACCAGGAAATACTGCTTGGTTTAAAATGAGTACAGGTGTGCCCCATGGCTGTTCATTTTCACCATACTTATTCAATCTGCTTTCTGAGCAAATAATCCAAGAAACAGGGTTGTAGGGAAAGAACACAGCATCAGGCCGGAAAGAAGACTCATTAGCAGACTGCAGTTTGAAGATGATAGAGCTTTGCTTGCTGCAAGCAAAGAAGACTTGAAGCACTTACTGATGAAGATCAAAGAATGCAATCTTCATCATGAATTACATCTCAACATAGAGAAAACAAAACATCCTCATCACTGGGATAGTAAACAGCAGAAAAGATAGAATTTGTCGAGGATTTTATTTCACTTGGGGCTGCATTTACGGCACATGGAAGCTGCAATCAGGAAAATTTTAAAAATAACATATTGCAGTGGGAAAATATGTTCTTTTTAATGTAATTTCTTTTACCTTTAAGCATTTTACTTTATATTTATTTTATTGTAATTAGGTGGTAATACATGTATCATTCCATAGTTGAATCACATCAAACAGTATTGTAAAATTGCTACCACAATCAGTTTCCAAACATCACTTTTCTTCCTGGACTCCTAGACATCATCTCCCTTTTAATAGCAACCTTACCACCACCACCACCACCACACCACCGCATCTGCCCCCACCTATCCAAACCCTTATTCTAATTGCTGTCGCTATAGGTTCAGCAATCCTGGGTCTCATATATCAAAAACAATATAAAACAACTTTAAGATCGTGGCCTCCATAGATATAGCACATCTGAGATAAACCCTAATATGAACAAAACAAGACAAAAGGAAACTACAGGAAATGTTGAAAATCACATCAGGTCCAGCATGCATCAGAGAGAGGATCAACTGACGAAGTTTTAACTGTTGAAGCCAGGTTTATTATCCCTTTGATCTTAGTAACCACTTTCCTCCCATCCCTCAATTATGGATAGTGTGAGACTTATTTCCTATGTAGTTCCCATAAATATGTCTTGGACATACACTGTCATTTATAGCCTTCTGCAAACAAGATTCTCACAATTTAGGCTCTGGTACTAATCCTTCTTTCGACTTTGAATACATGCTGTATTAAGATATGTATTTTTCTAGCAAACCTAGCATTCTCAGTGATTATGATTGTATGTGATCCATGAAAATTTAACCCCATGCTGTTTCATAGTTTCCTGCTAAGGATTGGTTCTGTACAAGTGAATAATTCAAGTACTGTGATACAGAGTTAGCCTACATTGGCCCAATATCTGTCTCTCAGCAATGCTTTAAAAAGTTTATATCAGGGGATAATCAAAGACAGTATTAATGGAAGATCACTATGCCCAGGGGGGGTGATCGATAAGATTCTCTACCATAAATTAACAAGGCGATTTTGAAAGGGAACCAAAGGCAGATTTTTTAAAAAAACAACAAACATAGATCCAGGAGTGGATTTTAGCTTACACTAAATCCTAGCTGTTGTTTTAGAACAATTAGTTCTTACATCATGGCCCTGTTCAATACTTTCCCTCAGGAAGGGAACACAGAAGATACTGGTTTTATAGCAAAAATGTGGTGAAGAAATTAGATGGTTCTCATTTATCAGATAAAATAGCATGTGGGGTCTTAAAGGCTTGTCTCCAAACAAGCAGTCATCTAAGTGAGATGTCAACTAAGCCCACGGGGAAGAAGCACACTATCTCAGTCACCAAAGGATTGTAAATCATATCACCCAAAGAGGTCATTTTGAAAACTAAGTTACACCTGTGCCCAGCAATGGTATTTTCAATTGCTTCCTAAGAAAGGGAGAGTTGGACAATGTATAATTAAGACTTCAGAAGAGTTTATGCCTTTTATCCTGTTTTTAAAAATAATATTAAATATGCAATAGGCTGCCTGAAGAATTCACAAATTTATCTTGGAAGAAGTACAATGAGAATGCTCATTGGAAGTGAAGATGGTGGGACTTGGTCTTGGATTTGGGACTTGTTAGCAGGAGGAACCAGTCCCTGGAGACAGACTTCGTTCTTGGTAAAGTCGGGTGTGTGAACAAGTGGGAGACCCTCACTAAGATGGATTGACCCAGTGATTGCAACCATGGCCTCAAACATAATACTGATTATGTGTATGGGAAAGGGCCAAGCAGTGCTTCATTCTGGTCTATATGAGGTTCCTGTCTGTTGGAAACTAATAACATTAATGAAGTATTGCCCTAAAATACTGTAGTATTAGAACTAAGTTTATAAGACATGATTGTAAGACCAAACGTCTGAAAACACAACATTGATTTCATTGCCATATGTGAAGTGGCTTTAAAATGTTCATGGAAAAATTAAATGTAAAGATAGAGTTTTGTCTTGAACTTCCTGCAGTGCCCTCTGTGGTAAATGAAGTTGTTGGAGGGGGCAGACAGTTAACCCATTTGTTTGCAAACTGGAAGTTAGTGATCCTGAGCCCACCCAGAAGTGCCTGGAAAGAAAAGCCTGTTGATAGGCCTACTTCCAAAAAATCAGCCAGTGACAATTCCATGGAGCAAATCCTATTCTGGAACACATGAAATCATCATAGGAGGAAATTGACTTAAAGGCACAGGTCATATAAAAAATGGAGCGAGTTCTTAGACAAGAATGATAGACATATCTTGCTAAATCTTTTTTTTTCTTTTTTTAAATTGGAGTCAATGACAGGGACTCAGGGAAAGTCTGGTAATATATTGACTTAATTCAGTGTCTACAGTCAATGACAGGGACGCAGGGAAAGTCTGGTAATATATTGACTTAATTCAGTGTCTACAGCCTGCTTGTTGTCTGCTAACTGCACAGCAGAATTCAACAAATGTGCTGAAAGTAGAGCATTGATTTCGATAAAGAAAATACTGAAATGTTGTTAGCGATAATACTAAGAATTTCTATGTACTATGTCACTCAATAGTCCCTATTATCAAAGGATTGAGGTAAAAAAAAGCAAATAACGACCCTCATATAGCAAAAATTCACTTTATATTCATTGTTTTCTTTAGCCTAAATATAATTTATATAACAAAACTTAAGTTCTACAGAATTGTATACTTCTTGCTGATACATTTTAGCTTCTGGATAACATTGATAGCATGTTATGGATTTCATAACTCAAATTTATGTCAGCATTACACGACTGAGGGACGATTAGTTTGTTTTCTTTCTCTTTTACGACAACATGCAGTGTTTGAATGAAAATCATGGTGTTCGTGTAATATCTTTAGGATAGACACCCATAAAAATTGGAAGAAAAACAAGTGGAAAAAATACATACGTTGGGATTTCAATTATATAAACCTTTAAAACTCACAAATATTGTTTATGGACAGATTTGGTCCAAGTATAAAACTTCCAGGGAAACGATTCGCATCAACACCAGGATAGTGGTTTCTTCTGGGGGGAAAGGGGGAAGGAATGAGAGTTGCGTTTTAGCGTATCTGTACCGTTTTATTTCTCAAAGAATTATCTGGAGCAAATGATAACATGTTAACATCTGTTCAATCTTGGTGATAGTTATGCTTAGATATGTTTGAAATCATTCCTAAATTCTTTGAAAATTGAGTTCTACCAAAAGCTGAATGATGCTACTTTCAAAAAGGAAAAAAAAAAGAAAAAGAAAATGTGCACCAAAAGAACACTGGCCTTATTGTAAAATATATTTCATATGCACACGCTCAGCTGTCTCATTTGGGAAAAGGTACATATAAGACAGAA
Organism: Echinops telfairi; assembly: GCF_000313985.2. NCBI lineage: Eukaryota > Metazoa > Chordata > Mammalia > Afrosoricida > Tenrecidae > Echinops > Echinops telfairi. The sequence goes on along the minus strand of NW_022103896.1, from coordinate 78,353,406 downwards.
AACCACCCATGGAAGATTATTAATTCCTCACATAACATAAGTGGCCAGGACCCTAACCGGGATAGTTTACTTTAACCCATTGAATAGGGATGCACTTAGGCATTCTGTGTGTTCAGGGAATTCGCTTACACATGGCTTTATAAAAACAACCAAAACTAGGCATTAGGTAGAGCTTAATTTAGTCACAGATCATTCTAAACCCTTGGGTAAGAAGGCTGTAGCAACCTAAAACTCTGCATGTAGAATTGAGTATAGAATGTAGACTTGAGAGAGGAATACAATACAAAAAAAGCTGAAGTTGAGCTTTTTAGAAGAAAGGCAAGATTGTTCCAGAAGGCTTTGTGCTCAGGTGGGAAACCAATGCTTGTGGAGTCAGCCCACCTGGAATTGAGTGACACAATATTAAATACTTCAGAGAGCCAATTACTTTATTTAAAAAAAAATAGATATAACTCTTCTTGCTGTTAGCTTACAGGGCCTCAACTCTGGATGCACAACAGAATGAAAGAGTTCCGTGTTGCACGTCACCTTCACATCTACCAGCATGCCCGAGTCCATTATTGTGACGATGTATGCCAACGCCTTAGGCTTAGTGGCCCTCTCACATGTCCTCTTCTCATGACTGATCCCTCCTAATGATGTGTCCAAGGCAAGCGTGTTGGACAATGTTCTGTTTTGATCTATTGGCTTGAAGTGGATACAGTTTAGAAGTTTGTGTCAGCCATCCCCCTACCCCTTGCCCCCGAGTCTGTCTTACTCTGGAAACTCCACTGAAACCTGTCCACAGAGTGTGACCCTGATGGTAGTTGAAATAACGGTGGCATAGCAAAATGACCACACACAAGCCATTACGACATGCAAAAGGGACAAATGTCAGAGACATAACAGTACCTCAGTGACATTCTTCTGAGGATTTAGTAAAATAAGACATGCAAGTGTTGGAGCTTCAATATAATTTGGTTTTCTCTCCATACATTATGCTAACTGTAGTCAGGGCAGGGTAAGGAGGAAGAGAATGAGCCAGAGGACTTTATCTGACATTAACTAAGGTACTCTCTCAAAAGAGCTATAAAAAAAACATTCAATCCACGCCACTACTTTTGAGACCTAGAGGATTAAATTGTATTATGGCTGAAAGCACTTCAAAATAAATTAAAAGTGACTGTTACTATTAAGAAATTTCTGCTGGTGCCAAAAGTCAACATATTTTTCTGCTAACCAGAAAACTGATGACAGAGTCCGTCCAGCAGAACCTCAGAAGGAAGGCCTGGCAATGTAGTCTGACAAACCATGGAGAACCCTGACCCTCATGGCCCCACTGGGTCAGCACTGATACCACCACAAACATTAAACTGTTGCTAGGTGATGGGTGGGTCCCTCAGAGAGGCTGGGATGTAACTGACTCACTCTCGCTTCTCTAGGGGAAGATAGACTACTCCGACTCCAAAATTGAGCACCAAGTATCATTCCTCATGTGCTGACTCTTGAGCAGTTGTGCTAGAAAGAGGCCCCAGGGGAAACCGAGTCAATCCTGACACAGCAATCACTACTTCTCTCTTATCCTCTGCGCGAGATTGTCCTACAGTTTCAAACATTCATCCGCTATCAATTTTAGCATAGGATTGTCAAGTCATCTTAACCCTTGAAGGCAGGCATTGTCTATCTGCAGTTACTCTGGCTCATGGCTGCTTTTTCCTTCTGTTTTTATTCAAGTTAAATGTTTTTCAGTCATTCACAAATGGTGCCTTATGTTGCCCCATCTTCCCACTGTCAGCACAGTTAATTAGCTCTTGGCAGGTTTAAGATTCTGAAGGACTTGAAAGGATGATGTGTAAATGTGCACTGAAGTACAGCAAGTTTTTTAAAAAATAAACATTGTTCAATACCTATTGGTATTTCTACACCAATACCAATATCAATTTCTACACCAATTCGAATTTCATTAATCTGACAGCAGGTAGAAACACCTTACTTGCTTCACATTCCTGAAGGTAGGACCAGCATCATTTCTTAGAGTTGAACATAAAAGGCCTGTGGACACATGAGGGGAAGAAGCCCATAGGAGTGAACATGC
>NW_022103896.1:78324266-78348578 GCF_000313985.2 Echinops telfairi | reverse complement strand
CATTTAATCTTTCGATTTTTTGCTTCTAGGAGCATTGATTCTGGATCCAAGCAAGCCAAGCTCCTTAACAGCTTTGATCCATTTATCATGATGTTACCTGTTGGTCCAGTTGTGAGGATTTCGGTGGCTTTTACATTGAGTTCTAATTCATACTGAAGGTTGCAATCCTTGACCTTTATCAGTAAGTGTTTCAAATCCTCCTCATTTTTAGCATGAAAGGTTGTGTTATTTGCATATTGAAGCCTTCCACCAATTCTGAGGCCACACACTTCTTCATATAATTCAGCTTCTCTGATGATTACTCAGCATGCAGATTGAATAAATGAGGTGAGTGGATGCACCCTGGTGAACGCCTTTCCTGATTCTCACCATGAGGCGTTTCTCCGCACTGCTGCCCCTTATTCCATGTGAGGGTTCTGCGTAAGCATAATAAAGTGTTCTGGCGTTCCTATTCTTCTTAAGGATATTCATAGTTTGCTATGGTTCACAGTCTAATGCCTTTGCCTCATTAGTGAAACAAAAGGGAACATTTTTCTGGTGCTCTGCTTTCAGCTGAGATTTCATATGACACCAGCCATGATATCGCTCATTCCACATCCTCTTCTTACCCCAACCTGAACCTCTGGAAGTTCGTACCCAGAAAATAGAGATGAATAAATGATTCAGATATTGGCAATGACACTAAATTGTGTGCTATGATAATTGTTATAAATATCTCTGAAATAGTTATGATCAAGAGCTAAACGAATATAAATGAAAACATGGGTATGAGGAAGAAAAAGTGATTTTACAGATTTTCAAAGGTCTGTACAAAATACTGAATTAAAATCTTAGAGCTCAAAAATTAAATATGCACTGAATAGAACTTATCATAAGTTGTTCAGTACTAAAAAAGGGAAAAAAGAAACAATGAACTTGAAGAAAGGTAGGCAGGGAAGAAGAACCTTAGTGACCTTGAGAAAAGCATCCAGACACAGTGAGATTGAAGTTTACCAGCTGAACATTTATTTGATCTCCCTTTGGACATACATTAAATTTGTTCTATTTTTAAATATTTTCTGCTTTCTTTTCCACTGATATTTTTCTCGGCTTTATTTTGTTGGTGGTATTTTTTTCTCTTTTCCCTTTTTCTTTTGTATGTTTTTCTATATATGAAATCCAGAATAGGTAAATCTATCAAGACAGTAACTTGTTTAATAGTTTATTAGTGTTAAGACAGGAGCCCTGGCGATGTAAGGGTTACAAGTTGGGCTGTGACCCACATGTTCAGGTTCAGAACCACAAGCAGCTCCAGGTAAGAAAGATGGGGCTTCCTACTCTCTTAAACAGTTCCCTTCTGGGAAGCCCACAGGGAGCCACTAGGGGCAGCTTTAACTCTATGCAGCAGTGATTTTTTGAGGGTTATGACAGGAGAGGTTTGGAGAAAACGGGGAGCTAATAACAATGAGTACAAAAAAGTAGAAAATGTTTTAAAATTTACTGTGGTGATGGTTATACAACCTTTTAAAATATTGTTGAACAATTGAATTGTATGATTTGTGCATGGCATGTCAATAAAACTGTTTGTTCTGAATAAGCTCATTGGAGCCCTGGCTACACAGTGCTTAAGTGTCTGACTGCTCAACCAAAGGTCAGTTTTTCAAACCCAGCACTGCTGTTTTAAAGATTGACATGGTAGACTTCATCTATAAAGATTTCAGCCTTGGAAACCCTAGAAGGAAGTTCTACTTTCTCTTATAGCATCACTATGGGTCATTCATGATGTAATGGAAATGGGCTTTGTGGTTGCTAAACTTGGGATACTTCATGCAACTGGAAACATGATAAATACAAAGAAAGCCACATCCAAGCATGTTAGAGGCATCCAGAACAAAAAAAAAAAACACACAAAAAAATGTTTTTGTTTGTTTGTTTTTAAAGCTAATTTTAATGGGAATCTCTTATGACCATCCATACATCAATTGTATCAAGCATATTGGTACATATTGTGCTGTCTTCTTTTCTAGACATTTACTTTCTAATGCACTCTTGGTATCAGCTCCTCTTCTCCCTCCCCCCACTCTGGTTACCCCTTGATAAAGTATACATTATTATTATTTTCATTTCTTACACCTGTTCCTGAATTATTCTGTGTGTCATGAGCTCTTATCTCTTATCGTTACCTGTGCACATGCTCAGGGTCTAACCCAGAGTGAAAGGCAATACTGGGGTCATGATAGTGGAGGGGTGAGGAAGCCTCAAGGCACCAGAGGTGTATTGTATGTTTAATTGGTCCTTTACTGCACTCTGGCTGACTCATCCCTTCCTTGCGACCCCTCCGTGAGGGGATGTCCCATTGTCTACAAATAGGCTTTGGGTCTCTGCTCCAACCCTCCATGTTCTCAACAGTATTTTGTTTGTTTGTTTTGGGTCTTCTTATGCCTGTTACCCAGTCCTGACGACACCTCATGATCGCACAGGCTGGTGTGCATCTTCCTTTGGGGCTTGTTGCTTCTCTCCTAGATGGCCAATTGGTTAATTTTAAGCCTTTAATACCCCAGATGCTATATCTTTGGATAATTAGGCACCACCAGCTTTCTTCACCACATTTTCTTATGCCACCCATTTTGTCTTCCGTGAATGTGCTGGGAGGGTGAGCATCACAGAATGCCGGTTTGTTAGAACAAAGTGTTCTTGCATTGAGGAAGGGCATGAGCAGAGGCCTGAAGTCCGTCCACTACCTCAGTCCGTAAGCATTGGTTTGTACATGTGTAAATACATTAATTAAAAAAAAGAGGTATTCACCTAGGTACATATAAGTATATGGCAATACACTGAGCTAGTGGCCGGGCAATGAAAAGCAACACTTTTGTCTACAAGGGTCTAATAATAAGTAGGAAATAATAAGGAAAAATGTAGGCAAAAAGGCTATGGAACAAAATCCTTGAAATGCTAAAAAGATAAGGCAAAAACTAAGTGCAAGTGAAGGAATCCCGGTGCTGCCGTGACTTACACAGGGGACCTCTCACCTCAGGGATGACAGTGGGAACCACCAGCAGCATTCAAGGAGAAAGACAGGCTTTCTACTCCCTTAAAGATTTGTGTTCTCAGAAACCCACACGGGTAGTTTTACTTTTTCTATAGAGCAAGAAATAACTCAATGGCAGTGAAAACTGTGAACCGAGAGTTCTAAATATATTAAAGTATTAAAAAATGAAGCATACATATATTTTCAAATACACAAAAGATGAGAGACTTGCTTGTCAACATATTCGCATTACCAAAAGTATTTAAGGGAGTTTTTTTTCAGACTCAAGGGAGATTGTAGCCAGTTGGACATTCAGCTGCACAGTCAGAAATAAGCAGCGCTGACAGATAATGGTAAACAAGATGATACATATGAAATGTTATTTTTTCTTTTACATTATTAAAATTGACTCTAAAAGAAATAACAGTGTATGTTCCAACTTATGTTAGAAAACATGCCACAATAATAGTGCAAAGCACAATGATTCAAAGAGCAGAAAAAGCATATTCATATAGATTTCCTATGTCCTGTATGAAAACACGCAAAATTAATTCAAGGTCAAGCAAGATTGGAATATATCTTATAATTGCCAAAGCAGCTACTATGACAAAAAGACAAAGAGATGTAACTAAAACCAGCACAGAAGGTGCCTCCAGCATCTCAATACCTTTGAGTCTATTCTGACTCAGAGCAACCCCGCCTACGCTCTCCGCAGCTCTACGGCTTTCCAGGGTCAGATCCCCTGGCCTTTTCCTGAGGAGTAGCTGGTGACTTTGAACCCTGAGCTTGGAGTTAGCAGACCAACATGTGCACACTCAGTTCACCCCTCATAGCACCAGCCCCACAGTCAAAGAGGAACCAAGGAACAAAGAACAGAACACACGAGAAAGAAAACGGATGCAATCTGTGTAGACCGATGTCTAGTTTGTGATGGACTGTTTTAGAGATGAATGAGAAACTTCATGTCGGAGAAGCAGTGTGCTCCAACTCTGTTCTCTGCGATCTCTCCTGTATATCTGTCGTCAGAGGAACTCAATTAAAAGGTTGTGTTTTAAGACCACTTTTGTGTAGAATTTTTGTATATTGTAAGACCTGTTATTATTTCTCTTCTGGTGGCTTTGAAGTGATAGATAATTGTAGTGTGATTTGCAATTCCTTGATGATGACCATATTGAGGAATTTTTCAAGTCTGATCATACCATACAAATACTATTTGAATTCTGTATCCTTCCATAGACAGTCAAACTCAATTGTGCAAAAGCAAAGATTTCAAATGAAAACTTAACATAACTGACATAGTTTTGGGAAGATAGTGTAAGTAATGGCTACCTTCAAGGAAAATCAGTATGAGGGCGGTAACAAGTGGTCAGAGGGAGAAGAGGTCTTCAAGACCTGCTCAAATAGGTCAGGCATAGAAGATCATCAGAGTGATTATCCAGCATCATTACATATTGTCCAGGTAGACACCTGCAAAGGCAGCAGATATTGAGGGTTTCAAATAAGTTGTAATTCAAGCCATTTGAGAGAGAAACAGGGTAATTCAGTATATCAAGGGTATCAAACTGTGGAGTATGGGCCACGTTTGTTCTGGTCCCTGCTTTTGGACAGCCCACAAGCTAAAAATGATCTATGAATTGTTAATTGTTGAGAAACAAACACAATAATATTTGATAGAACATAAGTATTACATGAAATTCCAATATCAGTGTTATAAAGAAAGTTATATTGGAAACTGCTCGTTCCTTTATGCGTTGCCTTGAGTTGGTGTGTATGACCGTGACAAAGTTGAGTGGCTGTTGTTGGAATTGCTGAGCGAGCTCCAGTCCATAGCGACCCGACGTGCAGCAGAATGGTATACTGCCTGTGGTCTATCTCATCCTAACAATTGTTGTTATGCTTGCGCCCATTACTGCAACCTCTGTATCAATCCATGCTGGAGGCTTGTCCTCTACCCTGTTAACCCTCCCAAACATGAAGGTTTCTCCGGGACTGGTCTCTTCTGATAGCATATCAAAAGTATGTGAAATTAGGTCTCATTATCCTTGTTTCTAAGGAGCATTCTAACTATTTTTCTTCCAAAATAGATTTTTTTGTTCATCTGAAAGGCCTAAAGACTTTCAATAGTTTTCACAAACATCGTATTTCAAGTTCTTCTGCAATCTTCTTTATCTTCGTTCAACTTTCACATGAGATGATTTAAAATGCCATCTCCTGGGTGAGCTGAAAAAGTGCCATTTTCTTGGCTTTTAGTTCTCAAAGTGATATCTTTGTTATTCAGTACAGTAGCAAGTTCTTGGGCAGTAGATTTGCTCAGTGGTCATCCGAGTTCTTGACTGCTGCTTCTGTATCTTGACTGTTTGATTTCTTGATTTTAGCCTTCAGTATGGATTGTAATTCAATGCAAAGAAATAAAATTTCTCACTGCTGAATCAATAGGCAATATTATCATAAAAGAAATAAAAGATTGATGTTGTCAAGGATTGCATTTTGCTTGGATCTGCAATCGTTGTTCACGAAAGCAACAGTCAAATTAAGAAGGTACAACAACTGGATGGCCCTCGAGCATAACATAAGAACTCTCTAGGCTTTCACAGAAAAAGTTGGCCATTCGCTGCGTTAGACTACTGGCTAGTCTAATGGCTCCAGGGGGAGCAAAATAGCGCTAGCCCACTCAGAGAGTACAGAGAGACGAATGCAATTCGAAGCTGCTTGAACTTGGGAATGTTCAGGTGATCAGCAGCAAAGCCAGTGAGTTGAGGTTGTGTTTTTCTCCCTGTTGGTCCTGAAACATCCACTGAATTGGGGAGAAGCAGAGCTGACGGTGGAGACTCTCATGGGACAATAGAGTAGGCAAAGAAGGAGAAAATGAGGCCAGACAAAACAACGTAAATACTGTGTTCTGTTCTTTTCTCTTCTCCACTGTATTTGTTCAATTCCCAATCCCTGGATTCCACCCCTACTCAATGAAACCAGACCCCTGCTGGTTCCAGGATTCTTTATGTGTAATAATCCCCACAGGTTGTTTTACAAACCATCAAAGTTTAAGAATTGTTTTAACTTTATATATTTATTCCCATAAAATTTATTTCACTGTCTGTTTATTAAGTTTTGGAAGTTCACAAAGATCTCATTCTTCAAAAGTAGGACTGCTTCTATGGAAGTGAATGATGTGCTCAGAGTTCTGATATGCCCAACTCCAGAAGCAAGGTGTTGTGAATAGAGTTCCATTGTTGTGCTTCCTGTGAGTTGTACATAAACCCATGGTGATTTAAAATAAAACACTATTGTGAAATAATGTGAAACTATTTTAACTAGTTAGTGCAAATATAAAGAGTTAAAAGAATCCAAAAGGCAGTTTAAGTTAGAAGTTGGATTCCTAATCACTCCAAGTTAACAGTTCAAACCCACCAGTTACTGTGTGGAAGAAAACAGGCTATCTGCTCCCATAAATATTTACACTCCGAAGTCCTATACAAAGTAATTATGAATTGGAATCGACTTAATTGCAGTATAATGAGGTAGGTGGACAGGATAAAGAGTAGAGAATAGTGATTGAAAGCAAACACACTAGAACTTGATGTCCAGTGATCAAAGTGTATGACTCTCTTTTTGTGATCTGAAAAAGATGCTAATATTCGCATAGACTCAACACCTCTTTCTGCCATAGTACATGTGATACACTTCATTCTGTAATAATACCTCCATTCAACAAGTCTGTCCTGGAGCTCCTTCACAGTAGTTATACACGTCATGTTGTGTTAATCATCCTATCTGTGCCCATAATTTCACCTGGTGAACTTAGTCTGTGACCTTAATATTTTTCTCAGTAGTGCTTTAGGATCACTGTTGTCACTTTGCTTTTCTATAGGCAATTCTTTAAAAGGGTGACATATTAAAAATACAGTTTTCTTGAGCTAAACTTTTGTTTAGCTTAAAAATGACACCCTGAGATCATCTCAGTTCAAGGTTTAAAAGTTATTTCCTGACAGAAGCTTGAGACATTCCTCTGTCTCAATGGATCCAAGAAAGTCTGGTTCCCAAAAAGAATTTGAAGGTATATTTCAGGATTTTCTTCTCTTTGATCAAGATCCATCTCTTGAGTGCCAGATCAAAACCTTTAGTCACAGTAGCTGAACGACGTCCTTTTTTGTAAGTTGTCACGGCCAAGGGGGCAGTAATTCACGGCAGCAATTGCACATGGAGGCCATTTCCTCTCTCATTCCCGAGTCTCCTTTGTCCTCCTCTGCTCCAGGTGAAAAGAAACCAAATGATGTAGTAGAAACTCTCAAAACGATATTAAGCCCATTGATTGGATTGCTCACTACTCTGCCATCAAACCATTACATAAACCTCCCTCGGAACCAAGAAAATTAATCGCATGGAACATTTATTTGTATATTAGTAGAATCAAGAGGGGAAGCCTTATTTTTTTGTTGCTACTTTTGTATAATACATTCTTCATAAGCTTATGATTGGAAAAAAAACAAGATAAATATGTTATTTGGAAAAATACTTGGCATATGGGAAGTACTCAAGACCTACTATTATTAACATTATATTTTGTAACTAGGGGTTTCTGGTCCAGATTGAAGCATTTCGCTCCTCGTTTCTTTGTAAGAAGACTTAGCATTGGATGACCAGGACCATAACACCCACTTCATATGAATGCCACTGAGAAAGAGAGATATAAAAATACAGAGGCAAATGACAGGACAGAAACTTGTTCATCTTATTCTGAAAAGTTGAGTCTGCACATAGTTTTGAAACTCTTTTCATAGATGCAAGGGCTACAACAATGACTGTTTGCTGTCAAGACATTGTTGGTGTTGGTGTTCTGAACAGGTTACACAGTTAGTGTACCTTGGTTTCTATTGTAATTCTAAAAACCACTGTAAACTCCCCATATCCAACTTTTTGTGTGTATGTAATTTATTTCCTTTTTCACTTTCATCTGTTTGTCCCTGTCTCTTGTCTCCTGTGTCATAAATAATGCACTGCTTTTCTCTGACAGTCTAACGGGGTCACAGGAATTTAAAATGGATTGCTACACCAAGTCGGGAAATGAGCGGCAAGGGAGTACACGGGGAGTGTGGGCTAGAAAGCTAGGTGGTTTGCCTACAAATGTCGAGGCAGTGTTGATTGGGGAAACCATGAGAAAAGTACAAGAGCAATCAGAAGGCACTATTACAGATCTCCTGGGTAGAGGGGACATCAGCACAGGAAGCGTTCATGCAGAGAGATGAGGGAACAGCTGGTTAAAATGTTAGAGTATCAATCATGTGCGGAGTTGAAAGTTGAGCCAGACAGCAGGAGAGTAGAGGCTCCCTGCCAGGGCTGGAACAAGGGTAGAGATGGAGTTAGATTTACAAATTCACTTACATCCATGCATAGAAACACACACACACATGTGCATAAGTCTCTTTTGGAGTTCTTTGCTCAGAACAACATCAAGAGCATAGCTGTGTTCTCCTGGTGACGAGGACTGGCACCCTGATGCATTGTTTGAACAGAGAGCTGACAGCTTTCCCTGTGTGGCCGGTGCAGAGGCAAAGGTGAAACAAGGCGTGCAGGCTGTTAGTTTTAGTTTTCATACATGATCTCCTAATGAATCTGTTTGAGCACCTTGAAACCCTTTTCTCATTCTATTCTGCCTTCCTGTCATGGCCGCTGAAGATGGACACAAAGGAGAGGCACCAGAACGGGGACTAGGTTCAACACCAATTGCCAGCACTCAGGTCAAATTCAAGGTTCCCAAAGAACACTGTTGTGCGCTTATCATGACCCTGGACCCAGGAAACAGTTCTACCACAGGCGGCTCTTAAAAGACATCCCTTGTGGCTTTCTTTGGTGATGGAAATAGTAATACTAGGAGACAAGGGCACCTGCATGATCTCTAGCCGAGAACTCAGAAAAGGCACCTCTGGGAGTTGCACATTTTGCAACCTAGAAAATACCAGAGAAACAAAATGGAAAAGAGACTGACTAGGAACTGGAAAGCAATAGTTGGGACTCTTGTTGAAATATAATCAACAAGGTCTATGATGAAGCATCCTGTAGCACAAGTCAGAAGAGGTGGAAAAAAAGACATTCCATTCTGAGCTCTAAAGCTGAGAAATCATTGATCTAAAAACACAAAACATAGCACGAACACCAACCAAAATGAGGATACATCCAAAAGTACTGTTAGAAAATCACAAATATAGAAATCTTCATTCAACCAAAATATAAAGATAGGAACCTATTATTTCTCAACATATCCTTCATTTACACTTCTTAGGTGGTATTACCAACTCTTTTGCTCTACCCTAAAGAATTATATGCTCTTGGATTTGAACCATCTTTTTGCATCTTTGAGGGACTTAAATCATGTTCCTCTAAAATATTCTTCAAGTTGGGGGAGCAAAAGGAATCTGAGGGGACAAGATGAGAGAGGTTGGGTGGGTGGAGTGAAATGTTCCAATGACATTCTCATAGGATAGTTCACCCTCAAAGAATCAACAAGTGAATTGTCCAGATAGGTAAAAAAAAACAACAAAAGACTAGTAAACTTTCCTGACAAATGTAGTTTTTACTTTCTTCAAACTTCTTCATGCTGAGCCCCTGTGATAATCCAGGGACAACTGAGAATATCTATCAAGATGACGACGCTTTTGGAGTTCCGTAAAGAGGGGCCATCATCTCTGCCTTGATTTAACTTGTGAGCAGAACTATAGCAAAGCCGCTGTTCTGATTGGACCTGTCTTTTTCGGACGCTGTAAGGAGAAGAAAAAGGGGTACAGAACTTGTCTGCTGCAGTCATCCACAGATCACACGGACGTATTTCAACATGCTCTGTTTAGAATAAACTTGTGTACATATGAACTGGAAATGTAGTAGCAAGACTTTTTAGATTGCACTCATTAGAAACAAAAGTTACAAAACAAAGTTCCCAGAATTCACCTGAAGTTTAGATTAAAGTTAATTCACCAATATCATGACATTTAAACATTTTTATTATAAGTATTTAAAAGTAAAATGTTCTTATCATTTTTAATGCTGTGATATTGTGGTGAGATGCCATCCAGCTGGCTCGACTCACAGAGACCCTCTGCAGAAAAGAGTGAAGCACTGTCTCCCACCTTCCTCACCATCACTGCCACAGTTATGGCCCTTCTCTCAGTTCATCTAGTTGAGAGCCTTCCTCTTTTTCATCGACCCTCTGGTTTTACTGAGCATGGTGGCCGTCTCCATTTCAGTTCGTGTCCACAGAATGTGGGGAAAGTCTTGTCATGCTAACGCTAAGAAGCCATCTGGCCCAACTTCTGAACAGAGGAAGCTAAAAAGAGAAATCCTAAAAAGGCAACAAAAGCAACATGCTTTTATTGCACTGGTGAAATCTCAAAATCAACAGGCAGAAGTATCGTAACTAGGAGGATGCTCTATATTTTATTGCATTTCCTGGTAATGCCATAAGGGAAAAGATGTGAAATAACCGAACCTCTGTGGTCATCCAGTCTTGTGCCCAGGATGCTCTGGAGACCCTTCAGCAAAATTTGTTCCATAGGAAAGAAAATTGATGAAAAAAATAGCTAAAAAAATAATATGTATACTGTGAGCTTTGGGAGAAGCAACATGTCTATATAAAAAGTGAAGCACAATAGAACAGCACATGAAATTTCAGGATAATAAATTACTAAAAGAGGAAGAAAATGTCATTTCTATAAAAGATTGTAAAATACCGAGAGTTTGAAGAGTCCCATATTCCGCTGCTACAGTGATTCAATTAAGATGCAGGCATGTAAAAAATATTTAAATTTTACAGAGCGAGTACTACAAACTAGAATATATAATCATTTTTAAAAAGCGATGCAATTCAAAGGTGTCAAGGTTATAGAAATGTTGTTTTTGAGTATTTTTGTATTTTCTATAATTTTGCATTAAACAAATTTAGTATAAATCCTGCTCACAATTTTTAAAAATGTCTTGATGCTAATATTTTTTTAGAATAAGTAGTTAGCTATAAATACTGTTTAAAAAGTCAGAAATGAAACAGGATATTATTTCCAAACAGAGGATGGATGGCAGCCTATTTAAATAATGTCTACACTAAAGAAAAGTCGAATTCAACATTTAGAAGGGAAGGCTCCAGACTTATCCACTAACTTAATAATTCAAAAAGAGTTGCAGCATTACATTGATAGGCTACTTCTAGATTACGTAGAAGAGGGCATGTAATAAAGGATATTATTATTGCTATCAGCTTGATCTTTGCTGAAAACAAAAGACACCAGAAAGATGCTTACCTATGTCTCATTGATTATCTCAATGCATTGGACTGTGTGGGTCATAACAAATTATGGGTATCATGGCAAGGATGCGAATTCCAGAACACTAAATTGTCATACAGAACATGTACATAGACCAACAGACAGTCATTTGGACAGAGCAAAGGGATATTGATTTGTTTAAAATCAGGAAAAGTGTATCCTTTCACCATTTTCATTCAATATGAATGAAATAGCTTATCAAATAATCTGAGAAGCTGAACTGTCTGAAGAATAAGATGCCATGAGGATTGGCGGATTACTCATTAAGAACCCGTGATGTGCAGATGACAACATTTTACTTGTGTATAGTATTAATGATAATGTTTAATAATTTCCCCATTCTGTCTGCACACTTTTCTTAGGAATTGTCCATAAATATGAACTTTATTTCAGTCAGTTAAAAGGAACTGTCTTCATTTTTTTTTTCACCATAGTTGGGCGAGCACTTCCAGTACTGCTGCTGTTTGCCGAAATGTCTCATTTGGTATTGTTTTTCACCAGTGCCTTCAGTAGAGCTGGACTTCTTTCTCAAATACCATCCATTCTTGATCCTATACTGTGCCCTGAAGTGACTCGATGTTGGTCAGTTCTTTGGGGTACCTCCAGTAATGCTTCCTACATTGTTCATCCTTCTGTTCATAGCATCCTTCATAGAAGATTTTAATTTAGGGCTTGACATTTTCTTCAGTTCTTTTAGTTTAAGAAATGCCAAAGGTATATTCTCTTCCAGCTTTCTGCACAAGATAATACTTTAATTTTTCTTCTTGAACTGCTCTCGAATTGTCAGTCCAAAGCTCTTTCTTTATTTTAGATGAACTCATTTATTTCACACCATAATTTAGACCAAGAAAAAGTATTCAGCCCGTGACCAGGACCGCATTCTCATGCTATTTGACCATATCACAGCAATGGCCAAAAGTAATCAACAGTTGAATGTATCTCAGCTTCTTCCAAATCCGTTTCCCTTTCTCATCACTGCAGGAGCTCAGCATATGGAATCTCCAACCTGTGCTGGTAATCTGAGATCACAATCAGAGCATTTTGCAAGATCATGCTCTAATTTTTAAAGGCATATTTTTACATCTCCAGCACTCAGTTTTCCATCATGTATTCTTATTGTTTTGCTTCCTTTTCATGAATGATTTTCGTCCACCAATTTCTTCACTATGTCCGCTTTTATCTTGATCTGCCCCACAGTGGGCTTAGCCGTCCCCCGACAAGCACCATGGGAAGGGGATGTGGAGAACTTGGAGGGAAACAACTCCAAGGAGACAGGTGTGTTTCCTTCGTCTGATGACCATGGGCTGTGCAGGTCTCTGACTTCAGCAGTTTTCCTTTAGGCCTTCCAAAATCAAGAGTGAGCTTCAGGTTCTCTTTGGATATCCATGCTGATCTTGGCTTTCTTTCCTGTGTTTTAAATGAACTTTTTATTTGTTCATATCTGAAGATCATCTTTTAATTGCAGGCTTTAGTGGCCCACTCTGTAGTCTTCTTTGGGAGAGTCACTCCTGCATTCTGCTGTGTGACATTTGGGGCCAATACAGAACTTTGCCATCAAGAGCTCTTTATTACATTTTAAATGGAGAGGCGACTTTGCAGTGGTTTAGAGAACTGGCTCTGAGGTGGGTTTTATGACCTCACGTCCTAAAACATGACCCACACTATGCATATGCAGAGAAGGTATTGTTGATCGGTGCCTCTGATTTGGCTCTGACACATCGTGACCTTATGTACAACAGAGGAAAAGCTTCCCAATACTGGGCCTTCCTCACAGTTCTTGTTATGTTTGAGTCTATTGTGATGGCCACTGTATCACTCCAGCTTGTCAAGAATCTTCCTCCTTTTCACTGTCCCTCCACTTTACAAAGCAAGATGTCATTTTCCAGCGACTGGACTCTCCTGTTAGCATGTCCAAAGATGTGAGATCGAGTCTCACAATCCTTCTTCTAAGGAGTATTCTAGCTGCACTTCTTCCAGGACATATTTGTTTGTTCTTTTGGGAGTCTGTGATACTTTTCATATTCTTGGTCAGGACCAAATAAACTGGGAAGCTTTTAATGAGTACTTACATCCTGGCAACACATCATACCTACTAAGCCTGGTTGTCATAAGCAAGGAGTACGTTTTTTGTTGGTTTTTTTTTTTTAATTCTTCATGTGATTCTAAAGTGCATCCAGAATTAAAAAACCCATCACTCAGCTAATACATAGCCAGAAAGGTGATGCTTGGCCTAGATAAGTTGTCATAAAAAATAGTACCATGGGTGGACATCTGGCATGGATTTTTATACAAGGGACTTGGGATTGGGCAAGTCAAGGACTTGGGGCCCACAGCTTCACCTTCTTCTCCACTGGAGCATCTATTTTTTAGTAATTGTTCCTGTATCCTTAGTGTATGTCCTGGGTAGTCTTCAGGCATTCGCCTGATGCCACAAGATGTAGTGTTGAACTTTGTATTTCCTTTGGCTGATTCCCCGCTGAACCTGACATGTTTAAGTTGAAATCAATTTGACTTATTATAGATTTATTTTGTTGTTACTCCAAACCCAATTTGTTAAGCCATATTACGGTAGTTCAAGGTTTCAGAAGGATTAATTAAACTACACTTCTTGTTCAAATAAAGAAATTAGAACAGAGATTGGGAAAGTTACTTCAGAGTCCCAATAAAGGAGGTAAAACCAGCCCAAGACATTGACAAAATGGCCCTTGGAGACTAGTGTCTTGGGGCTTGTTCTAAAAAGACCCAGGGCTTCTATTTAAAGGAGAGTCTCAAGCTGTACACAGAGAATCATTTCTTGAATAATGTTGGGGCTTTCTTTGAAACCAGATAACAAAGTCCTGGATTCAAGGAGTTCACTAAATAATTATGAGCAACAGGCCCTTAAGGGTAAATTGGGGCCTGGATATGCTGTTTATCACTGTTTATGAATACAGGTTTTATAGAAAGACAAAATGGTGAAGTAACCAGAGGGCATTCCCATCTAGAGGATCCGACATCATCTTTTAAAAACTCAACTTCAAATGGGAAGAATGCTGTTCCACTAAGGAGATTGAAATTAATATTATGAAACAGAATGTATAAAAATTGTTGAACAGAGAAGTAAAGTTCTCTATAAATTTTGCCTGTACCACAATAAAATGGAAACTTGATCTCTCCTCCAATTTACCTAGATACAATCATGACATCATGATCATTTCATATTTAGTTATTGCTTTTATAAAGGTAATCCTAAATGTTTTTTTCCCCCCTTAAAATAGTCAGATTCCATTTTAACACCCTTTAACCCAAAGAGGCTAATAATGTCTCTAAATATATTCTGTTAGCATTGCTTGGCTCACACTTGATATTCCAGCCACCCGACTGCTCTCAAGTCCGTTCTGACCCAGAGCGACCCTGACGGCAGAATAGAGTTGCTGTCCAGTCTTCTTTGAAGTAGGAGAAATCCTCATCTTTCTCTCCCCGTGAAGCTGGTAGATTTTGAGTAGCTGACCTTAGGAGCCAAAGACTTATCCAGCAGAGCTACTAAAGCGTCTCACTTAATGCTCCAGGAATACGTCCTTGCTTGTAATTTCTTGTAGATAGCCTGCTACTTCCAAGATTTGCCAGTGTGCCTTGTCTTCCTAACTTATTCATCCTCTCAGACCTCCTTCGGGTGGCACTTTCTATAAGAAGGTCCCATGTTGGATTAAGTATCCATCTCCATGGACCCATAAGTTCCAGTATATAACTCTAGGATTGGACTTCTCCCACTGTATGTTGGATATCCTATTATTTCTATTGACAAGTGTAAGGTAGTCTTTAAGTGCCCTTCATTTGGTACAGAAAAGCACAAGATTGGCACTGGGTAAATGTTTGTTGATTGAATAATTGAATAGATTCTTAAAAGGGAGAAACAGATACTTCCAGTGGAGCTTTAGGAAAAGTCTTCTGGAAGCCTATGAAAAACTTACCACCAAACTCACTTCCATTCAGTGGGTTCTGATGCACAGCCTCCTTCTAGGATAGGTTAGCCCTGCCCGAGTGAGTTTCTGAGATGGTAGCCCTTTGTGGGAGTGGAAAGCCTCCTCTCTCTCTTGAAGAGTGTCTGGCAAGTTGTACCTCTTAGCTTTGGATTAGCAGCCCCACTCGCAACCCACTGTTCCACCCGCGTTTCTTCCAACACTCTACGGAGCTGTAAAAACAACTAAAGATGAGAAGCAAATTCCATCTTCTGCTAATGACTTGATGGGATTCAAGGCAGTAGACCCATTAGACAAGGAAATCAGCATAGGTGTTGAAAGACCATGAAATATTTAGTATGATAAACTCCTAAGTTCTACCAAAAAAACCTCTCACTTATGAGTGGTGTCTGTTCCATTCAATGGAAAGCCTCCTTTATTTGAACCTCAGAATGTATTTACAGAATGAATCTGTGCCATATATGGTGGTTAGAAACCCACACTAGCTCACCAGCCCACAAAATCCTATTTAACCATAATGTCGGTAAGCCACTCTTCCCTGACATTACCTCTCTGCTCTTTCTCAGCACTTGCGCTTGTAGGCCTTGCTCCTGTCTCCCCGTTGTTTTGAGTCATTTCTGCACACCACCTCCTTTCTCTGGGGTGTTCTCTTACTCTCCAGTTTCTCACTCTTGCCCAAATTTCGGTTCCAGGTTCTATCTCATAGCCCTTCTGATAACTGTTCCCTTCTCTCCATTCCTATCACTACTTGCATGCATTACTTGAGCCCTCTCCTACTTCTCTTTCTGCTTTGATTCCTGCCCCACTCAGCCTGTCCTCTATTTTACAGCCAGGGTTAACCAATAAATCTGTTCATAGACACCTAATGTGAGAGTTGATCCACAAATCTGCTGGGGTTGTCCATGGAAAGCCATTTGTGGCTTCAGTGCATTCATGGTAAAAGTCCGCCACGCCCACTGGGGCATCTGTGCTACTCTTGAGTTGGCTCCCTTTGTTTTCCTCTCAAGCTCTGTCTCCTGTCCCAGCTCTTCTGCCTTCCTGAATGTCTTACTCACAACCCTCTTCCACTCCTAACTATCCTGCTCCATCCATTTCGCAAACGTCCACTCCACTCTCAGCTTCCGCAGCTCTTTCGCTTGAAGGCCTGCATCTTCTCAGACAGGCTTTCTTGGCACACTTAACTCCCACATCGGTGGGGTTGCTTTTGCCTTCAGCTATGCTGCGTCTTTGGCCTATGCAGCTTGTATTAGTCTAGGTACTTTGGAGAAACAAATTCACGGCCGACTCACGTATAAGAGAGTTTTATGCAAAGAAAATGTGCATCACGAAAACATCCCAACCCAATGCTGCCCAAGCCCATCAAGTCCAACATTAACCCATACCCAACACCAGTCCACAAAGTCCTTCACCTCACAAAACAGAGGCAATGATGCCGACTGCAGGAGGAAAGCTGAGTCCATGAACGTGTAAGCATCTCAGCACTGGCAAGGGTCTCCACATGGCTGCTCTAGCACCCAGGGCTGCATCGGGATAGGTCCATGCGGCTTCTCCTTGGGGATGTCTTGTAGGAAATCCATCTTGCAAGCTGAAGCAGGGAACTGCTAAGGCAGCTGCACCCGATGCAATCATCACAAAACAAGAGACCCGAGAACTAGAAAGGCGAGGCTTCACCACCCATTTATCCCTCCGCCTTTCAACCAGCACCACATGTGATTATCGGCCAGGCTGGCACAATTAACTAACTCACAGCTCTTGGTCACAAAGCCCTCTTAATGATATTTTTAAAGGACCGACAATATAACCTAGTGGTTTAGATCGCTGGCTCTAAGCTGGATTTTCAGGGTTCAAATTCCAAATTATGACTCTAAAGGTTTTGTAATCCTAGACAGCTTAACCACTTTCTGTCTCAGAGGTTGTCCCTGTAAACTGAGCAAAATAACAGTGCCTGTCTCATAAAGTAGCACAGAGATGTAGAATAATTGTGGTTTTGATGTCCGGTGCCATCAACTTGGTTCCAATGCATTTTCAAATAATATATGTAAAATACAGTAAACTTACAGCAGTATAGCCGCACCTACCTAAGCGTTATTCCACCAGGCATCTGTTTGTTGTCCTTGGGTGAACTGTATGTTGCTGAGATGCTGGAAGTTATGCCACCTATGTTTCAACTATCAACCGGTCAACTTAGTGAACACCTTTCAAGGAAGCTTCAAAATTAAGAGAAATCGAAGGAAAGGCCCGATTATCTACTTCTGAAAATTAGTCAGTAGAAACTCCAAGGGTCCCAGCAGAGGATTGTTTATTTTCAGGCTGGAAGGTGAGCCTCCTACTTTGGAAGCCACTCCGACTGAACCATGGCCCCAACAGTGGGTTTCTGGATCAGAACAATTGTGAAGCTAGTGACAGACTGGGACGCATTGTTCTGTCTTATGTGAAATCCCCATGAGTCTGAGCTAGCTAGGTAGCAATGAACCACAACACCAGGAGAGGAGATCATTTTAACAAGTGGATGTGGACACTGAAGTCAAAAACATTCTATATTGGGTCAAATCCACAACAGCAACTAGAAAGATCAGATAATAACATTTAGGGGCAATGAGTTTATGCTAATGAGGGAAGAATGATTCAGAAAAGCAGGGTGAAGAAAGTTGTACAAAGCCATTGTAGTCAGTGTGACCAACTTGAACATGCTGCATCAGTGTGTTGTTTGCTGTGTATATGTTCTCAAAAGAGCAAAAGAAATAAAAATCTGAAGAAATTACATTAAATATATTTTTAAACAAGAGGAAACACACTTGAGTAAATATAGTGCTAAAACCTAAAGAAAATAGGATAGTTTTTCAGTAAAAGATAAAAATCATGTAGGACATGATTCAGTGCATTCTTAGTTCAGTGATAGATTTAAAGTTTATTGTGCCAACCTGGCAGATAAATACATGTGGGGTTAATTGAAAGGCAGAGCGATAAATGGCTCAGTGAGCCTCGCCTTTCTAGTTCTTGGGTCTCTTGCTTTCTGATGGTCAGACCAGGGTGCAGCTCCCTTAGCCAGTTCTCTGCTTCAGCTAGCAAGGCTCACTTCCTGCAAGACATCCCCTAGGAGAAGCCACATGAACCTACCCTGATGCAGCCCTGGGTGCTGGAGCAGCCATGGGGAGACCCCTGCCGGCACTGAGAACCTTACACATTTACTGATTCAGCTTTCCCCCTGCAGTCGGCATCATTGCATGTATTTTGTGAGATGGAGGAGGATTTTGTGGATTGGTGTCAGACATATGGGTTAATGTTGGACTTGTAGGCTTGGGCAGCACTGGGTTGGGATGTTTTCTTGATGTGCACTTAACCTTTATATAAACTCTCTTATACATGCATTTCTGTGGATTTGTTTCTCTAATGTCCCAGACTAACACATTCAGGATCACAGTATTTCTTAATCCTTGCATGCACTCCTGTGTGTGTGTGTGTGTGTGTGTGTGTGTGTGTGTGTGTGAATTAGTTATCTGAATAATATTTGGGGCTAAGAAAGTAATTGATATTTAGAACACTGTTTCAAGACCATTTGAAATATTGCTCAAATTAGCCTCAGAAACAAGTTTTATTCCTGGCATAGTTAGCTGCAGCCAAGTGGGGGCATCTTATTCACGTGCATTTGATTTGACAAAATATGTTCCACCTAAGGCAATGTGAAAAAGTACTATCTTTTATTATAGTTTTAAACACACATAGAGAGAACTTCTGACACTATGAGTTGGAGAAGTAAGAAAACATTATTAGTTCTCCTCGGGCAGATCTACTGCTATTCTTATTAGTGCTCACAGTTGTCTGAAGGCTCAGTAAGTGGTAACTGGAAACAGCTTCATCCTGTATCCTTATATCTGAGCAATTCAAAGTGGGTCAGAGAGGAGGAGAGAGGGAGCCACTTAAAGCATGGTTCGTATAATTTTGGAAGTTGTTTTTAATGCTTTTTAGATATTTGAGACTGCAATGAATGGAGCAAATTTACTGGGGAAAATCCAGTTACTTCATGTTGCTGTCACAGTTAGTTGCTACTGAGTCGGCTTTGATTCATGGTGATCTATGCATAAATGAATGAAATGTTTCCCATTTCTGTGCCATTCTAATGATCGATAGAGTGTTTGAGTCTACAATTGTGGCTGTTGTGTTAACCCTTCTCCTTGAGGGTTTCCCTCACTGTCATTGGCCCTCTACTTTACCAAACACGCTGTTCTTTTTGTGGTGGTTGGTCTTGGCAGATGATTCGTCTAGAAGAAAGGAACCCTGGTGGTGTAGTGGGTTACGACTTGTTCTGCCAACCTTCAGCTCAGCAGTTTGAGACCACCAGCTCCTCCATGGGAGGAAGGTGACACTTTCTTTCCCCATTGAGTATTCACAGTCTCAGAAGAGTCACTACAAGTGGTAGTTGACTCAATAGTAGTGATTTTATGTTTTGAGTTTTGTCTCAAATAAACAAGCTGAGGTCTTGTCTTACTCTGTGTTAATGGACCTTTTAGTTGTATTTCATCTAATATTGATTTGTTTTTGCTTCTGGCAGTCCCTATTCTATTCAGTATTCTTCACTAACATCAAAATTAAAAGGTGTTAATCTTGGGAAATATTTGAAAATATTACATAATCAGGCAAAGGGATAAGGAAGATGTGTACATTCACATTCTTGTGGCTGAATTAAAAAAAATCACTTAAAATAGTTTTAATTGGCATATAATTCACATATCATACAATTTAATAGTTTAATCATATTAAGAAGATTTGTGCAATCATCATCACAATTTCAGAACGCTTTCTTCATTCTCATACACATTCTTCTAAGGTCTCCATTTGGTCTCAACATCCCATGCTTTGCGCCCAGGTAACTAGCTACTATCTCTATAGGTTTACCTATTTGGATTTCATATGCAGAAAATCATACAAAACAAAAACAAGAAACAAACAAACAAAACTCAACAACAATGACAAAACACAACAGAGAAAAACCTCAATATTAGAAACTGGAAAACTTTAAAAGATTGAATGATAAGGTATTACATTTGAACCTCACTGCATCTGCCATATTGAATTGACAAGGGTCTCCGTTTGACAGTGAGCTTATTCACCCCCCCGGACTAGCTTCAGAGTGGGTCCCCTGGAGGCTTAATCCAGGGGTTGACCATGGATTTGGGGCTTCTACTGTCACCTATGGCATTCTGCAATGAAGTGGTCATAATTTCAGTATTGAAATCATTCCTTCTTTTGGATTTGGATTATTGTCATTTCAATCCAGTGGTCACACTGGCTAGAGTGCTTCTTTCATGTGGACTTAGTTGGTACTTCACTTAGATGTCTGATTTTTTGAAGCCAACTTTAAGACCCCAGAGCAGTGGTGAGATTCAAATAATGTAGCAACCAGCTTGCTGCACTAATGACCATTTTAAGTATTAAAAAAGATGTACTGAAAGGTTGTTTGACATTTCCTAAAGTTAATACTTAAATAAGAACAACAAAAGAAATACACAAACTAGATTATGTTATTAGAAATGGTTTTTAGATATTAATTAAAATATATTGTTGTACCTGACAATAAAACTGTTATTTGAGATATTTTGATACTGCTGATTCATTGGCATCCTGACTTGCAATATTCTTTACTTTTATCTGAGCATCAGCGGTTGTGTGATTTGTCCTTAGACATCTTTTCATATAGGAGTGGATCCTATTCCTTTAGGGCAAGGCCAATTAGACAATAGTCATTGTGTTTGATATATTAGAAAGGGTTAGTTGACTTCTCTCTCTGAACATATTTGTTCATCTTTGAACAAAATCGCTTTCTACTTCTGCTGAACTTGAAGCAATTGTTCTGAAAATATTTTTAGCTCTCTGAACACATTTGGGAATTGCGTAATCCACTCATAAGATCTTGTGGGAATTTGGAGCATAATACAAAGCTGAATGAATGACAGTGTGTCATCCTCTGGCTGCTTGGCACATTTTTCTTTATATGTTTGTGTACTGAAGTAACAAATACAAGGGAATAAAATGTAGTATTTCATCAAAAGTATAACAAGTTTTACAAAATGAGCAAATACATATTACCAGCATAGTTCTGTCTAATTTTTATACCTATTGATGAAAGGAACATTACTATGGGTGCTTAGAAGATGCTGAGGCAAAGATGCACGAGAATGATGAGTCCAAGAAGGGAGAAAATGTTCTGAAACGGATTGTGGTGATGGGCGCACACTTCTTCTTGATGTGACTGAACTATTGACTTGTGTGAGATGTAAATTAGATGCCGAGAAAACTTTGCGGAAGAGAAGAGTAAATAGAAATTTGTGGTTTCCACATTGCACAGCTGCCAGCTGCCCACCTGAGGGAGAACTCTGATTACAAGTGCCATTTCAACAACTGGTTCACTAAACTCAACAAAAAATTAGATATCAGTTCTGCTGAACTAGTGTGAATCAGCTAAATCCCACCACTGTCCCAGGACCTATTCTTTCTGATAGAGAGCTGGACACCATCTGATATCTTCTCCACATTTTGCAATAGCACCAATATCTCTAGTGATCTCTTCTTAAGGACAGTATGGAGTAGGGGCATGTCCTATGAACTAATGATCTTAGATTGGGGCTAGAATTAAGTGCTGGTCCAAAATTCACACATACATCTATGGTTTTTCTGTGTCTCTGGTTCATCTTAGAGACATCGTTACCACTTTACAATAAAGAACATTATAAATCATCATCATAAGGAAATTCTATGGATATTTTCATTCATTTAGCCAATGTTAGAGAATTTAAAACAGTCTGGAGAAATGAAAATCATGCATAGATAGACTGGGTTTTCAGACTTCAATACCTGAATTTGGACTTACACAGTTTAAGAATAGACACTATTTATATGAACAATGAGGTTTGGTGATAGGGCAAAATTTTCAATACCACTCGTTCACAAAGGCAGAACTATGCCTACTAGACTAATGCATGTCCTAAGAAAGAAGGATGGCATTAAAATATTAAATGTATGGTAGTCCCAAGTCTTCATTCAATGGGCGTACTCAAAGCAAGAGATACAAACCGAAGTCTAACAAGCACCCAATTCCATAATCTTAGGCTAGCAGTCACCTGCTTCTTCACAGACGTCATACTCCTTTTCATCCCTAAGTCCAAAGGAACATGCCAGTTTCATAAATCTGCTACAGGTGAGTGAGTTTTCGGAAAATCCCAGTTGGTTGGTGGGGTTTCCACATTGTGTCCTTCTGGTGTGGCCAATGAAGGATGTTATGTGCTGTGAAAGGACAGAGTCTTAAGTCCCAGGTGTCTAGAGCACTCAGATTGGATCACCAAGGGCTGCATATAAATTAGGTCAGACATGTACAATTTGGAACATAATATTCTCCCCTTGGGCTCTATGAAAGTATTGTTTAGCATTTTCCCCATTGGCAGGTAGCCCCACCAAGTTTACACTCTAACAGAAGTGTAATCACCTTCTCTGAGACGTCCCACCGTCTTCACTTGCATTTTCAGTAAGATTCACTAATCACTCTTGCAGAAGTGTCTGATAATTTGGAGTGACCACAGAGCAATGTGGCAACACCTCGTCTTCTTCCTCCCCATTCTCCATCCCAACCTCATCTGGAGAAAAGCCTCCACTGTCAAAGTGGTTTTTGAGATTAACAAATAAAGGGGGTGACATATGGTTCATGGCCACTAGGCAGGCTC
Source organism: Echinops telfairi (assembly GCF_000313985.2). Classification (NCBI taxonomy): domain Eukaryota; kingdom Metazoa; phylum Chordata; class Mammalia; order Afrosoricida; family Tenrecidae; genus Echinops; species Echinops telfairi. The sequence continues at coordinate 78,325,594 of NW_022103896.1, read as the reverse complement.
ACTGTCTTATTGCTTGATAGAAATCATTCGAAGACTACAGGACCTGAGAGCAGAAGCCTGCTTCATCTTGGTGTTTATCCTTATTATAGTGGACTCGTACAGTAATTGCCCTTTTGTGATTGACTGAATTCACGCAGCATAATGGTTCCCATGTCCTTTCATGTCATGAGGTGCTTATTGTTTCATCACTGTTTTTATTTTGTAAGTATGAAGAGTATTCCATTCTGTGTATGTACTAGTGTTTCATTCTCCATTCTCCTACTGTTCCCAGCTTCTTGCTATTGTGAACCGTGCTGCAATGAACATGGAAATGCACATGTCAGTTCGTGTTCTGTCTGTTCGTTCCTTGGGGTACAGGAACAGTAGAAGTATTGCTGGTTCATATGGTATTTCTATTGCCAGTTGTTTTAGGTATTATCATATTGATTTCCACAATGTTTGCTCATATTTACAAGGCCACCAGCGTTGTATCAAAGTTCAAATCCCTCCACACCTTCTCTAGTATCTGTTGTTCTCTATTTTCCCTTTAATCTCTATGGATGAAGTACGGCCAGAGTATTCCTTGGAGACAAGGCTGGTGAGATTTCGTCTCACTTTGGATATGTTAGGAGAGACCAGTCCCTAGAGAAGGGCATCATGTTTGGAAAAGTAAAAGGGCAGTAAAGAAAAGGGAAAACCTTCAGTGAGCTGGATTGACACAGTGGCTGTAACAATGGGCTCAAGCATCAGAACTCTTGTGAGGGTGGTGTAAGACCAGGAAGCATTTCATTCTGGTGTGCAAAGGGTTGCTATGGGATGGAACTGACTCCATGGTACCCAAAACATTTTTTAATTGAGTTATTGTTATCAGTGTTAAGATGATATCTCATAGTTTTGATTTGAATCTTGTGGATGGCGAGTAATCATTAGCATTTCCTCGTGTGTTTGTTAGCCATTCAATATCTTCTTCTGTGAATCATCTATTCATATCCTTTGCCCACTTTTTAATTGGATTATTTCTTTTTTTGTTATTAAGGTGTTTCAGAAATCTATACATTTTAATAGTTAATTCTTTCTCTGCTGTGTGATTGCTAAATTGTTCTTCTGATCCATGGGTTCTCATTTTACTCTTTCAATGAAGTCAGTTGATGTGCATAAGTGTTTTGTTTTTATTGGTACTAGTCGTCTATTTTGTCTTCCACTGTGTGTACTTCCTGTATTGTATTTGGTAGTCTATGTTTGCCCAGCGATAGGGCTCTTAAATTTGCCGCGATTTTCTCTTTGATGATCTTTATAGCCTCAGGGTTTATATTTAGATCGCTAATCCATTTTTTAATTTTAATCATTTT
>NW_022103896.1:78320118-78322904 GCF_000313985.2 Echinops telfairi | reverse complement strand
TGCACCCATTGTCTTCAGCAATCATGCCAGGTAGGTGAGCATCTCAGACTGCCAAATCGTTAGAACAAAGTGTTCTTGTGTTGGGGGAGTACTTGTGTAGTGATCCACTGTCCATTTGTTTTCTTAATACTCGACCTATTGAGTTCATATTTTGTGCGTGGGGCAAGGTATGGGCTCTGTTTCATTCTTCTGTGATGGAGATCTAATTTTTCCAGCAACATTTGTTGAAGAGGGTGTTATTTTCTCTTTCATTTTTTTTCCTTCGTCAAAAACCAGTCCATGTAGGTATAGGTGTATGCTTTTATTTCTAGTAAAGGAAAAAAGTTCACTTTAAAAAATACAAATCTCAAGACAATAGGATATTTTTAGAGCTTAAGATGGCATTTCATACAGTAATTCAAGACAAGGGTATTATTATGAAGAGGCATGGGTGAATTTCTATGTTGGCCCAATGGCTACTCAATTGCCCTAATATTTTAGTGATACCCTCATTTGAAATCTTATTTTTTTTCAAGATTTGAATGTCTACATTGTCAAATATTATTTCAGCTTACTCGGGTTACTGTTCTTAGTTAACATGGAGTCCTTTGAAACTTATGGTGACCTACGTACAATAGAACAAGACGCTGCTTGGCCCTACACCACCTCGCTATTGTTATTGTCTTTGAGCCATTGTTGCAGTCACTGAGCCTGTCAATGTCACTTAATGTCTTGTTCTTTTCCACTGACCTTTCATTTACCAGGCATGGTGCCTTTCACCAGAGGCTGGTCCCTTCTGATAGCATATCCCAAGTACATGAGATAAAGTCTGGCCACCCACCCTTCTACGGAGTGTTCTGGCTGTACTTCCACCAAGCTATTAACTCTTTGGCAGTCTGCATTACTTTCAGTATTCTTGACCAACACCCTCATTCAAGTGCATCAATTCTTCTGTGATCTTTGTCATTCATTTTCCAACTTTCCCATGTATATGAGGCAATTGCATATGATATTACAAAATTTACGGATCATAGAAGGGAACTATTTTGAAGCTATTACTATTACTACCACTCAATTTCATCATGACCACATAAATTGTAAATTTATTGATTCATGCTAATAGGTGCCTACAGCCATTATTTATAATAGTTTATTTTCACCAGTCCAATTGCCAACTAGAAGCTTCATATAAATTAAGAGTTCTGAAAGTAATGAGGAAAATGAAAAAAATACCAATAAATCTCTTCAGGGTCTTTATGTTCTCAATAAATGTGAGCACTTCACCTTTGTAACTAATTAGATTTCTAGGAAGGCACCTGGATCACTGAGGGTACTTACTGAGATTCATTTCATTATTGATGATGTTTTACTATAAAATTTTATTTTAATAAGCTTAACCATTACGTCTTTACATTGAGATTTTACAGAGCTTAGAACATTTTGGCTTATAAAATCCAGCGCTACAATAAATTTGGCTATAACCCAAACAAGTTTTAGCCAAATCTCAGAAACACCATTTTAACAATTTCTTGCGTATTCGACCATGGAACACATCTCGATGTCCTAAGAAAAGGCTCCTTATCATGGAGTTACAGCCTATCCTGTTCTATGTGCTTCTCTGCTAGGCCTAGTTCTGACCTATCTTGCAGGAATGAATTGTTTCAAGTTCTTTATATTGTCTTATTACCCGCCTGACCCTTAATTATTACACTTGCCTCATTGTTTAAAAACTTTCAAAAGGCCTACCCCAAATACAGAGTTAATTCTTTAAGAGCAGAAATTCTTTGTTGTTCAAATCTATATTTAAATTGCCTACCTTAATGGATAGTACATCATCTCAAAAATTATGTCTATGAATGAATGAATAAGGTAGGTAATAACTATTGTATAATGTTTTTTACTGGAAGGCTATGGGAGAGTTGTAGGAAACATCACAGAGTAAGCCTCACATTTTTCGGAAATAATGGATGTGTAGAAGGAGTAAGAAGGACCGAAAATTCTACTCTCGATACATGAACAAGAATACTAGACTACTGGGATCACAGCAGAATCACTGAGCAGCATGAGACTTTGGGGAATAAGTTAACCCCAGTGTAAATGCAGTGTACGGTAACTACCAGTCCATTGTGATAAAAACTAAGGACTGGAATCAGGAATAACTTGCTTCCAAGCAGGTTATGCCTCTTACCAGCCCTGTGTACTTAACTTCCTTAACTGAGGCTGCCACTTAATTTTCTTTGAAAATTAAATGAGATTTTATATAAAGTATTCTAGCTAAATACAGTCACACTAACAGTGCAATGTTAACTATTGTTATTTTATTTATTATATGACTTCCATCAATTTATTTGATTTAAGCCTATTAAAACTGAATTTGCCAGACTTAGGGTACATTATATATTCTAGCCATTCAATAAGAAATACGCATCCTGAAATCTTTTTTACTTACATAAACATTTAAAATACAGAAATACAGTAAACTCATCAAGTATCTACTAAGTGAAAGATTTCTGAGCAATAAAGGTACCCTAAAGATGTTTGTGACTCATGTACTGCATTTAATATATGGATAATGAAACTTAAAAAAATAAAAACGCTATATAAGTTCTGAGAATAGCAAGTTTGAAAAAGGATGACAGAACACTTAGTGTTTTCAAAAGAGCTGTGTGTTTCCATTCTATTTAATTATGTTATTTGCTCATAACAGATACCAAAAAAGCAATAAACAAATTAAGCACTTAGTACACTGAGTTTAAAATACCTGGAAATGGTTGTTCAAGACAGAATCCTTTTACCTCACAGATTAG
>NW_022103896.1:78317419-78319597 GCF_000313985.2 Echinops telfairi | reverse complement strand
GGGTTTATGGGGCTGTTAATCTTTACAGGAGCAGATAGCCTCAGCTTTCTCTAGAATAACGACTGCTGGGTTTGAACTGCCAGCCTTAAAGTTACCAACCTTAAAAAAGCCGTCCAGTGCCAAACAGGCCTCTGGGCTTCAAGTACAAGTCCATCATTTTTGTTTGTTTGTTGAACTAGGTAGCCCTAGCAGTGCTTGGCTTAGGTGTTGACAGCTACCCACAGTGTGGGTGGTTCCAGCCCACCAGTGGCTCTTTGGGAGAGAGATGAGTTTATCTGCTCTCATGGAGTCTCAGTCTCAGAAACGCTGTGTAAGGTTCCTATGAGTCAAAACTGACTCAATGGCGGTAAGTTTGGTTTGGGTGTTGGAAACTCTGTATCAATAACTTCAGTTTTCTCTTTTATAAGTTGGGCATAATGAGTTGTGTTCAGCTATCATAAACATGTTTTGAGGCTCAGAGGCTCAATTACTGAAAAACATGTAAAGGACTATAGTTAATATGATCTGTTCTCATTTAGAAGAGCCCTGGTGGCCTAGTGGATGCACCGTGGGCTGCTTCTCCCTGGCAAGGTCAGCCATTCCAAACCACAAGGGCTTAGCAGGAGAAAGACTGGGCTTTCTCCTCCCATCGCGAGTTATACTCTCACAAACTCACAAGGGCAGTTCTACTGTGCCCCATAGATTTGCCATCCACTCATGACACTGAGTGCTGTTTGTTTGTTTGCAGAGTATTAATGGGAGTCCCTGGGCCACATTTGCAAGCAAATTGTTCCATTTGTTTAACTACTAATTTAAAGGCTGGCAGTTTCAACCCACCAGAGATGCATCACAAGATAACTCTGGAAATCTGCTTTTAAAAGACCACAACCTCAAAAAGCGATGAAGCAGTTCTACTCTGTAGACATGGGATGGATCAAAGGCAACTAAAAATAACGAAGTAGTAATAGAATCTGTGATGCACATTTTGATGTATCCAGTTGTCTAAGTGACAATCGTCAACCATCCACTCAAACACCACTTTCAGGGATCCAGGGGATGGATTTTAGAGGTGTGATTAAAGTCTGTAGTCCGTTAACTTTAAATTAGGGAGATTGCCCTAGATAAACTAGTTAGAGCTTGTTTGGTTCGGCAAGAGGCTTTGAAAGCGGGTCTGGGGCTAATAGAAGAAGAAATTCTGTTTGTAGAAAGCATCTTTGCCTGGGGTCTGCGGGGTGCCCTGTTCCACAGGTTTTGTTTGCTTACCCCCCACAATCACACAAATGTATCCCTTGTAATAAATCTCTTAATAAGAGTTGTGCTTCTCTAGTGGAGCCCTGGCTGACACAGGAGACATTTCTTTGATAAAGGAGCATTCTAAAGCACAGGAGAAAATAAGGGGCCCTCATCATATAACAGACCACAAGGGTTCAGAACGGTGATTAACAGACTTCCTCCGTAGGACTGATAGGAAGGAAAACCACAGGGAGTCGTAAGAATAAATATTCATCCAGATGTTCAGGAGAAAAGAAAAATAAATAAATAAAAAATTTTAAATTAAAGAGTTTAGGAGCATAGCAATGTGTTAAAGCACTGGAAACCAAAGCTGGAAGAATAGTTGTGCGCGCCTCATCAAGTGTAAAGTTGATTTATGAGTGTCCAAAGAAGGCCTATCCACCCAGCAGATCATCATGCTGGTATCATGGGGAGGCAGCAAACCAGGTCAATGTGGGGAAAGAAGGCTTTTTAGAATCAAATAGCCCCTGGATTAGAATGGTGTCTCAGTGAATTATTGCTACTTGTTTGATCTCACACAAGTTATTTAACTTCTCTAAATCTGACTTACACTATTTTATTAAGTAAATGTGGTATAATCATATTTTTCTCTCGTGGACATTAAAAGGACCCAAAGAGTAATAAATGTGAAATACCACATCATGTGAAAAACATGTAAGGAATTACTATTTATTTGTGACTGTGGAGTCTCGATACACTGTCTCCTTTTTAATTTTCTGAACACTGATGTTTAAGCCTCTTTAACAAAGGTAATTCCTTACTGTTTATGAAGGGCCTTATGTTTGCTACCTAATGTACCACAGGAGGGAGAGATAACAAATGCCTTCAGCACAGTTATTAGGTAAAGCTTCCTGCATGGCACAGAAATATTTGTTGCAGATCTCACTATGCATACTCCTGAGAAAT
>NW_022103896.1:78312467-78313548 GCF_000313985.2 Echinops telfairi | reverse complement strand
ATCACAATCCATGCAAACATCCAGTGTGTCAAGCACATTTGTGCATTTGTTGCCATCATCATTCACAAAACATTTGCTTTCTACTTGAGCTCTTGCTCACCTTCCCAATACGATGGCGTGAGTCTTAGAGGAAGGCTCATTCTGAATCTGAGCTATGCAGATGATATCACCTTGCTTGCTGAAATGGAAGATGTGACACACTTACCGATAAAGAATATACACTACAGTGTCCAGTATGGATTGCACCTCAACATAAATCGAAAGTTCCCACAACTGGACCAGTTAACATCGCCATGATGGAGAAAACACTGAAGTTGTCAAGGATTTAATTTTACCTGCATACACCCAATGAATGCCCAGAGATCCAGTAGATAACTAATAAAGAAGTTAATTTAGAAAGTTAACTAGATGTTAAAACAACACTATATTGGGTTTCATCAAATTTTGCTTAGAGCTTGAGAATCATTCAGGTACATCTTTTCAATGCAAACTCAGCTTTAAGTTGATTTGATTAATGGTATAAGTTTTATGGATAATGCAAGAGTAGAATTACTCTCTCATCTTTGGAAACAGTCACGTAGAGAATATAAAATACAGAAAAGCTATACATTTAGGGGACCAGAAGAATCATTTAAATTTCCAAACTCATGGCCATCAAGTAGAATCCAACTGTCAATGACCATCTGGGCCAGAGCAGAGCTTCCCACGTGGGTTTCTGAAACTGTAATCTTTAAGGAAGTAGAACGTTTCATCATTTTCCCACGGAGCGGTTGGTGGTTTCAAACTGCTGATCTGGTGAGTAGCAGCCCACCGTGTAGTCCACTACACCACAGTGCCAGGTAGACTCAGTGCCTTTCCATAGTTTAAAAAGTGTAAGTGCCACAAATGAAGGTGATTGTGATGAAGGATTTGTTGTTGTTTCAAAAATGATTGGAAAACTATATAACCTTCAATGGCAACTAGGAGTTGTCTGTCAATCTGCCATTTGTAACCTGTAAGCTTTCATATGTGAATCATAAAAAACACTGGTGGCCCAGTGGTTAAGCACCAACCTGATAAACCCAAATGTGATGGGTTGGAA
>NW_022103896.1:78303171-78311056 GCF_000313985.2 Echinops telfairi | reverse complement strand
AGCAAATGTTTTGAGAATGATGAGGGCAGTGAATATGCAGGTGAGCTTTACACAATTGATGTATGCATGGATTGTGATAAGAGTTGTATGAGCCCCTAACAAAACGATTAAAAAAATTTTTTTAAAGATTATATTTCCATTGAGTCGTGGTACATAGAAGAGTTCTGAAAGGTTCCAGAGGTCCCCTTCTGAGGAAGTAGTTAACATGTGTTGCGTTGTAGTATTAGACTGGACTGACTTTAGTCTCCTCTCTGGTAGCAGAAGTTTCACTTATTCTGCACTGTTTGTATAATCAGTTTCTTAGTGGGAATGTTTTAATTTGGGGGTGTGGCCTTCTATTTTTTCTGCCGCCTTTCTGGAGCAGTGATGCCCAAGTAGCTTACTAACTACCATGCATATGCTCTGCTTAATCGGTAGGAGCTTTAGAGAATAATGTCACTTCTGAACACTTAAGAGTTTCACAATTAAGAAGTCATTAAAGTTCAAGGTCTTAAAAAAAGAAGACATTCCCTTAATGATACAGCTGCCATTTTAAGAGTAAGAAATCTGGAGATATCTTATGTTTTAAGACTAAAATAAATAAATGATTTCTTACCTTGAGAAAATAAAAACTATTTGAAATGCTTTTTGACTGCAAAACATCCTACAAATACATAATTTGATTGTTTTATTATTTTTTTAAAAATCAGATTTGAGAGAAAAATAAAAATATAGGTTAAAGAAAAATATGAAAATAGAATGTTGTTTTTGTTGTAGGGTTTAAAAATAAGTAACAGTGGAAGATAGAAACTATACTTTAGAGATTAAAACATATAACAATAACTGTAGCAATGTTCCATGGTCTGAAGGCATATTGCAGTAACTTCTAGACGTGCCTGATTTTCTATCAAGTCTCTGGCAGAAGTTGCAGAAGTGCCTATAGTCTTTACCTACCTACTGCTTCTGACCCCTAACCACTCTATGTAGGGTTTCTGAGGCTCTGAATCTTTGTGGGAACAGATAGTCTCCTATTTTCCCACAGAGTGGTTGTATGCCCTTGCTGTTAGAAGTCCCCTTCTTACCAGTCAGTGCCACCAGAGATCTCTATATTGGTCTGAAGAATGTTGTTTTGGTTTTTTCCCCTAGCTTCTAGTTTCTGGGGCTATTTTTCCTCCATTGTAAACAACAATGATGTAATATTGTTTTTTCTTTCTTCCTTAGACTACCTATTATAAAGTCAATATATAATTTTATTATGGAAACTATCGCTTAACTATTTTCTGTTTGTTCTATTATGTAACTCCAAATCCACCCTTTATAGATGTAAGATTACACTACTTCAATTTGCCATTTTACACTGTCTTCAACATGTACAGTGGAAGATAGAAAATGTATTTTAGAGATTAAAACAATAACAATAACTGCAGCAATGCTTTATGGAATGGAGGCATAGAGCAATGAGTATATGGCAGTATATGAGAAGGCTATAGCAGCGCATAGTCTGTCTTCTCTGTCATGTATACTGTGCTACATACTCCCTGCATTAACAGCAGGAAGGCAGTCATGAACTCAAACATGCCTGCCACCATGAGGGTGGCACAGAACTTGGCAGTATTTTGTTCTGTTGTGCATGGGGCTGCCATTAGTCAAAGAAAACTTGGTTACAACTGACGAAGTATAATCCTCTCAAGGCACATGGCCAAGTCCAAAGTCAATGGGGAAGAGTACTACCGGTTTGGGAGGAAAAGTTCGATTTATGAAGATACAATGATGAATACTGAAATGAGGCCAATAATTCCATCAACTCATAATACCTGGATTTTTGTTAATTTAATAACTATTAATATAGTCACTAGATATACCAGGGCATGCAGAAAGGTGGTGCTTTCTGATCCCGTAAAGAGTTAAAGTCTTGGAAATTCACACGGGCAGTTCTATCCTTCCTGTAGTGTTGCTATGAGTCATTATCAACCCAATGGCAGTGGGTTTGGTTTCGGTTTATCTACTGGGATTTGGTATTACACTATAACCACATGTAGCTGACCACATGCCTTACCCAGTGCAATAGGAAAGATATCCTGAATACATGGTTGTGCCAAAATTGTTACATCAGAATTGCTATGGCATACACTATTATTTCCTTCTAGAATGTACTTTCTCCTTAAATACAGTTACTTATACATAAAATCCGCTTAAAGACTAATTCAAAGTCCCCCTTGTACAGAATGTTTCCTTCCCATTGTAATTCTTAATATATATAATCCTTTCAAAAGTACAACAACTTTATTGTGAATCAGGTGAAGCTTTACAGACCATGTCAGCAGCTTTACATTCGACAATTAATACAAGTTTTGTTTCCTCCCATTTATTGCAATCCCCAGTGTAATACCACTGATCCCACCTGCTCTCTAGATTTTTTGTCTCTACGCCTCTGTATCTTATAACATTTTAAAATGTTTTCCTTAGGCAGATACTGCCCTCTTGATCTCAGATGGTTATACACCCTTACTGCTGTTATTCCCCTTATAGAAATGTTGATTGTTTGACTGAAATTGAGCCAAGGGATGTGAGTTCAGCTCCACACTAGAGGGTAATGTAGGGACGTGGTGTTGTGAGGCTCCACCAGTCTTCTCCCTGACCAATTCATCTGGTTTCCTTTATGACTCTGAGTTCTGTTCTACCTTTTTCTCCTACTCTAGCCCAGACCTTCTAATTGGGTTCCTTTCAGAGTATTTGGGGGTGGTCTCGAGACACCTGTGGTTCTTCTGGTCTCATTGAGGCTAACGTTACAATGTTCTGTTAGACCATTGGAATAATTGTTTCCCTGTGATTTCAGTTTTTATCACTCTGCTTTTTTGAAGATGGAAAGAGATCAATATTTGCATGAGATGGCTGTTCACAAGGCACTACACAGTACTGTTGGATGTAAACTATTGGTTTTGCTGACTACATTGGATGACCTTTGTGTCCTCTGAGCTTGTGGTCCTAAGTCCCAGTTCACTTTCTCCAAGTATTTGGCTATGTCTAAGCCATCGGAAACCAAACTTATTTGGTCTGTTGTGGTTTTAGGTCCCATCGAGTCAGCTCCTACCCATAGCAACCCTATGGACCCCAGAAGGAAGCATTGCACAATTGTTCCCATGTCTGAGTTCATTGAGGCAGCCACTGTGCCAATCAATTTTGTTAAGGACTGTCCACTTCATTACTGCCCCTCCGCTTTACCAGACATGACATCCTTTCTCAGGAACTGGTATCTCCTGACAATATGTCCAAAGTATGTAAGACAATGTCTTGCCATCCTTGCTTCTAAGGAGCTCTCTGGTCTTATTTCTTCCAATACAGACCTGTTTTCCATTTAGCAGTCCATGGTAATTTCAATAGTCTTCCCCAGCACCACAATACAAATTCATCGATTCTTCTTCAGTCTTCCTTATTCAATGTCCACCTTCCACATGCACATGATGCCATGGCGAATACCATGACTTGGGTCAAGTGCACCTTTGTCCTCCAAGTTACATCCTTGCTCTTCAATATTTTAAAGAGGTCTTAGGCTGCAGATTACCTAATGCCATATGTCTTTTGAGCTCTTGACTGCTGCTTCCATGAACATTGGTTGTGGATCCAAGTAAGACAAAATCCTTGACAACGTCAACCTTTTCTCCGTTTATCACGTTGTTACCTATTGGCCCAGTTGTGAGGATTTTGCTCTTCTTGACACTGAGTTGAAATCCATTCAGGAGGCTATAATCCTTGAGCTGCATCAGCAAGTGTTTCAGGTCCTCCTCCCTTTCGGCAGAGAAGGTTATGGCCATCTGAAGATAGCAGATTGATAAGCCTTCCTCCAATCCTGTTGCCACATCCTTCTTCATAAAATCCAGTTTCTCTGATGATTTGCTCAACATATAAATTGAACAAGTATGAGGAGAGATTGCAACTCTGATGCACACCTTTCCCAATTTTACCCTCTGCAGCCTCCCTTTGTTCTGTACACAGCTGCCTCTTGATCCATGTACAAGTTCCACAAGAGCACAATGCACTGTTCTGGAATTTCCAACACCTCGAGATTATCCCCAGTTTATGATGGCCCACACAGTTGAATGCCTTTGCCTGGTTCATGAAACACAAGTAAACATATTTCCGGTATTCTCTGCTTTGAGCCAAGATCCATATGATGTCAGCAATGATATCCCTTGTCCACTTCCTCTTCTGAATCCAACCTGAACTTCTGGCGCGTTCCTGTCAATGTGTTGTGGCAAGAGTTGTTGGATAATCTCAAATACAATTTTACTGTGTACAATAGCAATGATTTCATTCTACAGCTTGAGCATTCTGTTAGGTCATCTGTCTTTTGAATGGGCACCAATATGGATCTCTTCCAGTCAATTAGACTGGTAGTTCTCTTCCAAATGTCCTGGCATGGACGTGTCAGTGGTTCCAGTGCAACTTCAGCTTTCTGGAACACTTCGGTTGGTATTTCTTCCGTTTTGGAGCCTTGTTTTTGGCTAATGCATTCAGTACAGTTTGAACTTCTTCCTGCAGCACTATTGGCTCTTGCTCTTATGAAACTTCCTGAAATGATAGACTGTTGACTGGTTTTCTCTGGTACAGCTGAAATGGGCCTGATTGCCCCCTTTTCCTCTATATGATAGCCCATAAACTAGGATAAAAAGAGGTATCTGCTTTCACAGTCCCCTGCACTGTCCCAACCCTGTCCAGGAATGGTATTACCTACTTTGGGAAACACTGGCTAAGCAGTTTTCATAAGTTCCCCCCTGAATACTTCAGCATATTTATCAATCTACTTGCACCCAAAGTAAATACCCATATGCAAATATCCTCTGTCAAACACACACACACACACACACACACACGCTCACACACACACGCTCTCTCCCGCTCTTTCTCTTTTACACACACACACACACACACACACACACACACACACGCTCCCTCTCCCATTCTGTCAATTTCTGTTTGTATCCATGATCTAATCGTACATAAAGGATGTGCTGGCACAGGGCTGTTAACTACAAGGTCAGCAGTTCCAAACTACCGGCCACCCCACAGGAGAAAGCTGAAAAGCTCTGCTCCTGTAAAGAGTTACAGTCTTGGAAACCACAGGGGGCAATTCTACTATGTCCTACAGGGTCCCAATGAGTCAGAATAGACATGAAGACAGTGAGCTGTGATTTTTAATCATAATCATTGTCAGATTGTGTATATCATAGGATTTATCTCCATTGTCTTTAGCTTTTACAAACTTCCCAGTATTTCACTTCTTCTGTAATTTTTTTTTAATTTTGCATTTTTAAAATTTTGCCACTTTCATCAATTCTGATTATTGAGTATATCATATCATGTCGTTGACCTCATTCTGATGATTAAAATAACTCACATGGAGGAAATTGTGGCATTTACACTTAGGAGGACTAAGTGTATGAATTCCCCATGGTGAGCACTAGTAGCTGCAATGATGACATCGGTTGCGGTGTCCTTGTCAGGTGCCATTTAGTTACCCCATAGTCATAGCAGCGCCAAGCACAAACCCGTCCCTCGCGATCACATCAGAGTGACTGTGGTAACCGTAGGAGTTTCACGGTTGGTTTTGTGCAAAAGATAGCCAGGGCCTTCTTTTACATCTGTCTTAGTCTGGAAACCCTGCTAAAACCTGCTCAGCATCAAATCAATACATACAGAAATAATTTGAAAAAATGAAACCTGTTCCGCATCACAGCAATATGTAAGCCACCATTGACAGAAGGATGATGAAGTACACTGGGCTGCTTATGAGGTACACTGGGCAGGAATCGAACCCAGGTCTTCTTCCTGGAAAGTAAGAATGCTACCCCTGAAGTACCACCAATGTCTCATTCTTCAAATTAGAGACTCGTTTTGCGTTCTTTTTTGCTCTCTGTGTGGGACACAATGCCACCACATGATCCTGAAATCTAACCAGGCAATGCTTAGTTCATCTCAAATTTGTACCAGAAGTATTTCATTGAAAGTCTCTAAGCAAAATTAAATTGGAATGGTCTTAATTTAGATGAGAATAATGTGTTGTGTGGCACTTTAGAAGGGAACTAGAGTAGTGGCGGTTACAGCATCATATCTGCAAAGAGCAGAAGAGCATTGTAACTAGATGTATTGATCAAGGTTAGTTAATGACAAGATTGGGACTTCAATATTTTCCCTTAATTAACGATTTAGGAAATATATTTATATGGATGAAAACAGGCCATCTAATATAAAAAAGCACACCTTGAAACCTATGATTAACAGGGATTGAGGAAAACATGTAACAGTTAACCTTTCTTTTTCTTCCTCTTTGTTCGTTCTCTCTTTGTAACTTTTTGTGTCCTTGCCACAGCACGGATCTCTTAGTTCTCCAATTAATCTTCTTTTTTATTATGTCTTGTCATGGTTGAAACATCTTCTAAGACAGCAGGAGGGGAGACATGATGATTTATTTCCACAGGAAGATTAGACCTTGTATTGTGAAGTTGATACTAGCTTCAGTGGACCACACTGCATACCTGTTTGGGGATGGTACAGCCTTCTTCTTGAGCAAGTTTGCTTCTTACTGAGCAAGGGCCAAGGCCTTTTGATTGCTGAAACCAGAGAACCCTATCCGTCATCCTCATGTGAGCAGTCTGAGGACCAGAGAGGTTAAAACACCAGTTTTCAAACACACATTGTATTTGATAGCAGAGCCTACGTTTGAACCTAAATATTTTGTCTCCAATGCCATCTCTTTGAATCTTGTCAGCTTTTTTTTTTTCCCCTGGTGATTTATGTTGCCAGTTTATAGCTTTAGATAATGGCATTTGTCATGCTTCCCATAAGCAAGGACAAGTGCTGCACAGATTTAAAGCCCAGATAGAAGACTAACACACTTGCTTCTAAAAAATAAGAACCAGGAAGCAAGCTGTTACTTCTGTGGCCCCACATGTCGATGTGAAAGAAAGAGAACACAAGAGCTAGGGAGGCTTTAATCAAAGAAACGACATGTTAGTTGAACCTTGAAAATTGAACTGTATTTGATGTTGAGGTGGGTTGGAGGGGGACAGATTTAGAGGAGGATATCCAAGTGGCAAGAGAAAAGTCATTCAGGAGAACTACAGGAATCAGGTGACTCATGGGCACCAGGAAGGCAATGTGGCTGGAACACTGTTCAGTCTGGAGTAGACAACTCATACACCAAGATGAGGGAAAGCTTCTATGTCAAATGAAGTGGTTAAGCCAAACATGTCACTTTCTTTGAGGAAAGTTGAGAATACATCAGTTTTTCTACTAATTGTATGTGCACAATGATATCTATACACATGTTCTTTTTTGAGTTATTCCATATATGATTTTGTTGTGCAATACCTCCAACTAGATTGTGGTGTGCATTTGGAGGAAGCAATGATTATTTATGCCACGCTGTATTATTCTCAAATCTCTGATTGCATCATGAATAAAATGTTAAATCACATTTTATATATGAAAAAATAAGAAGTAGAAGGAAAAAGAATGCCCTGATTCTCCAACAGGAGAGTTTGGGAGGTCCTACCTCCTGCCACCAAGTTGTTGATGCTGCTTGCTCTGAAATCTACCCCCAATTCATGACAACCCTATGCACGACGGAGCAAATTGCTGCCTGGTCCTGGGCCATTCGTGCCTCATATTGGTTTCAGATCTGACTGTTGTGACCCATAGCACTTTTGTTGGCAGCAACTCACCAAGCCTTTCTTCCTAGTCCATGTTAGTAGGATAGGCTTTATTAGGAGTTCTTGAAAAACTTACTTAGCATCAAAGAAACATGTAAGCCTCAATTGATAGGCATGTGGTAGCTATAAGTCAGAGGTTTATTGGCCAGGAAAAGAAAAGAGATGTTCAGTATAGAATTCTAGCACTGAACTAGCAA
>NW_022103896.1:78266500-78303071 GCF_000313985.2 Echinops telfairi | reverse complement strand
GTTTGTAATGACTGATTGTCCAGACGTAGACCACTAAGGCAGTCTTCAAAATCACCATGTAGACTTGAACCTCCAACTTTTCAGTTAGCAAATGAGTATGTAAACTGTTATCTAGAGACTCCAATCTCTACTCTCAACCCTATTACCCTACTAAATCCTCTAAAATTGGTTTTTACCTCCTCCTCTTCTTTTTCTCTTGTTTTAACTTCTGTTCAAACTGGAAAAATATTATCTAGATTAGAATATTGCCTTTTTTTCTTTTAGGGCTTCCTCTTCTGAGCTTTGTTGTTGTTCTTCTTCTTGCTCTTTCTATATCCACCCAATTCTCTATCCCAAGAGACACCACCTTCTATTTGGCACATCTCTTTCTGGTCTCTTCATATTTCATGTTTTATATACTAATGTAACCTGTGTGTATATTCAGCTATAATATCACGGCCATAAAACCTATTTTTTAGAATGACTGTTTATAGAACATATATGGGGGGAAAACTTGCAAATAGTTGCCATTCAGTACATAGGAAATATTCAATAGTATTACCTTCTCTTCAATTCCTTTCTTTCTACTATATACCAACTGCTTTTAATAATGGCAGCATAATTTCATAATCAATTGCTCTTCCCCTCTATCAAAATCCTCTCATCCAATGATGGTCTTCTGGTTGTTTCTACTTCTTCAGGTTCCTTCAGTCCCTTTACAATTGTTTATATGCTTCTTAATAACCATTCCTCAGATTACTGTAAGTGCTTTCAAATTGATTACTCTGCCTTCTATTCTACCATTTCTCCAAGTCCAAATGTATATTGTCATTGGCGTTTCATTTTCCCAAAACACAGCAATGATAATGTTACTCTTCCCCAAACCCTCCAGAGGTTCCTTGTTGCCTACAACTTAATGCTAAAATTCCTTAGTGTAGCTGAAGTTCTTCTGTGCAGGGTCATTCCTATATTTCCAGACTCTGATCTCACCATTCCTCTTATGATCCTTCCCTCTAACAATGCAAGATACCTCTAAAACCAAACAAAACCTCACTGCCATTAAGTCAACTCTGTCCCACAGTGACCCTCAAAGGACAAACTACATCTGCTCCCTGAGACCAACTCTTTTTTTAAAATTGTTTTATTAGGGCCTCAAACAACTCTTATCACAATCCATACATACATCAATTGTGTAAAACACATTTGTACATTCATTGCCCTCATCATTCTCAAAACATTTGTTCTCTACCTAAGCCCCTGGCATCAGGTTCTCATTTTTCCCCTCCCTCCCCGCTCCCCCCCATAAACCCTTGATAATTTATAAATTATTATTTTGTCATACCTTGCCCTGTCTGACGTCTCCCTTCACCCACTTTTCTGTTGTCCATCCCCCAGGGAGGAGGTCACATGTAGATCCTTGTAATTTGTTCCCCCTTTCGAACCCACTCTCTCTCTACTCTTCCAGTATCGTCACTCACACGTCTGGTCCTGAAGGGATCATCGCCCTGAATTCCCTGTGTTTCCAGTTCCTATCTGTCCAGTGTATATCCTCTGGTCTAACCAGATTTGTAAGGTAGAATTGGGATCATGATTATGGGGGTGGGGGTAGGGGAAGGAAGCATTTAGGAACTAGAGGAAAGTTGTATTTTTCATCATTGCTACATCGCACCCTGACTGGTTCATCTCCTCCCCGTGACCCCTCTGCAAGGGGATCTCCAGTGGCCTACAAATGGGCTTTGGCTTTGGGTCTCTACTCTGCACTCCCCCCCTCATTCACTATGGTAACCTGACAAGACCAACTCTTGACAGGAGTAGAAAGCCAAATCTTTCTCCCATGGAGCAGCTGGTGGATTTGAACTACTAACCTTCTAACATTACATCCCTTCACTTTAAAATGTCCTTATTTTTGAAAACAGTCACTTCTGGCTTTTGCACACACAGCTTTACTTAAACGCTGTGTCCAGATTGCAAGGATGTATCATTGTCCCAAATCAAACGCACTGTCATCAAGCCAATCCTGACTAATAGCTACGCCCCTGTGGGTTTTCAAGACTGTTGTGAAGATTTTACATTCCTTCTCACTCAGCTGCTGGTGGGTTCAAATTGCTGTGTAGATCACAGCCCAACACTTAACCACTTCTACCTGGTGGTCCCAATGACTTCATGAGTGTTATATTATTATCCTGATCTTGTCACATATTTGACAAGGGACATAGTGGTGTTATGAGTGGTAGCTATTTTGAGTTCTCACAGACACCAGATAATGTTCAACAGCCAAAGTTCCCTTTTGAGTTGTCCTCCTTGGCTTAAAAGATGCCCGGGCGATTGGAAACGCTCCGCAAGTCACCTCTCTTTATACAGTGTGGGCAGAGGACCCAGAGACCAAGACCCATATTAAAGTTCCAAATGTTTGCCATCAAAGGAATGCTTGTAACTATCACTCACAGCTGGATCTTATAATCCTATCAGCATCTTTCCCTCCCTTCTCAAATCTGTCAGAAAAAGAAGAAATATACTCTGCTTGACCCCACCCAGCTGCTTTTCTGGAAGTTACAGCTAAAAGACCTATGTCCAGCAAATCACCAAGTCCTATCACCTTGGTCAGACATGTGGATACCACCCCGAAATTGTTAGTCTGTTATTCACGCTCTCTCTGTACAAGCTGTACAAGCCAGTCAGATGAAGAAGGAGGAATGCAATAGTTCCAAAGCCCAAAGGTGCCCGCAATGAGGAAGGAACAGGGAGTAATTATAGCTGTTTGGGCCACTTGTTTGGACTTCCGCTCTTTCTTTCTCTTTCAGCGTTTGCTTGATTCACTGCATAGTGTTTTGCACATTCTGTGCTTCCCTGTAGTTAGTATGCAACTGTTCTTCTCCCACAAGCTAAATCCTTTGAGAGCAAACAAAGCAAACGCAATAAAACTAGTGGGAAAGAAATAAAAATGGGAAAGGAAGAACCAAGAGAAGTAATTATGTCAACAATAAGGTCCTGTTCAATTGCTATGCATAAAACCACTCTCTGAATTGCTTATCAGCCAAGATTAGACATTACTTTATTCACGTCAGAAATAAATTGTGGCCCTGCACTAGGTGGGACCGAACACAAGGCAGATATAACTCCCACTCACAAAGAATCCTCAGGAATCATTTATATACAAGGGTAAGTTATAAAGTAATACTACAAAACCATAGACATTTAAAAAAAATCAAATTGTGAAAATATTGCTTGCTTCTTGACACACTCTCCATCAAGGCCTATAAATGGTGAAAATAGTATTTCCCTCGTCTGAAAATGGTGTTTCCATCTCTCAATTGTTTCTCCAGAGGATTCTGTGGTTTTTGATTTA
Source organism: Echinops telfairi (assembly GCF_000313985.2). Taxonomy (NCBI): domain Eukaryota; kingdom Metazoa; phylum Chordata; class Mammalia; order Afrosoricida; family Tenrecidae; genus Echinops; species Echinops telfairi. The sequence continues at coordinate 78,299,746 of NW_022103896.1, read as the reverse complement.
CCATGTCAAACAGCAGTTTGGTACCCTCAAAAACTCAAGCCATGTTCCTTTTAAGTGTTCTCTGAGTTTTAAGAACAAGAAGTCTGAAGAGGCAAAAGAGGGTTGGAAGAATAATTTTTACTTACTCTCATACTTCAAATTATCTCAGAGAGTATGTGCAATAGTTCATTATGAGAATCAAAAGTTCCCTTGGCACTAAAATCTGAGAGCAATTTCTCATCTGAGCACTGCATAGTGTATAATGTAAGGAATAAGGGATAAGGCACTCACCAACGGCCTCATAATAAATATAGAAACGCTGTATTTTATGACTGCTACATAACACTACCTTAAAAATGTAAGGCAACCATAAACCGGGTGATATGGGATATATTTACATAGTAGGGATGTGCCAAATGGTTGTTGAAATGAAGCACTGGTATGTATCTGGGTTTGCCAATGTGTTTATGAAACACAGCTAGATCTATATCCAGTAGTATCATTTATATCTTAGTAAAAATGGCTTTGTGTATATATTTGAACTGTACCCTGGTGGTGTAGTGGCTTATACAGTGCACTGCTAACCAGGAGGTCAGCAGCTCAAACCTACCAGATATTCCATGGGAGGAAAATGAAGCATGTTGCTCTTGTAAAGATGTATAGACTCTGAAACTTATGGGAGCCATTGTATGCTGTCCTTTAGCGTGACTGTTCAGGAGAGTCAACTAAGGGACGATGTGTTTTTTAGGAAGGGGTAGCACCAATGAACTTACCTGACAGCTCATTGGTATTAGTTTTCTACTATGCTTTAACAATTTGCCACAAATGATGTGGATTAAACCACGCAAATTTATTTTACAGTCAGATAGGTCAGATGTCCTACATGAATTAAGTTGTTCATGAAGCGGTATTCTTTTACAAGGCTTAAGGCAGAATCTGGAAACCTTGCTGTGCTGTTGGGTAAGCATTGAGCTGCTGACCACAAGGTCTGGGGTTCAGCCTTACAAGGGGCTCCACAAGAGAAAGATGTGGCTCAAAAAAAAAAAAAAAAGAGAGAAAGATGTGGCTCACTTGCTCTGCTAAAGATGGGCAGCCTCAGACATCGAAAGGAGACCTTCTACTCAGTCCTATGGAGTTTCTCTGAATCAGAATTGACTCAAAGGCAGTGGATTTCATTTGGTTTGCAGAGGTAACCACCATGGGAGTGCTGATGGTGCTACTGGGATAACATTGGATTGCTAACTGCACGGTTATTTGTTCAAACCCACTGGCCCCTCCACAGGAGCCAGTTGAAGCTGTCTATTTCCCCCAAAGATGATGAGGCCTTGGAAATCATATCATCCGGGTGACTGTGAGTGAGAATTGATGGGATGAGTTTGGTTGTCAGACTTTACCCACCAGCATCTCTTGTAGGAATGGAGAGAGAACCTGTCTGCCACATCATATTAGCGGGCTATTCTCATGTACAGTGATATCTGTGATTTCCTAAGTACCTGTTCTAAGGTGCAAACTTCATAATGTGATTCTTCAACCTTCCCCTAAAACAGACACAGCACATTTTACATGTACTTTGTATACAAGAGTAATGGTACGTGTATGCATTTTGCATTTGTCAATTACTCCCTTCTTACTCTATTTTTCTAAAGCGTCCTAGTCCCCTGCACCTGATGTAGAATTGATAGTGAATTAAAAGTACCCATTCCATTTCTTTGACTTTAGAAAAATAAAGCAATAAAAAGATCTACTAGCCCTAGGAAGCTCTTGCATAAAAGACCAGTGTTTATTGCTAATTTAAAATGTTTTTGATTAAAAACATGCTGATTATATGATCTTCTGAATAAAGATAATTTTACACTGTGTGAATAATTTCCCATTGTTTGCTGAAGTGTCTGATTTGTTAGAAACAAATTTCTATCCTGTGTCTGTCAGTTTCACTTTACAGAAGTGAGACGATCTTTGTTAGTGTGGATACAGCCCAGATGGGTGATTTTGATTGGAGTCTTTATTGAGAACAAAGCATAAATGTTGCTCATGGTTGATGGATTGCTCGCTGTGACTTATGTAAGATTAGCATAATTAGTGCTTCAGAATCTTCATAGTTCTACCTACACAAGGAACTTAATAAAGGATTCTTTTTAAAATAAGAAAAATATATATCACTTTTCCCCCTCTAGACAACTGTTACTTGTATGAAGGGGACTTCAAAGGTTCATAGAAAAATTTCAAAAACGGTTCATAGATTCATATTTGAATTCTAAATTTCCATGAACCTTTTGAAGCCCGCTCATATTTCCCATTGAAACTCGTTTTAGTCAGATGGAGATGACAGGCCTGTCATATTCGTGCCTTCCACGACAGTCATTCATACCCACTCTGAAGGTAACGCCCACTCTGAAATTCCTGCCGGTGTTTTGTGATGACATACAGCAAAATCTGTGCGGATTTGAACCCGTAGAAGATTGAACCCAGAGAAGCAAAGCTAGCGCACGTCCTCTGATCGAGAGCAACATAAACGTGCTACGACCCAGACAAAAGTCAAACCCTGATGAGACCTTCTCACAGGTGTCACCGTTGACGACTGTGCTGGTGCTGCCATCTACCTAGACATATTAAAATTATCTTCCGCTGTGGTCAAGATCAAAACTGCTATTTTGTCTGCCTTTCCCCGCTCTTTCTGCCTCTCTCTCCTTTTCTCAAGATAGTATCCCAAGGGGGAAAACAATATCAAGACGACTTGCAGTTGGAACTGTGACATCAGCAGGGGAGAAGCCTTTCTTTGGTGGGACCTGTGAAAGAGATGGAGATTGTAGGAGGTTGCCCAAGGCAAGCCCGGAAATAAAGTAAGGATTCACGAGCGCATAAAGAGAGCTGGAGCGGAGCTAGCATCAGATGGCCTTTGGAGAGATTCTGCTAGCTCAGGCATGGGTGCCTACAAGGGTCCTGTTGGGTTTTCACTTCATAAAAATGCTGAAAAACAACTGGACCTGCAAGTCACGTGCTGAAAAACAGTTGACCTGCAAGAAGGTGACACATGATTATTTCTAGGAAGTAATTCCTTATATTTCCATTTCCCTCCCTAGACTTTGAAAGTAGTGCTCTGGGGTGAGGGGGTGAGCAGGAAGAAAACAGATCTATAGAAACCTTGGGAGGGTTTGTTAGTGAGTAGTGAACCTCTGTCATCAATGCAAATGGGAAGCAAATGGTTGCGATAGATACGCAATCCAGACAGGGAGAAGCAATCATTCCTGGCCAAGTCTTTATCACCTATGAACATCTTTTGCTCAATTTGGCATATTCCCTGTTTTCAAACACCCCCCCACCCCCAACCCCCACCCCCAACTATGGAGCCACTCGTGATCCTCCTCCCAGCACGTAAGTATCACTTTCCTCATCTTCCTCTCTTTCCCAGCCCATTCAAACCAAGTCCCAACCACCAGATTGCTTCACAAAGGCCCTGCCCACTGGCCTCGGAGGCTGTGGTTTCTGCAACAACAGTCATTACAGTAGAGCCAAATGTCAAGCCTCTCATTTGCTGGAGGGCAGAATCACATGCCTGTTTCAGGAGGTTTTTGGGAGTGCCCACTAAGATGATGCATTCGAGAATCCTTGTCAAGGTCTAAATTCCTTTGTCAAGATGACGGGGTCAATATTCTGTAAATATGGTTCTTTGGAGTAACTTGGGGTCCTCATCTCTCAAGTCCTCGTGTTTGAGGGAATTGATCTTTAGCACAAGATTTTAAAACTGAAATTAAAAAAAATAATTTTATTGGGGGCTCGTACAACTCTTATCATAAGCCACACATCCATCCATTGTGTCAAGCACATTTGTGCATTGGTCGCCATCATCATTCTCAAAACATTTGCTTTCTCCTTGGTATCAGCTCCTCATTTTTCCCCTCCTACCCTGCCCCCTCCCTCATGAACCCTTGATAATTTATCAGTTATTATTATTTTGTCATATCTTACACTGTCCAACATATCCATTCACCCACTTTATTTATATATAATACAAATACATAAACATACCCAGATATGAAGTCCATAGTGGAATATAAGTTCACCAAGTAAATATATCCTGTTAGTCAACACCTAACTCTAGAAAGAGAATAACAGTCTATGCTCCAATGCTCCCTCTGTTCCTTCTCATGTCAGTTCGTTTTTGAAAAGAGACTTTTTTGGAAGCTATTCATTTCTCACTCCACACTTACAGAGGATTTTCTTGAAGTTGCCACACTTCCGTACTGGCGTTAGTAAGTAGTAGCTAAGCTGTAACAGTGAGGATACACATCAAGGACAACTTCCATGAAGGGACCACCCCTCCTCTGTTAGATTGCCATGCCCTCCTGGCTGGCATGTGGCTGGGATGCTAGAAGCTAACTTCCTGGCATTTTAAATGAGAGCAGGTTCACCTAAGGTAGAGAGATGCTGTGGGGACTCCAGGCTAAGGCAGACTAGGAAGAAAGAACTGGTAATTGACGTTTAAAAACATCGACAAAGGAAAGCCTTATGTATCAACATTGGTGATACAAATGACACGAGAAATAACATACTATTATTTCATAAGACTAATAAATTATAAATCAGAAATAGCTTTTTAAAACAATATGAATGGTGATTACGCACATGGTCTCTGTCTGACTATATAGGAATGATATCAGTGATCTGCAGAAAGAGACCTTTGGAACATTACACCTGAGTTGAGAGTGCATCTCAAATAATAGATTTGACACATTGAGTGCTAATGACTGAATATCAGACAAGCGATGTAAATAACATCAAGATATGTAATATGAAGAAAGCAAAGCGTCATTAAAAAGACAGAAATGAAAGAAAATGCCAAAATGTATGTCAGAAGAAACTCTGAAACTTGCTGCTAACTTGCTCATAAGCTTACAAAATGGAAAATGACCACATTGAATCAAAATGGAGTATGAGTACATCATTACATAACTGCGAAAGTGCTGGTGGTTATCATGGCCCAGCGAAATGGACATATAGCCTTATTATCATCATAACCAGCTTTATTCTGGTTTCAAGCTTTATTGATTTTACTGCCAGACATACATAGCAGTGAATGCACAAAATAGTCTAGTAGTAGATTTTTTAATTAATGTTATAAATTCAAAAAGCCAGGTAAAATGATAGTCAATAAGTGAGAAGTTGGTCCGTGTCAAAATATGTATATGATAAGTATGGAATATATATATATATATATAATTTATGTTGAAAACAACATTGATCAAAGATAGAAGATTAGGGTGTTAAGGAACTTTGGCATTTGAAAGCGTGTCCAGGTTGAGAAAAATATTTATGGAGACATCTCTTCTTATTCTTCAATTTTGCCTCATAGTTTGGACTTCAGATTCTGCTCACATCCTCAGGGTCCCAATGACCACGCAACACAATCCATCTGGGATAGGGATTTCTTCCCAAGAGATTTGTTTTTCGCCTCCATTGCCTGTCACAGTCACTTATTGCTGCACTCCATCTGCACTTTCTTTTTATTAACAATACAGTGTGTCCCGGGCTTAACAGTAACATCCTTGATGCTGATATTTCTGATTTATGGGCTATTAATGACAGGGAGCAGTGGTTGCATTCTTATTTCTAAGCATCATAAACTTCCAGGGGCCAGAATGTACCATGATTACTAAATTGTCAACACACACACTCACAAGCACACACATTTTGTTACAGAATGGATTCTGACCCAAAATAATCCATGACAAACTAGAACTGTACCATAGGATTTCTGAGGCTGTAATTTTATTTTAGTAGTTGAATTGCCATATACTACACATATCATACACTTTAATTGGTCAAACTTGTGAAGAAGCCTTGTACCATCATCACCACAATCAGTTTCAGAGCATTGTCTTCTCCTACTCCTTGTGCCATACTCATAGGTAATTAAAACCCCACTTACTATCTGTATAGGTTTACTTCTCTAGGATGTCATATACAGAAATGTAAGCAAAACACAAACAGGATGCAGCCAAAAAAACAAAAACTAACAACAATGAATAAACAAAACAGAGAAAGGAGTCAAAAGAGCAGAAAATATTAAAAACTGGAGTAACTTTAAAAGGAGTCAAAATGGAGAACAAAAGATAAGATATTCCATTTTAACCTAACTACATCTGCTAAAATCTGCTTTCTAATGCTCTCTGTCTGATAGCAAGATTATTTATGTCCCTGGACCATGGTCAAATGGGATTCACTAAAGGTTTAATCCATGTATGGATGCTGCAAGTCAAATTTGGGCTTCTCGTCATCTATAGCCTTCTGCGAACTGTGTGTTCATAACTTGAGATCTGACATCATTCCCTCTTTTGGATTTGGATTTTATTGTTTACTCTTTTTAGATCTTTTGGTGTCCTTCTTTCATGTGGCCTCACTTATTTCTCACTTCGATAGCTACTTGCTGTAAGACAACGTTTAAGACCCAAGAGGCTATTCTTCGTGATAATCCGACCCTGTCTGGTTTCCTCGCCACACTTTTCTATAGCTCTGATATCTTCAGTGATCTCTTCCTGAGGATGAGTATTGAGTAGGGCCATGGCATAAGAACTGATTATTCTTACATTGGGGATAGAATTAATGGCAATCTCCAAATCCATTTGTATATCTCTGGTGTAGATATGTCTCTGGTTCACTGGAGCATGAGGTAATTGTCGTTGATAGTGCCAATACTTTTAGTCAATGGTATAAGATTTAGTTTGCTGTTGAGAAAGGGAAATTTTACAAGAAAGGATAGCTTCAGACGGCAATTCATGAATTGCTGATTTGTAAGATTAAATTCTTAAACGATTGGACACTATTTCCATGAACAGTAGGGATTAGTTCTAGGGGAAATTTTTCAGTAACACTCATTCATCAAGGCAGAACCATGCCTACCAGACTAATGCTTGTCATAACCAACAAACTAAAAAGAACAAACTCACTGCCATCGAGTCATTTCCAACTCATGGCGACCCTGTAAGACAGGGTAGTATAGTCTCTGTGCGTTTCTAAGACTGTAATTCTTTACAGGAGTAAAAAGCCTTATCTTCCTCCTGAGAAGCTCTGGTAGTTTCAAACTGCTGACCTTGCAGTTTTTAGCCTAACATATAACCACTATGCCACCAGATCTCCTTAACAAAGCAAGGAGGGTATTGATACCGTAAATATATGGTAGTCCCAGGCAACCATTCACTGGGCACCCTCAAAGCAAGAGATCTGAATCAAAGTTCCAAAATTAACAATTCCATAACCTTTGGATATCAGTCAGACTGGGATGTTTCAGCCTTAAGTCCAAGGGAGTATGTCAGTTCCAGAAATCTGCTATAGGTTAGTTTGAGGCAAATCCCCATTCATTTGGTGGGGCTTTCACGTTGACTGCTGCTGCGACTATGAAGGATGTTGTATGAGTTTCAAGTCCCAGGTGTCTATAGCACTTGGTCTGGGTCACAGAGGACTGCATATAAACTGGGTCAAAAATGTCCAGTTAGGAACATAATAACAATCGTATTCTCCCCTTGAGTTCTAGATGAGTATTGTTAAGCATTTTTTCCCAGGCGGGTTACCCCACCAAGTTCATCCACTAACAGAAATGTAATCACCTTGCCTGAGACATACATGTTTCCCTACCTCAGTCTTGACTTGAGTTTCCAGTCAAGTGTGCTTATCCCTTGGGTAGGAATGGCTGTTGATTCTCAGTGACCAGAGAACAATGTTGTATGGCAGCAACGGAATGGTCTTCTCCTTCTCCCCCTATCTTGAGAAACTGACTTCAGCTGAGGTGAGGTCTCCTCTGTTGAAGCAGTATTTAAGATGTACAAATAAAGGAGGTGATATAGAATTTATTGTGCTAAACAGGTTCTTTACCTCATTGCTTGGGAGATCAGATTAGAAGATCACAAAACCTGAGAGTAGACGCCTCCTTTCATCCTGGTGTTTGTCCTTATGTTCTGGGCTCATACAACGTCTGTCCTTTGGAGATTGACTAGCTCCACTCAGCATAATGGTTTGCAGGTCCCTTCATGCCATGAAGTGGTGCATTGTTTCATCACGGTTTTTTTAAAGGTCCATAATAGTGCACTGTGTTTATGCCCCAGTGTTTCATGATCCATTCTTCTGCTTCTGGCCGTTTGGGTTGTTTCCAGCTTTGCTCCTGTTGTGGACTGTGCTGCAATGAACGTGGGACAGCATATCCCTGCTTGTGTTCTGTCTCTTACTTTTGTGGGCTATAAGCCCGGCAAAGGTATGATTAGGTTGTATGGTATTTCTATAGGTAGCACTATATTACTTTCCACAATGATTATATATATTTCATAAGTCCACCAGAAGTTTATAAGAGTTCCAATCTCTCCACACCCTCCCCAGGAATGTTTGTTCTCTTCATATCGGGCTATCATTTGAGGGTGTATGGTGGTGTATTTAATTGTTGTTTTGATTGGCACCACCCAGATGACTAGGTATTTTGAACATTTACTCATGCTGTTTTTAGCTACTTGAGAATCATCTCTTGTGAATTGTCTATTCAGGTCCTTCACCCACCTTTTAATTGGATTATTTGTTTTTTTCTTATTGAGGTATTGCAAAATTCTATAGATTTTAGTAATTAATCCCTTGTCCATTGTTTCATTACTAATATTTTTCCTCAAGACGTGCGTGCTCATTTGACCCCTTTGATGAAGTCTTTGTGTGTATGGGTTTTATTTGTAGGAGGGCCAGTCATCTGTTTTGTCTTCCACTATGAATGCATCCCTTATTGTATTTAGTAGTCTGTGTTGGCCCTATAATAGGGCCCTTACATTTCTCAGTTGTCCCCATGATGATCCTTGTAGCTCCAGGGTTTGCAGTTAGGTCTCTAACTCATAGTCAGTTCATTTTTGTACATGCAGGGAGGTGTGCATCCTGTTTCATTCATCCACAGAGATCCAAATTTCCATTACCATTTGTTGAAGAGGGTTTTCCTTTACCATTTAATTTTCAGGGGATGTTAATTTGCACAGTCAGTGCCTTTAGGTGGATGCTTTTATTTCTATATTTTCTATTCTGTTCCATTGGTATGTGTATCTATCAATGTACCAGTGCAAAGCTGTTTTGATTACTGTGGTTGTGCAGTAGTTTTTGAGTTTGGGGGTGCAAAGCCTCCTACTTGTTTTTCTTTTTGAGAAGTCAAGTCCATTGCTTATCCTGGGCCTCTTTCCTCTCCATTTGAAGCTGGCAATTCGTTATTCCACTTATTTAAGAATGAAGACATTGTGTTCTATCTGCAGATTACTCTCACAGTATTCCTATCCACAAATAAGAGATTTTCTCACATTTATGTAGGTCTCTTTTTGTTTCTTGTAATATTCTATTCTATTATCTTCTTTGTACAGGTCCTTTGTTTCTTTGACTAGATTTTTTCCCTAGGTATTTTAATTTTTGTGTGGCTGGTTTAATTGCTGTTGTTTTCTTGGTGTCTTCTTCTGAGCTCTCTTAACAGGTATACAGGAATCCAATTGTTTCTGCTTCTTGATGTTGTCTCTTTCTACTTTACCAAATCTCTCAATTGCTTCCAGCAGTCTTGTGTGGGGTCCTTAAGGTTCTACCAATAGAAAATCATATCATCTGAAAATAGTGAGACTTCTGTTTTTTGGTCAAATTTTTATTTCCTTGGGTTCTTTCTGTTGTCTAATAAGTCTGGCTAAGACTACCAGCATGACATTGAATAAGAATGGTGGTAAGAGGCAGCCTCTTCTAGTTGCCATTTTCAGAGGAAATGTTTTCAGCTTTCCCCCATTGACCCTGATATTGGCTGTTGGGTTTCTATATGTCCCTTGTTTTGAAGGCTTTCTCTTCTATTCCTATTTTATTGAGTGTTTTAGCTTGAATAGTTATTTTCTCCTCCTTTGTGATGTTGGGTAGATTTTCTTCCATGGTTTCTCAGATTGTTTTGTTGATTGTTTTGTTTTGTTTTGTTCCTTCTTGGTCCAGGACTATGATGCGATGTAAGTTGTTTCTCTTGGTAGTTGCTCACATCATTCCCAGGCTTTCTTCAGATTCCTTCTTTTTGTCTTTGTTCTTGGTGGTATCTCTCATTAACTGTAGCCACAGGGATTGTCTTTGAGCTCCTTGTTTATAATTTCGTTTTCTTCCATTCTATTCCTTGAGTCTTTAACTATATTGCCTAATTCTGTTACCTCATTGTTTATCATCTGGGCTTTCTTTGGGGCCTATGTTTAGCTCACAGAAACCTTATAGTACAACAAGGAAATGACCATAAGGTTACCAAGGCTGGTAATGTTCACAGAAGCAGACTCCCATATCTTTCTCCAAAAGAATAGATGGTGGATTCAGTCCTTGGACCTTTTGGTTGTCAATAGAACATTTTGATCACTGTGTCACCAGGCCTCCTTCCTTTGTTGACACAGGGACCCTACATTCCAGTAATATGCTAGTGACTATGAAAATGTATGCAAAATTCTTCTGAATTTTATTATTCTACTATGATCTATTGGATGCTACCGAGTTCGTTGCCCCTCATAGCAACCTCCTGTGACCACGTAGAACTGCTCCTTAAAGTTTCCTAGGCTGTAATCTTTGTTCCAGCAGATTCCCTGGCCGTTCTCGGCAGATCCACTGTGTGGAGTTGAGCAGCCAGCCTTTCAGATAGAAATCAAACATTTAACTTTAGCTCCTTTTTCTTGTCATACCTCTTTTACATATTATATTAACTATATTTATCCATTGCTATTCTCATTTATACACAGATTTTGAAAAGGCATTTTATTGATTAATTCTGTTAACATTTGAGTTTTTATGATAGTCAAAATATTGCACTAATTTAGACATGGATCTTGATTTCAAGTAAATTATAGGCGGTTAGAAGGACTTTAAACATTTACTTAAAATATGCATTTACTTGCCCAAAGGTATTTATAGAAAATGTGTTAAATTCTTAGGATTCAAAGGAACAGAAAAATACTTCAAGAAGGAAATGACTCTTCAAAGGACACTAAAATTTGGGTTAGATTTGAATATAGGAAGCTTTGGGTAAGGGATCTCTTGGCAGATGAATCAGAATGAATAAAGGGAAAGATGGGCACTTAATGGAGTTTGTATAAATAACAATGAGTTAGTTAGTTCATTGTGCCAACCTGGCTGATAAGTACATGTGGGATTAATTGAAGGTCTGAGGGATAAATGGCTCAGTGAGCCTCACCTTTCTAGTTCTCAGGTCTCTTGCTTTGTGTTGGTCAGACCAGGGTGCAGCTGCCTTAGCAGTTCCCTGCTTCAGCTTGCAAGGCTGACTTCCTGCAAGACAGCCCCAGGGAGAGGCCACATAGACCTACCCTGATGCAGCCCCAGGTGCTGGAGCAGCCGTGTGGAGACCCCTGCCAGTGCTGAGATGCTTACACATTCTCTGACTCAGCTTTCCTCCTGCAGTCGGCATCATTGCCTCTGTTTTGTGAGATGGAGGAGGACTTTGTGGATTGGTCTTGGACTTATGGGTTAATGGTTTAATGTTGGACTTGTGGGCTTGGGCAGCGTTGGGTTGGGATGTTTTCTTGATGCACACTTAACCTTTATATAAAACTCTCTCTTATACATGAGTTGCTATGGATTTGTTTCTCCAAAGTACCCAGAATAATACAGACAGTTAATAGTTAAGTGTTATTAAAAATAATTTCAGATTAAAGGAACAAAACCAACAAATTGCAACAACCAAAATTCCTATTCAATAGTCATGTGACCTGATGGACCTTTAGGGTTTACTAATAAGAAGTTATCAGGTTTGTTTAGCACCAGTCATTTCATCAGGAATCTGACCTTCTTGTTTCATACTACTATCCCCAGCACATTTTTTTTCCCTTCCAGCTTGTCTTTACAGCTCATTGGCAGTACAAATTTTTTAAAACATTTTTTCTGGCAGTACAAATTATATGTTCATTTCCAGCCCAATCATGAGAGAAAATGGATTCGACAATATTGTTTTAGACCAACTGTGATGGTCTCTGCTACAAAAATTGTGCTCGCAAGAATATAGAAGAAGAAAAAGAGGAAGGAAAGAAATAACAGCAAAGGCAAAAATAGAATGAAGAGGGAAAGGCAAAAATGGAAGAAAAACAACTTGAAAATCGACCTTTAGAGGTATAAAAAGAGATAAGTTTGACTGTATTTGTGGATCAGATTATGGAAAAACCTTACTTTCCTAAATCCTAGCGTTAGCTTTCAGTCTTCTGTCTCCTCTTCTTGGCATTTGATCTGCTGGTTCTGAAGTGAGGTTTCTAGTGTGACCCACCTTTCGTATGTTTTGTCTTTACAGTGGTGACTGTTTCTTTGCGATGGAGTTTGCTAGTGCCCTTCTTGTGTTCCCACATAAACATCAGTGTTCCCAAGTTCCAGCCCAGTTCCCCTTCTTTTTACTCTCTTCTCACGGGAGCTCCCATGAACTTGCTAGTTTACATCTCCTAGCCTTCAGAACAAATATTGAACACCTCTCTCTGCTATTGTTCCTCACTCTCGCTCTATCTCAGCTTCCATGCTTTCTTTTATGTTTCTCCTGTATCTGGTACCACATCCTCCTTTGGTTAGCCACCAATTGCTTCCTATTCATGATTTACTCCAAAAAATATGTCTTTGTGATGCCTCTGTATACCCTAACTCCTATGACCACCCTCAAAGCTCCCTGGACCCTAAGCACATCGCTTACTCTTTATCGTCATGCGTCTTCATGTCCTGTACTAAGCACTGATTCAGTGAGTAAGAACCCCCAACATCTCTCAAGGCCACTATCATCTGTCTACTCCATGCCATCGTCAGCTTCTTTCTACCCAGGACTCTGTCAATAGCCTCCTCTTAATCTGGTCATAACTTTCTGGTCTCTGAACTGTGTTCTATGTTTCAGTAAAATGGTCCTTTGCTAACAAAAATGATAAGATGATTCTACTCGGCATCATTTTTTGAAGGTTTCTTATTTCCAGAATGAAGACCCTGCTCTTAACGTTTCATACAAACATCTGCAGGCAACCTCTTTCTTTAACCTTGGCTTCTTTGAGTTATACTCCTGCTCTTTCTGCAATACCACTGGCCTTCGTTCATGTATTAGCAATGCCATGCTATTGACCTCCTTCTCCAAGATCTTTACAGATTCATTTTTTTGCCTGTATGGCTTCACTATCTTATTCACTTTCACCATTCATACTATTGAATTTCCAGAATCACTTTGGGAAGCTTTATTTAGCATCCAGTTGCATGACTACCAGGTGAGGCAATGGTCAACCATGGGATTACTATCCAAAGGTTGGAGATTCAAGTTCACCCAGAGGTGCTTTGGAAGAAAGGCTTGTTAATCTTCTATGAAAACCAGTCATTGAAACCCTATGGACTACAGTCTACTCTGGCACCCATGACTCATGTGGTCAAAAACGGCAACTGGTTTTTCTGTGTGTATGTGTTTCCCCTATTTCTTTATAGAACTTGCCCCCACTCCTCCATTTTGCTTATGTTTAATGGTAACCATAGTATTTCCTGAGTAATTATTCCAGTGATGTTTTTCCTTTCTCTAAATGGCACTTCTTTGAGAGTAGCAAGGGGTTCTTTTGACTCATCATTTTATCTCTAGTGTAAGGTAAACAGATGTCCCACTTTTGGCGGGACAGTCCCGATTTTTAACAATTTTTCCCATGTCCCATGGTGTTTTAAAAAAGTCCTGATTTGTTGAAAGAATGCACGACAAGCTAGGATATACGATTTTTGGCTGCCATGTGGCTATTTCGCCAGGATATGAGTTTTATCAATGGTGTCCCGCTTTACCAATGTTAAAATCTGGTCACCTTGTCTAGTGCCTTGCATAGTACCCAGATTGTAGTATTCCTCAACACATATAGTGCTGTTGGCAAAAAATGCATGATATGACTTGCTCTTTCACACAATAAAATCCTAGAGATCTGAAACATGCCTGAAGTCATATGGCATTCCCAAAATCTGGAAGAGTTATTTGCCATGACCATTACTTTAATTATCAATGGATGATTTAGTTACTACATGGATTATCTTAGAAATCAAGCAAATGAATTTGTGGTGGGAAGTTGTGAGGTGAGATTATAGAGGAGAGATTTGAGGTTTCTGAGTATTCGTGCCCTATTGGTTAATTTCTGATGCTCCTAGATAGCATTTTCTTTATTGCTTCTAACCTGTTATATTTACATCAATTTTATCTTTTAAGTGATCAGGAGAGCCTGCAACCATGTGTTTACTTTTGCCTTCCTTGATCAGACCAAAGAAACAGAACTTCTTCAGTATCTATGTTTTCTTTGACTTTGAAGAATGTGCTGGGTTAAGTATTTGTCTTCTGCTTCATAGTCCGTTCGCTTTAAGGCTATTATTTGTTTCAGGTTTTTAATCTTTTGCAGCACATCTCTGGATCCCAAATGCCACTATTATAGTTGCTCAGTTCCTTCATCAGAAAGCTAGGTTGGGGAGAAGGCACTTTCAAGCCCTCCCACGCATCTAGGTCCTAAATGGCAGTATCTACAAGCCAGCTACTCATGCTGGGAAATCACATCTACTTTGCAGTGAGCAAACTGTGTGCTTGTCAAACTGTATTTAAGCTGCTGCTGGTAATGAACACAGCTGTGCTTTCCACCTGAAATCTATTTATGTAACCACAGGTTTAAGCCCAGGTAGATCCTCTCTTTCAACCTCCTTTTGAATTTTCTCTCTGATCATGAAAACATGTATGTATCACAGTTCTTATTTTCTCTGAACAGATGGTGTGTTACCAGCAAGAACCAAATGACTATCCTCCCACAAGTCTTTAGGAACAAATAAAAGCAATCGCATAAAAAAAAAACATGGCAATGGGGTCTATGGAAAATTCAGTCATAAAAGAGTTTATCATACTGGCATCTTAAGATTCATTGCTTGAAGAAGAAGGGGTCGGGGGTGCGGCGTTAGAAAGCAATGACCAAAGAAACGTCATTGATCTCTCCATATCATGTATATTTCCTTTAGAACTCAATTATTGGAAAATATTGTTTTGATTTTTGTTGTTTTTTTGCCGCAGACGACAGCAGTTCTGGTTGGCCTCATGTCAATAAATAGTAGATATCCATTTTGACAACCTCAGACCTGGATAGGAAGCAACCAAACAAAAAATCATGAAGGCAACTTCTGCAAGATGGAGGCACCCTTTCTGCAAAGCTGCCTTCTATCCCGTGGGCTCGTGCGTGGCATAGGCTCTTCACTGAGACTTAGCAGAGGTTAAGCACCAGAATCCTGAATGGGCAATATTCCGTAGTCCGTATCCATGTGTATTTCTCTACTGTGAATTACGTGTGAGTCTTGCTTTCCTATATTAAAAATCCCTATTAGAACACAATTACAGCTAACTGCTCAGATAGGTTTCTCCTTACTTACCTTAAAAAAAATAACAACCATGTAGTTAGGATGTGTAGAGCTGGGTCTGTTTCATTGGGTTAAAAATAACAAATCTCCTGCCACCTCATCGATTACTAGTAACAGTGGCTTCGTTTCTTTATGCAGAGAGACCCTCTACTTGTGTGTCACTTCACTGAACAGACCCTGTCCTCCTTGCACACAGTACGGGTTTAGTGGGTGTAATTTATGATATAATAAGAATGCTTATATTTGACTAGTAAGTGGCTACCCATTCTGATCACGTAAACCTTTTGAGTAATTGCATATTAATATTGAGTTGTGCGAATTAAGCTAAAATAAAAGTGGGAATCCTACCTATATCCACAGCTACCTTTTGTTCTTTTCATCAAACATATTATGGGTAATATTGAAACTTTGCTTATTTTTGTTTTGTTTATTCATTTAAATTTCTTAGATAATGCCATCAACCCTCTTTCTCAGAGATATTTCAACCTATAAACTGTAACTTAGAATATAAATGTTTTGGATTAATGCAATTAAATAGAGACAATAAATTCCCTGTAAATATGATTAAATAAAAGTCCATATTAGGGGGCAGGGTGATATTACATCAGTAACTGAAATGCTAAAGATCAAATGTAGTTCACTACTATTGTTTGCCCAATTGCTGGCATCATTGTAATACATTAATCGTTTTTATTTTTGAGTAGTCAGTTAAACTCCCTACACATATTTGTTGAAATTTTAGTAATAATCATGCCTACCTTGTAAGGATGCTAGTGGACTAGATAAGATAAGGTGTGGGGGGGTGTTTGATATGGTCCCTGGCATGCAGTAAACGTAATAAACATTTGATTTTACCTTTTGTCATCACACACAATGGGTTAAGCATATGTTAGCATAAAGTTAAGGAATTATTAAAACAAACGCATGTGACAACTAATTATGAGTCTTCATAGTTAAAGGGAGTGATCAAAAGGATTTTGACAGATTTTGTCTCTGTGTTTGAGTTGTTCATAAATGTCTTCAGAATAATCTCAGCCTTTTCTAAAAGAGCATTTGGGAAAAAAATCATTTATTGACCTGGATTCTAGTTCCTGTCTTGTTAGTAACCAGCTACTGGAGTTAGAAGTGGCGTTACTGCCTGAACCTCCGCGCTGCTGTCGGGTAACCCTCCAGGTATCATTTTGGCACTCAAATTCTACTAGTCAATAGTTTCCCACAATTTGTGTTGTGAACACATTTTCCCTTAAGGAAAAAAAAAACATTTCCTGGAGATTTTGTATGTCATTTTATGCCATGGGTTTTAGGACACATAATAGTCGTTAGAAATATGGCCCTGGGCCTAAGGGCCCTCTGATGTCTGCGTGGTTATAATCTTGGAAGTAAGTGCTAATACATTATAAGCATAATATGTAAATGCAGACAGTACTGAAAAATGTCTGAGAAAAGATGGAGGAGGAAACTGACTTGCCAAAATACTCATGATGATTCATTAAACCATCTGAAAGCAGAAATCTCAAATATAGTTTGGCCAAATTGCTTGTTTTTGAATTTCTGATACCTATTCCTGTTGACACCTCATGATCACACAGGGTGCTGTGCTTATTCCATGTTCTCTTTTCTTATCCTTAAAATGGTACTGGCTTGAATGAACGTTCATATTAGAGGAAAACTACCAATCACATTCCACTTAATTTTTCGAGATCAGAATCTATGTGATCATATACAACATTGACACATAGGGTCACAGCATTATATGCCTTATACAATCTTTTAATGTCATTTAAGTGACATTTGAAGAGGGATCCAAGACAAAAACATCTAAACTTGTTTTAACCAAGGTACCAGGTGAGAGAGAATGCTGCCTCGGAAGATTCTAGATGCTCCGGGCACCTTTGTCTGAGTAGCTTTCCTCCTAGGCAGAGGGGGATCGGATGGACCCTTTTTCAGCTTCAGCTCATGAATGACCAATTTAAAATTTATTTTCAAAGTATAATGTTATTCTTTTCATAGTTAGTTGTTTTTAAAATAGCTTTTCTATGTTTTTAATCAGAAGGACTCCTAATCTCAATGACTTGGGTTTTGAATACAGGATTCATTTCATAAACGTGGGTGCACACATCCCACACATTACAGTGCACACGTCTGCACATTAGCTCCATTCTACCAGCCTTCATAGGCTGACAGCGATTCTCCAGACTTACGGTATCACATTAGTTTGCCTTTTTTAACTTTTGTAAACGCTTGCTTTGTATCTATTGTTGTTCTTGCTGTTGTTGCTAGTGTTTGCCAAGTCACGCCCGACTCGTGATAAGTCCATCTGTAACAGAATGATGACTCAGCCTGGCGTCATCATTGTAATAGTTGGTATCTTCCAGTCCATTGTTGTTGCCACTCCTCGTTCATCTCATTAAGGGTTCCCCTTGTCTTTCAGTTTCCCAACATGATGTCCTGCTCCAGCAACAGATCCCTCCTAGTGACACTTTCAGAGTAAGTGGGTTCAGTCTCAGATTATAGTCCCTGAACCGCAGGGATTTCCTGGGCTAGTTTTCAGAAGTAGATTACCAAGTCTTCCTTCTAGTCTGTTTTAAGCTCCACTGAAAATTCCCCACCATGGTGACCCTAGAGGTATTTGAAATAATGGTGGCACTGTTTCCAGAGTCATGGAAAACTTAGGTTATCACAGTACAACCAACAGACAGGTAGTAGACTTCATATATATCATAGAGAATAAATGAAACCAAAAAGGAAAGAGAGAAGGAGAAGGGAAAAAGAAAGATGAATGTAAAAGATGGAGGAAAAGAAACATAAAATGGATGTGTTTGTGTATATTCAATGTGCATGCCTCATCTTAGATTTTATTTTTATTTTATTTTATTGGGGGCTCTTATAGCTCTTATCAAAATCCATACATATATCCATTTTGTTAAACACATCTTTACATATGTTCTCACCATCTTTTCAAAACATTTTCTTTCTACTTGAACCCCTCCCTGGCAGTAGCTTCTCATTCACCAGCCCCCCTTCCTGCCCTCAGCTTCCCTCCTTCCCCCATGCCCCCTTGATAGTTTATACATTATTCTTTTTTTTCATGTTTTAAACCAAATGCTCCCTCATTTCACCCACTTTTCTGCTGTCCATCCCCCTGGGATGGGGCCCATATGTCGATCATTGTGATTGGCTCCCCACCACCCCTTACCCTCCTAGTATTGCTACTCCCCTTATTGGTCCTGAGGGATTTATCTGTTCTGGATTCCCTGACTTGTAAGCTCTTATCTGTACCAGTATACATGTTCTGGTATAGTCAGATTGGTAAGATAGAATTGGGGTCATGGGGATGCGGGGAGCATTAAAGAACTAGAGGAAGGTTGTGTGTTTCATTGGTGCTATACTGCACCCTGACTGCCTCTTCTCTTCCTTGTGGCCATTCTGACAGGGGGTGTCCAATTGACTACTGATGGGCTTTGGGTCTCCACTCTGCTCCCCCTCATTCCCATTGGTATGCTTTTTGTTTGTTTGGTTTTGGGTCTTTGATGCCTGATACCTGATCCCATTGCCACCTCATGATCACACAGGCTGGTGTGCTTCTTCCATTTGGCTTTGTTGCTTCTCAGCTAGATAGTCACTTCTTTATCTTCAAGCTTTTAAGATTCCAGACACTATATCTTCTGATAGCTCGGCACCATCAGCTTTCTTCACCACATTTGCTTATGCACTCATTTTGTCTTCAGTGATCGTGTCAGGGAAGGTGAACATTACAGTTCAGTGTTAGTGTAACAAATTTTTCTTGTGTTGAGGGTGTACTTGAGTGGAGGTCCAATGTCCATCTGTTACCATAATACTATATAAATAAATATATGTACATAGCTCTATTCCCCTGTCATTGATTTTTAATAAGTAAGTGTTTAGAGCTTTTGGATGGTTTTAAATCTGCTCATTGTGTCTTCTACATGTGAGCTTATATACCATTTAAAATCCTGTCCTTTGACTTTTGTTTTTGAACTTCAGATGTATTATACTATTGAGCAAAAAGGAAAAATACAATAAAACTTAGAAGTTTGATTATTTAATGTATTTCAGGAAAGTGATTAGCCTCATTGAAAAAGTGCAAATATTAAAATTAATTTTAATAACACTTTATATAACTTAGTTTATTCAAACATTTTCATTTAAACATGTAGTAAATACTGAAACCCTCGTGGCATATTGTCTTACATATCCATTGTACACATTATACCTGGAACACATCTCAGAGTGTGGAATTGTAATCATTAACATTACACAATATTAATATGTTAAAATTTTACATTCAGAATATATTCATAAACTCGAGTTGTTTCAAGAATACTCAAAATTATTCCCCAAACACAATATGTTCAATATTTAGAACTACACTTAAATTCATTAAAATTAAACTGAAATTAAAAATTCCATTCCCCAGTATTTATAGTCACATTCCAAATGCAGTATAGCCATGCATTGCCAGAATAAACAACACATTTTTCTTGGAAGAAGTAGAGCTGGGGATATTTCTTAGAAGGGAGTGTAGCAAGACTCCTTCTCTCATACCGTGGGCATGTGATCAGAAAGGATGCCATGCTTGGTAAAGAAGCTCAGCAAAGCAGAGGAAGACCTTCAAGGAGATGGATTGGCATTGTGGCTGCAGCAGTGAGCTCAAACATAAGAACACTTACGAGAATGGTACAGGAACTTTTGTTCTACTCGGATCTGATTAGACTGCTTGAAATAGTACAAGGGCACTTCAAAAAATTCTTGGGAAAATGAAATGAAAAGATATTGAAATTTTCCAAGAAACCTTTTGAAGCCTCCTTGTCTGAACTTAAGAGGTAATGCGAAATAAAGATGATTTTTAGAAATTGAAGTGTCACAAAGATGATTTTGATATTTTCAGTTTTAGGAAAATGTGATTTACAAGAAGCTTGCATTTCTGTGAAGAAGGCCACGTGTCTTAGGGATGACAGTAAACTCCTGGGTGACCAACAAATGAGGGTATAACCAAGTTTGCTGTCACTCCGAAATGAACCAATCCCTATTGACAATAAAGTCTTCATCACAGTCACCTTAACTTGGTGCATAAGGATTTTTTAAATCGTGGAAAAGGCTCCGAACCCCCCCCTCCACTGCCCCTTTTCTTGCACGAAACACACTGCCATCAAGTGCATTCCAACTCACAGTGGCCTAGAGGAGAGAGTAGAACTACCCCAGGGGTTCTACAGAGTGGAAATCTTTAGAGCAACAGAAAGCCAGCCTCCTCTGGTGATACAGTGGTTACCCGTTGAGATGTAACCCACAGTTAAAAATCAGCTGCAGTTCTGCAGGAGAAAGACGGGATTTTTAATCCTGTAAACAGAAACTCAAAGAGGGGCTCTCTGTGAGTCAGCATTGAGTTTCTGGCAGTGATTTTTGTTTTTGAGTTTTCCCCCTTGGAGAGGACAATGGGTTTGAATCTTTAACCTTTTGGAACATCCCAAGGTGTAACCCGCTGCACCAATAGAACGACTTTCTGGCACTAAGGCAAGACTCAATAGAAACGATGAACTTACCTACAAATTTGACTGACAGATACAATTAGAAACAGATTTCAAGATCTCATTTGTAACCTGAGGGTGGTGTGTATTAGAAAGACCTTTCTCTATCCCATCAGAGCCCTAGTGGTGTAGTGAGCTGCATTTCCAGCTGTTAGCCACGAGGTACACAGTTCAAACTCAGGATTAACTCCATCAGAGAAAGATAAGGCTCCCTGCTCTCCTAAATCTTGTCTCTGAAACTCACCGGGGCAGTCTCCTCTGTCCTCTGGGGTCACGAGGAGTCCCAATGGACCCAAGGGCAATGAGTAGTTGCTCTCTATCCCAAGCAACAGCCACCAGAGGAACATTCATTGACTTTAGTGGAAGAAAGGTTTCCGCTCTGAGAAAGGAGTCTTCCCTGTCCTATACAGGAATTTGTAAGAGCTGTGTCCCTGTCCAAGGACTTTGGTAAAATTGAGGCAAGTATGCATCTGTCTGAGATGATTTAGTTGCAGGACTTTCTGACAGAGCAGGGAGACTGAGATCATGTTTTTCCAAGGTCTCTCTCTGTGCTGATGGTATGATTCCAGAACAACCCTGGAGCTTATAGGCCACCTTGCCATCTGTTTTTAATTGTTTTTGTTAGAGGAACTGTTCAACGTTTTATTGCATGGTTACTTCTATATAATTTACTTAATCTTTTCTCTCTTCTGTCTTGAACTGTGCTGATAATACAATAGGTGCTTAATTTGAGAGTAGGAAAGTTCTGGAAATAATAATCCCTTTCCATAGCCATCAATCTATGGTCTCTGTACCTTTGAGGAGCATGCATACACCCTTTAAGTTTTCCCCCCAAAAGCTACTGAGAGCAAGGACATATCCATGTTGAACTAAACACAGAGGGTGGGCTCATGGCCTCCACTTACAAATGATGCTCTTGGATTTCTTGAATCGTAATTGTGGCTGAATCATGGACAACAAGAGCATTTTAGATCTGGATCTGCATCATGGCATTTGGTTCTCCACAATATCATTCTCGTTTCTCTCAACAGACTCATTAATGGACAGTACTAATGAGTGGTCGATTAAAAAAAACCAATAATATTGGAAACTGGAGGTCATCATCAAAATATAGCTAGATAAAACTGAGTGAATTTTCCCCTGAATTGTTTTATTTCTCATTACAGAGAAGTTTGAATTCTTAAATGCTGCAGTTATTTTTGAGAAGGGTTTTGAGTTGGTCCCTTTCAGTTCAACCCCACCCAAAACATACTTAATCAAAATCTACGTTTTCACAAGATTCCCAGATGATTCTTAATGATACCCAGGTGATACTTCTATAGACCTACGATTCATATAAGAATCCCCTGTGAATCTTGCCAAACTGTAGATTCTGATTCAGTTTTGTTGGGGGTAGTCGATCCAAATGAACTGATACAAGTCCCTACTTATGACACTAGGCTTTTCCAATATTTTAGTTGAAATTAGGCATGGGGTCTCAGGCCCAACAGGATGTAAAAAGCGTTAGTGGCATTAAGAATCAAGTCCTATTGCTACCTTACTTCTACCAAGAAAGTGAGAATTGATAGACCAAGAGCGTAAAAAAGTGAGCAGTGTAGCACTGTGTTGAGATTAGATCTGATCATCTACAGACATGGCTGACTACAGGAAGAAGATGTGCCATCAGGATTGGAGGGAGGTTAAACAATCTGCGATTCGCAGATGACACAACCCGGGTTGCTGAAAGTGAGACGGTCTTGTGGATCAAGTATTGTAGACTTCAGTATGGATAATAACTCAGTGGGGAAAAAAACCTCACTAATATCATGGTAACTGGATAAAAGATTGAAATTGCCAAGGAATTCATCTTGCTTGGATCCATAATTAATGTTCATTGAAGCAGCCATCAAGAGATCAAAAGATACATGCATGGGGTAAACCCGCTTTACAAAACCTCTTTAGTGTTGAAAATCATTTTCTTAAAAAAATTAAATACAGACCTTTGAAAAAAGCTCCATTTGGGGGTGGGTACACCTCGCATACACACATATTGCACACTTTTAAATACGACCTTTGTTGAGCCTGCTGAGGAACACCTGCTTCAATGACCATAGTTCATAATATTCACTGCACCTTTAATAGAGTCTAAATAAACACAAGGTGTTTAGATGCTCAGTGGGAAGGGAGCAACTAACCAACCAAGTCAAAATCACTGCCATTGAGGTGATTTTGACTCCGTGATCATATAGGACAGAGTAGAACCACCACTTTGGGGTCTAAGACTTTGGACTCTTGATAAGCATACACAACCTCATCTGCCCCGTGCGACCAATGGGCTCCATTCGTTAACCTTGTAATTAGCAGTTCCAGCGGTAGCACACTATGCTACTGGGCTTCCTATAAGAACAGCTAGGCAACCTCAAAGGAGAGTAATTAAATAGCTCACGATTACTCACAAGAATTGCCTGTCAGAAATCAAAATTTTTGGAACTGGTAACTATTTCTTTGGTGCAGAGAATGGGAAACTGAAACAACAGGACAAAGCAGGGAGTTCTGCTGTGATGTCCATACCATGGAACTCGAGGCCAGAACTTTGGGACGCCTCCCAGAGAGGAAAATATATTAGAAATCCAGGTGACTTATTCAGTCTTACAATTTGACAGTCTGTGAAGGTTGAGCCCAGCCACAAGGCATTCCTCCTGTTGCTTTGGTCATCAAGAAAGATGACCCGGTCTTAAAGAAGCTCTCTAATAGAGTTTAAATTACTGGTACACTCTTTTGATGCCAATGGAAATGCTAAATCTAGAATGATGGTCATGTAAGTATGTGAAAAGTAAGTGTAAGTGTAAGTAAGTGAAGATGAATACAATTAAGTTTACAAGGCAAAATTCCTTTAAAAGAATGTAAGGAATTGTCTAGTTTTGGGTCACAGAAAGATTTTAAGATTTAATTTGTTTGAAGATTAATGACCATGCTGTTTCTCTGACTTGTCTCAAGATTCCTGGTGCTATCTCCAGTTTTTCCACTGCAGAGATTTATACTATCATTTGAACCAATTATGAGTTAGTAATTGATTCACTTAGGGAATAACTCAACCAAATGGCATGGAATTGAAAAATGAACATACCCTGCAGGGACACAGTGGCAGAGATAACTAATTCTGGCTGCTTATGGGAATCAGTTTAGGTATTTCAAAAAATAGCAGTGGACAGAACAAATTATTCAACTTCAATCCACAGATGAGTGGTTTTCTGAGCCTTACGCTACTGACATCAATTAACCTCGGTGACATTCTTCAATTATTTGAAATCCCATGGGCATGCCCCATGCTTCTAAGGTAGCTACCCGGATGCCTCAAGTTTGGCTTTCTTGGAGGCTCTAAACGGAACCACTGTGTTACTTCCGCTCTTTATTCTTAAAAGCACTCTGTCCATCCCACCTGAAATGTGTTAGTCTATGCTCACCAACAAGTGCATCTTGCCATTTTATAAATGAATCCAGGCCTCCAGAGAATGCTTGAGGTGCTCTAGTTTATCTGTTGCACTAGTTCAGAGCTATGTATTGTCATATGAAAGATGTAGTCATTGCCTATCAGAGTGGACTCTGACTGAGAGCCCATGAGAAAGAGCTTGTAGATCACCATCTCCTGCTGTGTCGTCTGATCATCTGCCCAGGTTACTATGGGCATAGAGGGCAGAAGGCAGGCGATGCACAAAGGGTAAATTCTTCTATATGCATTTCTTAAACTGGCAACCTTTTCTCTAATCCCTGCTGTGAACCACCAACTATCCTCGGATTAGCTTTAATGGGAGTCGTGTATGTAGAATCAGGCCACCGAATCTCTTAATGAGAACTGATTATATTTTTTCAAATGCCTACTCAGGGAAGCATACTTAATGGGGAATTGTAACCTTTTCACGACCTGACACTGGAAAGAAACATACGGAGCAGGACAAGGATATGTAGATAGTAACAAAGGTGGCAGGGATGTGGTGTCGAGGGGAGCAGTTTCATAAACAGAAGTAAATATAACATCAGAAGAAGCAGCACTGGTCTGAATCTCAATTGTTGTTGCAAATCAACTCCAATTCATTGCAACTTGTAGATACTATTCCTGGTTAACCCATATTATTAGTTTCCTAAAGATTCTGTAAGAAATTACCACAAATTGTGTGATTTATAAAGTCAAAATGCGTTGTCCCACAATTCTGAAGGCTGCTATTATTAAGTGCCCTTCATTCAGCTCTGACTCATAGGTACCTTATGCAGAATAAAACACAACACTCCCTAGTCCTGCATGGCCTTCACAACAGTTGTTATGTTTCAGTGCATCATTGCAACCACTGCGGCACTCTGTCTTTTGGAGGGTCTTTGTTTTTTTGACTGATCTTCTAGCTTTTCATTAACCTTTCTCCAGGCTCTGGCTCTCCTGATAACATGTGCCAAGTACCATGAGATGTGGTCTTGCCATCCTCGCTTCTGAACAGCATTATGGATAGTAGTGAAATCAGCGTGTTGGACATGAGATAAAATCTGTTTCATGACTCTCTCCTAGCCTCTGATGGCAGCTAGGAGTCCCTTGGTGTTCATGGGTTGGTAGCTCCAATTTTTGTCTCTGTTGGCACATAAGCATCTTCCCTCTATCTCTCTGACTCTTCATCTCTTCCCTTTGATATAGATAACACTCAGATTAAGTTACTCATTCTACACCATTGACAAGAACTCTTGCCAATTTACCAGATGTTGTAAGGGATAAAAGACCTCCAATTCAAATATATTTCCTAAAGATTCCTTTATTAAGGCTAAAACAGGACAAAAATTAATCATGCAGATAACGGGGAGCATCAGCATGAGACCATAATCATGTCCAGAAGATTCACAGGCGCCTGTTTAAATACAAAGAACATGGAAAGCAGAAGAAATGGTCACAAAATCATGATTGGCAGCAGATTAATTAATCACTGTTGCAGGTGGACTACAAATTTGGGGAAAGGAACATAATTAGGATAAATAAACTATTGCAGATTAGAAAAATTTACATGATCGATTCTGAGGCTTCTCCACCGGATTGGTCAGGGTATGACTCATGATCACGTGGGCCTGGTGCCCCAATTTCCATAAAATACATACCCCAGCAGGACTGTGAGGGTGAGACTGCCCTTGCTGGCTGGACAGAGGGTGCACAGCAATCTGCTTTCCCCCACACTGCCAGAGTGCAAAGCTCTTTCCTTTGCAAGTCTTTAGCTAGAAAGAACTCAATGGAGCCTGACGTTATGTGGAGGCTCCAAATGGTTTTGGGAATGCCACTGTAAACTGCAGCCTTCCTCAAACTTAGTGCTGAGAATGTAAGCTCTAACGCACTAATGGCATTTAAAAAAAACCCTACTTCCATGAAACACCACATTCACAACAGTTGGGGGTTAGGGCTTCATCATGTCTTTGTGGGGATACAGTTAAAGTCATAACACACCGTGGTGCTACATGGGAAACGTGTTTCCTCTTTTGTAACAAAGATGCAGCCATTGCTTAGATTGCATATTGGAGATCGATAAAAACAACATGATTTTCTAAAACACTATTATTCACACTTGAAATAAGAGTGAGAAAAACATCACAGTTCTATATTAAATGATAATGATTTTATGTTGGAAGCTGTGAGGAGATCAATAGAGGTTGTGGGGATGGAAACTCCTTTTTCTGACATCCAACCAATAATCTGTACATAATCATTTTATTATTTAAAAATAGAAATAAAACATTTTTAACAGACTGTGCAGGTAAGCCTATTTTGTATGAAAGATGACAGATTTCATCTTAGAGTTGAGTAGATTGTGGGTAATTTCACCAGAAATACCCAGAAGGTAGTGCAAAAAGCTAGGCTGGCGTTAGGTTGTAATAAAATTTGGTGATTTATTTCCCTATTTCTTTTTTATTGTATTTATTCACTCATTTGGTTTTACATGCATCATGCCCTGACAAAGGGATTTGAAATCATAACTGCCCCTCAAAAACAACGAATTGTGAAGGAATTGCTGCCAGCTCCTGGCCACCCTACTAGTGTCAGAGGAGAACTATATTCCATATGGCATACAATGACTGTGACATTTGGAAGCAAATTACCAGCCCTTCCTTGTAATATACATCTGACTGAGTTCAAACCGCCAGCCATTCGGTGAGATATCCAGTGCTTAACTATTTTTATCACCCAATGTTTCAGATACAAAAAATGATATTGTACTCATATAAGATAACTTCAAAAAATTTTTGAAAATTGTATATTACCATTCCATATTCCACAAACTCTTGAAGCCCGAACATAAAAACAGATGCAGGACATGATGCATATCAATATTACACAGTACTACTTATGAGGAGTAAAATAGGAAAGGGATTATGAATAGATTTTAGCTGTATCAAAAATATTTAATTTCGTAGATGCATAAAAGGTATTCTGGTATAAATTTAATGGTAAGTGCATTTATATATATCTGAAATAAATCAAAATTAAATAAAGTGGAATGAAATTAATTAGATATTAATAACATTTTTATAGTTTCTGGTAATATTAAAGCAAAGAGTTTATCGCGGGAACAAAGTGATGCAGACCAGGCAGCACTAGGTAAGAATTCACCAGAAAACTGCAAGGAAATAGGATTTAAATACAGAAGATCCAGAAACTTGTAGGAAAGTAATTCTTATTTACAAAACTATGCTTCAGCAGACAATGAGGAAACCCTTAAACATTACTTTGTTCATCATGTTGAGTTAATTACCAGTTCAACCTGTGGACAATTTGAGGACAAACGCGTGAAACTTCTTCCAGGGAGTAAGTGTCCTATGAGAGAAAAGGGAGCCTTCAGGCTGCCTGAGGTACACGGGCCAACTGACTTTTAAACGCCAGCGCAGAATCAGCAGTAAACAGAAAAATAAAAGTTTGTCAGAAGCATCTTCATATGCTAAGGAACTCTTTTTTCATCTTTTCAAATCCTCCTTAATAGAATTTGTACCGAGATGTCCTGATTTAAAGATGTGTTCTGCCAATACCGAACACTCTTCAAGTGCCTGTAGGTGGAGCCTCATCTTCAGGGTGAGCTTGTGCCTCCTCAACCGCAAAGGAGGAGCTCGTCTTCTGGAAGGGTCTTTCTGTTAATGACGCTGTGCTTCTTAGATGGTCACCGATTCCGAACAGGCTGTTCGTACTCCAGACACTCCCCATGAAAGGAAGCAGGGTATCATCTGTGAATTAATAATGATCTTGACAAGCCTTTAGGATCCTGGTTGCTATAATGCAGATAGTCGGGCACCAACATCTATGCCATAGCTTTGGCCATTGCATCGGTGACATTTTATCATGGAAGGGTGTGTGAGAGATCAGAATCAAATTTGTAAGACCATTTGGCAGAGAAGAGCATTGGCTAAAGTGAAGAATTCTCTATGAAATTTTTATGTCTTTAAAATACATGCTCACCTACATAAAAAGTATTGCTGCATTGTGAATACCTGAATTTAAATATATATGTTAATATATTTTATTATTCTTAATAATTATGGTGATTAGGAGGAATAATATAGTTTGTAAAACTGAATGTAGGAAAAAGTCTATTCCAGTAGGTATCCAACTAAAAATATCAAAAAGGGAAGTCAGTGCAGCATGAGGACTAATAATTAATTAGAAATCAAATCGATCTCAAATGAAAGCTCTTTGGAATGTAAAGATTGACCATTTGGCTAGGATGAAATCAGAACCTAAGAGACACAGCATGGCTCTAACCATTGGAGCTTTATTCTTCCTAAGATCAAACTCCCATATTTTATGTGAAGTATCAAATGGTTCTGAAACATATCATTTTACATATAAAAATGTTGAAGTGAAGCAAAACAGTGTTTTACCATTAGAGTAAAAGAAACAATGAGTAATATAAACATTGCAAAATAAAGTAGCATATTTTTCTACCATTCCTTCTAAATGGATAGCCAATTATTTATCATTTTGTGTAAAGAGGAGACAGGATAATTAAGGCGAGATACTAATTGCTGCATAGGATTTAAATAAGGTGTAATGCTGGCACTATTGCCAGGAATATAGACAAGCAATCCGATTTTGTTATGGCACAAGTCCCTCCTTGGGCTGCACTAACGCTGTTAAGACCTATTTCTACTTGGAGTACTACTTTTATTAGCTTCTTTAGTATTCCTCTTTTGAAGTTAATAGGCACATTCTTTTAGGAAAGTTTGCACATGTTTCGTTAATACTTCCACATTATAATTCCTTCAAGTTCTACCTAAGTTTTGAACATCACTACTAAATGATCATAATAATTAAACACTCTTTGAGATCACCAAGCTTTAATAGCTTCATTAACTACTAAAGGGAGGTTATTTAAAATACATTATTGGCTCCAACTTCAGTATGCAGTGCATCTTCCAATTCAGTCTGGCAGAGGCTACTGTCAAAGGATGGTCTTTCAACGTCAAAAGACACTATTAGGAGCATCCCAACAGATAGCTGAACAGTGTAGCCAGCTGATGGCAAACCATCAGTAGTGTATAATATTATATATAACTGCTGCACATTTAGATATTTGAAGCCACCCCGTAATCTGGTGAAGGCTGGGTTTCTATGGGTGAGCTTGTTATCAACAAAGAGAAGTAACCCGATTTAATCTCTGCTTGGAGAGTTAGCCGTGGTAAATGAACCAGCTTTGGGCTGTTAACCATAGGTCAACATTTCAAGTCTACCACCACTCTGAGGAAGAAAAATTAGGCTGTCTGCTCCTGTAAAGATTTATCATCTTGGAAACCTTATATAGGGTCACTATGAGTTGGGATCAACTTGATGCTGTGGGTTTCGCTTTTAGTTTTTGTTTTTTTATTTATTATATATGTGTATATCCACAGGGAGTGGGGGTGAGTTTGGGAGATTGTGTAGTTAAATCCTCTTAAGTAACTTTATTCAATAACATCTGGGTTGTATTATCCTAAAGGTTATGACCTGGGTTTCATCAAGATCAAAGATATTATGTAGTAAAAGTAATTTCCAGTAATAATGAATTATTTATCCATTCTCTAATATCCATAGATCAAAAGCAGTTCAATTAGATTCTTGCGGCAGAGAGACCTACCAGGAAAGAGCATCCTGACTTCAGCCTAGCAGGGAATTACACACCCAACAATTACCCCTTTGTAAATGGTGAGCATAAATATCGGGTCAATCCAGGGAAACAGTAGGTCAGGGAATATTGTACAAAAGGTAGAATGAAAGAATGATAAAGAGGTACATTTTCAGACCTGGCTCCGGGTCTTGAACCAGCTGTCTGTCTAGATGTCATTTGCTTCTGGCTATGGCCACAAGGATGTCTGAACTTTAAGTCATTCAATTCAGAAAAAGCAGTAAACAACGAAAACGGAGTGTAGCCTATGTCATCGTGGATTATGTGTTAGGGTGCTAACAGTAAGGTGAACTATTCAAACCCACCAGACACTTTGTGAGAGAAAGATGAGGCTCTTGGACACACAAGATGGCAGTTTTACTCTGTCCTGTAGGTTCACTATGAATTGCAGTAGACTCCGTGGCAATAGGTTGTGCTTAATCGCGAACTTGATCACTGAACATATAAGTAAGTACCTTCTCAATAAGAACTATCCTAAAATGGAAGTAAATTCTCCATCAGAGCAAGAGCCTGTCTCTTGGTTAAATTATTTTAGAGTAGACATCTGCCTTTGAGGAGTGGTTGACCTGGATTACCTTTGAATATTACAGTGATGTTTGTGAGCAAGAACTCAATGGGGTTCCCTTGTTTTTCCAGATCTCCCACATTGGCCAGCTTGGAGGCTGCAGGCTTACCACTTCTCTAATGCATTCTACTAATGCAAAATAGTTCTATTTTCCTTTGCTGACCAGTTTTTGTCTTATAAAGACTATGGATTTTATAGGTTCTAGCCATCTATCTATTCACCTGTAGCTCAAGATTTTATACAATGAGCTGATCTCTGTCCTCAATAAATTTTCAAAACTAAGTCCATGGGAAGATGTTTGTTATGCTGACTACTATAATTTTAGGTAGACTACTATTTTGCAATATAAAGATACATTTGTGTTTTCTAATTTTAGATCAAATATTTTTGTATGTAACTTTGTCTTTGCCATGCTTTTTACGATATTGAGTCTCGGATAAATCAGAATTAATGTACATAGGAATTCAGTACCTGTTAGAAAAACAACTAACTTGAATTATTGCTATTAAATATTATGTAAAACTAGGAGTCATGTTGGTTTCTGTTCTTTACACATAGCAAGATATTTTCCTATGGAATAGACATTGTAACGTATGGAATTCCTGAGGAGGTCTATGAAAATGAAGTCATATATCGTCGACATGGAAATTCGAGAAACTCATAAAGTATATAACAGCAACAAAAACAATACGTGGTAAAACTACAATAGCTTAGCATGATTGGTTTCTTGAATTATTTTGTTATATTTGAGACATGCTTCTCAGAAACCAAGTTAGTTCACGAAGTCACCTTGGCCAAGTGTCCATGGACACTTGGAAGAAGTGAAGAAGAGTCAAAGCCTGGCGTGGTCCAGCTCGCTCTGAGTCGTGTCATTAACAATGGGCAGAACACTGTCCAGAAGAGTCCCGCACCGCTGTGCTTTCCTCGCATTTGATGGTGGTTTGGAACCCAGGAATCTGCAGTTGGGCAAAGCTTCTGAAAACCTTCCTGCTGGCCACCCCAAACCACGGACGGATGTGCCTTGCTCAGTGTAGGAACATTGGGGATCTGGCATGTGAATCAAGCTCTGACCCTCAGTTTTCCTTCTATTCCTGTTGCTAATTCTGCTTCCCCGTGGCATAGGCTCTCACCATTTCTCAAAAAGGTCAACCTCATTCTTTCTAATCTGCGGGCTGGAATCAACTTCAGGGCACCGAACTCCAGAGAGAGGGGTTCACAGCTGGATGCAAGCGGTACTGTCCCACTCTCCTCTGTCCGGTCCTGTTTGAATTTTATCCAAATGATTCTGCATTTCAAACAAATTACTATACCCTTGATTGAAGCATATATGGATCATTTTGATTTTATTGAGCATTTCTGTGAGGTTCACAGTTTCTTCTGTTGTTGAAAATAAAAAGTAAATTAGTTCCTTCTAAGGGATAATGGATCAGTATATTAGTTTTCTTTTAAGTGGATATAAGGTTAAATAAGCCTTCTTCCTCAATAAGAACAACAAACCTGACAAAGAGTCAAGAGTTATATTTTTACAAAACAATAATTACCATAAAATATTCTATTTTAAGCAGTAAAGTAGGATTTTTGAATTTGTCATTCTTTCAGACATTCCAGGATGCATAATCCCTATATAGTAAACAGAGCATTGACTATGCACGTATTTGGGAATTAATTCACTGACCCTCAGCTGTCTTTCCCATATTTATGATGTAAAGAATATTTGCCCTTTAGCACATGAACCCTGTGGCTATGTAAAAGCTGACATTTCAGAAAATGTATCATAATATGTGTCTCACCTGTCCAATCAGGATCCAGTAATAAACTTTAATCAGCAGTATGCAAGCTTTATATGTAAAACTGTTTCAGAAATGTCAAGAGTATAATGAATACTCAGAATCCCTTATGAGGTCTGATTTGTGACTTGAAAATATCAATTCAAATGTGTTGTTTATGGTGGAATTACAACTACTGTCACCAAACGGATTCTGACGTTTGTGACTTTGCATAGGGTTTCCAAGGCTGGAATTATTTTTAAATTTTTATTAAAAGATCATTTTATCGGGGGCTTTTACAGCTCTTATAGTGATCCATACATCAATTGCTTCAAACGTATTTGTACATATGTTGCAAGGCTGTACATGTTTCAGGGAGCAGTTGGCCTCTTTGTTCTCCTGAAGAGGAGCTGGTAGATTTGAAACACCGAACTTGTGGTTATTTAATTATGATAATTGTTTCTTTCTTTTGTTGTTGTTTAACTTTGATTTTTAATAAGGAAAACCAACTTTAGAACGACCAACTATTGGAAAACTTAGAAGATACTTTTCCTCTGCCAACAATTCCCCTCAGGTGGGAGAAAATACGGAGAGTTTTGCAATCTGGACCTTTCTCTCTTCTCTGAATTCTCTGGTTTTGGGGTTTTATATAAATGCAATCTATCACTGTCTAAACCTGGTATATTTATTTTTTTAATGTACCTTACTACTGGAATTCTGGTTGAGGCTCCTTTATATGGCTATCTCTCTCTGTGACATGAGCATCTCTACTCATGGTATACTTGCAGGACCAGAGTTTAGAATTGATTAAAAGAGCCTGCGACAGACTGCATCAGAGCTGCGAACAAACCTTGGTCCCT
>NW_022103896.1:78243476-78266317 GCF_000313985.2 Echinops telfairi | reverse complement strand
GTAAGAGGTGGGGGGGAACACTGGTGGGATTTACCTGTGAGTAATTGCAATTAGAATTCCCTGGTGTGCCATCCTCCTGTGCATCAAATGAGATCCGTATGAAGCAGAAGTGAGGGATCTCATTACTAGCAAGAGCCAGGAGTGGAGTAGGTCTTCTGGAGATCCCTGTGCAGTGCACCTCTTGGATCTGGATGGCAGCTCTACCATCCGAGAAGCAGCAGCAGAACCGGGGGCCAGAGCCTGGAACAAACCACAGGTCAAATTAAGAGGAGCATTCCTGCGCAGGAGGTGGGCTTGCAGAGGGGAGTAACTCTGGGCACTTGCTGGTGGAAGTTGGGCTTGCTGCCTCACAGAGCTTGAGCCAATTGCCTTCCAGTGGAGGCTTAGCAGAGGGCTATGCCTCTTTGGACATCTAAAGCAGACTTGAAACTGTGTAACATAGCCTGGTGAACGATTAACCTAAGCACTTTTTCACTGGCATTACAAATTGTTAATATCCTTAATAAGTCCTTTAATCATGAATTTTTTTCTGAATTCTGTGTAGCCTTTGCAAGGGATATTAAAACCCTTGCAAGAAGTCGAGAACATTACTTAAGACACTACTGCACTCATACATATTTTTCAAGTCATTGATATTTGGTGATTATGCATATTCATGTCATAGAATTTGTAATATAATATTGTTTATATCAGATGCAAGTAAAAATTGCGGAAGATCATCCGACAACGGTTGCAGCAGTACATTGATAGGGAGCTGCCAGAGGTTCCGGGCAAATTCAGAAGAGTATGCTAATGTCCTATGGATCTTGGATAACAGCAGAGAATACCAGGAAGCTGCTTACTTGTGCTAATGACTGTGCCAATACATTCACTTGTGTGGCTCATAACAAACTGTGTTTAGGCTTGAGAAGAATGGGAATTCCAGAACATTGTGCTCATGTGTAACCTGTACATGGATCAAGAAACAGTTGTGAGACTAGTACAGGGTATACTGCATGGTTCAAAATCAATAAAGGTCTGTAACAGGGTTATATCCCCTCACCCTATTTGTTCAACCTGTTGGTGAGCAAATAATCAGATAAGCAGAATTATATGAAGCAGACTGTGGTATCCAGTTTAGAGGAAGGCTTATTAACAACCTGCAATATGCAGACAATACAACCTTGCTTGATTAGGGTCCGGAGGGGTTGAAGCACTTGTTGGTGAAGATCAAGGACAGCAAGTTCCCGCATGGATGCCAACTCATGTAAAGAAGACCAAAACCCTCACATATCGATCAATAGGTATCATCATGATAAATGTAAAAAAAGGTGAAAGTTATCAAGGATTTCATCTTGTTTGGATACACAAGCAATGCTCATGAAAGCCACCGTCAAGAGACCAAATTACATATGCATTGGGTGAATCTGCTGCACAAGACCTCTTTAACATGGTGAAGAGCGAGGGTGTCACTTTGAGGACTAGGGCGCGACTAACCTGAGCCACGGTATTTAAATTGTCTCATATGCATGTGAAAGTTGGACTTTGAATAAGGAAGACCAAAGAAGAATCAATGCATCTCAATTATGGTCCTGAAAAAGACTATTCAAAGTATCACGGGCTGCCGAAAGAAAAACAAGGTAAAATCTGTTTTGGAAGGACAGTCAGGATGCTCCATACATGCAAATGACGGGGAGACTTCATCTCGCATACTTTGGACATGTCAGGAGAGACCAGTCCTTGGAGAAGGACACTATGCTGGCTGGAAGGACAGTGAAAGAGAGGAAGGTCCTCCAGATGGATTGACACAGTGGCTGCATCGATGTGCTTGAACATAAGAACAATTCTGAGGATGATGCACGACCAGGTGATGCTTTGTTCTGTTCGTAGGGTGGCTGTGAGTGGGAACCGACTCGGTGGCCCTTAAGAACAATAATGAATATTACTTTTGCTCTTTTTTCCCTCCTATATTCATCTTTCCATAAACTTTTCCTAAAGTATAGATGCCTCATTGATCAGCATTTTCTTCTTGAGCTGTCCTTAAACTATTTGAATCCTAGTGATGTTTCATAAGCTATTTCCTTTGAAGTTTCACATTTTTATCTCCTGTATTTGTTTCTCATGTTCCCTGCAGCAGATTTGATTATTATTAAAATAATACATTACAACTTCTCTTTGTACTTCCAACACATGAGGTCATTTTTTAACCCAACTGTGATTTTTTTCATTTATTAATGGAAAGATTTACATAAATCATTACTGATTATCTATGCATTACTGACTACCTTCTCACATAGACTGGAATCCTCCAGGGCACACATTAAGATCTCTGTTGCGTCCCCAGCCCACTGCACCTTGGTTCGCACTCATGGCAGTCATGTGCGTAGCAGAGCTGTGCTTCATGGAGTTTTTAATGGTGGTTACCTTTTGATCTAAAGCCTTTTCTCCAAGGCACTTGGTGCCAATTTCTTAACTATTTTCACCACCTAAAGACTCCTAGGCCAGGTTTCTCTAGTAGGTGGCTTGTACTATAGTTTTTCCTAAGTAATGAAGGAAAGAATACATCCACCCATTAAGTCATTTAAGATACAGTGGCGCAGAGTTGGGCTAACATAAAGAGAGGGTTGAATGCCCTAATCCCCTCGTTAAGTAGAGCTTAGTTTCCATTCAACAGGCGCACGCAGATGTAAGAGAAATAACCAGACTCGGTGGTTCGACAGCAGTACCACTGCGGACTCTCCTGGAGTGAAGTTCTCTTCTCGACTGTACAAATTCACTTTCTCTCCCCGGGTCAGCCTGTGTTCATCTTTCGATCAAGTGGCAGGACGACGCCCCAGGTCCTTCAGAAGTCAGTTATAGCATCGAAGTTGCATCATAGTATCTGAAGAATCATATCGTCATTTAGAAGAGCCTTGTAAGCCCCAGGAGACATGCATTTTGTCTAAACTTGACATTTGTTCTTTGATGACAAACTCCTGGTTTTACCTGCTGTCTTGAACATGGTTAAGTTTGGTCAAAAGATATATTAAGCTTTTTTTGGTCAACTGTGACCATGATAAATAAGTTGATGGTCTAACACATACCACTTTATCACCCCCCTCAGGTTATGTGAATCTGAGAACTGAAGGTTCTGGAGTGCTTCCTGGTGCCAGGCAAGGCAATGCCTGGCAGAGAAAGAAAAAGTTACTCTACGTCAATGTCAAGGCTTTTGCACCATCCCCCAAGCTTTACACCTTCACAATCCAGTCGCAAACATGACATCTATATTTGCACTCGAGCTCAGAGGGGAAAGCAGCATTATAATGAGCGTGTGCTGTGTTGGCTCAATCACAATAAACACAGTGCTATAATTAGCCATGATAATAGCTTTCCAAATGAGTGTCCCTTGGCATTTTGCATTTATTTTATAATGATACATAATCTTGTAACATGTTTGCTTGTGTCAGTATCTTGACAATATCTGGATTGACACCATAATGGAAATAGATTTGTCTCTGAGTCTAATTAGAAATGAAAAGTTTAGCAATCGTTTTGGGATTGGCTCTGTCCCTTAATAAGAAATGTATTAATATCATCTGAGTGTGGTTGCTCTCTCCAGCAACTTCTCGTTTCTTCTCATTCAAAATAAAACTTACATGTTTATGGAGATAATAAGATTTGACGGAGTATTTATGAAGAATCCTGCTCTACCTTCCATTTATGGCTTGGTTTGGTACTTTAAATGTCGGCATGAAGAGGTCAATATTTTGGTTCTATATTTTACCTCCCAAAACATTCATCTATTCATTCACCCACCCCATCTATACTGTTGGTTTCCTGTGTCAGACAATCCTATAGGATATCCATGGTGTATATATCTGCTGGTTAACCAAAAAAATATCTGACAGTCAAGTGGAGGTGGGGGGAGGATATAAATGAAATTAATACACCAAACATCTAATTTTCTTCCATATGTTCATGAAGAAAAGAAAACAATAAATCAAGAGTTCTAGTAGAGAATGGCAATGTAAGTTAGGAATTAGGAA
Organism: Echinops telfairi; assembly: GCF_000313985.2. Lineage (NCBI taxonomy): Eukaryota > Metazoa > Chordata > Mammalia > Afrosoricida > Tenrecidae > Echinops > Echinops telfairi. The sequence continues at coordinate 78,262,313 of NW_022103896.1, read as the reverse complement.
CCCCAAAGCAAACCAAATCCCCTTGAGTCTGGTTCTGCCTTATTGCAACCTTCCAGTAAGGTATGATTGTGACCAGACGAAAAATGTGAATATACTTCATTTTAAGCAGTACTAAGTAAAACTATTTGTGGTTGGAATCTTTCTGGAGATTATCTGTAGCAGCATTTCTTCAAGTGCACGATATGGCCTCCTGGGGATCCTGGAGAGATCCAGGGGCGTGCAAAGGTAGATGTGTCCACTTTATCCTGGATTAGGGGCTGCAGTACAAACCAATTTAATTGCCAGGGGGCATTGAGAATATGTATATTATGAAAATGGGGCGGTCGGTCAAATAAGTTTGGGAACCCATGTTCCAGTTTTCAATGGAACAAGCTGAGACTGAATATGGCAGTACCCTAAAGTATTATATTCCTTCTCAGTTTGCCAAGATTCCCAAGTAGTAAAAATGGTTTGTCCTCAATGACTAGGCTAAAGTTGGTGGTTTGATCTCACCCAGTAGCTGTAAGAAAAGCTGTATGATCTACTCGATAAATATTCTATCTGAGAAAACCCTTTGGCGCAATTTTACCATTCGACACATGGTCACCATGGGAGAGCACCACTCAGCAATAACGGGGGTGTGACTTGTTTTGTCTTGATTGTGGGGGTTCTAGCTTGACCTCGAACAACTTGAGATTCATTGCTGGGAGGTACTTAGGGATCATCGTTCTGTAGTTTCCCACCTGTCAAGATTTCAGGATATTTGGGCGGACCAAATTATGCATTGGAGAACATGAATGAGATGCAAAATGTGGAATTCTCTCCACTTTGTAGTCACACAAAAGCTTCCCTGCTTACATCTGTCGGTTATTCCCTCGGCAGGTAGGGGGAGATAAAGCTAAAGTTAAGCTTCTTGAACTTATAGACATGGTCTGCCTTTCCCTTGTGTCCTTGTTCATAATCGTACAGAGAGAAAAATATTTCATCATATCACTCAGTGATTGTATATTCGATATTATATTAACAGAAATGTGAACTATGTCTGGATTTTCCATGGAACTCTAAGTAAATAGAACTTTTCCATCAAGGACTTATGGAAAGCAAAGTTGTGATAATAGTTATTCTGCAATATAAACCAGGTTTGTAAGCCTGATAGGAAAGAGGTAGCTAAATGAGATGGTGGTGCCCTGGAGAGCGACGCCAGAGCAGCTACTGACATCCTCTCTGCCTTGGTTGGGTATCTGATCACAGCATCATTGCCAGGCTACGTCATCAAAACAAAAAAGAGTAAGAGGAGCTTTGCCAAGCTGATTTTCTGGAGGTTCTTTACACACTAGTCATTTTCTGGGCTTTTTATAAGTCACCCTTTATTAATCATCATGAATGTGTAATGAGAACTATTCTCCTGAATAGACTGGCTCTGATATGAGGGTGGTTCAAAGGTTCATGAAAAGTCCCATTATTGTTTCATTCCATTTTCCCAAGAACATTTTGAAGCCCCCGGTTATGTCACAGATAAAAGCAGGCACGGGCTTGACTCTGATTTACACAGCAGCTATGCTGTGGGAAGGGCTGAGTAGTTCCCTCTGGAGATTAGTAGAAACCCAGATGGGGTTTAGACCTGCTGCAGATAAATAACAGCCATCAGGGGTTGACTTTATACTTGAACATTTGTTTTGCAGTGCTGGTATTGCTGAATCATTAAATCACTCCCACCCACGTATTTGTTACACAGAAATGGCATAATTAGGACCTTACTTAAATGTAATTATTTTTACCCCAGAAAACAAATAGCAACCATATAGATACAATTTAAACTGTGAACTTCAGCAGCCATTTCTTAATAGCTTCTAAAACAGCTGAAGGCCATGGTCTTCACTTTTAACCACTTACAAAACTCACTGCCACTGAGTTGATTTTGACTGGCAGCAACCATAGGACAAAGCAGCATGGCTCCTGTGGCATCTGAAGCTGTAAACCATGACAGAAGCAGACAGTCTCATCGCGCTCCCTCGGGACAGCTAGTGTGCTTGAACCGCCAACCTTGTAGTAGTCAGCCTGCTGCATTACCCATTATGCCACCAGAGTTCCCTTTCTTCAGCACACATCAGGCATTTCTAGAAGGCTTTCTAAAACACAGAATTCTGGTCCCAGTCTGCTAGTTTCTATTCTTTAGATAAGTGTGGGGGCAGCATGCTTTTGTGTTTAAAATATAATTTTGAAAGAAAAACCCTTGCACCTGTTGATGCTATGGCTCCATAGCACATGTTAAAGGAGAATCATCATTCAACAGGGAATCTTCTTCTCCAGGTGGCTACCATTTACCATCAGGGAAATGTTTCTTTGTTCATAAAAGAAAAACATCCACATCACTTTTTTTTCTTTACATATTTTCTGATTTTTAAAAAGAACTGCAGAATGCTGCCCAAGGATGAAGCTAGACAGACAACACTTTTCTTATTGTGTATGCTTATTAGAATTCAAACCTTACTCATAAGCAAAATTAGGCACTCTTTATTGAATCGTTACACATTCAGCTCAACACTAAGCAAATCCTCATGGATCCACAATTGACAGAACCAGCAGATAAGCACTAAGTGGAATTTATATACTGTTGACCTCATTGAAGCACCTCCAGCAGATGTTGAATATATGTGCTCTCAGTCATGTGTGTGGCATATGGTCGTTATATGTTCACATTTACATATATACATGTGTGTATTTGTGTGTACCTATCTATCTCTATAAATATAGAGCGAGACAGACTGAAGAGTTCCTGGGTAGGCAAATGGCTAACAGGCTTGACTTCAAACTGAAAGGTTTGGCAGTTCAAGTCGACCCAGAGCCCTGGTAGTCTACTTTCAAAATTCCAGTCATGGAAAAGCTTACAGAGCCCAGTCCTACTTTGATACACATGGGGATGCCCTCAGTCAGAACTACAGCTAGGTATATACATGCATAGGAATTATACAGTTTTTAATTCTCTTGAACATGCTTTAAAGGTGTCAAAAATAACCCTGAGTAGCCTGCAGAGTGTTTTTAAAAGTGGATTAATGCAGGTGCAGTGAAGTTAAAATTTAACATGTTTGTGCATTGTTTCATTTTGACTAGTAAATGTCATGTCGGTCTTGAGACAAGAGGAGCTATAAAATGCATGGGAACCACTCTGATATTTCATTATGTTAAATTTGTATCAAAGTTATTTAGTCACATAATTTAGCAAGCAACCAGTTCAAAAATCCTTGTGGAAAATAGGTCACTTGACTCTACCATATTTGCAATTTCTGCTCCCAAAAGAATATACCATTTAAAATTCTTGTTACTTATTTTGTTATTTGCCTCCAACTCACTCAGTAACAGTGACTGATTCTTTGTGATATTTCAGCTTTATAGAATCACATTAAATTTCCATCATGAAAGAAGATAATTTATCTTTCTTTCATGAACATCCTCCACAATTATTATAATCCCCACTCAAGTAAATCATAATTTTTGGCTAGAGCATTGTTCAGGATTACTTAATTATGCAAGCATTATTCATAACTGAATTAGGTAGCTGGGTATATTACAATTAGGTTTTGAGTCCTGGACCTGCCCTCTTTCTTGCTTATTAGTTTTTTATTTGCCTATGTCTATTGAAGGCAGCCTGGTGGCGCTGCTGGTTCAGACTGGGGTTGTTAACCACAAAACCAACAGGCCATGCTATCATCCTTCAAGCCCCCTAGCCAATGCTCAGGATGAAAGTGAGACTGTCTGCTGTTGGAAAGACTTATAGTCATGGAAACCCTAAGGTTGAAATGAGTCCGTCCAAATTGATGCTGTGGCAGTGGGTTGAGCTTTGGTATGGTCTCTTATTAACCTCAACTCTTCTCCTTATTATGCATCCATAAATCTATTCAAATATATTATTTACCCTATTCATTTTATTCTCTTGGGAATTTTTTCCCATGAACCTCTCACCTGAGCTGTCATCTGAAGGACATTCTCCCCCGACCACCATTTTGACTGGTCTTATTTTATAGATAGAGTCTTATAAAATCACTATGTGTGTTAGGCTAGGTTGACTAGAGAAACAAATCCAGTGACACTCATATATGTGCAAGAAAGATTTCATATGAAGAAGGACTCATACATCAAGAAATCATCCCAGCCCAGTCCAACCCAATTACATTAAGTCTAATACTAGTCTGTAAATTCCTCTTAAGACTCGCACTGCCACAGGCAATGATGCAGAATGCAGGAAGATCACAGGTCAGTGGGTACAAAGTCATGTGGATCCAATGGCAGTGGACTCATCTCTAGGGTTTTGGCATCAACCAAGTTCAGCTAGCAGGAAGGTGAAGGCAGAGAGTGAAGGGTAGAGGTTCCCAGGGCCCTCCTTAAGAGAAGGCCACCCCCACAAGGAGGCACCATCATGCTGTGACCTGATTGACAGGTTAAATTCCACCCCTACATTTTTAACTGTCTTCAAGTTGACATGAAATCATACTACCACTATGTGAATCAGAATGGACTCAATTACAGTGATTTTTTTTTCAGTATGTGGACTCTCCAGGTGCCCAGAACACATGCCTGTTGTTCTTTATTTGTTTGCTAACTCTTTATTTTGGTGGGGTACTCCTTCCAGTAGACTCCTGAAAAATAGGATTAAAGAGGTATTTTAGAAGTCTAAAAGTGTCTTATTCCATCTTACCATTCAATTGATAGTTTGAATTAGGTATGGAATCTGGGGCTTAAAATTGTTTTCATTCATAATGTATTAAGAAGTCAAATGTATTTCAATTCTAAACTTCTTGCATATAATCTGTCTCTTCCTTTAGAAGAAATGGCATTGCCTTTTGCAGCAAGTGTTCTGAAAAATCATATTGATATAACTCATTGAGAGTATAGTTTATTTTTCACCCACATACTGGGCATTTGCAAGTCATTTGTCTATAAAAACTTGATCTTGAGCTCTTGGAAACTTAAATATATTATTTGTTGTGATAGAATTCCTAATTTCATATGTACATTTCACTCTTTTGATTCTTCTTTTCATTTCTTTGCTTCTTAATTTTATTGCTTGTGATCTTTTCTGAAATGCCTTATGAGGTTTTTCATTATGGCTGCATTTTTTTCATTTAAATTTCTGGTCACTATATTTTGTCTGATCAGTGTTTCATCCTTATGGTATCCTGCTTCCGTGTTGATGTTATCTTCGCTTACATCGTAATGGAATAAATGATGGGTCTGGGGTTGCCTCAGATTGCTGTTGTTAGAGACTCCTCTCTTTGCACCATCCTTACCTCTGAGTAGCTACATTGAAATTGTTTAATGTGTTAATGTTAAAGGTTTTTTATCACAATGCTCAGTGCATGTTGGTGGTATTTGGTACCTATAGTTATCGCTATAATGAATGTAGCTATGTTCTTCCATTGAGTGGAGACAAGATGGCACGGCTGATAAGTGATTTTTCTTGGTCAGATCATAAACTCCACAGAGCCTCCTCTGTTTATGCACATTTTCGAGGACCAGACTTTGAAAGGAGCTGGGGAAGTAAAAATGCCTGTCATTTGTAAATTTGGAAGTAATTCTCTTGTTTTCTTCATGGGAAGTTTGCCTCCATTTAGGTTTTATGTTACACAGCCTAGTTTCTCTTTGGCTCTCTGTTTCCAGGAGGCAAACTTTCAGTCTTCCACCAGGAAGGGAGAGTGCTGTCATTCTGCTTCACAAGGAGTGGATCTAGGATCTAATTGTTCTGAGTTTTAAAATTAAAAGCCCGCTGTCATACAGTTGATTCCAACTCATAGCGGCCCTCCATAGTGGTTTCTGGGCTGTAAATCCATATGGGAGTAGTGGGGTTCATCCTACTGCATTGTGGTTTACTGTCCACCTCTCACACAACAGTGCAACCATATACCATTCAAAAGCAATTCCACAGCGATGGGTTTCATTTTATTGTTTAGTTGTTTTTTTGGAATGCAATATTTAAAACCTATAGGAATATGTAAAAATAGCGATAATAGCATAGTGCACACTCTTATGCTCACAACCAAACATAAACATGAACCCTTGATGGACAGTTAAATGTCCCTTTTGCCTCTTATCATCACCTACCTCTGTACTTCCTATTTATTTTCACTACATGTGTATATCTCTAAGTAATGTATAATAACGTTCATGTTGAATAACATGAAGACTTTCCCCTCAATATTGTTGTAGAGTGATCAATATATGCATAATGTGCTTGGCAGTGTGAATGAGTCATGGGGCTTCTAACCTGAAGGTCAGTAGTTGGAAACCATCAGCTGCAGGAGAAAAATTAGACTAGCTATTTCTGTAACTATTTACAGTCTCAGAAAATGAGGGGGCCAGTTCTACTCAACCTATAGAGTTGCTATGAGTCAAAATTGACTCGATGGCAGTGAATTGATTAATTTCATCATTGTGCTGTATTCGAATACATAGATATATCATTATTTCCAGTTGGTATAATTCTGTTTTATATAAATTTTATATTACAGCAACAAAAATGCTGGCTTTTGCATTTTTCTGATAAGAACTTAGAATAGCACTCTACTGCTGTGTCACCATTACCTCAAAGCAAGTGGCTGGCCAGGGCTGCAATCGTGTCAAGACCAAATAGAGAAGGGCTCACACTCCAGTCTCACCAGAGTGGCCATTGGCAGGATTCAGATCCCTATAGGCAATTGGACTGAGGACTTCAGTCCTTCTTTGGCTTCTTTCAGAACAAACCAGTGAGCAAGAAACAGAACCATAAAGGTAGAAGACACACTCATGCTAAAAAACAAAACCAGTAGTGACTTTCTGTGTCAATCCAGATCGACTAGAGAAACAAATCCAGAGTATGTATGTATGTATATAAGAGCTTTATATCAAGCACTAATTATGCATCAACAAACATCCCAGCTGAGTCCAGATCAAGTCCAATACTAGCCTGCAAGTCTCTCTTTAGATTCACGCGGCCACATGCAATGATGCAGAATGCAGGAAGCTCATAGGTCAGTAGTGAGTGCAGAGTTGCGTGGGTCCAGTGGTGGTGGCCGCATCACATGGCTCACGCAGGTCTCAGTGTGGCTGTTCAACCGGAAGGTGAAGGCAGAGAGATGGGAAGGTTTCCAGGCCCTTCCTTATGAGAAGACCACTCCCACAAGGAGGTACCATCATTAGACTCCATCCTGACGCTTCTATATATCAAATTGACATGAAGTTATGTAACTACCACACTTCATATCATTTTTGACATATTCCGTTCGTTAGATATGGGTCAAGTTCAAACCACAGTCAAAAGGAAGAAATACCCAAGGGTGTGAAAACCAGGAGAAAAGAGATCATGGGGATCATTCTAAGGACTTGGAATGGGATATAGAAGTGTCTACAATCTCTACACATTCTTTACTAGATTTTTTTTTTTAAGTTCTTAACGTAACTGTAAAATTTTATACTCTGAAAAGATGTTGCCTTTGCTTGACATCTTTGACAATGCCTAATAATATAAAGTACATTTTTAAAACATATTTTAAATTGATCTTCAGACTTCTAACCTATTATCTTCCCCCTTGAGGGATATTTTGCATTGCCAATTGCTTATCTATTCTGAGCTTCTTCATTGCAAATCCGATTATTTCTTCCCACCCCAATGAAAGCTTGGAGTCAGATTTTTCATATTTGCTATATTGGTTATTATCTGTCAACTTGCTTTAGTTTTTATTATTGAGCTATAATTAACATATCGTACAATTAATAGTTCAGTCCTATCAAGAAGGCTGTACAACCATTGCCACAAATTTGGAACCTTTACTACCTTTGTTTACACATTGATTTGACTCCTCATTTCCCCCACCCTCCCCTTCTGTGTGCCCAGGTAATAATCAATCCCATTGCTGTCTTTGTAATTCTACCTATCCCACTTTCCCTTTGCAGATAAATATACAAGACTAGGACAGACACCAAACAAGGATCCATCAACAATGACCATATAAAACTGATAAAGACTTCAACATAAGAGAAAGCAGATACTATTACAATTTTAAAATAAATTTCCATTGTATTCATAAGGAGATCAAATTGTAAGATGTTACATTCTAGTCTAAGTACAATAGCTACAATCCACTTTACGTAGTTCCTTGTCTGATATTTGGACTGTTGACATTCCTAGCTTCGCTACATTGGGGATTCATCCCATGTAGGAACCCTGCAACTGGATTTGGGACTACCACTATTGTTGATAGAATTCCACAAAACAAGTATTTAGGATTCCAGTGGTCCTCAAACTTTTTAAACAGGGGGCCAGTTCACTGTCCCTCAGACCATTGGAGGGCCAGACTATAGTTCAAAAAAAAACTATGAATAAATTCCTATGCACACTGGACGAGTCGGCTGCTAAGCAGGACAGGCAGAGGCAGCGGCAGCAAAAACACCCGGCGGGCCGGATAAATGTTCTCAGCGGGCCTCATGCGCCCCGGGGGCCATAGTTTGATGTCCCCTGATAGACACTGTTCCCATCCCCTTACCCAGATTTGGATCTTATTATTAGCCATCTTTAGGTCACATAGGATGATGTGCTTCTTCCATGTTGACTTAGCTGACTTCTTATTTAGATGGCTGCTTGTTTTGAGACAAGCCGTTAAGACTCCAGACACAATTATTCATCATAGCCAGGCACCACCTGGTTTCTTCATCACAAGTAACTGTGTTACCTATGAGTTCTGTGATCTCTTTATTAGGGCTACAAACAAGTGAGATAAGGAAACAAAGGAAGGACCAAGGAAGCAAAGCAATGGATAGAGGTAGAAACATAGCAGTGCACATATGTAGTAAATACATTAATCCACAAACATAGAGGTATTGGCCCATGTACATATATTTATACAGCAATACACTGAGGTAGGGGATGGTCTTTGGGCCTCTGCTCCTACTCTCCCTCAATTCAAAAACACTTTGTTCTAAACAATTGTCAGTCTGAGATGTTCACCCACCCGACACAATCATTGAAGACAAAGCAGGTGCATAGCAAATGTGGTGAAGAAGGCGGATGGTGCTCAGCTATTAAAAGATATAGTGTCTGTAGTCTTAAAGGCTTGAAATCTACACAAGCCGCCATTCATTAGTGAAGCAACAAGTCCACATGGAAGAAGCACACTGCTGGTGTGATCATGAGGAGTCGTAGAGACCGGGTGAAAGGCATTAGCAGACACATAACAACAAAAACATATTGTTGAGTATAAGGGGGTGGGGTGGAGCAGAGATCCAATGCCCATCTGTAGACAGTGGAACAATATCCTCACCAAGGGGCCAGAGAGAAGGGATGAGTTACCAGGGTGCAGTAAAGTATCCATGAAACACACTATATTCCTCTGGTTCTTTAGGCTTCCTCACTCCCCACTACCATGACCCCGGTGCAACTTCTCTATTCAGACTAGAACAGAATATGTCCACAGGTATAGAAAGGGATGGGAGCTCATGACACACAGAATCCAGGAACAGGAGTGGGAATAGTGATGGGGAGAGGGGGAGAGGAAGGGAGAAAGGGGAACTGATCGACACAAAACCATACACCCTCTACAGGGAGAAGAACAACAGAAAACATGGGGGAAGGGAGACAGCGGTCAGTGTGAGAGATGAAAATAATAACAATGTACAATCGGTCGGGGTTATGGGGTGGGGTGGGGTGAAGAGCTGATACCAAAGACTCAATAGAAAGTAAATATCTAGAAAAGAATTAGGGCAATATATGTACAAACATGCCTGATTCAATTGATGTATGGATTGTGCTAAGAGTTGTATGAGCCCCCAAAAAAATGATTTTAAAAATTCATTCAGATAACTATTGTTTCTATAAGATCCTGGTTTGATTTTAGTGATATCACATTTGATAGTACAATTATTTTAGACAATGCCATAGCATTGTTAAACAAATAATTTCATTACCTGGATAGTTAACTTGTATAGCTCCAAGATGTGGGTGACGGGAGATTAGGAACACATATTGTGAGGGTTGAAAATCTGGTAGTAATTTTAGTTATGCTCATTTATGAGGGCAAAATCTCTATGGGCCTTTTGGGTAGACAAACCCATATCACATAAAGACAGAGAGGGTATGAGACAGTAAATATATGTTGGTCTTGGGTATCTGTTGGGTATCATTGAGGACTCTCAGGGCAATGACCACTCCGTAACCTTGGGATAGTGACCATCTACCTCATCTTCCACTATAGCTTTTCAGTTTAAAGGTGGTACTTCTAATCCTTGGCTGGTTGAGTATTTTTTATCAGAAATAGGATTTGAATCTATCTGTTTTCTAAATTATAAAATTTATTTAGTATTATATCCTTTCCTCTTTTCCCTGACTTCAAGCATTTATGTCTTTTTAATGTTTTTGTGTTGTTTTATAAGATTTTCATGGAGAAATCTAGTAAACATGTATATTCAGTGTACTCCATGAATAGAAAGCAGTGTTACAGTATTTTATTTGCACACTGGTCAGTTGATAAATCACTAGTTGGTAGTCCCATTAGTTGTTGAAAGTTAATCAAAGTTGCCAATTTTACAGATAAATGGAAAGCCATTCCTGAAATCTTGAAAGTCATATAAATGCTATTGATTCCAAAGGTGAATAGGATAACTTGTCTAAAGTTTGGTTGCCCACACCTCCCTTTGTCTTCTGAATCTATGACTGTGAATGCTGGTTTGGTTTTAGCAGTAGAGATTCCTTAGCTAACCCAAACACCATATTCTTTTCAGAAGGTCACACTTACGTATTTTACCTAAATTACAATAGTCAAGATCTGTCTAAAAATGCTGAGAATAAGAGTATTCCCATAATCACTTTTACCACTCTAATCTTTCTCAGCACTGTAAAAAGTCTCTGCTTTTTCCCATTGGAATATGTGCTATATTTGGAATAATGCCTAGTGCTTTTCAGGTGATCTGGGGAAAATGAGTTGCTTATAAGTGGTCTTTGATAGAATGCTTTATTTAAAATATTAGATTTCTGTAGGTATGAATGTGAAAGTTATAAAAAATTTGAAAAATACAGTTAAGTAGAAGGAAGTTTTAAAATAGAATTATATTCACCAGGAAATTTCCATTAATATTTGTATGCGCTCTCAAACTATTTTCTCCTTTATTGTGATTATAACAGTAAATTGAACATGCTAAATTGGAAATATAATTATTATTTTTATGATTTCAATAATATATTATTTATTATAAAATATTAGAAATAAATAATGCAAACTCACAGTTCACTGGGCATAACCACTTAAAACCTACTTATCTTCTACTTAAAAAAGTTTAATCATGCTAAAAAATAGTGTTAATTAAAAATGATATCAAAAAACAAAATTATGTAACATAAAAAAATAAGATTCCCTTTGCATCCTTATTTTTACCTAAAAGTATTCAATATTTGTCTCATTAGGGTTTGTAGTATTTTTTTCTTAAACTTCTTTCTGTGCATTTTAAAATTATATCTACATAAGCACAAAATTCCTAAGGTTCAATCATATATAATACATATTTTATAAACTAACAAATAGGTGTATATAACCACTTTTAAGTCGTTTTACATAAACATGATTATACATACTATTTTACAACTTGCTTTTTTTATTTGACCATTTCAAATAAACCAATCTTTCATATCAGTGCATGTAAACCTATCAATCATACCTAATGGCTGCTTGCAGCAAGCAAGATTGTGTCATCTGCCTGTTGAAGGTTGTTAATAAGCCTTCCTCCAACTCTGATGCTTTCTTCATGTAATCCAGCTTCTCAGTATTATAGAGTTATTCAGAATGAGTGTCAGATTGATGGCAGTGAGTCTGGTTTGACTGGAATTTGGGTCTGAAGCATGAACCAGATACAATTTTAAAGCAGAACTCCCTGGATTACCTGGAAACATAAAATATTTTATTTAATTTCATTTATATTTAAACATCAGTTTAAAAACTCCTGGAAAAGGGAAGAAAAATAAAATTCCATTTCAAATTCTACAGCCTTGTTGTGTACTTAGTATGTGTTCCCTGGGATTATGATAGAGGGGTACCAAGGGAGCTAGCACAGTTTTAAAGGTTGGGATTTGTGCCAAGGCAGCATATGGCTTTATGTGAACAATGAATATTGTATTATCTGATGTGTGATGCCAGGGAGGAAAAAGGATTTGTGAGGACCTAATGCAGCTGTGCCTACATCACAGACAGCCCTTTTAATTATTGGTGTTGCCAGTCAAAGATGGATTGAGGAACTCACTTAGGGAAGATGGAGAAGGATGGAGTGGTTACTGAGTTACAACCGTGTGAGTAACAAAAGCAAAAACGACTCCGCAGCCATTGCTACAATCTAATACATTTTGAATGACTTGATAGATCCCTAGTGATCTCAGCCTTTTAGCTGAGCTGTCTGGATTGTCACGCATTAGTTATTTCTTCCCTGTGCCTAGAAACTTTACTCTTTGTAGACATCTCTCTGCTCACTCCCAACCGGTTCTTCATGGTGTACCACAGCTCTTTCCTGCCAGTTCTTATAAGCTCAATTTTCTTCTGTCTTAATTTGCCAGAAGCAAACGTAATAGATAGAATACTTGGGTAAAGAGACACCTCACTGATAGTTAGTTAAAAGAAGGTCCAAGATTACAGTAGCTTCAGATGACTGTAAGTGGCCACTTGTTCGTTCATCCCTGGTCAAGATGGAAACTAAGAGGCCCGCAGCCTTATGGTGAAGAGAAAAAAAAGTATGTATCCCATGACTTTAAGAAAAGATCATCATTGGAATAAAATCAAATATGATATGCCAACCCAGTGGAATGAAATGTAGCTCTGAAATTAATAGTTAAATCTGTAACAGCATGGAGTCTTAAGCTAAATATAAAAATGCATTTTTATGTGTATAGGTTTGACATATGCAAATGATAAACAAATAAGAGAAGGGGAATGGAAAAACTAAAACCCTAGTATGGCTGAGAGATGGATTGGGGGCTTATCTGTTTATACAGAGAGTGAGAGAAAGACAGTGGGTTAGTACAAACCAGTGGTACAGACAATTATGCATTTGGCTGTTTAATGAATGACGGTCCATTCAAAGCTACCCAGAGGCATCCTGGAAGACAGACCTAACGATGTGCTTCTGAAGGCTCACAATTTTGAAAATGTTATGGAGCAATTCTTTTCTATAACTTGGCATGCCATGAGTCATAATCGACTCTGCAGCAACTAACTAACTAGTTAACCCTCTGTTTATATGTTTATAATGTAGCAACAATAAGTCATCCCCAAGACACGAGAGAATTCTATCAATTGATCTATCTATCTACATAAAAGAAAAAGCTTCAGAAAGTTACCGGAAAATTGCATTCTTTTCATTCGTTTTTTCTGAACTTTTTGACACTGCCTCATAGATACAGATTTTCTGGAAGTGTGATGATAAGGTCTTGCTGGAAAGAATTTGGAAGAAAGTTGAAAATGTCACTGATGAGGAAAAGACTGCAGAAATTTTCCTGCTCAGACAACGCTCCTGTTCATTTCTTGAAGGTAGCAAGGGAAGTTCTAGAATAATTCCACTGGGACTGAATTACTCCATTCACCTATAGTGGTGTTCTTACCCCTTCAGACTTCTTTTTGTTTTCGAGACTCAAAGAACATTTAAAAGAAACACAACTTGAGCCCCTTAAGATGCTCTTTTCGTGTGGTGCAAGGTGAAGACCACAGGATTCTTGAAGGGCGGTTTGGAGAGATGGCAATGTCGTGTGCAGAATAGACAGACCTAGATGGAAGATATGTTGCCAAAGAATCGCCTCAGATTTTGATATTTTGTTTCATAAAGATTTCTATGATTTTGTATCCTCATATATAGAATGTTCTTATGTCATTTCTCTGTTTTGTATTACTTAAATGGGACTTATTGTGCCTGTAGGCTCACTATCACCATTATCAGGGTTTAAATTTCATTGACAGTTTTACTCAGTTTGGATTTTCTTTTTTAAATTTCTGGAAGTATCTTGAAAGTTCCTAGATTTCATTGTCATTGTCTAAACTGAACTTAAAATTTGAGACAATCTCTAAGAACAAGGAGCGATAATTACTTTAAATAATTTTATCTAGAGATTATTTTGAAACATGAAATTTCTCCATGGCAAAAATGTGAATGGCATTTTTATTCAAATTTAAAAACCTTTGAATTAGATATGTGCCATATTTAATTGCATGATAAATTATAAAATCTATAATTTTCAGATTCTTAATACAGGAACTCTTTTGAATAGAAGATGCAGAAGAGAGTGAGTGTGTACAAGAAGAACACACAATAAACATATCCTTGTCTAGAGCAAGTATAATGATTGAAATTCCTATTTTTTAAAATGTATAAAGCACAAGAAACACCTTTGACCTACTGATCAGGGATCCTAATATCATTTCACCTCATGTCTTACCCTCTGCCTCTCAGAACGCTCCAGTATTTGTCTGACTGATTTCTTTGTCTGCCCTCGCAACTTGATGTGAGCTTTGAGTGGACTCTAGCCCAATACTTAGGGCTTGATACAACGCAGAGGCCTAAACAGTTTTAGGTAGCATTGGTTGCTTATGGGAAACATATTACATACTTATTTGAAGGAGAAAATATATTGAGTGGTTAGTCTAGAATGTATGAATTTAATTTCATCGCCTTGATTTTTCAAATGGTACCCATCTCTAGAGCATAGGTTGAGTGGTAGAAAGAAAAGGACAGAGTGGTCTAAGAACCTGGAGGCTCAGTGGTTTAAGCATTGGGTTGCTAACTGCAAGGTCATTGGTTCAAACCCACCAGCTGCTCTGAGGGAGAAAGATGAGCTTGTCTGCTCTTACAGAGATTGACAGTCTCAAAAACCCAATGGACCAATTCTTCTCTGTCCTAGAAGGTCACTGTGAGTAAGAATTGACTCAGTGGCTGGGGGTGTTGATTGTTGGTTTGAAGCATTCTAATTTCGTGCCAGCTCACCAAATTTCTTTCTTGTTAGTATTGTTATAAGTTTCACAACGAGTTATATGGCAGTAACCTTTTTATTTTATTTTTTTAACTACTGAGATTTTCCATTCAAAATAGTCTAATTTTACATTAAAATTGCATTTACCTATGACAGAATATCTGAGATGGTAACCAGCAGGAAGGGAGCTGTAGAGAGATGTTTAATTAAGGTGACAAGGGTTTGGAAAAGATAAAACCCCGTGGACTCAAAATGTTTCAATCGACATACTAGTTCAGTTGAACCAGGACAAAAGGGATATCAGGAAGCTGTGAGATTGGGATACATCTACCTTTAGTAATTACTACAGAAGAGTCAGAACAAATATGAAAACTCAAGACCGACTGCTGGTGCAGTAGCCAAGTACTGCTGCTGGAACAAGGTTCGCCTCTGACTCGTACACATCTGACTCAGCTACATAGACCAGAGAGGACTGAGAACGATTACATTCAAACAGTTGTTTTGAGACCTTTGAGAAATGAGTGTATAACTGGAGCTGAATTCAGCACCATGATGCAGAGGGCTATATCACATAAATCAGCTAGTCACTTTGCCAGTGTTCTTTGCAAGAAGACTCTGGGTGCAAAAGTCAGATGGGAAATACGTAAACTGTAATTATCAAAAAAGTTTGCAAGGTAAACTTTAGCTTCAGATATTGCTAGCCATGTACATTTTATTTGATCTTATTTCTTTTAAATGATCTCAGAATAACTTGTTATACTTTTTTCTCTATTTTGGTGGAATAAAGCAAAACAAACAACAAAAGTTGATTCCAATTCGTGGCTACTCTGTTAGGTGGAATAAGGTACTTCATATTTCATGTATTTGCAAATATTTTCTATTCATTTTTTCTAACTGCTAAATATCAAAGTGGTTGAAGACATGGTCCGTCCATTGAATTTCCTATGGCTTGATCCAGGCACAATCATTTTTTCATCCTACACCTAGTGAAATGGACATTATTTAAATATCTCAGTGCAACACCTATATAATTTTGGAGTAAATACAAAATGAGAACTATGTTTGAGTCACATTTATTTATTATACATTATCCATTAAACATTATCCATTCTAATAATGTTTGTGTTTTACTTTCTAAGCTAGATCTTCTTATTTCTCATTTATTTGATGAATTCTTATTCTGATTAAATTACTAGCCATTAAAAAGCATAAAAGGTATTTTGACTGTAAGTCTTAACCAGGAAGAAAAATGTTCCTCATTTAACCAAGCTGTTCTCAGCATAAATATGATAATACTTTGATGGAAAAGTTAATGGTCTCATTGTATTAGCTATGTATGATAACGCAATGAATCTAAGCTTGTCCTAATTGAACAATAAAGAAGGAAGGTGAATCTCAATAAGCAATTCATTTGCATATTTTAGCTGTCACTGATCTCACCATTCAATGACAGGATCAGCCAATTCTCATTAAATTGTGTCTTGAATAGCACTAGGTGCAACCTAATAGCCACGTGCAATTTCTGAGCTTGCTGTCAGTTGCTGTGCTTCTTGTTTGCCTGCTTTGCTGTGTTAAAATATCAGGCAATGCTATTGACAAGCATGTGCCCTTTTAGCTACCATTCAGGTCTTAGCTTTCACGGAAGAACTGCTGGAGAAGTTCAGGCCCTGAGTTGACTGCTGGGATAAAATGCAACTTTTATTAAGACACACCACCTTTCCCTTCTGGGTAGATGCCCTAAAATGCAGCAACAGGGTTGCTGGAAGATAACTTCAAAAAAAACAAAGGTATAAAGAGAAAATTGCTGGAACCTCTGAGACTTTGGAAGTAGAATATTACTTCAAGCTTGCCATAGAATTGGAACCATGCTGGTAAATCCATATGTGCTGCCATGGAGAGAATCCTGTAAGAGGAAAGCAGATGGCTGTGGTTGTGATGGAGACAAAGAAATGAATTCCCCAAATCTGCTTCCCTGTAAAACCCAATAATCAGGGAAGAAGGGCATTGTGTACACTTAGGAGACCTATATAACATTTTTTATCATGTTGGTGTAGAAATGTACTACTAAAAACATCATTTTATTGATTTATTGATTTATCTATTCCTAGACCAGGTAGAACATCTTTCATTTAACTTGACAAACAATTCCACATTTTTCATTCAAATTCATGACAATACCCACCTATTTATTTATTAGATGTAATATGGCACGTGCAGCCTGTGTTCGTCTGGGTAGATTAGAGAAACAAATCCACAGAAACTCATATGTATATAAGAAAGAGTTTTATATAAAGGGTAAGTGCACATCAATAAAACATCCCAACCCAGTGCTGTCCAAGCCCATAAGTCCGACTTAGCCCATATGTCCAACATTGATCTACAAAGTCTTCCTCAAACTCACAAAACACAGGCAATGACGCCGAATGCAGGAGGCTCACAGGCCGGTAGGTAGAAAGTCTTTGACCCCAGTGGCGGTGTAAGCATCTCAGCACTGGCACTGGTCTCCATGCACCCAGGGCTGCATCGAGGTAGGTCCATGTGGCTTCTCCTCAGGGATGTCTCACAGGAAGTGAACCTTGCCGGCTAAGGCAGCCACATACTGGTCTGACCATCAGAGAACAAGAGACCAAAGAGCCAAAAGGGCGAGGCTCAGGGAGCCATTTATCTCGCTGCCCTTCAATGAATCCCACATGTGTTTACTGGGCAGGTTGGCACAATAAACCTGAACTATCTCACAGCCCAAATATGGCTGTCTCATTCCTAACCAAAAGGTCATCGGATCAAACTCACAAACTGCTCCATAAAACAAGATGAAACAGTTTGCTACCATAAATCATTACAGTCTCAGAAACCTGATTTAGGACTACCATAAGTCATTGTTGACGCTATAGCAGTGGATTTGTTTTGGTGTCAGGGCATAAAATGAGATTGTCCACAAAATGCTTTTTTCACATTATCTCTCAAAATTGTCACCCCTTTCTATAAGAAACAAAAAGAATGACAAGTTGTTTGGCAAATATTGATTGTACAAGTACCATATATAATTATTGTGCTCTTCATATGCATGGTACCCATTAAAAATAAGCTGGTCCAGACTAGACCCTGTTATTAAACCTTTATTCCACAAGCCATTCTGTCCTCTAATGTTTACAAGATGAAAATGCATGTTCAGTATTGTTTCTACTTGATTGGAGGGTAAGTCAAAAACGAAAGCAACATAACTATACGAAACTAGAGTACCAGTTAATACATTTACAGGCTTATTCCAAGTAAAAATATTTAGCATATTTCTATGATCAATGAATAATGGTAGACAAATTCCCAGAGTATATATGCTCTTAGTTTTCTTCGGGTGCCTTCCAAAAAGAGGTCCGATGAAACAATGATTTTCAAAGACTTATCAGAGCCAGTTAAACTGAAGACAGAGAGGTAAACTCAGAATGTCGTACCCACTGTATTTTGATTACCAAAGAGGTAATTTTGGTAGATGTTCCCAGAGGACACAGGATAGTCATGGGGCTTATTATGAGGAAGTTTTGAGCAAATCAGAAACTGCATTGGGAGAAAAAGACCAGGAAAATCGCACCCAGGATTCTTTATTCCTCTTAGGACAATGCACCTGCTAATTCTTTCAAGGAAACAAGGATTATTCTAAGACAGTTTCCTTGGGAAACCTACTCCCATCCACCCTGCGGCCCTGTATTGCCCCTTCAGATTTCTTTCTGTTACTTAAACTAAACACACACACACACACACACACACACACACACACACACACAGTAAAGGAACCTCTATTTGCATCATTTCAGGATACCAAAGTATTGTTTTCATGTAGTATAGATTGTAGTCCACAGCATTCTTCAGGAAATGACGAGAGAGATGAAAATAGCACCTCTAGG
>NW_022103896.1:78240448-78242639 GCF_000313985.2 Echinops telfairi | reverse complement strand
GTATTTGGAGTTCTTTCCACCAGGTCAGAATGTTAATCGAGCTTCCTATTTAGAGGTTCTGAAAAGGTTGCATAACAGTGTGTAACAAAAAATGCCTACTCACACAATCATCTGAGTGCACCAGTTTTTGGCACAAAACAGCATGCGTCTCTTATCCATGCACCTTACTCAAACCTGACCTTGCTCAGTGCGACTTGTTTTTGTTTCCACATATTGCAGAGGGAAATGAAAGGACAGCAATTTGATGACATAGCAGAGGTAAAAAAAAAAAAAATGAGAGAGGTGCTGTCATCCATCCAAACTGATGAGTTTAAAAAATGTTTCCAAGAATGGAATGCCAGATTTGACAAATGTATTAGGTTTAATGAAGAATACTTTGAAGATGATAAGGTTGTTTTGTAAAAAAAATTT
Organism: Echinops telfairi; assembly: GCF_000313985.2. Classification (NCBI taxonomy): domain Eukaryota; kingdom Metazoa; phylum Chordata; class Mammalia; order Afrosoricida; family Tenrecidae; genus Echinops; species Echinops telfairi. Next base: position 78,242,228 of record NW_022103896.1, on the reverse strand, counting down.
GAATACCTAGTGTGGTAGTTACGTTATCTGTTGTCACTTTGGGACTTGAGAGGATTAATAGTGAATGGGGTGGAGTCTAGTCTGTCAATCAGGTCATAGTCAATGAAGCCTCTGTGTAGGCATGACCTTCCCCTGAGAATTCTTAGAAAACTCTGGGATTTCCTCCTTGGAGGTAGAAGACACACTCTTTCTCTGCTCCCTCCCTGCAAGACATCCCTGAGGGGAAGCCACATGGATCTACCCTGATGCAGCCAGAACCCTGGACCTGGAAAAACCACATGGAGACCCCTGCCAGTGCTGAGATGCTTACAATGCCACTGGATCTAAAAGACTTCCAACCCACTGGCTTGTGATCCTTTTACATTCAGCATTTATTGCATGTGTCTCATGAGTTTGAATAGGACTTTATAGATTTGTATCTGATATATGGCTAATATTGGACCTACGGACTTGATCTGGATTGGGCTGGGGCATTTTCTCTATATTCAATTGCTCTTGTATATAAACCTTTTTCTTATATACATATGAGTGTCTATGAATTTGTTTCTCTAGTCTACCCAGACTAACACACATAACTTTGAAAAAGTTTTATGAGGAGTAGCCCCTCATATTGAGAAACAGTAGCTTTGCATTTTAATATTTTTGTTTAATAAAAGTTTCTGAAACTTAGGAACAATTCTTTGTGACTTACCCATGAATAATCTTATCCATGATTTTTAAAATTAATTATGTAATATTAGAAAGTTATGTTTTAGCAACTATTATAAAGGAGAATTATATTTGGTGAACTCCTTAGCAGTAGTAAACAATACCACTTGGTGGAGAATGATAGGAGTGTAAGAATTCACTTTTCCCCAAACTAGAAAATGACCTATAGCCATAGTTTTCTTGAAAAGCATTTCAGTGGCACTTTGGTTCTTTGAAAAAGCATGCATTTCTTTGTGATTGTGTAAGAGAAATATCTACTTCAGTCACAAATATAACTTGAGATCAGGCCTATCTATAGAAACATTATTTCTGGTAGAATGGTAGAATATTTATTGTAATATCCATACTGTTAAAAATAACTACCAATGCCAGACTTTTTAATGTACATGACTTTTATTTCCACAGCACCTTGAGGCAGTCTGCTTGCAAAGTTTTTTAATCATTTTATTGGGGGATCATGCAACTCTTATCACAATCCTTACATCCATCCATTGTGTCCAAAACATTTGTACATTTGTTGCCATCATCATTCTCAAGACATTTGCTTTCTACATGAGCCCCTGGTATCAGCTCCTCATTTTTCCCCTCCCTCATGAACTCTTGATAATTTATAAATTATTATTATTTTGTCATGTTTTACACTGTCCAATGTCTTCCTTCACCCACTTTTCTGTTGTCTGTCCCCCAGGGAGGGGGTTATACATAGATCATTGTGACCAGTTCTCCCTTTCTAATACCTTCCCTCCACACTCCTGGTATCACCACTCTCACCACTTGTCCTGAAGAGTTCATCTGTCCTGATTTCCCTATGTTTCCAGTTCCTAGCTAGATCAGTGTATAAACTCTGGTATTGCTGGATTTGTAAGGTACAATGGGGATCATGATAGTGGGGGGCAGGAAGCATTTAAGAACTAGAGGGGAGATGTATGTTTCATCATTGCTATATTGAATCCTGACTGGCACATCTCCTCCCCATGACCCTTCTGTAAGGGGATGTCCAGTTGCCTACAGATGGGTTTTGGGGCTCCACTTCGCACTCCCCCTCATTCATATGATATGATTTTTTTGTTCT
>NW_022103896.1:78237924-78238952 GCF_000313985.2 Echinops telfairi | reverse complement strand
ACACACACACACACACACACACACACACACACACACGAGAGGTGATAACAAAGCCCATAGGAATACCCAACTGTAAGAATAATAGAAGAATCATTTTATGAGGCTGAAAAATTAAAGATCTAAGTTCTTAAAAAAAAAAATTCAACCAGACATAAAACCATTCCCAGAACAAAAGTAGAATATCCTGCCTACGATTTTGGTGCTAGAAGTAAAAATAAAAATCTCTATTGAATATTCTTAGCCATAATTCAGTCTTTACATGGGTTTATAAACTAAATGCACACCGCTTAAAGTGGTCTTAAGCAATTACTATCTTCAGGCAGCTCAGAAAAGGAAATCCAAAAGTAAATGAAATTTCTTTCTAAGATTATCAACATTTAAAACAAATATTTCCCAAAGATAAAATTCCAAGGAAGTAGTCTAGTTACTAGATTCACAATGTATCATAAATGCAAAAGAATAGAATATATAGGTATTGGAATTAAACTTACAAACATATGAGACATAGAATAACAAATTAATTACTATGATCAAAGAAATATAAAATTTCAAGATGTGGAAGGTCAGAGCAAAATGACTATTCATGTATGAAAGACAGAACATATATGTACACACACATATATACATACCCACATTTTAAAAGTTCATAGAAAAATATAATTTAAATACATGAACTTTTTGAAATCTATATATTATAACTCAATGAATGTGCTTAGCAGATTCAAAAGAGTGGAAGAAAAAAAATAACAAAATGGAATGTATTTCTTATTTATTTCTACAGAGAAATAAGATTTAGAAAATAAAATGCTTATTAAAGTATCTGCATGCCTACCTAGATATGATAGAAAGAATAAATAATTTGGAGATAGTTCTGGAGGGATATGGAAGAAGGGGAGGGGGGAGAAAGGAAGGGAGTGGGCACCAACCCAGGGACAAGGGAACAACAAGTGAACTAAAATCAATGGAGAGAAGGGCGTAGAATGCCTAGTCCAGCTTAACCAAGGGCAATGCAGCAGCAAGGAAATACT
>NW_022103896.1:78234212-78236530 GCF_000313985.2 Echinops telfairi | reverse complement strand
CTATACATTTTATATGCTATAATCATCATAGAAGTATAAGACTAGTGAATTGGAACTACTGACCTTTCCATTAGCATCTTTTAACCACGGTGTCACCAGAGGTCCTCTCTGGAAAGAGACAGGAAATGTATCTCTATTGTGTATATATTATATATTTGCATAGTTGTAAATATACGTGTGTGTGCTGCTGCACACAGCAACTATAGGATAAACATTCTTTTCAGTGACATATAGAACAATTACAAAAATGACCTAGAATTTGAGTCACAGAGTCTTAAGAAATGTATGATGGCTGGTACCATACAAAATGTTATCTTTCACCACATTAAAATTGGTAATAAATGGTAACAAGCCATACCTGGAAAGATTTTTTAAAAATGAGGATATAAAAAGTAGAAAAAGGCTTAAAAACAACTGAATATCAAGGAAGAATGTGTGCTAAAACATTTAGATTATTTTATTATATGTTAGAAAATACTATCAGATTATTATAATCACAAATAAAAAATATGGGATATAGTTTAAGTGTTATTTAAGGAAAATTGCCTATCTTTATCATTGATATAAAAATTAAGAGTAGGTGAAGATTTATAAACCATGCATCAGAATAAAGAAGCTTGGAGATGAGAGCAGAATAGTTTCAAATAAAATTATAAAAGGCAGTAAAAACTAGATGTGTAAAGCCAAACATGGAATCTTTGACAAGGTCGATAAAATAGACATCTTCCTGACAAAACCAATCAAGAAAAGAGCTAAAGGAAAGCAGATAGTAAGAGAGAGATATGGAACACACAAAAACCGTATTAAGGAGGAAACTTGGAGTAAGTCTAGAGAATACATATATCAATAAAACACTTTTATTACATACTCGTACCAATACATTCGAATATGTATGGTCATCTGAATAGAAAGAAAATATTTTGATACATTTCATTATTCATTCATCAGATCTAAAAGGGTTCTTTATAAGTTAAGAATAGAAGAAGACTTCCTCAACCTGCTACGTACAAGAGAGCTTCAAAATGTTCCTGGAAAAATACCATTATCTTGTAATCCCATTTTTATGGGACTGTTTTGATTCCCTCTCATGCAATACAGTCAGAAAACATTTCACGTAATAAAATCAAAAGCATTTATTTTAGGATAAGTAGCAAAGCAAAAGTGCCAGCACATTTCAATTCAATTTTGGATTTAAAGATTGTTTTATAAATAGTTTACACAGATACTAGAATGATTTTATGAATTTGTTGCATATAAAATCCATATAAAACTCATTTACCTTTCATGCAGCATAAACATCACAAATATATATATATTTTAAATGATAGCATTATACCAGCAATACAAATACAAACTAATTAAGAAATAACTCTAGTAAAAGATATGGAGCGTAAATTAGAAGACTGTGTAAAGATATTAAATAGAATGCTGAAGTGGAATAATATACCTCATCCTTGACTTAGAAAACTAAATGTGGTACTGTCAATTTTCTGAAAATTAATTTATCAAGTTAGTATTATTTTAATAAAATTATCATTGGGTGATTTTCCTGGAACTTGAAATTTTTATTTTAGTTTTATATGGGAGGTCAAGAGTGCAAATGACCAGAACATTAAAAATTTGGAAAGAACTCTTCTTACCAGATGTTACAATTGGTTGTTGTTAGGTGCCATCAGGTTAGTGCTAACCCACAGCAGCCTTATGCACCACAGAACGAAACAATGCCCTGTCTTACACCAGCCTCGCAATTGTTTCTATGCCTAAGTCCACTGTTGCAGCCACTATGCCAATCCATCTCCTTAAGGATAGTCCTTTTCTTTGCTGCCCCTCCACTTTACCAAACCTGATCTCCTTCTCCCTGGACTTGTCTCTCTTGACAGTGTATGAAAACCATGTAAGAAAAAGTCAAGCCATCCTTCTCTCTAAGGAGCATTCTGGCCTTACTTCTTGCAAGAGAGATTGGTTTATTCTTTTGGAAGTCCATGGTACTTCCAACAGTCTTCTCCATCACCACAATTCAAGTGCATTGATTCTTCTCCAGTCTTCTTTATTCCTTCTCCATGCATATGAGACCACTGAGTATGTCGTGGCTTGGGTCAGGTGCACCTTAGTGCTCAAAGTAACATCCTGGCTTTTCAACACTCTAAAGAGCTCTTGAGCAGCAGATTTGCCTAATGCAACTTATTCTTTGATCTTGACTATCGGTTCTAAGAGGATTGATTGTGAATCCAAGCAAGACAAAATTCTTGACAGCTCCAATCTTTTCTCCATTTATCCTGGAGAAACGGCGTGGGATTTTGGTCTTTCTAACACTGATG
>NW_022103896.1:78195605-78233396 GCF_000313985.2 Echinops telfairi | reverse complement strand
TTCAGTAGCATTGGTTTTGCTCATATACTACCCCCTGAAATGGTGGAACGTTAACTGGTTCTTTTTGGTTAAGTGGTTCTATGTATTCTTTCTATCTTCCTTTGATGCTGCGTGCATCATTCAATATATTACCCAAAGAAACTCTCAATATTGCAACTCAAGGCCTGAATTTTTCTTTAGTTCTCTTAGTTTAAGACATGCTGAGCATGTTTTTCATTTTTGATTTTCTAAATCTAACATTTTCCCACATTTCATTATAGTACCTCTTGGGTTGCCCTTTTCAACTTTGTATCCAGGCCTTGACCTTCAGCATTTCTTCTATTTGCTTTAGCTACTCCACGATTCTAGGCAGGTCTCATCGTGTTTTCTGATATCCATTTTATCTTTTATTTCTTTCTTGTCTTTTTAATGATCTTTCATTTTCTTCATGAGTGATATTTTTCATGTCCTCCTACAGCTCATCAGGTTTCCTATTGATAGTGAGCAAGGCATCAACTCTGTATTTGAGATGTTCTCAAGATTCAGGTGAGATTGACTCAAAATGTTATGTTGGCTCTGATGGACTTGTTCTCATTTTCTTCATCTTCATCTGAACTTACATCTGAGCAATTGATGGATCTTACCTATGAGCAACTGTTGCACAGTCAGCTCCCACCTGGTTTTAGCTGCTGATAGTCCTGTGCTTTTCATGACCACTTCCCACAGATGTAGTCAACTTGATTTCTGTTTATCTTGTCTACGAGCTCCGGTCACATAATGGATATGTGTTGGGCTGCTAACCTTAAGTTCAGCAGTTCAAAACCACTAGTCAGTTCACAGTAGAAAGATGGGGCTTTCTACTCCAGCAACGAGTTGCAGTCTCAGATACCTGTGGATGTATTTCTACCCTGTCCTATAGGGTTGCTTTAAGTTAGCATTGACTCAATGACAATGAGTGAGTTTTAAGTATTCCATCTGGAGAAGCCCATGTGTATAGTCACATTTTTGTTGTCCGGTGATTTTAGATGTACTTCCCATATAGAAATATCTAAAATACATACTTACATCATTTTTCCATTGGAAGTTTTCTTTTTAAAATTACATTTGATGAGAAGCTGTAAGAGGATTTTCAAATATTAGTTTCTTCATTTTCTTCCTCTAACTTTATCAGAAATAGAATTTGATTCATAGTAACACGCAGCTTCTTCTTTTACAATATGAGATTACCTTGAACACAGGTCACAGCATAGCATCATGTTTTTTACATATATCAGGCCCACATAAGTAATATACACACATTGCACACAGAGAACTTATAAGGAGCTAACAGAAGGGATCGCATCATTTGCCAAAAGAAAAAAAAAGAGTTTAACATGCCCCTTATTTGTGTAAAAAATATGATAAATATGTTCTTCCAAAATTTTTAATATTATTTTAGGCTGCAGTGTAAAACAATAATTACACTATTGCACATAAAATTGTGGGAAATAAAATAAGAACCAATAGTGTAAAATAAATATCCCTGTAAAAGCTCTACAAATCTTGAGAGCACAATGGTTAAAGCACTTACTTGACTATTACCCAAAAGCATGCCTGTTCAAACCCCTCAGCTGTTCCATGGACAAAGATGTGACAGTCTGCTTCCATAAAGATGTCTGGATGTCGGAACCTACAGGGCAGGTCTACTCAGTCATAAAGTGTTACATGGATTAGAATTGACTCCGGATGTTTGAATACTATCTTATCATCTCACTGCCATCAATTCAATTCTGACTCACTGCAACCCTGTAGGGCAGGGTAGAACTCTGTCTGTGGTTTTCTGAGACTTAACAGGAGTAGAATGTCTCATCTTTTTCCTGAAGTGGTGAGATAGTTAAAGTTTATTGTGCCAACCTGGCCAATAAACACATGTGGGGTTAATTGAAGGGCAGAGAGATAAATGGCTTGGTGAGCCTCACCTTTCTAGTTCTTGGGTCTCTTGCTTTCTGATGGTTGGACCAGGGTGCAGCTGCCTTAGCAGTTCCCTGCTTCAGCTGGCAAGGCTCAAATCTTGCAAGACATCCCCAAGGAGAAGCCACATGGACCTACCCTGATGCAGCCCTGGGTGTTAGAGCAGCTGGGTGGAGACCCCTACCTGCGCTGAGATGCTTACACATTCACTGACTCAGTTTTCCTCCTGCAGTTGGCATCATTGCGTCTGTTTTGTGAGATGGAGGAGAGATTTCTGGATTGGTGTCATACATATGGGTTAATGTTGGACTTGTGGGCTTGGGCAGCATTGGGCTGGGATGTTTTCTTGATGTGCACTTATGCTTTATATAAAACTCTCTCTTATACATATGACTTTCTGTGGATTTGCTTCTCTAATGTACCCAGACTTACACAAGTGGTTTGTGGTTTCTAACTACTATCTCATCAGAGCGTCTAGAGAGAGTATGCAGAAATCGGGGCTCCTTTTTTTTAGTAGACAGGGTTTTACAAACACAAATCCTCCTGAAAACCAAGGATGTGGGTGAAACTGACATAAAGGTGCACAGAGTCAGCGGTGCACCTCCCAGATGACCAAAGTAGCTGAGTTGGAACTCACAGCATTCATACTTATTTTTAGGTAGGTAGCTCAGAAACCAGATCATCTGATAGGTTTTATTTAGTCTGTTTCTATATTCACAATTTAAATCACTGGAAACTGGAGGCTAAACAAGATCCACTTATTCTTTTATCAATGTCTACAAAGTATTACGAAAAAGCAAACCAGGCAACAAATGAAAGAAGCAGTTGTTCTCCAGTCAGTTTCAGCCCCATGCTGGTCAGACTATGGTGGCACTCCGCAGACTTTTCCAGGGAACAGGGTTTGAAAGGACACCATTAGCCTCCCCCTCCACCACCACCTGAGGTGCTTCTGGATGATGTCAGTCTTTGACACCACTCAGGGACTCCCCACAAAGCATGAGCACTATTAAAACTGGTTCATTCAGCTTGTCCCTGGAGACTCCGCAAGACCAACCCTAGCAAATTCATGAAGATAACTTTCCCAAGTTCAATCGTAACTCTGAGTTAGTCTCTTAGTTGTCTATATGTCGATTGTACAAGAGAAAGGAAGAAAACAAAAAAGCTGTAAACTGGAGACAGTTTTATTAAACACAAGTATCCAAATGTGAAACGATTGTTTCTTGACGGATCTTCCAACTAGGCCTATCCACTTCTGAAGATGGCGTCTCCACCCCTCTGACCCTTCCTTCCCCAAAGAAGCCTGCAGGCTGCCCTTCCAGTATCCTGATGTCCACGCTGCAGTGTGGGCATCCTTGAGGAGCACAATCATGTCCTCTTCAGTGTTCTGTGGATGTTAGAGACAAAAGGAAATCTGAGGAGGCGTGACCAGGGCATTAGGGTAGACGGGAAAGGTTTCCCAGAGAAATTCACATAGGCAGCTAGTCACCCTTGAGTAATGAGCAAGTACCCGGTCTGGTGGGAAAAAGAAAACAAAACAAAAAGTTCAACACAGGTTTCCTCTTATTTTATCAACTTTTTTTTCATACTTCTTCGTAATTATTCCCCATGATGGCACTGTGTCCTTTGAGAAAATCTACAAGTATGATACCAATGGAATCCCAAAAAACAACCATGAGAGCGGTTTGTGTGGGCATTGAATTCATCTTTGTGGTTTTACTGATCTTCCTTCAAATGCTTGGCCCATCAAAAAACAATTGTTTGTTGTGAGAAGAAGCCCCATAAACTTGTTGCAAAGCTTCAATGAGTACTGTTAAACATATGTTTTAGCCCGGACCTCAAAACAGTTTTCCCCCTCTTGGAATAAAGAAACAATCCATTTTTTGAAAGCATTGGGATGACACTAAGATAAGTGGATTATTGAGAACACGTATCTGTAGGCATCCACTAATAAAAAAATGTGTGTGTTTTATTATATATATATACTGGAACACTAGCAGCAATATGATTTACTTACCCTTACTCAGAAATAGCCCAAATGGGTGGACCTAAGAGCCAAAGCTTACCTTATCACAATGTAAGAAGCTAGAAGTTTGGATAAAGGGTGTCAGCTCTAGGGTAAGGCTTTCTTTCTGTGTTAAATTTGGCGACAGGTCCTGTTTCTGATGAATTATGCTTCTGGGTGATGTTCATGTGACTTGGCATCCATCTTTCCCCATTTCTGCTTCTGCCCCTTCGCTTTTTACTCTGCATCTTTTGTCTCTCCCATGGGATTGACTCAAAGTGCAGTGTACACCAATCCTCTGTGGTTCACATAACAAAGGAAACCCATCCCCCAATAAGAATACAACCACAGATGTGGTGCTTGTGGCTGTAGACAGGGAGTCACTTCTGACTCAGCATGACCTCGTGCCACAGAACAGAGCACCACCTGAGCCTGCACCATCCTCATTCTGCTGCAGTTGAGCCCATTTTGCTGTCATTGTGACAGTCTAGTTTGTTGAAGATATTTTTTTAAGAGCATTCACTTTACCAAACAAGATGTCTTACTCTAGGGATCAGTCCTTCCTGAAAGCATGCTGACAATATGAGGGAGAAATTCTCACCATCATAAGAATTTGGATGAACAACATATATATTTTGGGAAATAAGATTCAATCCATAACAGTCCAGGTTAGTCCAAATCACCTCAATCATTGACTGAGGATCTCACCAGTCCTAGAAAAGGGGCAGGCCCTATTGTGAAGATTGTCGAATGCGTAGCATCTTTCCCATTATGTGGAGAGCAGCCAAATGCTCAAGCAGTTGCTATATACTAATATAAATAAGGTAATAAGAGAAAGGCAAAAAGAACCATCAAAAGAAAAGTAGGCAATGTTGCTAATCTGCTTGAATACAATCAAGTCCTTGTGACTTATTGTTAATTTTGCATTCTAAATTTCACACGAGAATGATTTTCTACAGCATGAATACATTGATAGACTCAAGTTTCTTTAAAAAAAATTAATTTATAAAAACTAATCCACCTGCTATTGTGTTGCTTCTAAGGCATAATCGATAAAAGGGAAGTATTTAATTTTATTCTCAAATAAAATGTCAAGCTCTTGCTAGGAGTTCTTGCAGGTGGTTTCTATTATAAATAAAAATGAGAGAAACCCCTTAAAGAATTGTTTAGCCTATAAACCTCTCTTCTTTCTTCTAATGCTGGCTGTTATTTAAGTGACGCCACCATGGGAGTCTTAAATGCTGCCCTAGTCATGTCCAGTCCAGCTGTTTGTGGAATTGTGCCAGTACCCTAGCCAGGGGCTCAACTTTAGTGTTCTTGGATCCATTCTGGCTCCACTGGAGGGTTGAAATTCAATCTTCAATCACTGCTCTGGGACAAATTGGCACTCTGGGCTTTTTCTAAAATAGTTGCCCTGAGCTATTCATGGTCGGTAACTGCATCTTTGTAAGGTCTGCTCGAGACAATCGAAGGAGTCAGATTATGCAATAAATTCTGTCAGGGCAGGAGACTTAGACGTTGACTCAGATGATGAAATCCCCCTGTTTACAGAACAAGGGGTATCCTTGAGCAAATATTAACAGAGTACTCCCTTCTCCCCATTTTTTTGGTGAAACTCTTACCCAGAGTGCTATTGAATTATATGCAGGAGGAGAGGAGAACATTCGTCCGTTACTTTATTTACATCATAGATTTATTTGCATCCATATCAGTATCATCAGTGCTGCTAGGATTTAATTATCCAAAGCACATATTTGAGAAGAACTCACTGGAAATTTTAAGGTAACATTTAACACTGCATGCCACCTGGGAGATATTTTAAAATTTACTCTATTGTGGGTTTCTCAATCCTCACACGTAAACCTTACAGTTAGAACTGAATACTTGGGTAAGTGAATTGGGTAGATATGAGTGGCGTCATGATTAAAATAATCCCTAAGATTGAATTACTCAAAATCTATTTTTAGTTGGCTTTAATTTTCCTTTCACAATCTTGTATATCTGAACTTTGCCTAGTGTTTGAATTATCATATTTGGTTTAAGCTAGGTTGACAATTACTTGCCCATATTGCCAGGGAAGAGAAGACCATATTTATTTTTTAGCTGGTTAGAAAAGTTTAAAACAACTCGTTTTAAGGCAGTATCAAGTGTGCAATCCACAAGCAAAACATCCACCACTTTCAGACCCAGCTTCTTCCTTACCTCCATTGTCTACTTCCTACCAATATAAAACACTGCCAAACCTCTGACCAAAGCGTTACTACTGTTAAACACTCTTCCTTACACATAAAATCTTGATTGATTTCTCCTTAGTGACTTCAAACAACTTTGTGGTAAGTTCCAAAAACTACCCTTTATTGTTCAAGTCTTTTACATATTTGTTATTGAATGCTGAGAGTGGCGAAAATTTATTAAATTCCCTGAGATATGGGGATTCAAAGTGGATGGAAATCAGACTTAAATGTTCCAGAGACCGTTGTATTAGTGAGTAAAGGTAGTTCAAGGTAGACAGTGATTGATACTCAACATGAAAGGAAATACTCTTCCTGGGAGCATTCATGGTTTTAGCTCACCCAGCTATGTAACAACTAAGGCTCCTTCAGGCTACTGTCGCTAGGACTAAATATCAAGCAACTTAAAAAAAATAATAAAAAAAAGAAAGATGGTCCAGTAAGCAATTTTGAACTTCATTTGACTTTATTCATTTCATTAAACAATTGACTTCTGATTTCACAGACAGCCTGGGCCATCTAACTCCACCAGAGGGAAAATACATAAATTGTGGAGTTCTTAACACTATTAATTTCTTTATTGGATAAACCAAACAGTAATAAGTTCAAATACAGGATTCCTGGGTCCAAGCAGCAAACTGGGTGTGTGCTAAGGTTTGTTTACCTGACAATAAGCACATGGAGGTTTCACCAGAAAAGCGCCTGTGGGAGCGCAGTGGTAAATATCCAAGTCACTAGGATAGTGTGTGAGATGTCTGCAGGAAGTAGAGTCATCATTCAAATTCTGTGGCTTGTTTGTTTTTCCATAGTTATGAAAAATATTCTGAAATTTTAGCTTAAAATATAAAAACCATATTTTAACTTAGATCTGGTCTACATACCCAAAAGTTGGGCATCATCAACCTGAACCATGAAAAGTCCCCGGAGAGCTGTCTAGCCGTGGAGAGACTTTATAACGAAGGAAGCGAGAATGATGGCAGTAATCGCAGCGTGACCTAGGCTCTAGGAATAGAAAAACATTTATGTTTAGTGATTCAAACCTACTTGAAATAGCCTGAGACACATCAGTCTAGCTAATAGGAATGCTAATTACCACTATGAAAACCCTACAACAAGGGAATATTTGATCCTTCGGAATGTCAAGGTGCAAGGGAGTACAATTACTTGGTATTTCTCCTCTAGGCACAGTTTTATAACCAAAAAGAAAAAAAATCATTTCCATCGAGTTAATTCTGACTCATCAAGACCCCGCAGAACAGAGTCGAAGTGCCTTTGTGAGTTTGTGAGACTGTAAATCTTTATGGGAGCAAAAAGTCTCATCTTTCTCTCATAGATCAGATAGTGGGTTTAAACTACTGACTTCACAGTTAGCAACATAATACATAACCCACTGTGACACCAGAGTGGGAATGTGCCAGTGGGATGTGTGAAACACTAGTAGAAGAAATGGGGAAATGTTGCTGTCCCACTGGTTATGAAGTGAGTCATTTCCGGAGGAAGATAGTATCAGTCCTAGTATCATCGAGAAAGGAGACTATGTTAGTCCAGGTAGACTAGAGAAATGAATCCATAGAAACTCATGTGGGTATAAGGGAGTTTTATATAAAGGGTAATTGTACTTTAAGAAAGCATCCCAACCCAGTGCAGTCCAAGCCCCTAAGTCCAATATTAGCCCGTATGTCCACTACCAATCTATAAATTGAAGGAGTACTCTTCAGACTCACAAAACACATGCAATGCTGCCGAATGCAGAATGATCACGGGCCAGTCTGTAGAAAGTCTTTGGATCTAGTGGTGGTGTAAGTATCTCAGCGCTGGCAGGGTCGCCATGTGACTTCTCCAGTTGTCACAGCACAGGGTCTATCAGCATAGTACCATGTGTCTTGTAGTACCATGTGTCTTGTCCATCATAGAGTGTCTCCAAGGGAGTGAACCAAAAGAGAGAGAGAGAGAGAGAAAAAAACTTTCCCATCTTCCAAGACCATGCCCACACAGAGGCCTCGTGGCTATATCCTGATTGATAGCCTAGACTCCACCCTAAACTCTTAATCCTCAAATTGACACCAGATTATGTAACTAACACAGACACCCAGAAGGGAGTACACTTGAAACCTCCTTTTCAAAGTATCAATAACACCGGAGAGGGCACAGTCACCAGGGGGCACATGTGACATCCCTTTGGGAAGTGGCAGTGGAACCAAAGACCATGAGACAGAACAGTGGCTTCCTGGTCCACACACTGCAAGAGTAAAACTGAATCTCTTCAGACAAAGCTAGTTTTGAGATTGGGGTCCCCTTTGGGCATTTACCCACACTAAGGAATCTTTCTAACATGCACTGGAGCAGAGCAGAGGCCAAGGGGCTATGTGGCTAAGAGGCAGATGACAAGGCAGCATGACTGAGCAGAGACAGAACTACATGCTTAATATTCTCTGATCCTGCCTTACTGAAACATGCAAACTCCCCTAGTATGCCCCATAATCATGAGTACTGTCTGTGAGTTCTGTGTTGCCATTTTGATGGCTTATTGAACCCAGCAGAGAAGTAGAGCACCGTGGGAGGGACCGTTGGCATCAGTTGGCAGGATGGGAAGGGGAGTCATGTTTGACCTCTGCCTTTGGCTGTTGTGGACTTGGCTTGTCCTTCTCCCTTGTGTAGCTGGAGGAGGTCAGATGTGACCTCCATGCCATTGCCTCACACGCTTACGAAATACTATGCACATAAACTCCCAGGCTAGAAGTTATGCAGAATCGGGAATCAGTCATAGAAAAGCTTAAATGCAGCAATCTTTAATGTAACTTTGGCTTGATCAAGTGATTGTGAGCCATCCGATGCTGGTAATCCTATTTGATCATTTTTTTCATTTTTCTTTGTCTATTGACATGCAGTCAGTTGCGATTCATAGTGACACTACAGGAAAGAATGGAATAGTCTCGGAGTTTCCAAGGCTGTACATCTTTCTGGAGCTAGACTACCAAGTCTCTCTCCCATGGAACAGCTGGTGGGTTTGAATTGCTGGCCTTTTGGGGAGCACAACTTCTGGGCCTCTAGTGAGCAGGGGACTCTTGTTTCACTTCAAGGAGAGTGTAATAAAGCCAGCTCACCTTCCTTCCTGTGAAACGGAATCTCTAAAAGGGTTCCTACATTATTCAGGCACAAATTTCCTATCCATCCAGCCTAGATAAATGTCCAGAAAGCTGTGTGGTCACCTGCAGTTTCTGAGTCTCATGAAGAACAAAATCATTTCACAATCATCTTAACAATTATTATATCCAGTTATGAAAAATACTATGCAAAATTAAAGATAATATGTAGATGGACCCAGAATGAATACGCTGTATGTTATAGAAGCTCTTTTTAGTCTCTGCATGTTTTGCTTGGATATGAAATAAGAAAGCAGAAACAATGCCTGAGCTATTGGGAGTATGTATGTCCCAGAGAGGAGGCCATGATGCCTAGATTTGTAACGAATATCGTTTTCATCTTCCTGTCTGGTAAGGAAATGCCATATCCTTGGAGAATAATTTTAAAATACATCCTCCTGCTCTTGCCAAACTAGGATAGGGATGCAGAAGTTTCCCCTCTTCCAACTTCTGTTAGACGTACTCGATGTGGCCAAATTATCCTTACTCTCTTTTCCCTAACCAAATTAAAGACGTTCAGGCTTTTCACAATTTCATTCTGAAAGTTACAGTCCAGTAATCATCAGTTACATGTACTGAGTATAGAATTGTGTTTAACACTGGGAGCTGAAGGTCTTTTCTGGAGTTCCAATATTCCTGCCTTTGCCATTTTTAAAAAGTTGCACTGGCTCTTTCATTTTAAATTTGAAATGAAGCCCTATTTTAATTAATTAATTTTTATTGGAATGTCATTCACACATCATACAATTCAATAGTTCAATCATATTTACAATGGTTATGTTGTCATCACTACAGTCAGCTTTAGAATCAGCTTTCTTCTTCCTCGTACTCGTTCATCTCCCATTTGGCCCCAACTTCTCATGCCATACCCCTAATTAATTATCAATATAATTACTGATTCTATGAATTTACCTATCCTGGATTTCATACACTGAAGGAACATATGTATGGATTGTGATAAAAGTTGTACAAGCCCCCAATAAAATGATTTTAAAGAAAAATTTAACCCCCCCCCAAAAAAACAAACAAAAAACCATACAAACAATGACATCAACAACAAAAGTAACAGCGACAAAATAAAACGGAAAAGAAAACAAACTATTCAAAACCATGCCCCACTTTTGTTCCTTGGTATTTCGGAGGCATGCTGTCTGCCTAGATGGTTAGGTTTCCTTTTCTTTCCTACTCCGTCCTCCCTTCTTTTAAGATTGAGGACCTTGTGCCAGGGCCTTAAGTGGAAAGCAAATGTTTTGAGAATGATGAGGGCAAAGAATGTACAAATGTGCTTTACACAATTGATGTGTGTATGGGTTGTGATAAGAGTTGTATGAGCCCCCAATAAAATGATTTAAAAAAAAGATTCTGATAGTGCATATTTTTTAACTTGTTAGGGAAAACAAGCTTTTAAAATTACTTTCTATATAGCTTGTAGACTCTTCTCTATTTTACTTTTTGCTTAGAAATTATTCTATAGGTCTTTAAGTCCCCTGATTCCTATTCTATTTAGAATTGTTGATGGGTTGTCTTGCTGCTTCTATTTGTTTTCCCTAAATTTGGAGACCCTGGATAGTACAAATGGTTAATGTGCTCACTCAGCTGCTCACTGCACAATCCTTTGATCTACTTCCTCAGAGTCAGCCATGCAAACCCAGAGGGGCGTACTTCTACATTGACAGATATGTTGATCATCTTGTGTTGGGTAGTGGTATTTAATCCTCACATTCTTCAAATGTTTTACTCACTCTCTTATTTCTGTGGCATCTTCAAAGAGTCTTCTGTTTTCCACACTCTTTCTACTGTCGTTTTGGGTTTGCTTTTTATTTATTCCGCTTTATAATTTCTAGACACCTGGGCTGGCAAATGTTTAACAGCAGGCTATCCCAGCTACACCAAAGTCATGGTTGTGGGTGTTTTCCTGATTCCTCAGTTGCCAGTATCCCATCATGACCAATGTCAAATTACTGATTTGATATCATTAACCAGGATATCGGCACAGTGGCTGAAACAACTGGCTCCGGCATAGGAACCATTGTGGGGTTGGCCCAAGACCAGACACTGTTTCATTCTGTTGTGCATAAGGTCGTTACGGGTTGAAAGCAGCCAGATGACATGCAATAGCGTCAACAATGACCTTGGGAGGAGGACAGCTAACCACAAGGTCAGCCATTTGAGCCCAAGGGCCTCTCTGAAGGAAGAAGATGAGACTTTCTGTTGCCATAGAGATGGATAGGCTCGGAGAGCCAAAGGGGCCGTTCTACTCTGTTGTGCAGGGTCCCTGAGAGTCAGAAGCCAGTGGATGGATGGCAGTGAGCATGTTCTCAGTTTGAGACATAGTACAGGATCAACACATCACTGAGGATATGTTTTTATGATGTTTTTCACCAAAATAATTGTAGAAGTCATATTTTTTTTCAGAATTAGCAAATTGGCTTGGATCTAAATGAACTTTCCTCAGTGATTCTGGTTTTCTATGAATCACATCACGCTTTAAAGCAAAAAAATAGGGTCTCCAGAGGTTATGATACTTGGAGAGGAGATGTTTGCTGTTGAGCTATGTGACTAAAGAGCCTAAAACAAAAATTTAAATGATTAAATTTTAAAAATGAAATGACATCTTGTTTATATTTAAAGTTATTATTTTCCTTTTTTGGCTTTTTAAATGAAATGCTAAATACTACATCTCATAATGTGCAGAGTTGCCATAGCTGCCCTTAGCTTGATTTTGATAGGAATGTCTGCTTGTTTCCTGAAAGCATTTTATTTGTGTTTTTCATTGCCTGCCACCCCATATCCATTGTTAAGTTCTCAGGGAGTACATATCAGTAAACAGAGAGACAGATGGTCTTCAATAAAGAATACAGATTTTCTAATAAGTGACATTAATTTGGATTATTTTTCATTGTATTTTCTTTAATATCATAAAACAGAATGCTATCCAGGCGTTTTTTGACAAAGAAGAAAATGGGTTCTTATGTGCCTGAAAAGTTCACCCTAAAGTTTTTTTGTGATGTGCTACAGTTTTAAAACAGGATTCCTTTCCAAATGAATTGCCTGCAGCTGCTCTTCAGGGGTTCCCCCCTCCCCCAGGATATCCATCCTTATTGGACATTAAAGGAAAAGGCAGCACATATTTATTTATTTATTTTAAAATCATTTTACTGCAGCCTCGTACAACACTTATCACAATCCATCCATCCATCCATTGTGTCAAGCACATTTATACATTTATTGCCATCATCATTCTCAAAACATTTTCTTTCTACTTGAGCCCTGGGTATCGACTCCTCATTCTCCCCCTCCCTTTCCGCTCTGCCCTCCCTCATGCTTGATAGTTTATAAATTATTATTATTTTGTCATATCTTACATTGTCTGACATGTCCCTTCACCCACTTTTCTGTGGTCCATACCCCAGGGAGGAGATTATATGTAGATCCTTTCCCCAACCAACTTCCCTCCACCCTCCTGGTATCGCCACTCTGGTCCTAAAGGGATCATCTCTCCTGGATTTCCTGTTTCCAGTTCCTATCTGTACCAGTGTGCATCCTCTGGCCTAGCAAGATTTGTAAGGTAGAATTGGGATCATGATAGTGAGGTGGGTTGGGGGAGCAAGCATTTGGGAACTAGAGGAAAGTTGTATGTTTCATCGTTGCTACACTGCACCCTGACTGACTCTTCTGTCTGTGACTCTTCTGTAAGGGGATGTTCAGTTAACCACAGATGAGTCTTGGGTACCCAATCTACACTTCCCCTCATTTATAATAATTTGATTTTTTGTTCTTTGATGCCTGATACCTGATCCCTTCAACACCTCATGATCACACAGGCTGGTGTGCTTCTTCCATGTGGGCTTTATTGCTTCTGAGCTAGATGGCTGCTTATTTACCTGCAACCCTTTAAGACCGCAGACACTATATCTTTGATAGCCAGGCACCAACAGCTTTCTTCACCACATTTGCTTTATGTACCTGCTTGTCTTCAGTGATCATGTCGGGGAGGTTAGCATCATGGAATGCCAGTTTAATAGAACAAAGTATTCTTGCATTGAGGGAGTACTTGAGTGGAGGTCCAATGTCCATCTGCTACCTTAATACTAAACCTATAAATATATTCACATAGATTTATTTCCCCATCCTCATATATACATACATTTACATAATTACAGGCCTTTATTTAGACCTCTATAAATGCCCTTTGCCTCCTGGTCCTTTCCTCAATTTCCTTTTACTTTCCTCTTGTCCCACTATCATGCTTAGCCTTCATTTGGGTTTCAGTAATTCCTCTCGGTTACATTACCCTTGATCATGCCCTACCAGGCCACCTACACCCTCCTCACAACTGATTTAGATCACTTGTTGTTCCCTTGTCCCTGGGATTGTTAACACCACTTCCTTTTCCCCCACCTACCCCATCCAAACCATTGGTCCCGTTGTTTTCTCCTCCATATTGTTCATCCAGCCTATCTTATTTAGACAGACCTGCGGAGATAATAACATGCACAAAAACAAGCCAGAGCAAAACAAAGCAACAAAAGAAAACAAAACAACAACAACAAAAGGCCAATGGCAAAACAACAACAACAAACGCCTGTAATTAGGTCAACTATTTGTTGACCTTTAGGAATGTTTTGGGGTCTAATCTGGTGGGCTGCCATGCCCTGGCCCCCAAATCTATTTTTGGTATTCCCTGTGGACTTCGTTGCTCTGTTACCCTTGATATTCTGTTGCACGCACTTAGTGTTTTGCTTCGGTGTGGTGGGAATCAGATCTGGCCCAATTCCCACACTGTGTCTCCAGTATTGTCCACTGTAGGGCTATGGGTCAGTGAGGGCTGTCTTGTCTCATAGTGGGACTGGCCATATGGTCTTCTCTGTGGATTGGAAGGCTTGGTGGGCCAGGATGTGCTCCACTCTCTTCCTTCCCCTTCATTTGCTCCCGTGTGCTCTAAACAAACATGTCTCTCTCCCTGAACTGCAGGTTCAGTGCTGTCCTCTGAAGTGAATTCTTCGGGGTTGGGGGTGGGGGGATGAGCAGGTGTCCATATAGTTGGGATTGGGGCCGGCCCCTCAGACGTCTCCACTGGGGAAGCACATATTTATATGACTGATAGGCTAATAGATAAAAAGTTGCATTTTTAGGAGATTCCTGAGAACTAATTAGAGTCACCAGCAGGGAATTTAAAAAATGTGGTGCATCTCTGTACTATGATCTAATTGTCTTGTGCTTTAACTATTTCTATACCACTTTCCATTTATGAATGCTAGAGTTAGTGACAAGTTATGAGATATCCACAAAGGGAAGGTGGTTATGGTGGGATTGTCTTCAAGCATTTTGTCTACTCTCTGTTCTTCCATTTTACTGAATGAAAGTGAATCTGACTTAGGCTAGACTCAAGCTTATTGGATGGAGGACATTCCTGCACATCCAAGGACATTAAAGCTATTCAGGCAGATACCTGCTACATAGCTAGACAAATAACTAGGGAGCTATTTTCATTTCCAACCTGCAGCTTCTAGCGCCATCAATTTGCTAATTGTTGAATCATTTTTATTAGAATTGCTGTGTTACCAAAGTAAAACTAACTAATCAAATAGAGCAGATGGGATTGTAAAAATTTTAGTTATGAATATAACAAGTGCCATTTGTACCTGAGAAGAACATTCTTAGGATTCATTGGGCTAAATTAAATGTATCTGCTTCATAATAAAAAAATTTAAGTATATTTTAATGCATTTTAGAGTTGTTTAAAATACATTTGTATATAATGAAAATGTAATACACTGCCATATTACTACAGCTCCATAATTTTTATTTGGGTCTTCAAAAATATTTTACATAATCTCTAATTCATTTTCATGTAGGTGGTTCAATTCCATAAAATGCAACTTTTGGGGATTTTTTTAGCTCAAGTTAAAATTCAGTAAATCAGCTACATTTTGAAACAGTGGTCAATCATTATCATCACTGAGAGTCTAATTAGAAGAAAAGGAACAAGACACATAAATATTTGTGCATAGGAAGGAAAGGATAAGTAGGTGTTTGTTTTCCTCTTAAGAAAATGGTCCTAGTTCACAAGAATGGTCTGTTCTAGCAGTAGGGCACTGTAGAATACTCACCCTTTCACCACGAAATGGTTCACAAGCAAATGTGGTGAAGAAAGCTGATGGTGCTGGCTATTAAAAGATAGAGCATCTGGAGTCTTAAAGGCTTGTAGTTAAACAAGCTGCCATCTAGCAGGGAAGCAACAAAGCCCACAAAAAAGAAGCACACCAGCCTGTGTGATCATGAGATATCGACAGAAATAGGTCTCAGAAGGTCAAACATAAGCAATCCAATTGATGTGAAGGAGTGTGGATGTAGTGGAAACCCGAAACCCACCTGTGAGATGACTGAAAATTCCCTCACAGAAGGTTCAAAAGAAAGGGATGATATATTAGGGTACAGTATAGCACTGGGAAACACCTAACTATCCTCTAGCTCTTTAATATTTCCTCCCCTTACTATTATGGCTTCAATTCTACCTTGTTAACATTGTGAGGCCTGCATATGGTCATTGGTAAAATTAGGATCATTCAATGCCTGAAAGCCAACATCGGTAACCCCACAGAACAAGTAAAGGAAGTATTGGTTTCCTGAGGCTATGGGAAGATGGGGAAGGGGGAGTTGATAGCAAGATGACTATATAATCCCACTCAAGGGGAGCGAATAGCAGAATTGTAGGTGAATGGAAATATTAGATAGTGTAAGGTATAGCATATACACACACACACACACATATATATATATATATGTTATGCAGTGTGTATTGGGGGTGGGAGGGGACAAAGGGGAGCAAATATCAAGGAGGTCAAGAAGAAGGAGAATCTTTTGAAACCTGATCATGGTAACAAGTGTACAATACTGCTTGATGTGAATGAACTTGAATGTATGGTACCTCTAAGGGTTCCCAATAAAATGATTATTTTTAAAAGGTACTAGTTCTAGCATTACAAGCCTGGAGTTTTGTTCTGTCATTGTAAGCCTATACTTTCTTGAAATTATAAAAATTTCAATATATAAAGATTATTTCAATTATATTATAAAAATAATAATGAATGTATGTCCTAAGTTATCTGCCTGGACTTTACTATTATGGAAAATGATATAAATTGAAATATTATATCTCTCCAGATGACTTTAAAGCCCATTTCACACTTGTAGTCATAATACTCAAAGGCATCCTAGTATAATAGTTTGAGAGAAGTTGCATGAAACAGTGCATTTATTAGATATTGAAATTCCAGTGAAAGTATTGTTTCCAAGTGTGATTGAAATTGAATATGCAGTTTTCAGCAATGAAAAATATATTGAATGGCATGATTACTCCTGGACTAGATGCTAATACACTCCTCTTTTGCTTGATTTTAGCTCTCAGCACTAGAGAGGCAGATCTTTGACTTCCTTGGATTCCAGTGGGCTCCTATTCTTGGAAATTTTCTACATATAATAGTCGTCATATTGGGCTTATTTGGAACCATTCAGTATAGACCTCGATACATTGTTGCGGTAAGTCATTTTTTCTTGTGCCTTTTCATATGAAGACTACAAAGAAGAGACACTAATACATATTAAGAGCATGGGTGAACTCATACGTTATTCCTTCTAATATGACGTTATCACCCCCCCATATTACATTCTGCTAAGAGAATTTCATTAAGAAAATTCTGTTAAGACATAATTATCTATGGAGAAGACAACACATTTGTTTTACAGTGACGGTAAAGTAACATGACACTCAGCGTGAAACGGCACATTATGACTCACAGAGTAACTAAATTCAGATTTCATGAAGGCCTATAATGGAGTTGGGAGAAAGAATTAGTGATCTGGTTGTGATCATAATATTATGATTAGACATATATTAACTATAATTTTAATGACAACATGTGTCAGTAACCCTAAAAAGTAAACCCTAAACAGGCATAACTGTTTAATGACTGACAACAAAAATATAATTTAATTTTAATTAATTTAGGAATCTGGAGTCCCTATGCTGGAAGTTATTTGGTATATGCCCTACTATGTTTCATACTATGTATTTCTCCCATCGTTAAAACAAATTTGAAGCGTAAATTCATATGTCAACCTATGCTGCCAAATATAGTCAAGATATACTCCAATGTGGGAGAGTTTGATAAAGAATATGCTATGATCAACAATCTTTTTCTTTTGTATAAAAATATGGCAGTATTTTTATATGGTGTATGCATAAGACATTGTGAGGAATAAGAAGCATGTGTAAGTGGTTATGTTGTGAAGGAGCTTGAAAGAAGTAGGTGCTTGGTAAGAGGCCAGGCTGCTGCCACAGTGTATCTATCAGGCCCTTAGAACTCCCTGCTCACAGTGGGAGCTGCAGCGTGCTCAGGAGTGCTTACTGTTATTCAGCTTGCTGAGAGAGCTAAGGATGTCTGTTTTATTTCCCTTCTCTAAAAGGTAGCCTTTTGTTAAGCCACTCTAATCTATTGAAGATTGTTTGATGGAGTTGTACTTGCAGCATAAGATGCTTTAATAACGTGCATCATATCAAACTATATGGTTGGATTATAAATGTGTTCTGTTTAGATTTTGAACACCTTAATGTGTTCTATCTATAAACATAAAGCATTTTTATTAACCACAGGCTTTTTACTTTATAATGTTTTATTATATTGCTATATAATATTTTATTATATTGGCATCCTGCTCAACTACAAAATGCCAGATGGCCATGAAATCAATGTCTTCTATGGAATGAGACTATTGGTATCTATTCATGACATTATCTAGTCCCGTTGATTTTGCCTTCTACATAATAGCCTTACAATCTCTTTGTTGCAAACTGTTCCCCCATCTACGGCCTTGGCTGAGGTTCTTGCCCTCTTGTTCTAATATGTGATCTTGCTCTTGCTTCCCTATATGTGGCCTCTCCTGTACAGGCTGTCCCCAAACTTAAGAATGTTCAATTTAGGGAAATGTCCTTTAAAATAGTTCTGTCCTGGCTGAAGAAGGGAAACAGTACAGAGCCCCAGTTTTATAATATTATAGATCCCCCATAATTCTTGTAAGGGTCAAAGCCTTGTCACTCAGAAGAGAGTGACAAGAGATGTAGGGAGCCTTTTCAGATGTCTGCTAAGTAACGTGGGGTTATTGACAGGACTGTGGGACAGGACCCCTCATTCTTCTGCCATCTGGCCCTCTGAAGGTGAGAGCAATAATTTTGGTTACTATGCAAAACATATTTGACCTTTCTTTTGTAACCAAGAGATTCAATGTCTGGCATGGCTATAACCACTGATGGTTTGGGTTTTTTCCCTATTCAAGCTATCCTTCCACTTTGCCGTAGCTTTAAAATACAGGTTTGTTGTGGTGATGCTTCCATAGCCTGACTGAACCAGACAGAACTGAACTGTTTCCCCAAAAGTAAGACATCCCCCCAAAATAAGACCTACTTACAGTTTGCCTCTCGCTGAAATATAAGGCATCCCCCCCAAAATAAGACCTCCCAAAAAATATGGCCCCCCGAAGCTACCGTAACTCTGGATTCTGGACCGTAGCAGCGGGCGTCACCACGCAGCTCACTGTTGGGCACAGAGCAGCCGGAGCAGACAGGAAGTGCAAGGTCTCTTTTAATAAAACAATAAATGATAAATGTGTAGCATATTCTTCTTCATGGAAATATAAGACATCCCGTGAAAATAAGACCTAGCGCATCTTTGGGAGCAAAAATTAATATAAGACACTGTCTTATTTTCAGGGAAACAGGGTAATAGAAGCGTGACAAATTCTTAAATGCAGAGTTACGAAGGAAGCTCATTTTTAACTCACTGCCCACTTACCTTCAACCTCTCTCCCTTCTAATGCACCCTGTACTGCATAAGGTCATTCCCCTTCTCAAAGCATTGTATTAGGCATTATACAACATGCAGGGTACATTGAAGGGACATGTTGTGTGCACTCTGGAATGGCCTCCCAGTCTAGTGAGGGCAGTGGGTCTTAGCAAGTACTCATCCACAGCAATATAGAATCGCAACTCTGATGCTGTTGCTGAAGATAAGTGCCTTCCAGTCAGTTTCAGCTCATGGCAAGCCTCTGGACAACAGAACCATGCCTGGTCGTGCATGGTCCTCACAATGCTTGTTAAGGTCAAGCCTGTTTTTCTAGTCAATGTGTCAGTCCATCATGTTGAGCGCCCTCTTCTTTTTCACTGATGCTCTACTTTACCCAGTATAGTGCCCTTCCCTAGGGCCTGCTTGCCTCTGGATAATATGTCCAAAGTAGTCTTGCCATGCTCCATCCGAGGAGCATTCTAGTTATAGAATGATATAGTCAATATTCCTTGCCAACACCATTATTCAAATGCATCAGTTCTTCTCCAGTCTTCTTTATTTATTTCCAGCTTTTGTAAGCATATGAGGCAATTGCAAATACCATGCTGGAGGTCATGTGCACCTTAATCCTGAAATGAAATCTTTACTCACTAACACATTAAAGAGGTCTTTTACAGCACACTTATCTAATACCATACAGCCTCTATTTCTTGACTGCTGTTTCCCTGTGCATTAAGTGCAGATCCAAGTAAAATGATAAGTGTTACAAAGGAGAGCACTGCGCCATGAAGTATACAATGAACGATCTGGTCTTGTTAGGGCAGTTAGGGAAGGCGTCCTGGAGAAGGGACGGCCGAATTGAGACCTGCAAGGGGAATGGGAGTTTGTCAGAAAATGAGAGGCTCTGGTTGTACAGGGTACCCAGAAGGAGATCAATAGAAGTTAGTAACAATTGCCTCATGGATTATTTCTTAAGGCTCTATTATACTGTGGTCATGCCTGATAAATAGAACACTAATTTCACAGTCCCTGCTCTCCGGGAACTTATTGGGAGGAAGGAGACACAGAGTCAGGGCTCTCTGAAAGTGATGAGAACGATAGTGCAAGAAGACTAGCAATGAAGCTAGAGATTGGGGAAGAGATGAGGAAAGGTTGACACAGTAGCATCCTACCCTCTCTGCCTCTGCCTATCTCTCCACCTTCTCGTTGTTCTTCTGACTCTGCCTGGCATCGGTACCCTGCCCCTAGATACCTTTCCTCAGTCTTTGTGAGCCCTTCCTTCCCTTCTGTTTCATAGTCGCTTCCTGCTCCTTTGCCTCTGCGTCACAGCAGGTTTTGTGATTAGAGATATCATAATAATTTTTAATTTGCTCACATTTATATCTTCTCTGCTAACCACCAAGTTCATTGATAACACAGAGCATAATAGGTGCCCAATAAATATGATTTTTTTAAGAAGAACCTCTCAGGAGTTCTACTTGTCATCTGGTGCAGTCAAGGCTAGAGAAGCATCGCCACAATAAACCAGTATTTCAAAGTTATGGCAAACTGGAAAGACAACTGGAATGGGGAAAATCCCTGGTTGACACCATGCTAGAAACTTCATCTCTGTGTAATAAAGAGAGGTCAAATATGTGTTACACAGTAACGAATCTCTTGCCCTCAGCTCCTGAGCACATCTGCAGCAGAGTTGCCCTACTCATAGCAGATAACATACTGCTTGAAGAGTACTGAGCTTCTATGTGCTGGGCACTTATCACATAAGGAGCCACAAGGACAGTAGTTCAAACCCATCAACGGCTCCTCTGGAGAAAGTTGAGACTACTTGCTCTGCTCTCACAAAGATTGGCAGCCTCTGAAACTCACATGGACATTCTATTTTGTCTATAGGGTCACTAAGAGGCGGAATCCACTCAATGGCAGTGAGTTTGTTGGCTTGCTTGAATTTTAAATTACTTTCTGGCAAATTTATAAGATATATAGGTAGATTCAACTTACCATAAAGATAGCAATAATATGAAATCTCACATACACACACACATATGCACCTGCCATTGAGTTGCTAACAACCCTGTAAGTTTCAGAGACTAAATCTTTACAGGAGCAGACAAAACTCATCTCTCCCCTATGGAATGACTGCTGGGTTTCCACGGCTGATATTAGGGTTAGCAGCCTAATGCTTACCTCACAATGACCCCAGGGATCCTTACTCACATTTAGCATAGTACAAAATAGTGCTTTCTTTTCTCATCAGTCACCTCTCAGTTCACAGCTTCCACACAGAATAGGGTGGTGCTAACACTTGTCTCTGCTAGCTCTATCATTTTGCTTCTATCGGTGTTTCTGTAAGCCCAAAACCCTATGCATACCTACTTTGTGAATCTTTGCGTTCACTCCAGTCAGAGTAGTAATTATTGCCCCCTTACAAAGCTGCTTTGAATTATATGGCTTTCTCTATAGGTGCTACAAAACATGTGCTGCTACTTTGTTCCATCATCCCTAATTTTGTCAAGTTATCTAAAGTTTTAGCTACAATAGTGTAGTAATTAGTATCTGTGAGCCTATATCAATAACTTTCTTTTGAAAATGAAGTAGTTGCTTAAGGGAAAGAACAGAAAAATCTAAAAATGTTTCAACTCAGTAACTATTACTGTAATGGATAATGCCGTAAGGCAACATAGAAAGATTTTACGAAACACATTTGCTGTTAATATTTACATAACCCAAGAAATATTACACTTAAGCATTTTACAATGATGTAATCACACATTATTCCATGGTTGAAGGTACTATGAAAGATTAATAAAGAAGCTGTAGTTGCTGGTACAGGAGGTAGCCCACAAGGTGAGGGGAAGGATGGCCTCCCTGCCACACCGGTGGCATCTAGTCGAACAAGACTCATCTCTCTTCTTCCTCACTGTCCGTCACTGGTCTGCTTCCTCAGTTCAGATGGAGGTGGCCTAAGATCGTTCACAATCTTCAGAGCAAATAGCTATAAGACAAATAAGCTATGCTTTCTGCTTACCGTGATCATCAATTTTAATGTGCTGTACCAATGAAATCTCTATCTCTTTATTCGATATCTCATTCAAGACCCTCTCGCAGAGAGTGGAAAGCAAGCAAGCAAGGGACTGGAGACCAGGTGAGGGTCCAAACCAAAGAAGTAATCTGTGTGAATCCTCACAAGCATCCCATGTCAAATCTACCTTCTTTTTTCAGACCGAAAAAAAAGGTTGTAAACATTGTGTCATTGGCCCAACGTTCATAGTTAGACAGTGCAGAGCTAACTATAAATATGCCCCACTTCTGTGATTGTTAGTCAATACTACTTTATTATGATCCGTGTTCACTTCCATCACCAGACTCCCAATGACATGGTGCCATTGGAAAAGAATCTCCCCTCCATCCTCTACGGATCATAAACGAGCGTTGCTAATGTGGGGCTTCCAGGGAGATCTGCAGGTATAGTAGGTTACACACTGAGCTTCCAATCACAAGGGCGGCTACTCAGACCCACTGGTGGCTCCACAGTAGAAAGAGGAAGTTGTGAAATGAAGTCTCAGAAACCCAAAAGGTCAGTTCTAGAGTTCTAGTTCCACCCTGGCCTGTAGGATGTCCGTGGGTCAGAACCCACTCAATGGCAGTGAGTTGAATGAGAGTGGAAGTCCAAACCACTGTCATTCGAACGTGGGTATAAATGGTTTATTTAAATGGAGAACTGTCTGGCAAAGCATACGTCTGTGCATGTGGAAGGGTCTTATTATAAGGGCACAAAAAGGGTCTTCTTATAACAGCACGTTGTTCTTTAGGGAAGTGGTTACGCTGTGTTGCTTTTATAACACTGTAGGCAACTTCCTTCAGCTGTTTTATGAATGCTGCAGTTTGAACTACACTAGTGTCCTGGAATTGTTATTTAAAAAGACCTAAAGTGGAAATAGTATATGTCCCACTAATCAAAGTGTTCCTCAAGAGATACAGATTTTTCCAGAGAGATGAGAAAAACCTATATTAGAAACCATCTTGATTGTTCACGGAGCAGGGAGGGAGCATTTTGATGACAGGAGATTTTCTTGAAGAACCACTTTCATTTTTGTGTGTGTGTGTGATAAATATTGTAATAAACAAGCATTCTCATTTAACTTGTCTTCACCTGTACAATTCAGTGACACTACTTATGATCCTTGCGCTGTTCAACCACCAGCACTAACTCTTCCCAAATTGTTTTCATTAGCTTTCATGGAAACACAATGTCCTAGTTACCTCCCCTTTTGGCTTTAAAAAAACACTAATTTATATCAATTGAATTGAATGCATTCCAATCTCACACTTTAAGAGGTCAAGTGTGTACTAAGGGCTCACTCAGAGATTAATTAGATAGAATGTCTGTTCTTCCAAAAATGTAATGGAATTTTGGATTAAGTTTTGCAAGACACAGATGATCCTTCACTATTGTTTCTGGCATCAAACAGGGCTTATCACCATTAAATTTCAAGAATTAATAACTGTTACCACAATAGAATAAGATAAAATGCCTGAACGAGTTTTTGATTGTCTGCAGACAGACTTTTACACTCCTCACCATGGAAATCGATGCATCCAAAAATGGAATCTTCACTCACTTCTCTTGCCCCTCCTGCTGCACTGTAATTCACTACCACCTACCAACCATGCTGAATGATTTCTGTTTTCAAAGACTGCTTGCCTTCCCAATTTTCACATTCTGGAAAGGTCTTTTCTTCTTAGCACTTGGAAAACTCTTAATAACCCTTGGAGTAGATGGTCACCTCTAGGAAGCTACCCTTGACCACCCCATTCATGAAGAAGTTGCTGTCCTCTCTGCTTCTGTTGATGCCTGTCACTCTTTCTCCCAGTGCACCCAGCGAGGTTGCCATTATCTTCCATCCAATCCCTTCCCCCATTTCACAAAAGGTCTATTCTTGGAAAGAAAGATTGTACCTTCCCATGGATGCATTTATCCCAATATGTTTAAATCTGTAGAAGTGCTTAATGTTTAATTGAACAAATGATAAGTGAATCACAGGTTATTGGATGAAGCAATTTTAGAGGGTAAACTAGACAGTAATTTCTTATATCTGAACGTATCAACAACTGCTCAGCGTGAGGAATTGGTCTGACTGAATTTGCAAGGAGGGACTGGGAAATGCCTTCAGATCTAAATCTGAACACAGTTGAGGATCTACATGACAAAATAGTGTGGGCTGCTCTACTTATGCCTCAAGACTTTTTCTAAGAAATCTAATGCTGCAGGTTACACACTGCAGTCACTCTCCATGAGGAAATCCTGCCTTAAGAAAACTCACCAGAAGCACAAAATGGAAAAGCAACAATTCCTCTCCTGATATCATCATCATTGATAAGTATCATTCATCATTCATCATACATCATTCACTGTATGGTTTCTGTATTTTCTTCAAAACTATATGAACAGTTTTGTCACATAACACCCCTTTAGGGTAAGTAAAACAATGTTTCTAAAACATTGTAAGAAAACCTTGTTTTTGAAAGCATCAAGCGATGAATCTATTATTTCATAATATGTCCTCCGTCTAGATCTGTACACTTCGGAAGGTGGCTTTTCAAACTCTCTAACCATCCTGTGAAGCATTCCACCATCTTCAGTTTACATGGTCATGTCCCTTTCCTAGGTTCTTTGAAGGTGGGGCACAAATCCAAAGGCCCTGCCTCTGGATTGGATGGAGTAATGTCCTCCATCAAAATTCTTGTAGAAAAGCCCTTGCTGCCCAGAAAGAAGGAGCAGGTGCATATTCATGACAGGAAACACCCTGGACTCTACTTTGATGCTCTCACCAATGCTGCTTCAAATAATAAAAAACTAAAAACTTCTTCATATTAAACCCCCAGGAGATCTCGTGCCCTTCAAGAAAATATATCAAAATTAGTCCCCTGGGGTCCCAAAAGACAGTCACTATAACTTTCTGAATAGAAGTCTCTGCCTTCAATTTAACCAGCCCAGCAGATTCCCTGAAAGCCACTCTTTCCATTGGACCTTTTTCTGAAGCCATCTTACTGAGACTAAGACAGGTGTATTACTGAGAAAACCTCTCTGTAGCAACTATCGATTATAGAAACACTCACTATTAAACACTTCCTGTCAAGAATAAACCCAAGTGTGTATGAACCTAGTAGCAATACGCTTTTACTAAATTTCATGCATGTATATACATCTACATGCATACATGTGCCTGTGTATGTTAGGAGGTAGCAGGTTCACTTTTTGTGTTTTTAATGTATTTTGTGTGTTTATTTAGCTATAGACTGTATGAAGCAGAGTATGGGCTATGAGATAATATTTAGCAATCATAAAGTACTGTCCTAAATCAGCTGTTTCCTATATGTATATACGTATGATGAATATTTTACAAAGCTTACTTTTAAATTCAGAAACGTATTTTGTCCCAGAATTATTTAAATCTTTCTTAGTTAGTAGGTGATAGGTGAATTTTACTCAAGAAGATTTAAATGAATTTAAATTCAGAAACATTAGTTAATTCATTTAACATTTTGAAAACAAGGATTAACTTTGGAATTACAAGTTAATATATGAAGAACAGTTTGTTTAATACTAATTAAAGCATAGCAAAATTTCCCTGCATCTCATCATAAAGCACCTTCCTAAACAACTTCACAAAATCATGTCAAGAGCATTAAACTTCCCTTCAGTTGGTTACAGATTTAAATACCATCTCCATTAATAATTACTGGCTGTGAAACCTTTGGATAATTCTTTGCCTTCTTTGTTCCACAGTAAGATCAACTTGATTCATGGGCCACTTTTG
This sequence comes from Echinops telfairi, assembly GCF_000313985.2. Lineage (NCBI taxonomy): Eukaryota > Metazoa > Chordata > Mammalia > Afrosoricida > Tenrecidae > Echinops > Echinops telfairi. Next base: position 78,207,431 of record NW_022103896.1, on the reverse strand, counting down.
GGACCTATAAGATATAATACATGTGATCTACTTCCATTTTTTCTCCATTTCTCATGATGCTCCCTATTCACCCAGTTGTGAGGATTTGGGTTCTCGTTACTTTGAGCTGTAATCCACAGTCTGTGGTCATGGTAAGAGGAAAAGCCTTGCTTGGATCCACAATCAATGCTCATGAAAGCAGCAGTCAAGAGAGCAAATGGCACGTTGCGTTGGGTTAATCTTCTGCCAAGACCTCTTTAACGTGTTGAAAAACAAGGAGGTTGCTTCGAGGACTAAGTGCACTTGACCCATTATATGGTGTTTTCAATTGGCTCATATGCATGTGAAAGTTAATATAGAATAAGGAAAATGGAAGAAGAATCAATTCATTTGGATTACGGGGATAGCAAAGAATATTGAAAGTGCCATGGACTGCCAAAGAAACAAAGAAATTTGTCTTGGAAGAAGTACAGTCAGAAAGGTCCTAAGAGGCTATGTCTCATGTACTTCATGTACTTCAGCTGTGTTGTCAGAAGACCCCAGGCCCCGGAGGAGGACATCCTGCCTGGTACAGCAGAGAGGCAGTGAAAGAGAGGAACACCCTCAGTGAGCTGGACTGACACAATGGGCTGTAACAATGAGCTCAAACCCAAGAACAACTGTGAAGATGGCACAAGACCAGTCCGTGTTTTGCTATATGGTGCAATCGGGTTGCTAGGAGTGGAAGCAACTCGTTGGCACTTAACAACAAGAACGATATATCATTTACTTGACATAGCTGCACACAGAGTAGATGCTCGTTATTTCTCTTTTAATAAGTCTAGCATATTGTGCACAACAGCATAGCTTATGGATATATAAGTTAATAACCTTTCTGGTAACTGAGTGGGGCTGGGGAGGTGAGGCTGGGTGGAAGAAAGTTTGGAAAGCAAAAATATTTAATATGATAGACTGATTCCTGAATAGGGTAAAAACAGACTGGAAGACATCTAAAGTTCACTTCAATTTAGGATGCTAAAATAGCCTCATAAAACTTGGAAATATTCATGAAGCATATAGAGTATGTGAATTTTTTTCAATCATCCAAGGCTTTGTTTAGTTATGTAAATTAGGACCTAAAATATGTACACTGAACACAAAGTTGTAAGGACATAGGTGGCTAAGTAGGTCAGGAGATAGTATACAAAGTGATTTTTGTTTTGTCTTGTTTTTACATTGTAAAGTTAAGTCTTATATACTTACATTTATATGTTTACAGGGGGATTCGGGTGTGCTCCAAGAAAAACAGAAGTGATGTTTTTAAAAAATCCACAGTTTCATTTCTTTTTTATTGTTATTTTTATTAAATAAAATAAATCACTTCCAAAAGAAGGCAGGGTGGATAGCCAGTTTTATTAATGCATTAAACAGTAGCTCATGCTTCTTGCTTAGGCAAATTCTTCTGGATAACACTAGGAAAGCCTTTCTATCTTTATGAACAGATCTTGACCTCAAGTTCAGATTCAAGAACATAATTCAGATGTCAAACCAATAAAAACATAAGCAATACTAATATTGTTTATCTTTATCAAACTAATTATTTGGAAGGCAGACATCCCATAACATTTCAGATAATAAAAGAGCTGTGCGGTCACGACGTTTTCAGTGGCTGATCCTCAGAAGGGAACAGCCCGTTTCTTCTCCATTGTCTGTTCGGACTTGGGAGGCCCTGCTGAATCCTGCTCACTTGGGTGACCCTGGAGGGATGTGAGCGACCAATGACATTCATTCCAGCATCATAGCAATGTGGAAGCCAGCACAGTATGGCAAGATGACAGACAAGTGGTGGTCCAGAAACATAGAAAGCACCAAAATAATGTTAGCTGATGTTATTTTTTAGAAGTTAGACCTTGACTATTAGAGTCTAACAGGGCATGCTGTTGATCTTTGCAATTTCAAAATTGACATCAACAGTACAACTTGTGAGGCGTTGTGAATATGCTCAATCATGAATTTTGTTCTATGATTGTTTAAACATACGTTTTCACTATACAGTTGCTATATGTGGGTTTAGGTTTGTAATCTTAATAATTAAGAATCATATAAGTCTGCAAATCATTTAGTTATTCCTTAGTTCATTCTTGCTTTTAGTTTACATCCTTGCCTTTTTACACAACTTTTTACTGGAAACTTACAGTACTATACTGTCCTCGCAAGTCCAATATCCTTGTCGTTAGATTTACTTAGAATTGAAAAAGGCAAACTCCACATATCACCATATGATCGATAGCTTCAAATTTTATTATAACTTGATCATCAGTAAGTTTGTAAAATTATATGTTGTTTATAAAAATACATATTCAAAATACAAGTTAATTCTCATAGGACATTCTTTTGGTTCAGAGAAGTATTTCAATGCATATAGCACATTTTACACTAGAAGTTCACTCAGTCTAGGTTTTAATAATTGAAGATCGCAGCAGCAGAGACAATATAGTAAGGACTTCATTACATCTTTACCATACGAAATTTGAACATATTTTGCATTTTTTCTAAATTTGCAGAGATTTAAGATTCTTAATTAATTATTATTCAAAACCAAACTCATTGCCATCAAGTTGGTTCCAACTCAGAGCAGTTCTATAGGACAGGATAGGACTTCCCGGTGGACTTTCAAGACTACAACTCTTAACGTGATAGAAAGCCTCATTCATCTTTCTCTCACACAGCAGACTAGTGGTTTCAAAAATCAAAAAAGTCTCCCATAAGAATTTTTTTGAAAAAAGGTTTGTGATATCACCGGCTTCTCCCAGAGAGTTCGTCTCAGAAACCCAGGGGGGCAGTTCTACCCCGTGCCATAGGCTCTCTCTTTGTTGGAACCAACTCAATGGGAGTGTTTGGTCTTTTGTTTGTTTGTTTCTGTTTGGGGAACAGAAGGTAAGAGGACCCAACTACGTGCATTATTTTGAAAGCCCTTAAAAATGATAAATGGCAAGAAAGATACCATATCTCTATTGTATTTTATAGTTAATAGTTCTGATACGACTCTAATAGGAATTGGGCTGTTTCCTACAATGCCTAAAATTCATAACTTTATATTTTGACACAGAATCCTTGCAGGGAAGGTCAAATAATTTGCTCTCAGTTAGTAACCTCCTGGTTGCTGGCTTGAATACCACCTGTGTATACTACCAAAGAAAAGCCCGGTGATCCGCTTCTGTAGCGATGATACACACATAGCCAAGAAGCGCTTATGGGCCTTTCTGCTCTGACACATGGGCTCGCTGTGAGTCGGACTCAGCTAGAGGGCGAAGGCTTTATTATTTATAACCCTTAAGGAAATGGTTTGGATATTTATTTTAAGAGTTGTAATCGCTGGTAGAAAGCAATGATTTAATTCATAGGCCTTTTCAGATGTTAGTATTTTATTTGTGGTAAAATAGAATGAACAGGTAAGTATTGTAATTTATCTGTTACATGTGCTTCTGCGGTAAGTGCCACCTGAGTCATCCAAGTTTTATGTTCTTCAATTCTCTGAGCCGACGGTTCTTTGCCACATTGGATGTCATTGGATGAGATGAGGCCAAAGACCTTCTCATCTGTCAGCCCCACTCTGGGGCTGCCTTAAGGAAAAGTCAATGCCAACTCAAAAGGACTCCACTGAACAGTGCAGTGCTGCTCTGCAGAGTTTCTAAGGCTGCACGGCTGTACGGAAGCAGACTGATGCATCTTTCTCCCTTAAAGTGGCTGGTGGGTCTAGTACTTCTGAAACGTATTCCACTGGGGACCCGTTTTCACCAGAGAAACTGGCAACACAAGGGCAAGGACTGTCTGAAACACCTCAGATTTACTATATGCTTGATTTTGAATTCATTTTATTGTGAGTTGGGTAAGGGTTCACATTTCAGATCATCACTTCTGTATTCAAGACTTCATTTCACTCATCCACACACCCAGTCGTCTACTCCATCCACATTCCCTGATTGCTATTCCCCCTCCTGAGGTCATCTAGCCCCCCACCCTTTCCCCCAAGGGAACACCACTCTCCCCTCTAGACCATTGCCCTATCTTCCATCAGTGCCTCCTCCTTTGGTAATCCTTACAGGCTGCCCTTTTTGGTATGCAATCTTATTGTCTAAGTGTTTAGCCTTATAGGAGTGTTCTCATACAATATTTGTCCTTTTGTGATTGACTAATTTCACTCAGCATAATGTTCTTCAGGTCTACCTATAGCATGAGATGTTTCGTGGTTTCATCATTGTTGTGTTAGTATGGGTAGACGAGAGAAACAAATCCAGAGAAACTCATATGTGTATAGGAAAGAGGTTTATATACAAGGGCAATTGAATATTGAGAAAACGTCCCAGCCAGTCAAGATCAAGTCCATAAATCCAATATATGCCCATATGTCTGATACCAATCTATAAAATCATCTTCAGACTCACGAGGTACATGCAATGATGCTGAAATGCAGGACAATCACAGGCCAGTGGATACAAAGTCTTTGGGATCCAGTGGCGGTAGATGCATCTCAATCCAGGCAGGAGTTTCCACGTGGCTCCTCCAATTCTCAGGGCACGGGGTCTATCAGTATAGTGACATCTGTCTTGTCAGTAGAGTGTCTCCCAGGGAGTGTGCCATGAGAAAAAAGCATGTCTCCCACATCCAAGAAGGAAAATATAGATGTTCCCAGTGTTCTTAGGAGAAGGCCATGTCTGCACAGAGGCCTCGTTGGCTATATCTTGATTGACAGACTAGACTCCAACCCTTCACTCTCAGTCCTCAAATTGACAAACAATTATATAACTACCACAATTAGTCTTTTTTTTAGCTATTCACAGTATTCCTTTGTGCATGTACACCAATGTTTCTTTATCTATTCTTCCACTGATGGGCCTTTGCGTTGTTTCTCTCTTCTGGTTACTGTGAACAGTGCGCTGATGAGCATGGGTGTGTGTATATCTATTTGCTATGGCTCTCACTTCTTTCAAGGACACACCCAACAGGAATATTGCTGGAGTGCATGGACGTTCTTTTCCTATCATATCCCTTTCCACGGTGATTGTACATATTTATGGTCCCACCAGCAGTGTAAGAGGCTTCCAATTCCTGAACACCCTCTCCAACATTTGCTGTTTTCTGTTTTTGAAATTGGCTGGTATTGGCGGTGTAAGGTGGTATCTCATCATCGGTTTGGTTTGCACCTTCCAGGTGGCTAATAATCATGAGCCTTGTTGCCCGTCGAATGCCATCTTTGGAGAGCTATCTGCCGGTGTGCTTTGCCTGCTTTTGAATTGGGCTGTTGGTCTTTTTCTTATTGGGTTTTCTACTTTGCTGCAGATTATGTGGATGAGAGCTTTGTCCATTTTGTCATTATGAAATTTTTTCTCTCCGGACATGAATTCTCTTTTTATTCTTTTCATGAAGTCTTTTGATGTACATGCATACATTATTTTAATGGGTTTCAGACATCTATTGTGCTTTCTATGTGTGTTTCCTTTATCCTGTTTAACAGTGTCTCTATGCAATGTGGTAGATAGACTTTAAGTGTTTCCTTAATTTCTCATTGATCTTTTAAGCTCTGGGATTGAAATTTGGGTTTTTTATCTACTTTGAGTTTGTTTTGTAATATGGGGTGAGGTATGGGCCCCGTTTCATTCTTCTGCAGATGGACATTCAATTTTGCCAACACCATTTGTTGAAAAAAACTATTTACAGAGGCAGTGAATTATTTAATATCGTTCTTCTAGCCAAACTCTCTAACTCCTACCAAGCAACCTTTACCTGCATGGACCTGGGTAAGAGAGTGGGAGTAGGTATGGATTAGCTTCATCTGGTGGTTTAGTGGGTATGCATTGGACTGTGATCTGCATGGTTGGCAGTTTGAAACCACCAGCCACTTCGCAGGAGAAAGACTGGATTTCCTACTCCTGAAAGAGCTATAGTCTCAGAAATCCACAGGGGTTTGCTCTGAGTCATTATGACTGTGGTTAGTTTTGAACAAGATCCATTGGAGTACCGTCTCTCTGTGTATTAAATGAGCTCTCTACGAAGCAAGAGAAGGGATCTCATTGCTAGCAAGAGGGAGGGGTGTCTGTCCTCTGGGTGCTGAGATTCCTGGGGAGTGAACTGCCTTGATCCAGAAGATAGCTGTGACGTAAGAGGAACAGTGACAGAACGTGGCAGGGAGGGAAAGAGGCAGTGGCCTCTCCAGACCAAGGAACGAGGAAAGCTGAGTGCTTTAGGACAAGAGGCTGACATTAAGGGAGACTTAGTTGAAGGAGCTGGCCTGACTGACCTGTAGAAGTGGGGCAGAGGGCTGTTGGACTATGGATCACTGGAATGGGGTACCGCTGGACATTTAGTAGGAGCCCTGAACGAACTTTGTAATAAGTCCTGAAGAACAATGGTATCTTAAGCATGTCTCATTTGCAGCACAACTTTTAAATTGTTTCATAAATCCTGTAGCTATGAATATTGTTTGCGAGTTCTGTGTGCCCACTGCAACACACTATGTAATCTAGTTTAAAAAGGTCAAGAATATTGTTTGAGAGAGAACAGAACACTATCTCTTACCCAAATCACATTCTGGCCTTTGGGAAGATCATTTTCTGCATGGTGATGGATTCATTTCTGAGTTCTCTGTTTGTCCCCTGGGTGCACGTGTCTATCATTGTACCAATACCGGACTGTTTTGACTACTTCGGTTTATGATAGGTTTTGAGGTCAGGAAATAAGAGGCTTCCTATTTAGTTCTTCTGAAGAAATTCTTTGTTGGTGCTGTGTCTCTTCTTTCTCCCTATAAACTTAGTGATTGATTTTTTTCATTTCTTTAAAGCATGTAGCTGGGATCTGAATAGAACCTGAATTGTATTTATAGATTGATCTTGGTAGTGTTAACGTTTTCACAATGTTAAGCTTTCCCATCCATGAATAGGAATATTCTTCCATTTATTTAGATGTCTTTTGGTTTCTAGCATGTGTATTCTGTAATTTTTTTTGTACAAGCCATTCGTTTATTTTGTTAGGTTTATGCCTAAGTATTTCTTATTTTTTGCAGCTATTGATAATGGTACTTTTTCTTGATTTCTTTTTCAGAGCTCTGTTTGTTAGTATACAGGAAGTGGACTGATATTTTTTTGTTAATCTTGTATGCTACCACATTGCCAAATCTTTCCATTGTTTCCAACATTTTCTGTCATTGAATCTTTGGGGTTTTATATGTATAGATTGTATCATCTGCAGGTAATGAGGTTTTCACTTCTTTGTTGGCTATTTGAATTCCATTGATGTTTTTGCTGTCTAAGGGCTCTTAACTTTTGGTTCTTCCATACTCAGAAACCTTTTACTTCTGCCAAATTTTTTACTACCCACATATTTAGGTATTCAACCCCATTTGAAGTCATGTGTAAGTCCAGATAGACTAGAGAAATAAATCTAGGAAGAATCATATGTGTATTAGAAAGAGCATTATATCAAAGTTCTTTATATCAAAGTAGTTGTATATTAAGAAAACATCCCAGCCCAGTCCAGATCAAGTCCATAAGTCTAATATTGGTCCATATGTCCAGTGCTGATCTAAAAATTCCTCTTCAGATTCATGTAACACATGTGATGTCTCAGAATTCAGGAAGATCACAGGCCAGTGGGAGGAGAGTCTTATGGATCCAGTGGCAGTGTAAGCATTTTAGTGCTGGCAGGAGTCTCCCTGTGGTTCCTCCAGCTGCAGGGCTCCAGTGTAGCTCAGGGCTCCAGGGTAGCTCCATGAGTCTTGTCACCAGGAAGACGGAAGTAGAGAGTGTCTGTGTGTATCTGGCCTCCAGTCAGCTATTTATCTCAATTGAGCCTACCAATGAGGTCATCCAGCTGTGACCTGATTGACAAGTTAAACTCTACCCTTTGACTCTTAATAGTATCAAGTTGACACCAGATCATGTGACTACCACAGGTCATGACCCACATTTAAAAACCTATGAGCCACTGACCTTTTACTTAGCAGCCCAATGCTTAATCCACGGTGCCACAAGGACTCTTTTTGTGATGAGGCCCCATCAAGTTGGTTCTGATTCATATTGACCCTACGCACGACAGAATAATGAAATGCTACCCTGTCCTGGGCTGTCCTCACAGTTGTGATGTTTGAGTCCATTGTTATAGCTACTATATCAACCCATCTCTAGAAGGGCCTTCCTCTTTTTCTCTGCCCTTCTCTTTTACAAGCAGGGTGGCCCCTCTCCCAGGGTTAGTCTCTTCTGATCATGAGACCAAAACACCCAAGATGAAGTCTCGCCATCCTCGCTTCTAAAGAGTAGTCTGGCTTTATCGTGTCCGTGCTGGATTTGTTGCTTCTTCTGGCAGTCTCTGGTACATTCATTATTCTTTGCCAGCAGCATAATTCAAACGCATAGATTCTTCATTGGTCGTCCTAATGCAATTCCTAATGACCCCTTTCAAGGCTGAGTTATTTGCTTGAACATGGATCCCTGGGGTCTCAGTGGTCAACGCACTCAGTTAGCAGTTTGAACCCATCAGCATTTCTGAAGAAGAAAGATGTGGCAGTTCATGCCAATAAAGATGGCAACTTGGGAACAATATAGGGAAATTCTACTTAGTCCTACAGGATTGTGATTAGTTGGGACACCTTCTATGGCCATGGGTTTGGTAGTTCTTTTTAATAATGTTCTTTATGAAGAGGATTGATGAAGGCATTTCCTAATTTGTAATACATTAATAAAACCAACTAATCCGTAAGACACATATTTAGAGTCCTTTGGATGTAATTAGAAAGTATCTTACATTATGGATATTTGTAGTTGATTTTTAAAAAATCATAATTCTATTTATCAACAACTATGCTTTAAAAATATATTTTATATTATATGATTTTTTAAGGGCACATACTCTTGAGAAAATGGAAAGGTAAATCAAAATTTGTTCATTTTACTCTGTACATCTAATTTTAAACATTTTAAAAACAGGAATATGGAAGTACAATTCTTAAAAATTTTAATTTAGTATAATAGCTTAGGTAGGTTGATAGATAAATAGAAAGCTACAGAAAATGTTTATGATGACAGTATAAGTCAAGTAAGCACTTGGATTTAACTTGCATCTATAAGCCAGCAAAACATTTAAAAAATAAATCTACTGAAAGCAGTAGAAACTATGGGATGTCTAATTTCTAGAGGTCTTAGGGGACCTTATAAGGAGCACCTTTTTGAGTGCTCCTAGTCTGTTTCTTCCCAGAAGACTTATTCTTATTGATTTATTTCATACATACATATATATCTTTCATATGCATATTTTTCTTTCCTTTTTTCCTCTTCCTATTTGTATACAGTATACAGTATGGACAGCCCTGTGGGTCACCTGGAATGTGTTCATCATCTGCTTTTATCTGGAAGTAGGTGGACTATCTAAGGTAAGTTAGCCATGCTTTTCAAGCAACCTATTTTAACTATATAGTATCTATATAAATATGCTGATGTGCATAATATTGCAAGTGGATTTACGCTATATAAAGAGATGTGGTGTACTCTTCAGAAAAGACCAACTTTGGGGGAATCTTAATATCATGGAACTTCAAAGCAATGGCTTATGGTTTAGTTTGTTATATTGAAATTGAATTTGAATTCTGTCATAGTTATGTAGTACTGTTATAACAGAAATACCGCAAGTGGATAGATTTAATGAACATAAATGTATTATGTTCTTGTTGAGGAGGTGAAATGACTGAATTGGGAACAGACTTTCTCTCTGGATCAGCTCTAGAGGGATGTCCTAGTTTCTGTCAACATCTATGGATCTAGCATCCCTTGGAGATCGCCGTGGGTTTTGACAACAATCTTCCCCTGTGTCTAGTAACAGGGATCTGGGTCAAGAGGACACAATCTGCTACCAGCCCTTCTTCCTTGGTAATAATGAGATTTCTCTCTGATCTGTGCTCCTTTGTTTAATCTCTTTTATATCACAAAAGACACTCACGTTTGAACTTAATCTTTAGATTGTGCATTGAATTATTAACATAATGGTTTCTATTCATGCCTCACTAACATCCAATTGGTTAAGACTTACAATGCATAGAATAATTACATCATATCACAAGATGGAGGGTAGTTATACAGTATTGAGAATCATAACCTAAATCATGACACATATTTTTGAAACACATAATTTGATCCCAAACTTCTTCCATTGTATTCTCCTGTTCCTTTGTAAAAATGTGTAATGCCAAAATGACCACAGCTTCAAATGTCAAATGAAAACACTATTTATTGACTGTGACTATGCTTTAAGTAGGAAAGGGAATGGACTGAAATAGTATTGCAACAAACATGAGCAGTGAATTGCTATCTTTGTTGAATATTAATTCTGGAGAAAAAAAGTATTTAACAAAGATCATAATCCTTATACTTGAAAATGGAGCATGAATTTACTAATTTAGCAGTGCATTAGTGTTGCAATTCCTATTTTGGCTTACTCCCTGCCATCAGACAGAAGAGACTGGCCTGAATGCAACATTAGGTGAATGTGATTTCTATCTATTTGAGGCTTGAAGGAGGGGCCCTGGTGGCATAGTGGTTACTTGTTGGGCTGCTGACTGCATGGTCAGCAGTTTGAAACCACTAGCACCTCCACAAGAGAAAGATGGTGCTTCCTACTCCCATAGAGAGTTAGAGTCTCAGAAACTCACAGGGGAAGTCCTACCCTGTCCCTGGGGTCACTCTAAGACAGCATTCACTTGATGGCAGTGAGTTTGGTTTGGGATTGGAGCCCTGGTGGTACAGTGTTCGCTGGTGGACCGCAAGGTCAGCTGTTGGCACCCAGCCGCAGGAGAGAGGAGGCATTTGCACTCTGTCCTGTAGGGTCACAATGAGTCAGAATTGACTTGATGACAATGAGGATTTGAGGCTAGTTAGTTTAGTTTTGTTTATTTATTTTGAGAATATATATCTCCAAAATACATCTTTTGATTACCACCCAAATATAAACTTAATTTTGATTAAATGTCTAGATGTGATTCTTGATATGTTTTCCTTATAAACCCACATGGTTTCATGGAATAAAAAGAAAATAATAAAATTACAGAATGAATGAGAACTCTTGTTTTTTAGGTTATTTGATACGAACTATATGCTAATTTAATCTGCTGTTTTATGGAAATCCTTCAGTTATCTGAGTAATGTAACAGCTTTCATTGGCACCTGTGGCTTACGCACTGCCATCAAGTAGCTTGTGACTTGTAGCCACCCTGTGGAGGGTTTCTGGATCTGTAAATCATGGGGGCGGGGGCAGATAACTTCATCTCTCTCCCTTGATGACTGCTTTGAATTGCTGAATTATGGTTAGCAGTCCAATATTTACTTGCCAGCACTAATTTTAGCAAGTCGTCTTGACTAGCACTGGTGAAACACTTAGCTGACTGCACAACCAAGGAGCCTTGTAAGAATAAAAATAGTACTCTCTATTTGTTGTGTGCTTAGCACTATTTTAAACACATCAACTCATGTAAGCTACTAACAGTCCTGTAAGAATGTTTGTGTGTGTGTGTGTGTGTGTGTGTGTGTGTGCCTCATAGTATTGAAGCCTCCTGTGGTAGTTATATAATCTTTTGTCAATTTGAGACTTAGGAATGAAGGGGTGGAGTTTGCCTGTTACCAGGTCACAGCTTGATGACCTCATTTGGAGGTGCTAAGGAGATAGGTAGCTTGCTGGAGGTGGGACACTCACTCAGTCCCTGTGAGACACTCTTTTGACAAGCCACATGGAGACAAGCTGATGGTAGCAAGAGCCTCAGAACTGGAGAAGCCATGTGGAGACCCCTGTCAGTGCTGAGATGCTTCCACCACCACTGGATCCACAAGACTT
>NW_022103896.1:78192189-78194788 GCF_000313985.2 Echinops telfairi | reverse complement strand
TAATACACTGCTTTTTATGTTAAAACAGCACTCAAAATAAAACTTTCTGAACCTTTATTTTGTGTTGAGAAGAAATCATTGCAAAGTTCAGTAATAATTAGAAAGTGGAATGTCTAAAATATAAATCAAGGAAAATTGGAAATCATAACAAATGAGATGGCATGCTTTAAGATTTATATCCTAGGTATTAGTGAGCTGAAATAGAGTAATAATGTCTATTGGGAACAACAAATTATAAAAGACTGATGACCTCAGGAAGGGATGCTCAACAACAATTATAGAAAACCCAAGGGAAGAAGAAACTCAGTATTACATTCCTGGCTTGACCTTTTGAATTGGTTTTTATCCAACCCTTGGAGACCTATGTTGTAAACTATGTACTGTAATGACCCTGGACTCTGGCCTTACTAGGAACATGGCATCAACCAGAGGCCACACCAGAAGGACTCGATGTGGAAACCATACTGAACATACAGGTCTCCACCTCAATATTACCTGTAGCCCTTGGACTGAAGACTGAAATTTCTGATGAGAAAAAGAGCAAATGACAGCCACCCCAAGGCTGTGGAATTGGTAGTGTTGGACCTTGGTAAAAATCCCTGTCTTAGCAGTCATTCTATGAAAGGGACCCAGAACCAGCATATATTTACTATATTAAGGTCCTCCTTCCATTAATATGACATATTAATTTTATTGGCAAGGTTTTTCACTTGTAAGGAATGTTACAGGAATTCTCCCCCAGCACTAACCCTCATAGTCAATGTAAACAGAGCTCAATCATTTAATAATTTAGTGTGTACAAAGCAACCACTCATGGATTGCAGTTCACAGTTGGACTATACTTGCATAGCATCTTTTTCTCAACAGTATCTTAAATTTTATGCCATTGGATAAATTATTGATGTTATTAATGGAATAATCTTATACCTCATGGGGATTATTGATAATGTAATTTTTTAACCTAAAATGATAATAAGGCTACTATGTAAATCAAAGTCATATACAACCCAAGGACAAGAAGATGGATTCCAGACTCCACTTAATTCTAGCCCCAATCTAAGAACAGTTAGTTCTTAGGACATGGCCTTGCTCAAGACTTGCGTTCATGAAGGGATCACTGAAGATTATAGGTGCTGCAGGAAAGAGTTGTGAAGAAAGCAGATGATGCCTGGTTGTCAATTGGAAGAGTGTCTGGGGTCTTAAAAGCTTGTATCCAAAAACACAGCCATCTAAGTGCCTGGCATCAACTAGGTCCACATGGATGGAGCACACCAGCCTGTGTGATCCAAAGATAACAAATAACAAAATTCAAGTATGATCAAGGGAAAGGTATCAGAGCTTAAAATGTGAACACCCAATTTATAGAAGGCTATGGAGGACAGTGGAGCCCCAAATCTGCTGAAGAGTACTTATGCAAATCCTCTGCCAGATCCCCTTTGGCCACAGTGGAGGGACTGAAACAGCTTTAGTATCAGACAGAGATTATTGTAAACTTGATGATGGTGTATGTAACTACTGTATAATGTGATACCTGGTCAGTTGACCTCCTTCTTGACCTGTCCTGAATTTGTTATTGATTTAATTATTTTTCACTTGTTACAAGGCAAAATTTTTCTCTCTGGTTTATCTTTATATGGCTGGTGGTCTTTATCTGTTTCTCCCTTTTTTCCTATTGTTTTTTTTTTAACTTATTGTTTCTGCTGTTTCCTAGTTTGTGGAGAACAGAAGGAGCAGATGCCTGAGACAATGGCTGATGTCATAGCTTATTGGGGATAGCAAGGGAAGTTGAGAAGAATTGAGGAGCAAATAATGAATACGGGCGTGGTGCGCTAGAACTGATTGTGATGCTGTAGATGAGGCTCTTTTCAAAAGCAACTTAACTATCGAAGTATATGATAGGTGATTTCTAAATCAATAAAAATACTGAAAAACAAAAGAATGGTGACATGTTCATTGGAAAAAAATGAACATTTCAAGATCTACTCTGAAGTACAATGCTATTAATTATAGGATAATATTCATATGCCTGAAAAGGTCAGTTAATACTGTTATTCAAATTGCTTACCAATCATGTATAACAAAGAGGAAGAAAATGTATAGTTTTTCCAAATTATGCAGGCTGAAATTGATCAAATATGTAATCGACACTCATTTGTAATGACTGGTGACTACAGTGCTTAAGTCAGAGCAGAAGGATCAGTAGTTGGAATATACAACCTTCAAGGCACAGATGACACCAGAGTTCTCCTAATAGAATTCTGTAAGATCAAGGCCTTATTCATTAGAAATATCCTTTTTCAGCAATAATGGAAATTATTGACCAATATAATTACTCCAATATACAAGTAAAATTTTGCTGAAGATAATTCAAAGATTGCTGAAGTGTCACACAAACTGTGAACTGTCAGAAATTTAAGACAAACTCAAAAGATGAATTGGAGCAAGGGATATAATATCTGATATTAAATGGATATTTTCTGGAAGCAGAGAATACCAGGTAGGTGTTTACCTGTGTTTCATTAACTATGCAAAGGCATTAGACTGTGTAGGTAATAACAAACTTTTGGTAACATTTCAAAAAATGGGAATTCCACACATT
>NW_022103896.1:78188701-78190411 GCF_000313985.2 Echinops telfairi | reverse complement strand
TTTTTTTTTTTTTTTAAATCAATTTATTGGGGCTTATACAATCTTAATATGCAATTGCTCTTTTGCATAAAGCTTTTTTCTTATACACATATGAGTATCTGTGAATTTGTTTCTCTAGTCCACCCAGATTAACACACATTTGTATATATATACACAGGCACATATTTAACTTTTAAAGAATTATTCTTAATGTCATCGGCAGAAAGAATTATTAGAGTAAATAATAGAAAGCAGGGAAGATTGTAATGCAGATACCTACTGCCACTGAGTCAATAGCCAATCATAGTGCTCCTATATAGCAGTGGGTCTCAACCTTCCTAATGCCGTGACCCTTGATTACAGTTCCTTATGTTGGGGTGACCCCCAACCAGAAAATTATTTCCATTGCTAATTCATAACTGTGATTGCACTACTGTTATGAGTCGGGCAACCTCTGTGAAATGGTCGTTCAACCTCCAAAGGGATCGCAACCCACAGGCTGAGAACGGCTGCTACATAGGATTTTCGAGGTTGTAAATCTTTACAGAAACAAATCACTTTGTCTTTCTCCTGAGGAGCAACTGCTCAGTTTGAACATTTTACCTGATGGATAGCAGTCCAGCAATTACGGGATAGTGCCACCAAGCCTCCTCGTAATACAAATAGGTAAGTTCATCCTATTAGAAATAAAAATATATTGTTGTTAGTTGGCATCTACTGGATACCAGCTCTTGTGAAACCCACATTTACAAAGTCGATCTTCTCCAGAGGATTTTCCAGGCTTTCACCTGAAAGCATCACCAGTTTTCTCTTTCAAGGCTTCTCCGGGTGGGTTTGACCCACCAACATGCAGTCGCTTTGGCTCAGTTCACCTTTTGCACACCCAGACATTCCAAATAGAAATATACGCAAAACAATGTAATTAAAACAATATTGTTGCAGACCTGTGAGATGTATTTATTAGATATGCTTCAATGTATATATTTCAAGGCGCCCTGGTGACATAGTGGTTCCACACTGGGGTAGGAGCCGCGAGGTCAGCAGCTCCGAGAGAGGAAAGCAGGGCTTTCTGCTCCTGTAAAGAGTTAGTCTCGGGAACTCTCAGGGGCACGTCCACCCCGTCCTATCAGTTGCTATGCGTCAGTGCACTCGTGGCAGAGAGTTGACTGGAGCTAATATGTGTATTTCAATCACTCTATGCTTCCATGTATGTTACCAAGAGAGACCAGTCCTTGGAGAGAAACATCATGTTTGCTTATGTCAGCATTAAAAGGGAAACTTTCGATGAGATGGATTAACACAGTAATTGCAACAATGGGCTCAGCATAGGAATGACTTTTAAGATGGCCTGCTGACTCAGTGACACCTAACAACAATGATATGTGCATTAATGTGTGTGTGTGTGTGTGTACCGATATATATATATATATTGGTTTATAATTTTGTTTTGTTATACCTAATCTTTAAATTACTTAAAGGTAAAAAATCTGTGGTGCAGAATTCAGGAACAAAATTTTAGCAAATAGAACCAATTTCTAGTAGGTGAATGAAAACAAAGCCATACATAAAATTCATAATTACTATTTTTCTTGAAAACTTGGATTCCTTATAAAGTCATGATCATGGACCGTGTTAGGTGCGGTCCAGTTGCCGTTAGCTCACAGGCCTTTAGGTGCATGAGCAGTGAGTGCTGGACACAGTGGAGGGTGTGTGGGTTGTTAGAAGAGCTGT
>NW_022103896.1:78185870-78187119 GCF_000313985.2 Echinops telfairi | reverse complement strand
CCTTGCCTTCAACTTGGAAATGGCTTTTTGAAATATGCAGCCAGACTCTGCTGTTGGCTCTTCTAGTGCCCCTATGAATACTGTATGCATTTTTAGAAATATCCCAGACTATTTCTCATGCCACATTTTAAGATCGACAAAGGCATAATTAATAAATTATTGCTGCTTCTTTGACGGTCACAGATTTGAAATATTTTTCCTCCCTAAGAATCCATGTAGGATGTAAATATGAAAACTCATCTCATTTGACACATTTTAAAATGCTGAAAAATAAATAATGTTCAGAATTCAAGTTGTACTTTTTTTTTAATCACAAAGGAATTAGGTTGAAATTTAAATGGCATCTTATTTTACTACTACTAGTTCTAGTTCTAGAAGCATTAGGCTACTATTCTCTTTAACTGACTTTTCCTGAGAGACATGTAGAATTTAAACATAGCTGATGAATTAGAGTTTTCATTGAGTTATATTTTCTAGCATTCATAATATGCATGACCATGCAAGAACATAATTTAGATATAAAATGAATATGAAACATTTCCCAGAAGAATTTTATTGTTACTCATTAGCTTTGGTCGGGTTCTTCTAAAAAACATAGGAGGGGTGAGATATTAGGTGTTCAGCTCGGTACATAAAGTTTCCACTGATTTATTATTACTATTATTTTATCCTTATCTCTGAGATAGGTGTTGTGATCTTTGTTTTATGTGTGAGAAATTCCAATTAAGAGAGGCTTACTTGCTCAAAGCGTAGAAATTGTAACTAGAGATATCACATCTTGAGGATTCCCTTGACTTTACTCTTACCAAAGGAAAACTTACCTTCATCAGTTTTTTTGTTGTTGTTGCTGTTTTGGGGTTTTTGTAGGTTTTTGCGATTATGTTTTAATGACTGTACATTTCCCATAGTGGCCTGATTTGCCTGATATTTTATTTTTTTAGGAATTTTGACATTTCTTAATGGTAGAAATAACACACCGTCTTCGTCTTTGGACCTAAATTTACACCATTGTTTATGACGTCCGAGTTTTCTCATGAAAATCTTCAGTTGAATATTTCACCTGAGTAGCCCGACAGGGTAAATGAAATAATTTTCCTTTTGCGGGGTTTATTCTTATTACCTAGCCAAAGTTGTTCCCTGCACTTACTGGGAAAATTCTTTCTTGCTCAAGATTCAATTTCCTTCAAAGTAGGAATCTTCCATCAACTCTGGCTTTGGGCAAAGCATTTTCAAGTAGCGAAATTGTAGA
>NW_022103896.1:78104927-78185085 GCF_000313985.2 Echinops telfairi | reverse complement strand
CAGTTTTATTCTCTTCTGAGTGAGCCATGCTGGTAGGCATCTCTTTCTGGTCCCTTGACCAATCTCTCTGTGGGCCAGGAAGGCCACCTCCTGCTCTGCTTCCTAATTCTTCCTCTCCTCAGTCTCAGGATCTCAGCAGGGCTCCTCTGCTCTTTCTTGTAGTCTCTGCAGAGCACAGCCTCTGAGCCCTGTGGTGCCCCTGGTGCCACTGCCACTTCATGCAGGGATCTTGCACATGCTCCACTACTGGCTCGTCTTCCTGGATGATCATGGGATTTTTCTCAGTTGCTGCCTCGGACATGGATCTCTTATACCCAGAGGAATGGCAAATTTGACCAAGCCCTGAGGTAGAGTTCTCCATTTACAGATTTTGTAATTTTGGTTTTAAAAAATTAGCTTCATATATGATTCAAATCTGTTATGTCTCATACCAAAGCAGATTACACTATATTTCAAAGGTTTTACACACATAGTATTAGTTCTTCTGAGAGAGGGGAAAACAAATTATGGTCTTCTTAAATAGGAGACCATAAATTCATGATGGAGATTGAAAGGGATTCTGACTTCAAGCTGGCTTATTCTGTCTTGGTTCTCTAGAGAAGCAAAATCAGTGATACACTTATAGATGTGTCATATATTTTATATAAATACATTTATATATAAATTTATAACATATATAATTTACATATAAACATATAAATTTATATTAAATTTACATATATTTATACAGATATAAGTATATGAATATGTGTGTCTGTGTGTATACATATATAGTGTATATATAAATAGAGAGAGAGGGAGAGAGAGCGCTTGACCCACACAGTGTCAGAAGAGGGCAAACCCAATCTGGGTCCGATCTGTGGGTCAGATGCTGGGCCCTTCACATCTCATGCAGCTGCCAGATCCAACAAACCCTGGCATCAGGAAGCTGCTACACAGACTTAATGTTCTAGAATTTGCCTTAGGCTCTAATATGTATTAAAATGACTAAACAGAACTTACAGTCAAAATTCATGATTAAAGGGGTGAATCAGGGATTGAACAAATTGTAGTACTAGTGAGAAAGGCTCAGGGCAGGTTTAACAAGACATATTATAAAGGTTCAGTGCTGCTAACAGATGCCAAAGGAGCATACCACTTTACTGTAAGCCTCAACCCAAAGACATTGACCTCAAGCTCTGTGGGTCAGCAAGACCAACTTTCTGAATTAAGCACGAAGAGGTCCCCCACTCCAGGAAGCCTCAGCCCAAAGGCACTCAGCTCCACT
Organism: Echinops telfairi; assembly: GCF_000313985.2. Lineage (NCBI taxonomy): Eukaryota > Metazoa > Chordata > Mammalia > Afrosoricida > Tenrecidae > Echinops > Echinops telfairi. The sequence goes on along the minus strand of NW_022103896.1, from coordinate 78,183,818 downwards.
TCTGTGGGTCAACTAGTCCAACTTCCCCAATTAAGTGCCCAGAGTCACCCAACTCCCCAGGCCATCCGTCTGCACAAATGCTGTCATCTTAACATGCTCCATGGGCTGGGAAGTCCATCACTCGGTTCTATGTTCTGGCTCCTAGCTCTCCTCTGATGTTACAGATGGCCTCTGGTTCCAGGAGGTTCACTGCCCAGGGATCTCAGGACCAGCGGATGAGCTCCGCTCCTGGCTCTTACTGGTAATACACAGGAAGTGGGTAGATGCCGCTGGGACTTCATTCAGGGATCTAGTTTTGCTAGACCCTCAAAGCTTGAGGTGAATGTTTTGGGGGCTGAGACTTACAGCAGAGTAGTATGCCCCTTTGTGGCATTATTAGCAGACCTGAAACTTTGTACCATGTCTTGGTAAACCACTACTCTGAGTATTTCTTACTGGCATTACAATTGTTAACTTCCTTATTAAACCCTTTAATTATGAATTTTGTCTGTAAGTTTCTATGTAATCATTCAATAGGTATTAGAAACTAGAGAGGTCAAGTAGAAAGTATTCATTAAGGTAACACAGAAGCAGACTAGTGAGCTGAGTTGAATGAATCTGAGGTCAGCAGGCAAAATGGCAGGCTGCCAACAACTCTCAGGGTCAGCAAGCAGCAAGGCATACTGCCAGTTCAAGTCCAAGGACTCTAGACACTGGCTCCAGAACAGCAGGAACAGGGAAAAGAGGATTCTCCCCATGAAGCAGGTCAGAACCCCTAGGAGACGTCATCAGCTTGTGACCTGAGTAAATGGCTGCTCTCTACCCTAATCTTCCCAAAGCTGCTTGCTACATTATGTTAGGTCACCTTATAAGGGAGGCCTTACTCCCAAATTTCTGAAGTTCTAGACCCAGGCAAGGAGACATAAAACCTAACTGTCTCATCATTGGCTACATTTTCACGTGAGCATTGCTATCAAGAAAATGTTGGTGCTTCAGAGAAACTACAGTTTTTTAGCTTATCTCCAGATGATTTCTTGTGTTATTTAAAGCAATTTAGAGATGCTACTGCATACTTGTTGATTAAGTCAGTTGAGTATGAGCTTTTTTTTAAGGAACACATTATACAGACCAAGTAGAATATGAGTAAATATCATTAATTTTTTTAGCTTTCTTGTGTGGTACTAATTTGTGTGTTTGAAAGACACTATCTCTTTGTTGTGAAACTTCCATTTAGAGTACAACCCCAAGGAAGGGGAATTTCAGGGGTACTTGCAATGGTTCACACGTTTATGAAAGGAAGTCTTATAAGTATCTGTAGTTGCCTTTATTGAGCTTTAAGAAAAGCTGAATACCAGTGCATATACCTCTTGACAGCCTTATACAATAAAATGGCATCCCACAGTCAGATTATAATTGATGGACCTTAAGCTGAAAGGTCTTATAGGAACAGAGGAGCCTATCATAACAATGATTCAACCATATCTCTGGATACATTATGGAGTCTATAATACCTTGTATCAAATTTTCCTATGTAGTTTGTTGAAAATAATTAAGAATAACAATAATCATGCATAAACATATCTCAGCACAAAGTTTCTTGCTCCAGCCACCATGCTGGGCTGGCATGAGCAATAGCAGATTCAAGATCTCCTACTGGACTGGGTTCCTAACTGGATGACAACTATTTCAATCCTTTGCCATGGGATCAGTTCTCACTCCTGGCAATGACATGGGTGCCACAGGAGAACCCTGCTTCACAGCGCTTTCAAGGGCTTCTTTATGAGAAGTGGATTACTAAGTATTTCTTCCGAGGTGTCTCTCGGTGGACTCCACCCTCCAATCAGCTGAGTGTGAGTACAGATGGTGATAAAGTTCCGGTGCATCCCCCGTGTATGATCGACTAGAATAGAAGCCACTCTGTCTGCCTGGAGTTACAATGCAAGCTGCCTTCGAATAAGGCTTCTAGATCCCCAGCTCAGAAAGTAAAATGCCGTGTGAGCTAGATGGTTAGGGAATCATAGCAAACATAGAAGGTAAGATAAGGAAAGGATAATGAGGTCGGTTTTTCTTCTCTTGATGTAGGGAGGTGCTAAGACATTCAGAAATCCTTGTGATTAGAGACCTTTGACATAAAGGTAAGCAAGTCTGTTTAGGGTGCTGAAGAGCAATTTCAGGTGACATGTACAAGGGTTCAGAAGTTTATGAACCAAACTTGTCTAGAGAAGACTTGGGAATGTGAGAGAAGGCCGCCTGATGTGTCCTAGCTGAGGACTGACAGAAGAGAAAACAGAGAAAAGGTACTTGGCATTCTCCAAGATGATGCAGCAGGAATAGCAAGTTACAGACCTGGCCACTGAAAGGGAGACAACAGGGTGAGAAGATGAGAAGGGAGAGGACACAAAACACTTAGCTGACCCAATTCCCAGGGATGAGCACACGCTGCCTATAGGTTGCCCTGCCTTTACCTGCTTTCCCACTCTGAAATAACAGGACACTTGTTGGAATGATCCAGAACCCAGTTTTATTTATTATAAGTGCCAATGAACTTTTAGGTTAAATCAGCACATTAAAATGGCTTAACTCCCTGAAAGGGCAGCTTTTATTTGCAAACTTCTAGTCTATTAAGGAAATCAGACAGAATATCACAGAATCCAATAATACATAAAGCAAGTGAGGTCTTTGAAAAAAAAATTTGCACTACATTCCTGGAGAAGCTACTTTGATTCAAGGTCTCTAAGAACTTATTTATAGGACCCGGATATCAATAATTACTTATTTCCTCAAAAAGTTCAGATCTTAAAGCATAATTTCCAAAAGTAAAATTAGATAGGGAGGTTGGATGAAATTTACCTTATTAAATAATAAAAAAGGGGAGCTGTGAGGTGGACTGAGTTACATTTTGGACTGCTAAAACAAGGAAGGCATGCAGTTCAAACTCACCAGTTACTCTGCGGGGGAACGATGACATGTTCTACTCCCGTGAAGATTTACAGCCTCAGAAGCCCACAGCGACACTTCTCTTCTGCCCTCTCGCATCACCGTGAGTCAGAATTGACTCTCTGGCAGTGTGTGTGTGTGTGTGTGTGTGTGTGTATGGACACTTATTTTTGAGAAAAGAAAAAAGTTCCATTTGTTATATTAATTTATAATCGGGAAATATAGCCTTCTTTTAAAATCGTATCCCTTTCCTACTCTATGTTCAGCCACATCCATACAATCATTCTTTCATTAAACCAATGATGGCAGAAAGGACGTCTAGTACTTTCAATGATCTTGTTTCCCCTTCTGATCAAGACCCTGATTGATTTGAGGTAGCAATGCTAACATACTATGTTTTTTTTGAACTTCTTTCAGTGAGCAGGTATGACCAACTAGGTTCTAGACATTGAAATATAAAATATAAGCAGGATTGCAAGTGACTTCTGAAAAAGCTGCTTAAGAGCTTACATGGGTTAGAAGCGGAATCTTTTTCTTTCCATTGTTTTTCTTGCTGCATAAAATGTAAACAAATGGGAAATGTAATTTGAGAGCTATTGTATTAGATTTTTATTGATTATTTTAATAACAAATTGTCACAAAGTAGTGACTGAAATTACAAGACCTTACAGTTCTGTAGAAACAAATTTCCACGTGCATCTCAAGGAGCTAAAGCGGAAGTGTTGATAGAACTGCATTCCCTTCTGAAGACTCTAAGGGATAATCCATTCTCTGGCCTTTTCTAGCTTCTCAGCGCTGTCTGCATTCCTTGGCACAAGCCCTCTTCTCCCCTGTCCAAAGAGAGCAAGGACAGATTGCTTCATTCTAACATGGCTAAATACTTGGCTCTGTGCAGCTGAGAAAGAGTCTCTGTGTATGTTTCTAAGACGTCATAGGATTACACTGGACCCACTCAGATAATCCAAAATACTCCCGCAAACACCACCACTAAGTTTAAGGTGCTATTAAAAATAAAAGCATTGAACTTCTAACCAAAATATAGGTGGCTAAAATCCACCAAACGAGAGAAAGCTGAGGTTTTCTGCTCACATAAAGATGTACTGTATATACTTGTGTATAAGCTGAATTTTTTTAGCACATTTTTAATGCAGGTTTTGTGGTAAAATTAGGTGTCTGGGCTGATAGTTGGGTCAGCTTCTACTCGAGTATATACGTTTTAGTCTTGGGGACACTATTTGGGTCACCCTGAGTCGGAATCCATTCAATAGTAATGGGGTTTTGCATTTCACCACATCTAAAAAGTCCCTTTGCCATGTAAAGTCCCATATCCTTGGCTTCCTAAAATTAGGACGTGAATGTCTTAATGGAACACGATTCTGCCTACTCTCCCACTGGCCGTCATCTTGGACCGGGTCAACTCTGTTTTCTAATAGACGTTTAGGAAGAGTTCTGGTCAAACAACGACTCTGCGAGGCGAGGGCACCAGTTCTGAGCTGCCCGTGATGGAGTTTATGTTGTCTTCTAACGTGTTCACGTGAGTCTGGAACATGTCGCTGGAGAGGCAGCACGGTGGCTGCTGGACGCCATCCAGTCAGCGCACGCACGTGACAGCCCCGTGCACAGCCCATCCACAAACCTGCCGCTCCGCACGCCTCTCTCGCTGCTGCGCTTGGGCCCATCCTTTCTCTGCCCTTCCTTTCCACCCTCCATCTTTCCAAGCATGATGTCCTTCAACAGGGACCAGTCCCCCTTGAAAACATGTTCAGGGAAGTCTCACCATCCTGGCTTCTAAGAAACATTCCCTCTGTCTGTCCCCCAAGATAGACTTGTGTCTTCTTCTGGTAATTCATGACTGGTTCGACATTCTTCGCTGATGCCATACTTCAGATGCATCTAGTTTTCTGACTTTCGTATTCATTGTTCTGCCTTCCCATGCGTTAGAGGCCATTGGAATGATCACCACTGGGGTCAAGTGCATATTAGCCCTTAAAGTTACATCTTTGTTTTTCAACACCTTAAATACATCTTTTGTCAAATCCAGTATGCTTTTTTTTATGACTGCTGCTTCTCTGGACATGAATTATTGATCCAAGTACAATGAAATCCTTGACCACTTCAATCTTTTCTCTGTGTGTCCCAATGCTGCTTTTTGGCCCAGTTGTGAAGATTTCTGCTTGATGTTTTGATGACTTCCAACTTTTCTAGTTTCATATCTTGTACATCTAAGTTCCAATTATGAATGGGTGGTAACCGTTATTGTGAATTTAGAGTCGTGCCAAGAAGGTCTCTAAGCTTTATTCCATCCATACGATTAAGGTCCTTATGGGAGACTTCCTTTGAGGAAGCCGCTCCTGCCGAGTCATATTTTGAGTGCCTTCCAACTCAAGGAGCACATATGTTGGCACTACCTCTGACAATGTCCCACTGCTGTCCATAGGTTTTCACTGGCCAATATTTTAGAAGAGTGCGTCCTCTTCTTTGCTAATCTCTCTCAGCCTGGAACTTCCCCTGGAATCTGTCTACCACGGACCACCCTACAGGTATTTGAAATACTGGTGTTAACGCTTCCAGTATCACTGAATTTCACAAAACACCAAAGTGTGACACACTAACAGACAAAAGTCATGACTTTGAGATTTTCTGTATTGTAGGGACAAACAAAACAAAGGCAGGGAGCAATAACAGCAAGTGTTAGTGGGTGTTGTGATCATGAAGAGAGAACTGTGATCCCATAGAGCACAGTACACAGTCCTTACTGGGACGGGTAAGGCCTCCCTTAGCAAGAGGCAGGGGAGGCCATAAAACTGAATAGACTCAGTAAAGAACTGCAGCGCAGTCTGTAAACGTTGGTACTCATTTGTTCAATAAATAATGCTGAAATTCACAAACTTAAGATGCTGTTACTCATTCCCCGGGTATACCTGGGTGGTACAAACAGTCACCCTTCAATGACAACCAAAAGGTTGGAGGTTCAGCTCCATCCAAAGGTATCTTGGAAGAAAGGCCTGATAATCTATGTTAAAAAACTACCTATTGGAGCGCAGTTCTACTCTGACACAATGGGGTCAATGGATGGTAAATGATTTTTGGTTTGGAGGATTGCTTTTGACAAAGGAGACACATGCTTTGAGTTGTTAGCCTGTTTACGTTCCATCTAATGAGTTTGCACCTCGATTCCTCTACCTTTTCCAATAATTCTCTTTAGTATTCACTGGAGAAATGACTCCATGTAGGTCAGAGCTAAGTTTACCACTTTGGAAGGTGGTCTTGGCAAGGCACGTTACAAAAACCTGCGCTGTGGAGTTGAAGACGATGGTTACAAGCTGCCTGGATACATTATCCAGATAGTTAGGGAAATGCCAGCCTGCCAAGGGACCGTTTGAGGGGATCTGAAGTTGATTTTCCTGCGGATAAATATCTTTCCCAAATATAAGGCTGTGTCGCTGCGCAGCTTCACTATTTAGCGTAGAGCCGGGACTGATTGAAAAGTTTCTTTTCCAGGAAGGTAAATGCGTTTCCTTCAAAATCCCAAGAAAGGATGCTACTCAAAAGAAAAATGGCATTGAGTTCATCTCCTCCAAATATGTACTATGTCTCCACAGTTACTTAGGGAATGGAATTCAATTTGGTTGAGCGGTCTGGGAAGTTGATTTGATCCTGTTTTCAGAACAGGATGCAATGGGTTGCTAGCACCATTTCTAAATGGGCTACCTGATGTTTTCGTTTGTACAAGTAATTCATCATTTCAGTCTTAATTACAGAACAGATATAAAAAGCACTGCATCTTTTTATTTTAAATATTAGGGCATCTAGGTGCTATTTTTAGCATTTTCCTGGTTCATACAGCACAACCCAGCAGAAACCCTGATTGTTTAAAGATATGTGCCCACCATTAATGGAGCGACTGAGACAAAGGGTGGAGTTATGATTTCCTGTTCACCATTAATTTTACATTCTGAGAGCATGGAATAAATTTTGGTTCAGTATAAAAGACAGGCTATTGGTTCCTGAAATCAATGACTGTCAGAAGAGCCCAGACACTGGGTGATCTGCATGAATAATTTAAGACAGCTTTGTTAACTGTGCAGAAGCGAAGTTAGCCTTGCAGGGAGACGTATTGTCAATTGCCAGCAATTTACTATGTTTTCTGAAAACCACAGGCAGCAATTTACAGAAAAGATTAGGCCCAGTTACTGTACACGTGTGACATCTCCTTGATTTAAGATGTCATCCTGGAAAGCTGTTCACTGACAACTGGGTCTGGAGTGAGGTTATAAAGTTTAGTGAGAACCGCTTTTACTGGGAAAGTCTCTGTTTCGGCTCTGGGTGAGCCCTGAATGGTGATCTCTGGCTGGGGAAAAAAGATGTAGATGCAAACCAGTGCATGTGGAGGGGTAAAGGCACCTCCTCTCAGACCTTCAGCACCTTAGCACTCTGGTGTTCTAATGCACTCGGCATGCATGAGCAAGCGTGGTGATGGTGTGCTCGTTTCTTGGAAACAGACTCATTGCTCACATACCTCTCCAATCCTGTGCCATCTTTGAGTGTCTTGGCTTTCATTCTGCACCGAGTTTATTTCACTTTCATAAGAAAATTATTAAAGGAAAATCCCTTTTTTATTAATGGATTTCTTCTGACATCTTTTATCTTACGGTTTTAAGTTCAGTAACAATATTTTCTTCATTACATGAAATTCTGAAAAAGCATAATGATGATAGTCTTATTCGCTAGTGGAATTTGAAACTCTTAAGGTCTCGTAAAAGATGGTGGCAATTGGAAGAATATCAATGAAATATGACATCTCACAATTTAAACACAGTAAAGTATATGTGTCTAATCCTTTTGAATCTTTACTAAAAAGTGAACTTTTGATATAGTTGGAAGGTTATTCTCCAAGTGTATATTGATTTATCAGCTTCCCAATGGCTTTGTGGGAAGTGTAAAATATGCACATAAAATATTAATGGTAACTCCCATTCTGAAATCACATATGCATATCACTACATTTTTTTTAAAAAAGAGTTCATTTTTCTATATGAGACACAAATACTCTGGGTGCCCTTATTAATATAAAAATCATGAAAATGAGGCATTTACTCTCATCTTTCCACTTATTTCATCTACTTTCTCATTTATCTGGTCTATAATCTCTTTTATGAGTTAATATCTACTGTCATGTTTAATTTGAATCTCTCTTTTCCCAGAATTTTTCTTATCGCAATAAGAAAATTTATGATCGTTTGTAAGCATTAGGATCAGTATGAGATGAAATCAACTTTTTGGACCTGAGTTTGATAAGTTCATTTTCATCTTCTATGTTGGCTGTTACAAAATTAAAAATGCTAGAATTTGATCATAAAAGTCAAAAATCATAGTGGTAGTAATTAGAGAGGTGTACACAACTATAATTCTGGATTTACATATTACTTCAGATATATAGCTGGATAGATAATCAATAACAAAAGTCCAGTTTTCAAATACTACTCTGAAGACTAACACTGTTATCCCTAATGTTGCTCACTGGCCTTCATTGTTTTGCCACATAAAGCATTAGAATAACATTCTGGGCTAAAAGATATTTATTATGTTACCTGATAAATCAAGCCTAATTTTGGAGTGGCAATAGGCAATCTTATTTATCCTTTTCAAAATAGCCACCTTTATGCTATAATATGTATCTATAATTAAAGCATGTAAACTTAGCTTCTAATTCCTTTCATATTTTTTAACATTTTTTTTAAATCACTGTCATGGAGTCAGTTAAGTTAGAATTGCCTTGTGGGTTTCTACGGCTCTCATTCTGTACGGGAGTAGAAAGTCTCCTCTCCCCCCAAGGAGCAGCTGTGGGTTTCTCACTGCTGATCTTACCTTCAGTAGCCCAACCTATAACCACTCAGTCACCAGGACTCCTTAACATCATACTATTTATCCTCTATCTGGAGCATCCTTAGTATAGCAAATACACTTCCAGAGAGGGAAAATGTTGGCTTATTTAGAGATGGTGCTATTTTAGATAACATAAATGGGCTTTTATCTTTTTTATTAAAAGTTGAGTTGAGATATAAAAGTGGTGGCAACCTAGCAGAATGCCTTAAAGGTAGGAAGCATTCAACTTTATTGAAAACATCAGCAAAAGAATCTCTAAGGCCTAAATTATGATATGTGTACACTCTAAGCCATATTTTTGCTTAGATCAGACTATAGTGATTTTAACGTGATCTATTTCTCAACCCTTTGAAACTCCCTGCTTTATTCTTTATTAAATCATCAAACACTTCATGTACTTTATTATTTTTACCAAACACAGAGGTGTTTGCATTTATATTGTATTTTTTCTTCAAGCATCTCCAGGTGCCTTACAAAACATGACATCGAAACATTTATTTGTCGGGTGTGTAAGGTGATAAATAATGTTGTTATAAACATGCCAGAGGTATAGTCCTTAGTAGAAAATGTTTATTTTAGCTCTATCCTTTTTCTTATACATTTTCTTTCCTCAACTTTGTGATTAGACAATTTTGTTCAACAAATATATAGTGAGCATCTACTATATATCAGGTTTTGTTCTAGGTTCAGGGAAAGTACCGGTAACTGGGATGTGGGAAGGACTTGTTGTCATGAGATTTTATTGTAGTGGGGGAGAAAGATAATAAATGTGATTCAGTGGTGTACTGTTAGATTGTGTTAACTGTTATTAAGGAGGGTGGGGAAAGGCAGGGTAAGGGCTTTGGACTCCCTGGATGTTATGAAATATTAAGTGCTCAGTTACTACCCAAGGTCACAATCGTAGGACCCTTATCAAGTTTAGTTCTTTTCTGACACTTATGGGACTGCCTTATTAGAATTCTCTCTAAGACAGCTGGGTAGTTTGTAAATGTGTCGAGAATGAATGAACTCATAGGGAGGAGTAGAATTAATGTACCTGAGTGGTAGAAGGGTCATGCCATGCAAAGATATAGGGTAAGGCCTAGAACCGAGGATAGAGATGTGCCTGTCTGTCACAAGTCAATGTCACAAGCTTGCCCTGAACAAGGTGAAGAGAGCAGGCCATGAGCCCAGAATCAGGGTGGAGAATAGATCCCAAGACATCATAAGCTATGGTAAAGATTTGGATTTGGGCTGAAGTATAACCTAGACCCCCTGGATGGCTAAGCACAGGAAAATGACAGCCTGGGACATGCACCTTTTTAAACAACCTGTATAGAGTGCAAGCGTGAAAATGGAGACCCACAGGAAGATGATTGTAGCAGCCCAGGTGAGAAATAAAGGTGAGTTGAAATAATCAGATTTAAAGTATAGTTTGAATACGTGACTAACAGAATTTGATAGTGGATTAAATGTGGGATTTAAGAGAACTTTATATTCTGTCTCAGCCAGATGCCATGATTCAAAATCACTGCTTTCTCACCAGTAAAAGAACAATAATGACATCAGGGTACAGCTGGAGAGATGAAGCCCTTCTGTAAACCTAAAGTATATGAAGGGATTTCAAGATGTTTATGGAAAAAAAGAATTAGAAGACTAAGATATTTTAAATACAAATTTTATTTCTCAATATAAGCTACTTCAGTCAAGGCCCTTTTGTGATCAATGCTATTAACCATTCAGCCCATCCCTAAAGAATTAAGGATCCTGGAAATTTAACCATGTTAAGGCAATCTTTTTTATATTATGAAATAAAGAAAATGGTGACCCTTTCAAGATTTTTTTTAATATTAGGAAATGAGAGGAAGTCAAGAGGAGTCAAATCAGGAATGTAAGGTGTATGCCTCCAATGAACTTTTGCCAAATTTCCCTTGTTTGATGAGAGGAATGAATAGAAACATTGTTCTGGAAGAAGGGACTCCCTTGTGGAACTTTCCTGGGCATGTTTTCTGTGAAAGTTTCTGCTAGCTTTCTCACAATACTCTCAATAAGCAGACATGATCATTTCTTGGCCTTCTAGACAGTCAACAAGGAAAACACCTTGAGTATACCAATAAACTATTGCCCTAACCTTTCCTCTGGATGGGTCTGATTGTGCTTTCCACTTCCACCTCTCGGTAGTCATTGCTTAGATTGTGCTTTGTCTTCAGGATTTCACTGGCAAAGCCATGTGTTACCTCCTGTTACAATTCTTTGAGGAAACGCCTCAGGATCTTGATCCCACTTGCTTATATTTTGCAATGAAAGCCTACTCTTGTCTGCAGTAAACCTAGGAACAACGGTGTTAGCACCCAAAGAGTAGAAAGTTTGCTCAGCTTTATTTTTTCAGTCAGAATTATGTAAACTGAAATGTCTATGGTGTTGGCTATTGTTCTGCTGTTTGCCAATCCTCTTAAATGCGGGCACTGGCAAATTGAAATACTTGACCTGCAGTTTTCGACATCATCTAGCCCCTTCTTAAAGTAAATGATCTTTTAAACTGCTGATTTCTTTGGGGCATGGCCTTCAAAAGCTTTCTGTGAAGTATCAGGGACTTCACCATTCTTCTACCAAAGCTTCACCATAAATTTTTTGTTTGTCGTTGCTCCCATTTTAGCAGAATTCATGTTGCTCAATAGGGACACTTTCCAAACATGCTTCATCCTTCCTAGTGTCTCAAAGAAGTTCTCAAATAAGGCTCAGTCATGCTATAACAAGTTTATTTTGGTGCAAAAAAAATTCCCATGAACTTTCTAAACCTCGTGTGTCACTTGTGGTACTTTAAAATACATGACCTCTTCCCTGTCCCTACTAGCTTTTTCCTTTCTAGTGTCTTTAATCGTATGCTCCTAATGTTTCTTACCCTTTTGTTTCTACTTTCCTTTGTTTCTATGTTTTGTACTTGCCCTGAGTTTTTTATTACAAGATGCCAAAAATGTGGTTCTATCTTTGAAAACAAAAAGACCCTGAAGCTTAAGCCTTCTTGTTCTTGTTGTTTGTTGCCATGAATTGGCTGTGAGTCATGGGAACTTTATGAATGAAGCATTGCCCAACCCTGTACTTTCCGGTCAAGTGAATTTCTTGATACACTTCCTGGTAAGTCCGCTTTTTAGGATGGCTTTATAAAGATAGGTTGCTTTGTAGATTAAGTGCTTCAGACAGGTCCTCCTAAGTTTTTTTTTGGGGGGAGGGGAAACATGAAGGACATATGTTTCCTCCTCAAACAGGGGTCCCAGTGGAGTATATAGTGGGCTGCGAACCACAAAGTCAGCATCTTAAAGTGGCCAGCTCAGGTGCAACATGGGCGACAGAGAGACATTCTGCTCTATAAAGATGTATAGTCTCAGAAAGACTAGGAGCAGTTCTACACCATCTTATAGGGTCACTAGCTTTGAGACAGAATGGACCATTGCAGGGAGTTCTGGTTCTCAACTAAAAATAGCCTTTAGTGATGGAAGAAACAAAGGAAGAGATGTTTGGAAGTCAACAAACGTATACTTGACGTTATAGTAGAACCCAAAGAAGCTGGAATCTGCGTAAGGTGGAAACCTCTAGATGAAGGAAAGCTCACATATTTCTCACTGACTGAGAACAACAGAAGAGTGGTAAGATTGCACCCTGTCAGGCTGAGAATTGCAAGACCTGTGGAAAAGGTAGTCCCGTTTTGTTTAGCTCTTCCAGGTTGTACTGCACCACGCTGATTATGCTTACCTTGAAATTCTTCTAATTTCACTGCAAGTCAGGTATATCTTCATCCATGTTTTTGTCTTTAGGGAATTACTAATCATGAAAACTCATAATGACCCTATAGGACCTAGTGGAAAGACCCCTATGGGCTTCAGAGATGAAATCTCTATGGGGGTAGAAAGCCTCTGTGGCAGCTGGTTGTTTCAATTGTAGCCCATAGGGCCACGCGGAGTTGGAACCGCTGGATGGCATACAGTAAGTTGAGTGAATCCTGAAAAAAATCTTTTGGACAGTTTCTGACACTATGTGCTGATATTTAACCAGAAAGAGTCAGACTGTTTTCTCTGAGTACACAGAGCTTATAGTTAAATTTATAGTCTTGACAGATTAAACCAACAACAACAATAACAAAACAAAACCAAGAGGTTTGAAGTCTACCAAAAGCTAGGCCGGTTCACGTAGGGGCCCATTCAGTTTTAACATGTTCTCATTGCCATTGAGTTCATCCCAACTCAGAGTGACCCTGGAAGACAGAATAGAACTGTATCTTCGCGTTTTTGAGTGTTTAAGCCTTTAGGAGAGCAGACAGTTTCATCTTTCTCCCAAATGCTAAAATTGCTCTCCTAGAAAATATGGCTGTACTCATTTCACCGATAGGAATAGGGAACCTCATACAAACTAAATAATTTACCCTGGTATATAATGTTATTTCCTACTTTTGATCTTATTTTCTTCATAGCTAGTGCCAGTTATTGGTACTTGCCTCTGATATAGAAGAGGAAAACAAAATAATCATGATAATGGTACTAATAATGATAAATCAGGACAAATCTATTATAGTACACATATCTTCTTTCCCTCCCCAACCAGTGAGGAACATTCCCTTGTCTGAGCGGGCAGAAAGCCTAAGCCACTAGAGGATTTTTGATTAAATAAAATTGCCAGAGTTGCTGGCAGAATGATCAGGAGACTTTGCATAGTGATCCTGAGAATTCAAGCATCAAAGATCGAATGCTTCTAAATATCTGAGAAAACATTCAACAACATGGGGGGTGGGGGGTGTGAGTAGTTAATTGGGGCTAGAATTGAAAGGAAAAGTTTCAGGGATGCATACAAAAATATATATTAGTAATGTATTATATCGGCAATTTTAGGGACCTCCAGGATAATTTTGAATACACTAGATCTTGTTTTCACCTTTTAAAAAATAACCAAAACTCAAACTTACAGCTTATTCTGAGCAGTTATTCTATATGCAAGTAGGAAAATCATGTTGATTCCATCAAAGTAAAATAGCTTAAAATAGACTGATTACAGTGAGACTTATAAAGAGAAGAGGAGAGACAATAACAGAAGATCAAACATTGACTAATCTTAACATAATGACTTGAACCCTGTCTTCCTTCTTGTCCTGAGACCAACTGACATCCAGTCATAAGATGCTCATGCTATCTTTTGAACCTTAAATGAAGTAAGCTCAAGTAGAGAAGATGAGTAACTTTGGGTAATTTTGCCAGGAATTTTTATGATTAGTATTTTGTTTCATGGGTAAGAGAAACATTAAAACCCAAGTAGGATTTCTGTTATTTTCTTTTTGACACACCTTATCTGCTCACTGTAAGAAGCCCTGGTGGCACTGTCAGGTAAACGCAGCACTGCTACCTGCAAGGTCCACAGTTTTAATCCACCAGTTAATCTGAACAAGAAACATTAGACTATTTTCTCTTTTAAAGTTAATCCTATATAGGGTTTCAGAAATTATATATAGGGTCATTATCAGTCAGAAGCAACTCAATGGCAGGGGATGGAATTTAGCGACAGTAGATCTCAGTTTTTCTAAAAGAGGCAACTACATTTGCTTACAGATGTCAATTCTTAGAAACCTGCTTCTAAACCAAACTCACTAGTATGGAGTTGATGCCTACTCTCAGTGACCCTGAAGTTTCAGAGAAGGTAGCTCCCTGCAGGAATTAAAAGCCTGGGCTTTCTTCCAAGAACAGCTGGTGGTTTTGAATTGCTAACCTTGTGGTTAAAGTCCTGTGCATAGCCCACTCCTTAGAAACTTGCTAAGCACCAATGATTGATGCTATATCTCGTGCGGAAAGAAATTTGCTTTCTTCTAGCAATAAAAATAAAGTTTTCTTCCTCCCCTTCTACCTCCAACCAGCTGCCAACGATTTACTTTACTTATCAGGTACAGAAGCAAAAGATGCTAATGATCTTATTAACATATTAAACAATGGCCCTGGAAAGGCTGACATTTCCCAAAGCTTTTGGTCAATGATTAAAGTAATGAAAGTTGCCAGTTATTCAGGCCAAGCCTATAAAACCCTGAAATTCACTTATAGCCCAAAAGGTCAGGTAAATTAGGGGAAAATATAGGCCTGGCCTTGAATAATTTGAGTGTGGTGATCCTGAGTGCTCTTAACAGAGGCTGAAAGTAAGAGGACAGGCATTACTCCTAGCAAGCTTCCTGGTATTGATCATGAAGTACTCACAAGTGCTCATTTGTGGACAAATTAAGAGATAAGTTCTTTTCAGGAGGTCATTTACATGATTTCTTTTTAATTAATATTACTGACTTGAAGATTAGCAGTTAAATTAGCCCATTCATTATAAAAGTCATCAGTTTGAAGAGTAGAAAAAGATATTTAATAGGAGATCAGGATTTGTATAAATTAACATATCTGCTCACACCTTATGAGGAAGATTCTGGAATTTTGAAGTATAAGTTAAATTATTGTTCATGACCTAAGCTTTTTATTTTGTTCTAAAAATTAGAAAAAAGTATAAAATGGTACGAAAGAAAAAAATATTTCCCTCCTTCTTGTACCCAAAGATATATCAAACAATTTAATACATGATTTATTTTTGGGTCAGACACTTAAACGCACAGAGAAATATCAGAAATTAGTGTGACAGAATATGCTGATTGTGCACAAATGACTCAAACCAGGCAACAGCAATCTGAGGGTTTAGGAATGTTATCTAGCTTTATGAGCTAATTGAAATAAAAGTACACACTGGAAACAAGAGAAACAGAAAAGGATTTTATTTTCTATTCAGACCAAGAGTAGCTTGGGTCTCATGATCGAAACAAGGCGGGGTCCTGGAGATGGGAGTTTGTTTCCTGAATTATGTTCTCCAGAGAGCCCTTTCACTTCAGAAACGGAAGCCTGGTAGGTCAGTTCATGTGCCCTTTTCTGGGAGCTCCTAGATCCAGGGTCAGTTGGAGGATACTGATGTACGGACTATGGGTGCTCGGACCTGGTGTAGGTGGGAAGGAGCCTCGGTTTATTCTTTACAAAAGAGACCTTAAGGTGGAATGCTGATAATGAGGATGTGCAAGATGGAAGAGTTAGATAATTGAACGGTAGAGAGCAGAGGCACATACTGAACTGGGAGCAACAAGGGATAGTGACCGAAGGGTTTCAGGAAGATGCTCTAAAGATGAACTGGGGAAACCGGTTATAAGTGATTCGAGCAGGGTAGTCTCCTGAATGTCACTCCGATTTTCCAAAAGAGCCCAATACCTCAGGTAAGATTGTTTTATGCTGTTGGCCATGCATTATTTAATATGAAGATGACTTTAAGAGAACAATTTCTTAGAAGCTCAAGGTTCAAAATATGCCTAAGGATAAATACCTTGGGTGGATCCGAAGTCCATAGACCCAGACAGGTGATTTCTAGAATTAAAACGATTCCCCATTACGTAGATACCAATTGCTCTTTTTAACATACCGATATTTATTTTGTTTTTTCACATATTACAAAAAGGTAGTTTTCATGTTTATAAGTAACTTTTGCAAAATATTTTTAGTTAAATATGTCTTTTAGGACAATCCTACAGCTGTAGAAGCAATTCTATATGCAGCTGTAAGAAATAATACAAAAAGAATCCATGCATTCTTTACCTAGTTTCTCCAAATAGTAACATCTTTTAAAACTACAGTACATAACCAGGATATTGACATAGATACAGACAAGTTACCTACCAATCTCATTAATCACACACAATACCCACTCTCATCTTTAACTCTAACCATGAATCATTTCTCTATTTCAATTTTGTTTTTCATTTCAAGAATGTTATATTTTATGTCTGCAACTCTTGGGTATTATCCTTGTAATTCTCTAGCAAGTCATCTGCGCTTTTGTGTGTAGCAATAGTTCTTTTTAAAAGTTTTGTTATTATTATTAAGTAAATTTCAATGTGTGATGTGCCACAGTTTAGCACTCACCCGTTGAAGGATTTTAGAATCGATTCTAATTCCAGCCTACGACAAGTAAAGCTACTAGGAACATTCGTGAACAGGTTTTTCTGTGAACATAAAGTATCATTTCACTGTGACAGTAGTTGAAAAGGGAAACTGCTGTCTGTGTTGTTTTCATGTGTTTTCTCTGTTAACGCTCTGGTTTCTAATGCCATTGCCATGGTTACACAAGAACTCACAGACAAAATTCAGGATTAGAGGGTTTATTAAGGAATAAAGGTGTGAGGCCAATGAGAATGCTCAAGATACTTGTGTATCAGGATATGCTACAGAGTTCTTTCAAGGCTGCTAACTCATGCTCAAAGGGGCTGCCACTCTGCTGGAACATTCAACTCAAGCTCCATAGACCCAACAGTCTAGCTCCCTGAATTAAATTCCCGAGGCACTCCACTCCAGCCAGCCTCAGCCCAGAGGCACTCAGCTCTACTGTCACCAGTCAGGAAGCCCAACTTCCCCTATTAAGTGCCAAGAGGCATAAGCCAGCCCCTTGCACAAAGACGCTCAACTTAACTTGCTTAGGGGGTGGGGAGGTCCACCACTCCTTTCTGTGCTGACTCATTTTGTTGCTCCACATGCTCCTCTGATATTACAGCTATCTTCTGGATCCAAGAGGTTCACTGCACAGGAATCTAGGATCCAGAAGTCAGGGTCCACTCCTAGCTCTTGTTGGTAATGGGAATTACAGGTGAATTCTACTAGTAACCCCCCCTCCCCAGCCCCGCCCCCCCACCTTCTATCAGACTCATGCACATGCACAAAAAGGTCATTTGGGGTTTGTGTGTGTGTGAGAGACAGAGAGAGACTGACTTTGGCTAGAAGAATCACATTACATAATTCACTGTCTCTGCACTGCCTTTAGTGGTTGCACATTTCATTTTATGTGAACTTACTAAACTGTTTTCTTTTTTCCCAGATTTTTTAAAAAAATTATTTTTCATTTGGAGTTAATACATATATCATCATATCAAGCAGAATTGTACAATTGCTACCACAATCAGTTTCCAAACATTCTTTTTCTTCCTGGGCTCCTGGACATCATCTCCCTTTTACCTCCCCCTCCCCACCACTATGCCACCCCGCTAAAAATCTCTTATTCTACCTGATGTCCCTACAAGTTCATCAATCCTGGCTTTCATATAACGAAAAACATCATATACCACAACTTCAAGAGGGTAACCCCAATGACATAATACATCTGAGATAAACCCTAATATGAACCCCAAAACACCCCAAATTACAGAAAATGATGAAAACCGGATCAAGCCCAACATACAGCAGAGGGGTGATCTACTGACAAGGTTTAAAAGGTTCAAGTCAGGTTTACCCCTTTGATCTTCTGTAGTTAACTCTCCAATCCACTTGTTTAGTAACCACTTTCCACCCATCCTCAATTATGATAGAGGGAGATCACCACAGACTTATTTCCTAGGTAGTTCCCACAAATGAATCTGGGGCTCCCATTGTCATTCATAGTCTTCTGCAAACCAGATTCTCACAGTTTAGGTTCTGATGCTAATCCCTCCTTTGTCTTTGGATATATGATCTATAATCCTTCAGTGGCTGATGATAATGTGCTTCTACCATGTGGACTTAGTTGGCATCTCACTTAGATAGCTGCTTGTTTGGAGACAAGCCTTTAAGACCACTGGTTCTCAACATGTGGGTCGCGACCCCTTTGGGGATTGAATGAACCTTTTACAGGGGTCACCTAATTCCTAACAGTAGCAAAATTACAGTTATGAAGTAGCAACGAAAATAATTTTATGGTTGGGGGTCACCATCTGTATTAAAATGTCAAAGCATTAGGAAGGTTGAGAAGCACTGCCCGAGACACTACGGTATTTTATCTGATAGCCGGGCACCATCTAATTTCTTTGCCACATTTTGCTATAGCACCCATATCCTCTGTGTTCCTTTCCTGAAGGTGAGTCTGGAGCTGGGCCATGATGTAAGATCAAATTGTTCTTAAATTGGTGCAGGATTCAGTGCGAGCCCCAAACCTCTCCTGGGTCTTTGTTTTTGTTGTTGATTTGTTTGTTTTTGATCTGCTTTGGCTCCCTTTCATAATCTCTGTTAACTTATGGTAGAGAGTTTTATCAGTTATCCCCCTGAGCATATGATGTTTCCTTAATATTGTCTTTGATTAGCTCCTGGTACTAATTTATTAAAACCATTATTGAGAAAGGGATATTGAGCCAATGTAGGCTAACTCCAGATCCCAGTACCAGAATTATTCATGTGTACAGAATCCGTCCTTACGTGGCTGGACATTATTTACACAAACAATGGGGGTTATTTCAGGTAAATTTACAATAAGGATCCCTGTGCATACCACAATCCCACCCTAGGATCCCTCAAAGTATTTCCGATCATTCTTACCCCCAACTGGAGGTCAGTCCCCCTCTTTTCCTACCAACAGACATGCGTTTTGTTCCCCCGGCATGTGTGCTCCTTTCCCCTCTCCTGACTTGTTTTTCCCATCAGTTCCCTCATCCCTCTGATAAGGTGGTCTGCGTGTCCGGGGGCACCTCATGACAGATTTACATAGCAGCCACTCAGTAAACAGCATCCCATTCCCCTACCTGGACCATTTGACCCAGTTGACCTGAGGAACCCTCCAGCAAAGTGGCCTTCAAAATACTTACCTAAAGCCACTGGTGTCTGCTTCACTGGCACCAGTCAGGCTCTCTGCCAGGCTCTCTGGCCCCTGGCCAGCCAGCTGGACGCCCCACAAGCCTGATCTTGTGTCCATTCTGCTGCTTGTTCCTACAGCAGTGGACTCATCAGTATTGATCTTCCTGTAATTTACTAATTTCATTGAGCATAATGTCTTCCAGATCCCCCCAAGTCTTGAGGTGTTTCATCACTGTTATTTAGGGATGTGTAATATTCCACTGTGTGTATATATCAGAGTTTGTTTGTTTGTTTGTTTACCCAAGCCTCTACTGAAAGGAATGTAAGCTGTTTCCAACATCTTGCTATTGCAAACTGGGTGGCAATGAACATGGGGGAGCATACATCTGCTCGTGATCTCTTTCTTATTGCTTTGGGCTATGTGCCCAGTAGTGTTACTGCTGGGTCATGTGGTATTTCAATTACCATTTATTTTAGGAATCACCATGTCCCCTTCCACAGTGGCTGTGGATAAGCGTTCAGTCTCACCACATCCTCCCCAGCATTTGTTGTTCTCGGGTTTGTTTTTTGAATTGTGCAACAATTAGAGGTGTTAGTGAACTGTTTTCTGGAGGAGCTGTACCATCCTATATTCCTATGAGCCGTGCATGAGAGATCTGGTTTCTTTGTCTGTTTGCCAGTACTTGGTTCATACCTATTCACTTTATTTTATCCATTCCAATGCACTTAGAGTGAACACTCGGTATAGCTTCATTTGTGTAACCTAGTGACTAAGCATGCTGAAAATCTTTTTAGGTCCCCACTTGCCATTTGTGCCACGTGTCTTAACTATTTTATAATTGGGTAATTTAGCTGTTTTATTGCTCAATATAAAGACATCTTTGTAAATTCTAGATAATAGTATTTTGTTGGACACAATATTTGCAGATATTTTCTCTCAGTTTGTAATTTGTCTTTCTTATCCTCTTAATATAGTCTTTCACATACATCTTTTTAATTTTGATGGCATGCAATGTATCAGGCTTTATTGTCATTTCCTTGTATTTTGCATTATGCTTTGGGCTGTGATCTGCAAGGTTTGCGGTTCAAAACCACCATCCAAACCTTGGAAGAAGGAAGAGGCTCTCTAAAGTCTTAACAACCTCAAGGGCAGTTCCACCCTGTCTGATAGGGTCAATATGTCCTGGCAAAAGCTTCATAGCTGTGGGTTCATTTGTGTTGATATTAAGGATTGAAAAAAGAATGTGGGACATGGAATATCATTGCAGATGTATCTTGAATCAAAGCAGAGAATACCAGAAAGATGTTTACTTGTTTCATTGACTCTGAATGCCCATTTGATTGTGTGGACCGTAATGACTATGGATGACCGTGAGAACAATGGGAAATCTGGAACCCTCCATTGTGCTCCTGTGGAAATTTGCATGGATCACAAGGCAGTTGTGTGAACAGAACAAGGGAATACTGCATTGTTGAAAATCAGGAAAGGTGTGTGTCAGGGTTGCATCCTCTCACTGGTTCAATCTATATGCTGCACGATTCCTCAGAGAATCAGGATTATATAACGAAGAGAGTGGCATCAGGATTGGAGGAAGGCTTATTAACAACTTGCTATATGCAGATGACACATCCTTGCTTGCTGAAAGTGGGGAGGACTTGAAGCACTTGCTGATGAAAATCAAGTATTGTAGCCATTGGTATGGATTACAGCTCCATGTAAGGTAGAGCTCAATCCTCACGACTAGACCAAAGGTAACATCATGAACAATGGAGAAATGGTTGAAGCTGCCAAGGATCTTTCCTTACTTGGATCCACTGCCACTGCTCATGGAAGCAACCGTCAAGAGATCAAAAGATGTGTTGCATTAGGTAAATCTGCTGTATAAGACCTCTAGAGTACTGAAGAGCAAGGCTGTTACTTTTAGGACTAAGGTGCATCTGACCCAAGCCATCGTATTCTCCATTACATCATGTGATTGTGAAAGTTGAACATTGAATAAGGAAGACTGTATAAGAATCAAATAAGGAAGACTGTATAAGAAGTGATGCATTTGAATTGTGGTGGTGGAGAAGAATATTGAAAATATCATGGACTGATGAAAGGATAAACGAATTTGTATTAGAAGTAAGGCCAGCGTGCTCCTTAGAGGCAAGGATGGCAAGCCTTTGTCTTACATGCTTTGGACATATTGTCAGGAGAAACTAATCCCTGGAGAATGACATCATGTTCGGCATGTGGCTGCATCAATGGGCTCAGGCACAGGAGCATTTGTGAGGATGAAGCGGGACCATGCAGTGTTTGGTTCTGTTGTACATAGGTCACTATGCGTCAAAGCCAACATGATGGCACCTAACAACCAATGTCCCAGGGTCTGGGCAGGCCACAACCCTTAGTTCCCACTTCTCTCTTCTCCCTGTATTCATCTTGACTAGAGAGATCTTTGGGTCACCAAACCCATTGTCTTTTCTTCTTTATCCTTCTTATTTCTCTTCCAGGCTCTAAAGGAATACCAACCCAGTGCTCATATTGGCCGCTCTATTCAAGCACACTTTTTAAGAAACATAAGGCCAGGAAATTCTTCACCTAGAAATTTAGATTGTCCTAGTGGGTTACAAGTTGGGATGCTGACCACAAGGCCAGCAGTTTGAAAACACCCGTTCCTCCTCCAAAGAAAGGTGATGCTTTCTCCTCCTCTAAAGAATCACAGTCTTGGAAACCTAGAGTATTGGTTCTAATCTGCCCTATGGCGTCACTATGAATCAAAGTAAAAATGATGGCCAGTTTGCTTTGGGTTTATATAGCCAATATGGCTATCTTTTCCTTTAATGAAATGAGAAATTATCCTTAAATAAGCCATTGTACATATATTTAGTTATAATCCATACCCTTCTAACACAAATAAAATAGTAAGCAGACAATAACCATTATGGATGCTATTTAGGTAAGCAAACTATGAACAAAAATAAAAGCACTCAAGAAAAAATACATTAGACAGAGCACACCTCATAAAAACAAACAGAAACTTGCCGACATTGAGTTGATTCTGACTCATGGCAATACTGTCAATGAGGGTAGATCTCCCCTTTGGGTTTCTGAGACCTTAAAACCTTATGAAAGTAGAGAGCTTCGTCTTTCTCTTTGAAGAGACTGGTAGGTTTGGACCACCGATCTTGTGTTTAACAGTGTAATTCATAGTCAACTAAGCCACCAGGTCTGCTAAGAGTGAGCACAGGAGAAAGGGGATGGGAAAACATCATAGATCTGAGTCCATAGGAGCTATAAACTATTTGTAAAAGCCCCAGAACTTTCTCTCCTGTCTACTTCGTAATGGAAACGACCCATGTGTTTTGGACTGATGGGCAAATCAACACAACGATGAAAGTAAGGAAACCGAACAGTTGACTGCAGACCACCAAGAGGCCAAAAGGCTCCAGGCAAGATATAACCAGAAAAGAGGTGAGTTGAGAGAGTAGGATCTCCCTTAAGAGGCAGATTAAAAAAACAAACAAACAATTAGAAAAATCTAGTATCTGAGGTGATTAGCTTTAGGGGAAGAAAAAAAATCTGCAGCCCATTCGCAGGAGTAGAAGAGGGAAACTTTTTCCAAGGAAGAGCCATTTGGATCTGTATAACATCATTGGTGGTTCCGTACAGAATGTTCAACTTAAAAAGTAGCCTCCTTTATCTGTCTAAGCATTTAATTAACTTGCCCCCTAATGTCGTGCATGGAACTACTTCTCTTTGGTCAAGAGTTTAATGTTAGCTGGTTTTGATGATTGTGGGAGCCTCATAGGGCCTGTCAACTAAATGTTCCCCACCCCTGCATTAGATGCTATCTAGACGTCCCTTACAACCACCAGCAAGGAGCCAGGTCGTATACTACCCATGGATGATATCACAGGTATGTCAGATGGTTTCCGCCATGGCTATTCTCCTGAGATCGAGGGTGCCAGAAAAAAAAAAATCTAGAGTCACTCTAAATATATATGATTAAAATAAATAAATAAATATGAACCATCAACATGTGATACATGACAAGGCTGCTAATTTAAAAAAACAATGGCCATAAAAAAATTTATACAGTAGAAATGGCTGATTTTCAATGATGTAATAAATAAGTGTTTGTAGATAGTACAAGATATTGTGATTGTTAAATAATTCATACATTTGTACAGATGTTTAGTACCTAGAAATGTTAATCAATTTATATAGACATTAATAAAGTGTATATGGATCAAGGGGGACACAGTGGTTACCTGTTAAATGAAAGGTTGGCAGCTTGGATTCACTATTCCCTCTGTCGGAGAAAGATGTGACAATTTTCCCCTATAAAGATTATAGGCTTACCTCAGAAATCCTGTGAGGCAATCCATGGAGGAAGACATCATGCTTGATAAGGGAAAGAGCCAGGTAAAAAGAGGAAGAGCCTCAACAGGATATATTGATACCATGATGAAGGTTAGCCAAGAATGATGGGAACAGGGGAAAACACTGGGAGATGTACAAGAGTTAAAGGAAACATTTCATACACAATCCTACAATAATATTGACCTGTGAGTAAATACATGGCTATTAGTAATACAAGCTGACCATATGGGGGAGGGATAGTGGGTGTATACCCATCCATAAGTATATGTAAATATGACAGGGATTATTTGGATGTGCATTTATCTTTGCTGAAAATATATCTATGAAAGCAGTGAACCACACAAGGCAAACTGATGAAGACTTCTTAGGCCTAGCCAAACTTCTGAAGGGGATAAATCACTGGGCCTGGAGGCTCAGGACTATAGTACCAGGAGACCACTAGGGCAATTGGCATAGCATAATCCGCAAAGACATTAGTCCATGCCCTACTTTGGTGACTAGACAGTGGTTTCTCAAGAGCTGGTGAACAGCCATTTAAGATGCAACCACTGATCTTTCCTTATTTGGAGAAAAAAAGGAGTCATGAAATTCTAAGACACAGGAAAATAATGAGTCCAATGGACTAATGGACCAAGGGAACATCATTCTTCGTGACGCTGAAAACATAAGAACTGGAAGCTCTTGTTCAGAGTAGGAAAAGAATGAGGAACAAAACTGGTCAGATGGAGGGTGGTAGAACCCAAAAGTCTGTGTCCCTGAGTCCCTGTGTCCCTGCAGGCTGGAAATAAACTCATCCCCTGTGGTTCAATTTTCAACCCAACGATAGCTAGTTAAGGAGAATAACTCTAGCAAGATGCACACCCCTGAGAATAGTCAACCATTTGAGATGAGAAGTGCAGCATTTATCCTGGGACAAAGGCGGAGGGCTAGGAGAGAAGCAGGAAGAGAAGCAGGAAATGCAGGGAAAAGTGGGATCAGCGATTCCTTGTGGGAATTATAATCAGTGACAGAAACAAAATATATATCAACTGCTGAATGGAAAACTGATCTGTTCTGTAATTATTCTTCTCATAGACAATAAAATATTTTAAATTTTTAAAAAGAAAGAAGAAAAACAGTGATTTCCAAGGGAATCTTCAGGGCCAGCTGACTTGAAGGCAAAGCGGCCAACCCAGAAGCTTAGTGACACTCTTTCATGGGATTCCCAAGGGGTGTTCATGGGACTCCCAAGGGGTGTTCATGGGATTCCCAAGGGGCGATCAGTTCTCTTGAGGGACACAGGATGAGCATGGGTACCTGTTATGAAAACGTGGAAGAAAAAAAACATCTGCATTTATGAGCAGGCCAGGGAAGCTGTGGGGAGAAGTTTCTTTTTCCTCCTGACAATCGACCTGCTCATTATTTTTGGAGCACAGCCAGGACTATCCTATGAGCATTTCACCCGACGGCCCCATCTTATACCTCCAGACTTCCATTAATCCCCCATATGTAAGGAAGTCACTGTGATGTGGTATAAATTGAAGAGTACACAATTCTTCAGGGAAGGATTAGAGAGGTGGAAACATTGTCCAGACGTATATATACCTATCTGGAAGAAACACTTAGAAATAAGAGCTTTGATTTTACAATAGCTGTGTTTTATTTAATATTTATTTCTGTGATTTAGATCAATACTTTCTTACTTTTATACAATAGAAAGAATATGTGATCAGGAGTGGGAAGTGCATACACATTCTGGCCTGTTGCTGAGCAGCATAAAATCTCCCTTTCAATTACTTTGTCTAAAATTTAGTTTTTCCCTTTGAGCAGTATGGAGACCAGACCCCCACAGCATTGAATATGCTTTAAATAGCTTGGAAATCAATAGCACCCTAAGAAAATGCAAGCTAATATCACTCCATTGATTCTGTGACTTAAACTCTCCATAAAATATTTATGTCAAAGTAGACCAGATAATCTAGAGCTCTTGAAAATGTCTTCCTGAGGGAAATTGGGCTGTTTTCCTTTTAGACAAGACTTGCATTAGGGGTGTAGGTAAAACTGAGGTCCTCGGCAATTTGTTCTCTTCTACTAACCTGAAGGTGGGTGCTTGGAAACCACACGA
Organism: Echinops telfairi; assembly: GCF_000313985.2. Classification (NCBI taxonomy): domain Eukaryota; kingdom Metazoa; phylum Chordata; class Mammalia; order Afrosoricida; family Tenrecidae; genus Echinops; species Echinops telfairi. The sequence continues at coordinate 78,157,930 of NW_022103896.1, read as the reverse complement.
GCGGACTGCAGAGGAAAGGCCTGGAAACCAAGTTCCATAAAGTTGATGGCCAAGAAAACACAAAGGAGCGGCTCTCCTCTAACACAGGAGGCTACACACGTGGGCCTCAGCGCCATCGCAAACAGCATAGCGTCTTGGTTCAGTGGTCAAGGAAGAGTGAAGAATAATCATTCTTGGAGCAGAGAGGACTCAGGAGCTAAGGCTGGAAGACATACAAAGGATAGATGATAGAGCACCCTCAGTTTCACACACTTGGAAACGTGGCTGATGCAGGCCCTTATGTACATCCTCCGGAGGAGGAGGAGGAGGCAGATGGCCATTGCAGTAATTCCTACTTACCTTTTTATAATTATGTCTATGATTTTAAAAGTTCCCTCTCTCATGAAAAATTCAAAACTCTGTGATGAAATAGCTGACTGCGAAGTGTGGTTTGTTTATCCCCCTCGGACTGCTAGTCTTGTGGTGGTGGGCAGGCAAGACTCGTGTCAGGAGTGACAGCACACAGCTTAGGGACAGAAAAGAGACAATTCTGCATCTGACTAGCTATGTGTATTTCCCCAGTGCTTGAGCCCCACAGAGACAGGGTTACCCCATCCTTATGAGAACTAATTCCCCGCTCTTCCCAACCTGTGATACAGATGAAATAAGACCCTGCAGCAATCTGCCTTCCCCAGTGTACTGAGGAGTGAGGTCAGTAATTATCATCGCCACACGCATCTGCAAAAGCCTCTTACACTCTGTCGGGAGGGAGCGCATTGTGGGAGATCTATGAAGGCTCCTTATCTTGCCCTCCACTGTGAGTTGGGTCATTACCCTGTGTCACAGATGGGGGCTTTGAGCCCCGGGAGGTTAAAGGGCTTGATCACAAATGTAAAGCAATTTCCCACATTAACGGAAGGAGAGAGGGGACCTACATTCATCCTGGGGAGCTTATGTCAGGAAGATGCTAAAATGTCATTTTCTCATTTTAGTGCTTGTCTGTGTTGTTTCAGAACAAAATACATTACTGAAGTGCTAATGTGTTCATGCTGGGTTTAGGTGCGGCTTGCAGAGCAAATTTTGTCTATTTTATCATTACCTGTATTTGGAAATAGGATGTATCTTGACAAATTATCCCATTATCTATTCAATTTTATCATTATCAGGTTTTTCCCCCAGTTCTCATCAAAATATTTCATTTTTGGATCGTAGAATGTTGCTTCTTTTTATGCGATGGTAAATCATTTTAGTAATTTGTCTAACCAAAACAAAAGCTGTTTTTGGCATTCCCTTGAAAATATTAATAAGTTGTTATCCTTTCCTCTCAGTCTAATTTATCTCTAATTTATACACATTTCATGTCTCAGTGCCTTTGCATAAGTCGTGGCTTGAATCGGCGCTGTCACTTGCATTTGTGCTCCATTTGATCAAGATGCTCATGTAGATTTCTCAGGCACAGGTCAGAATTCCAACAACTTCCTATTCATGACTAGAAAAGGAAGACGTATGTCGTCTGTGTCTCTGTCCATTCCCAGAGGGTAACCTTTCAGAGGGCAGGAAGAGTTTTTTTTCCCCTTTATTCAGTATTTCATTGCTAACACCCTAGGAGAGTACCTAGAGTAGAGCAGCCTTTGAAATACATTTATTGGCTGAATATGGAATACATGGTTTAAATCAGTTTTACTTTCACCTAATTAAAGAATTCCTTAAACTCAAAAATATGTATTGGAAACCATTTTCTCAACCACAAAATAGGTGCTACCTAATTCATGTAAGACACTCTTCCAAGTGGCCGCAGTAGAGAAAATAAAGCAGGCCTTGGCTAGCTATGAGTAGAAGACACACAGCTGAATTTATAATTCTGGTTATGTTGCCAAATCACCCGGGCAGTATAGTGTTGAATTGAAAATGTACCACACCGTATTCTAGCATTTCACATATATGAGCCCATGCCATCTTCACTACTGGTCTATTCTCGGTCCTTTCCACATATTTACTTATGCAATTTGCACAGCATTTCTAAGGAACATGGCATGCTACTTAGCATCCCTGTGGTTATTTCCACATTTGTCCGGTAGAGTTTTACTTGCTTATTAAATAGATATTTTTCTTGGTTACTGTGTAACAGATACTATTGACCGAAATGGATATACAATAGAAAACTGTCCTTGCCCTCATGATCTTGAATCAATAATAATGCATACCTCATAAGGGTGCCCATAAACCAAAACAAAACCAAATGCATTGCTAATGAGTCAGTTCTCACTCATAGATACCCTATAGGCCAGGGTAGAACTGCTCCTGTGTTCTTCCAAGACCATAACTCTTTATGGGAGTAGAAAGCTTCCTTTTTCTCCCAAGGACCAGCTGGTGGTTTCAAACTACTGACCTTCATGTTAACTTGTAACCACTCTGTTATCAGAGTTCCTCCTGAGGAGGAGTAATGGAGATGACACTAATAAAATCACTTAAAACAATACTGGCACATAGTGATCAGTCAAAAAATGTTAGACCTTATTATCATACAAAGACACTTATAAGCTAAGCAAATAGTTGTTTCCTGTTGATTCTGAGGGAATTGAGGGAAACATAGGTTCATAATTACCCACTAAAAAAATTTTAAGTGTTGCACTGTGATAAATAAAGGGATTTGGAGAAGCATAATTTGTAAGACTGAAAAATACTAATTGATCTCTCTTATTGGACATAAGGTTTTATTACATTTATATGCATACCTGTATGCAAAATTTAAAATTTTTGCATTTAAAAAGTGCACATCCTAATAATTCTAATTTAGCAATATCATAATAATATTGAAACAAAGGTAGAGTTTGAACTTTAGAAGAATATTTTAGGGTGGGACTTTTTCTTCCAATTGAATACAAATGATACTCAATAGTAAAATGAGATGTAGAACATCGCAGAGAAAATTAAAATGGGATTTATCCTCATTAATGTTAGAGAACAGAGATACCTCATTAAAAGTGGCACTTCATAATCAAGTAATAATGAAAACTTGTTCTTAAAAGCTAATGGGAGATCTGACTGTAAGCATAAGTAAATAATGGATTTCCAGGTTTTTTCCCAAGCATATTTAGCAAGTCACAAAATGATGTTGCATCAGATTTGAAATGCAGTGTGTCCAGAACATCTTTCAGCCTTCATTGTCACTTACCCTGCCTGCATCACCCCCAAGTTCTGTAGACGGTTTCAAGGCAATCCAGTTTGAATATCCTCACCAGATGCTCTCTGCCTTTAAGAAACCCTTTTCTCTAACTCAGAGGAAGAGGTGCACTACCACCTAACATCTATTAACTCTTACTTTCTCATGTCTTCAGTTCGCGGTCGCTGTTGGCTCCTTCATTTAAACTTATGAATCTAAGTTTAATCATATAAACATGTCTATGTCAGTTTTAATTCTAAATATGAAGTTCTCTGCTTGGAGACTAATTGGACATTATGTCCAATAATAAGACATCATTTTATGGGTTACACCAATCTGTCGTAGAAGAACTGTAGGCAGAATACTTCTCAAAAGCGAGAGTGGAGCAATGCCATCTCCTATACTTGGACATGTTGTCAGGAGAGACCAGTCCCTAGAAAGCACATGCTGATAAAGTAGAAGGTCAGAGAAAAAGTGGAAGACCTTTAATGAGATGACTTGGCACCGTGACTGCTGTCGTGGGCTCAGCATAACAACAATTGTGAGGATGGGGCAGGCCGGGCTCCAGTTGTGTTTTGTGGTACGTAGGATCCCTATGAGTCAGAGTTGACCTGAGTTACCTAACAATAACAGCCATCCATTGACATGTGTCATGGTGGCTTCGTAGATCATCTTTTGGGCTGCTAATCGCTGGCCAGTTGTTTGAGTCTGCCAGGTACCCCAGGAGAAAGATGAGGTTGTCTGCCCTATAGAAGTCGGTCTCAGAAACCGAAAGAGGCAACTCTGCTCTGTCCCAGAGGATCACCCTGAGTCAGAATCAACTCTACAGCAATGGATCTGGTTTGGTTTTACCAGTGATTGAAACATTTATCTCTATTCAAGTTCATCCTCATATATAAATGGCATTGTAAAAGCATGACTGTCATGTTCTAGAGAACTAAATGATTTATACTGATATCCTAAATAAAAGGAAATCATGTCACTGGTATATATTTTATTACAAAGTCCCTCATTAGAAAACTCAGAGACCCCAATTAGTCCCATGGCCATACTGCATAACGGTAGCAATTAGTGATCATAATTCATGATATTTGAAAATACAAAATAATTAGTCAGTTTCATTTTAATTCTAAATTCTACTCTCACTTTGGATTTTTTTTTAGAGCATGCTCTGCTTCTTGGTAATTAATTGATTTCTCCATGCAATATTAAAAAATATTAAAATTTTCTTTTATGCACCTATTAACCTTTATCTGATTCCTTCCCAAACTCATAATTCAGTATTCTTCCATTATCTGATTCCTCCCAAATTCTTAATTTAGTATTTTTCCAGAAGTAGGTTTCAAGTTATTATCACAATAACAACATCATTTTAATAAATTTGTTTTAGAAAGAAAAATGCCAATGACAAACAGGTATAAAATGAATGTTTTCCTCTAATTGATAATATTCAGTAATTAATCAAAGGATATTTCCCCCTTTTTTCTGGTCTGGAATCTTTGAAGACATCCCTGAGGCTGCTTAGGGATCCTAGAGACAATTGCCTCTGTTACACAGAAGCAGCTCATGGAAATTCCGGGGCGCCTGTGCCGTTAAGTATCACGTGCAAAGGAGCTTCCGGTATCCGCACACCCTGAAGGAAATTATTTCTGTCATTTTCCCTCTCGCACCAGAGCTCAGTCAGGAGAGCCCAGCAGGATCGCCTTGGAGCAATAGGAAGCATTTTCAGCCAGGATTTTTGTTTATATAAAATAATAATAATAAAATTAAGCAATTAGCCCCGCTTCCCCGGGAGAGTTCTTATCCGTTTCCTTGTCCCAAGAGGAGGACTCCTCTGCTCTTTGGACCCATTGTTGTTGTTGTTGTTGTTGTTGTCAGGTGTCATGGAGTGGGTTGCAATCCATCATGACCATATGCAATATGCAAAAGAGAGTGAAGCACTTCCCGACCGAGCTATGCCATCCTCACAATTCTTCCTAGGCTCGACTTGACCCTTTGTTGCAGTCGCTGTGTCAATCCGTCTGTCCGAGGCCCTGTTTATTTCCCACTGCCCCTCTACTGTACCAAACATAATGTCCTTCTCTAGCGACTGATCTCGCCTGGCACCGTGTCCAAAGGATGCGAGACAAAGTCTCACCATCTCTGCCTTTAAGGAGCATTCTGGCTGTACTTCATCCAAGACGGTGTGGTTTGTTCTGATCCATTGTCCTTTCATTACCCACCATCATTCAAATGCATCTTGATTCTTCAGTCTTTCCTAGTCAATGGCCAACTTTCACATGCAGATGAGGCAACTGAAAATAAGCTGGCGTGGGCCAGGCGCACTTTAGTCCTGAAACCAACTTCTCTACTTGTCAACGCTGAAAAGCTCTTCTGCAGTAGATTGACCCAGCACACCGTGTCACGGGATTTCTTGACTGCTGCTTCCATGAGCCTTGATTTTAGATCAAGACGGATGAAATTTTTGACAGCTTCAAATGTTCCTACATTTATAACTGAACCCATTGGTTCAGTTGTGAGGATTTGGGTTTTCTTTACATTGGGTTGTAATCCATAGTGGAAGTTGCAATTCTTGATTTTCTCAGCAAGTGCTTCAAGTCCGCCTCACTTTCAGCAAGCAAGGTTGTATCATCTGCTTATCACAGATTGTTAATAAGCCTTCCTCCAATCCTGTTGTTGCCTTCCTCTTCATACAATCTAATTTTGATTATTTGCTTCATACACAGATTGAATAAATAGAGAGAGAGGACACAACCCTGATTCCCATCTAGCGGCAGAGGGAGCAACAGGGGTCCTTCACAAGCTAGTGAGGACCAACAAACATGAAGGGGAAACAGCAGCATGGGGTTAAGGGGAAGATTTCCAGGAGATGAACTATGTTGACCACCACCACCCCCGCCCTCTGCAAGTGATGTTTTCAGTGCCATCCTGGAATGAAGCCATAAGTGGAAATGTACTTATGGTAGTTTTTTTTTTGGCCTCAAGGGAATTACAAATGCATCACCTAACTCTGGGACTTGCATAAATATTGTAAAGCTGTAGGGTGACTAGCAATATCGCAATACCATGTTCTATTTTACAGAAATACAGAAACATGGGAATATGTCTTCTTTCAAATATGCTCTTGTTCAAAGATGCTACAAAAAGAAAAAGAATGATTGACCTACACTAATAACATCTACATCTACACTAATGATCTATACGAATAATAGCATCCTTCTGAGGAAAAATTTTAAAATAATAATGGTGTGGAAATGATTGATATTGAATTAACCTGATCTGTAATATTTTCCTCAGAGTATTTTAATTTTAGTAGATTTTGCATATCATCAGCATGTGCAACTCAGTGTTAAATGAAAGACTGGTTGTTCAAAACGACTAGCCACTCTCCAATAGAAAAGACGTGATGAGCTTCTCTTACTAAGATCATTCCTAGGAAATGTTACGGGGCAATCCTGTTCTCTCAGATTGGTCCACTCTGTGTTGGAAACAACTCAATGGCACACATCACCACACCAAAGTTATTGAACTCGATGAAGTTCCACGTAGGGAGAGAGTATCTAGAGAAGAAAAGGAAGCCAAGGTTTTAGTGCAGGAAACTTTAACATTTTGAAGATTGCATCATGTAAAACTTCTTGGGAGCTCCAAGACTTAGAGAGCCAGGGAGGGTACTTCCAGAAGAGAGGGATAAATACTTCATCAATCATGCTAAATACTTCTCCAGAGAGATCATTGCAGAAAACTGGCCACTTGTTTTGGGAAATAAATGCCATATTGATAGACACAGAGGAAATAACTTTCTTTTACAAGGTGTGGAGGGGAAGAACCACCCCCACAGAGTGTGTAGAAAAGGAGAAATTGCAAAAGGTATAACATTTGTTTTGAAAGATTGTCCTGAAGGTAAGCTTTAAAATGGTGCTGTAGCTACAAGATGCCATCAGATCGAGGGTGTTTGTTTTAAATGGAATTCTAAGCCGTATTTGTAGGTTAGTGGTAATCATTTCAGTTAAGAAGAAATTGATCTTGCAGGAGGGGGAAATTGTACCATCAAGACCCTTGGGTACACTCAAGTGTAAGTGGAGAGGTTGGGTTTAGTTAGTAAAAAGGTTCTTTAGCAGGATCTCTGAGTGGGTTGGAACCAACCTTAAACCAAAATATGCAAAGTCCTAGCCATCAGTTGATCCTAACTCACAGTGAGCGACCCTTAATTCCCAGTCTGAAAACCTTTATGAGCACCAACAGCATTATTGTTTGCCGTTGGAGCAAAAGGTGGGTGTGAGCTGCCTACCTTGCAGTCAGCAGCCCAGTGTCTAACCCACAGCACCACCTTTACCATGAATGCTCATTCATCTAAATCACTGGGGTCTCTCCTCTGGACACACCCAGCCTGGCTGAGTCTTCTTATCCCCAAAGGAATGGAACAACGGGACCCCTCAGAGGACCTCTGTGGCAGGTTCAAGTCCCACAGCCTGATGACTATGTTCTCTGTTTATGAAATCCACTCTGAAGGCTGAAGAAAGCATGAGGGGAATTTCTGTTTCTAGGTCCTATCTATGCCACGTCTTGGTGTTTCACATTCTTGAACTTCAATAATTTCTAACCCTCGACATTAGGTAGCAAAAGACATAAACTATGCCCTAAACCATAGACTAAAATCAGAGCCTCATTTGTGTGACACTTGATTCTTCAAGTGTGGCTCTTAGATCAGCTGCTGAGAGCTTGTTGAAGACTCTTGGGCAGCAACACCTAGACCTGTGCAATGAAATTCTGAACTTTTTTCCTAATCTAAGGAAATAACCATCGATCACAGTTTAATAAGCACTGTTGTAAATGAGAGGAGAAACTCCCAAATAAAGCGATGCAATTGTGATTACAAAAACCTGTGCCAAAAAACCCTCTGAATAGTTTAATAATTGTTTTGGTCTTTGTTCATAAATAAAGGTACAATGTGTTGCTTTATTTATGGTGGATTAATACAGACTTAGGGAAGAAAAATGATTTTTCAGTAGTTGTCAGGAAAGCTGAACTCTGGTTAATAGAGGCTGATGCCTCCCTGTGAATTGCAGCTAGGAGATTAGCATGAAAACCTAATCACAATAACAAAAATGCTTTCAGTAATCCATTAAGGTTTTGTAGCACATTTGCTCTTTGTTGGCTGTGATAAGTGGTTTGGATGACAGCTGGCATTCAGGGGACTGTATCAGTGTGATTGGAAAGGCTAATCCTAATCAGGCTAGAAATTCCTAAAAGCAAGGAAATACATTTGGGCTTGTAAAATACTACTTAGCAAGTTAAATATTTCATTGATAGAGTAAGATGCAAGTCCAAGAAGGGGTTATTTATCTGAATAACCCATGTTTAGATATGTAAATCACACTTTTACAAAAGAACTTATGCTTGAGGATTAATAAGGAAAAAAATTTAGCTATAGCTTTTATCCTTGTTATGAATGTTATAAATTCTTTTGAAACTTTCTCTCTGAAGACTTATTTTCCCCTGAATACAGCAATGCAGTTAATTACGATACATTTAAGGAATTCTATCTATATTCTAATCCCATAGAGAAATGAATAGCAGCACCAAGGAGGCCCTGATGTGAATGGTCAGTCAGAGAAGGAATAAGGTCATCAGTTGGATGATTGGAGTTTGTGAGGGTGAGCCCAGAGAAGAAAGATGTGCGCGCGCACACACACACACACACACACACACACACACAATCAGAATATTAACCACACTGTACTCTGGGGGAAAGAATAGGTTTCCAAATAAAGGTGACACGTGTTCAAAGTTGAGAGTCAGAAAAGTCAGAGAATATAGAAAATTAGTCATAATTCTAAATTGACCATTTTAAATTTTTCTTTGCATTAGGAACCAAGCTGCTACTGGTAAACTTGATATTTCAACATGTATTTAGATAACTACATGATGTAGTAAAGCCATCATTGAAATATCAGAATTATGTACTTTTCTTTTTTTTTTTAGAATTATGTACTCTTCAACAGCAACCTCTCCTCCTGAATTCACACCTTAATAATTATCTCCTTCCTTTAGCAGTTTTCATTTTTCTTTTTCTGTGGAGAAAGAACACAATGATTACAAACACCATCAAATACGAATGAGAATGAGCTTTTACACAGGCACACCCCTCCCTACTGTTTTATATGCTTGCATGAAAACTTGATAGAGAAGTTTTATTTCACTGTTATTCTTAATTAATTAATATGGAAGCATATTACAAACATAAGTATTTATAGACTACAAACCTAAACCAAATTGTTTGCCATTGATTCAATTCCAATTCATGGCAACCCTGTATGTTATAGAGTAAAACTAAATACAGAATTATCTTGGCTGTAACATTTGTGAAAGCAGGCTATCAAGTATCACTGGGTGGGTTCAAATTGCCAAATTTTCTGTTATTAACCCAAATCAAACTGTATATGCTGCCCAGGGACCTACACATTTACAAAGAAACAAAAACATAAAGAAAAAGGTATTTTCTATAGTAACAAGGCATAATAAAAGTTCTTCTGATACTATCTGAAATGTATACATTATTAAGCATAGAGAGAATTACCTGAAGAAGTTTGTTTCAAACTTGTTCACAATTTCAAGAGAAATCACCAAATAATATGATAGTTGTTCTTGAAAGGCACCAATTTCTGACTCCTAGTGATGCTGTGTGACAGATAGAAGTGCTCTCTCAGGTTTTATTGACTGTGGTCTTTGTGAAAGTGGATCACCAGGACCTTGCCCACAGCAATTCCACGAGGGACCTAAGATCCTTTGAGATGATCTTCTCCAGCCCCTATTATTATTGTTATTATTATTATAATTTTAAAATGTAACTTATATTGAGAAAGATTAAACAACTACACTGAGTGCATCCAGAGTCAGATTTAAGGGTACATTAAGCTTTTTTGACTTCTTGTACATCCAACACGAGCCCACAAAACATGGTTAGTGTTTTAAAAGTTTGTAAGAGAAGTAAAAGTAGATGATAATCTAGGATGTTGTCAAAAAAAAAAATATTACCCAAGAGATAAGTTCACTTTTCCAAAATGTATTCCTACAGCTGATTCCCCAGAAGAGGAATTGGCATGCTTGAGAATTTCAAGAAAACTTGGAAGACAATAAACACATGTAAATATATTTGGAACAAATTGCCACTCGGTTATATGAGGTACACTAGTCCACATTTGACCAACCTCAGACCATGCAAGGGAAAAAACAAACCATTGTTCCTCAACCTGTGGTCCTCAGCGTGAATGCATTTAATTATATGTAAGTAGAACATGTACATAGACCAAGAAACAAGTATTTAAACAGAACATACATGGTTAAAAACCAGTAAAGATGTGCATAAGGATAGTATTCTTGTGCCAAACTTATTTAACCAGTCTGCTGAGCAAATCATTTATGAAGCTGGACTAGATGGAGAAAAATATGACACCGTGATTAAAGAAAGGCTTATTGTGCAGTATGCAGATGACACAACTGTGTTTGCTGGGAGAATTTGAGACACTTGCTGATGAAAATAAAACAGTGTAGTCTTCAGTATTGAATCTTCAGTCAGAAAACAAAAATCATCACAACTGGACAAATAGATAATACTGAAATATACAGAGAAAAAAATAGAAGTTTTCAAGGGTTTGATTTTACTTGAATCCACAAACAGAATTCATGGAAGCAGCAGCCAAGAAATCAAACAACATATTGCATTAGGCAAATCTGAGCACAAGACCTCTTTAAAGTGATAAAGAATACAGATGTCCTTTTCAGGATTAAGGTATTCCTGACTGTGATAGCTAGGTAGTCTGTCAAGTTGGCTGGGTCAGGATTCTCTTTTAATGTACTCTAACCTACGTGGTCATCTCAACAAAGGGATTTTTCTGTGAAGCAGCCAAGGATGTGTGGGAAGAATAATCACCTCCTTAATCTAGCCACAGCTTTGTTACAACCAAGGAGAAGTTTCCTTATGGGTCTGACCTACTCTTAATATCGACTGGCATTGTGGGGAGGCTAGCTCACTTCATCTGCTGGATCTAGAGCCTGTATATGTTTCATCAACCTCCTGTCATATTGTATACCAATCCCAGTAGTCATCAATGGACTACTGACCTTGGATTCATTCAAGTGCACCCACCAGGCTGTGTTCTCCCTGTTTCATTTTCTTGCTTTCTAGTTCTTCAGCCACTGAAACTGCACAACTCAAGAAAAACCTTAAGCTTCAGACTCATGGACTTGAACCAGACTAGACTTACCTAATTCTAAAACTGTGTGAGCCATTTCATTATCTATCTATCTATCTATCTATCTATCTATCTATCTATCTATCTATCTATCTATCTCTATCTATATCTCTCTATATAGATATGACTCTCATAATTGTGTCACTGATTTTCCTTCCTTGGAGAACCACCTAGCACAATGATCCAAGCCATGATACTTTCAATTGCCTCATATGCATCTGAAAACTGGATAATGAACAAGGAAGAGCGGAGACTAATTGGTGTATTTGAATTATGGTGCTGGTGAAGAATATTGAAAGTACGCTGGGGTTCCAGAAATAAGCCCTGGTGGATTAAGTGTTGGGGTGCTAACATAAAGGTCAGCCGTTCCAAACCACCACTGGCTTGGTGGAGAACAATGAGGTTTTCTACTGCTATAAAGATTTATAATTTTGGAACCCAACATGGGCAATTCTACTCTGTCAGATGGGGCTCATATGAATCAGAATTGACTCGATGGCAGTAAGTTTGGTTTGGGATACCGACTTCCAGAACAAATAACTCAATCTTGTGAGAAATATAGAAGATCCTCCCTAGAGGTAAGGATGGCAATATTTTTTTGCATGTATTTTGAATATGTTATCAGAAGGGACCAATCTTTGGAAGAGTATATCATCCTTGATAAAAGAACAGAAAAAGAATCGGAGTACCCTCACCAAGAAAGTTTAACAAAATTGTCTCAACAATGGGCTCAATAATCATGAGAATGGCAGAGGACCAGATAGTGTTTCTATTGATTTGAGCTAGAGCTGACTTGATGGTACTTAACAACAACATGAACCCCTATGGCCATCCACAATGCAGTGGACAAAGAAGACCCTACACAACTTTTCCTCGAAAACCAAAAATTTCAGAAGGCTATGTGGGTGTTGTTAGGTTATTTACCTTTGCTGCTAACATCCACCTACGTAATCTTCTCTTTGGATTCTGAATAGGAATACGCTTATCTTTCAAACTGTTGAGAAAATATTATTCTTATCTTCATACTAAAGAAGTTAAATTTCTTATTGTTCCATGAAGGGAGCATGGTGGTACAAAATATAATGCTGGATATTTGATATTTCAACTTCCTTTATCACACTCTTCTTCCAAGAAATGCCCAGACAGCATTGGCATGGACTCTAGAATAGAAATCCTTTATCCTCACAATTGTGACTGGTTTTGCAAATTTTGGGAGAGACAAATGTACACTCAACCTCTTGTGAGACTCAGTCTGCCAAAGCCATGGACTGTAGATCACAACTCTCCTGTCTCAGTTACATAATCTCCTATCAACTTGTGAAGGGGTGGAGTCTAGCCTATAAATCAGGTCATAGTCAATGAGGCCTCTGTGAGTAAAACCATCTCGTGAGGATTCTGGGAACTCCTATCTTCCTACCTGGAGGTGGGACACACACACTCTCTCTGCTTCATCTCCCTGTGAGACATTCCTTCTGACAAGCCACATGGAGCAGCACTGATGGGAGCTAGAACCAAGGAGCAGGAGGAGTCCCATGGAGACCCACGCCAATGCTAAGATGCTTCCATACCCACTGGATCCACAAGATTTACTACCCACTGGCCTGTCATCTTCCTGCACTCAGTGTCATTGCATGTGTTGCATGATTCTGAAGAGGAATTTACAGACTGGTATGAGATATTATGGGCTAAGATCAACACCTCATGATCACACAGGCTGGTGTGCTTCTTCCATGTGGGCTTTGTTGCTTCTCAGCTAGATGGCTGCTGTTTGTCTTCAAGTCTTTAAGAGCCCAGATGCTATGTCTTTTGATAACTTGGCACCATCAGCTTGCTTCACCACATTTTCTTATGTACCCATGTTGTCTTCAGCGATTGTGTTGGGATGATGAGCATCACAGGATGCTGGGTTATTAGAACAAAGTGTTCTGGAGTTGAGAGAGTACTTAAGTAGAGGCCCAGTGAACAACGGCATTTATTCTTTAAATATTTTATTGTGTTGGTAAAAGCTTACAACAATGAAATTTTATAGATGACCAGGAGAATAAATTTCAATGTATCCATCTACCTTTTACTTATCTATCCCCCATCTATATCAAAAAGTTCCTAGAGATTCAAAATTAGGAGTTTTGGGGGTCATTTTAAGATTAAGTGAATCAGATGTTCCTAGAATGAAGTCAGTTATTTTTGTTATGACAGAGCTAAGTAACTGTTGCATCTTGAATATAAAACTTGATTTAGGCATTATCTTTTTGAGTTTTTAATAATAATTCTATTTGGAAGATTTTTGTATTCTTCATCATGCACTGCACATAGCATGGTGTTAAGCACAGAACAGATCATAAATAACAGGTTGCTGATTAATTTGTTTACATAATTAATTTTCCATTGCAGTTGCCAACCTTCTATTCTCTAATTTTGTATGCAGGAACAGCCATCCATTACTATATTATCTACAAAAACAAAGAAGCCTTTTTGAATTTTCTCATTAGATAGAGGAAAGTATCATGCAGTTGGGAGTGGTGGCAATTTGACTTGTAGGCAAAGTGTATAACCATGTTTGATTCGGTTAGCACTCCATTAAGTCAAGCCACAGCAATGTTGTGATGATTGGATTCCAATGCTGATTAAGGGACAGCTGGGCAAGGGAAGACAAGAGGTGCAAGAATAGAGTCTGGGTGATTTCCCACAACATTTTGAGGTTTAGAATTAGAGGGTAGTACATCTTGTTTTTAGGTCCAGTCCATTAACCCACATTAGGACACAGCAGCGCTATGCACAGCCAAAGGAAGTACTTCCTGGTCCTCCACCATCCTCACAAATACTGTTGCGTCTGAGCCCATTATTACAACCACTGTGTCCATTCATTTTGTAAGGCTCTTCTTCTCTGCCACTGCCTCTCCACTTTATAAATCATGAGGACCTTACCAGGGCCTGTCCCCTTCTGATATGTCCAGAGTATGTGAGAGGAAGTCTCACCATTCTACCTTCTAAAGAACAGTTTGGCTGTATATATTCTGAGACAAATTTGTTCAATGTTCTGGAAATTCATGATACATATTTAATATTCTTGACTAACCCTATAATTCAAAGGCATTAATTTTTCTTTAGTCTTCCTCATACATTGTTTAACTCTCCAAGCATATGAGGCAATTCAAAATATCATGCCTTGAGGAACATGCACTTTAGTCTTCAAAGTTATTCATTTTCTCTTGAGCACTTTCAAGAAGTCTGATGCAGTATACTTGTCCAAAGTGATGCAGTATTTGATATCGTGCCTGCTGTTTACAAGTACATTGACTGTTGTTGTCAAGTACCCCTGAAATGGTTCTGATTCACAGTCACCCCAGCTACCACAGAAGGAAACCCCGCCCAGGCCTGAGACATCCTCACACTTGTTCTTATGTTCGAGCCCATTGTTGGAGCCACGGTGCCAAGCCATCTTGAGGACTGTGTTAGACAGGGTTCTCTAGAGAGATAAAACCAAATTGTTGATAATGTAATACATTTATTTATAAAGATAATTAGATATATAACAAGAAATGAACTGTTAAATCATATACAGATAAATATATAATACAAGAAATAAACTGTTAAATTATAAAGCACTACAAATGGCTCAGTGCAACTCACGTCTGTGAGAGAAAGTTGAGAAGCTAGCAGTCCTTCAAGTCTAATCTGCTGCCAGATCTTCCTCTATTTGTAGAGAGAGCTAGTCTATGTCAGCACAGCAGCCAATCACAAGGCAGGTCACCAACCACCAGTCCCCAGCTCCAGAGATGTCTTAAAGGGACCTCAACTTACAGCGACACAGTCCACAGGCTAGGCATCCCACAGGTAGTGTAGCCTTTAAATTGAGGCACAAAACAAGCAAGGCAGCCGCACACTGGTCTGATGATCAAAGAGTGAGAGACAAGAAAGGCGAGGCTTACCAACTCATTTATCTCTCTGCCCTTCAGTTAATCCCACTTGTGTTTATCGGCCAGGCTGGCACAATAAACTATCTCAAGGACCTTCCTCTTTTCCAATGCCCAGACTTCACTGTACCAAGCATGATGTCCATCTCAAGAGGCTGGTCTCTCCTGGCAACATGTACAAAGTACTTGAGGCAAATTCTCACCACCCCTGCTTCTAAAGAGAATTTTGGTTGTACTTCTTCCAAGACTGATTTGTTTGTCCTTTTTGGCAGTCGTAGAACTCTCAATATTCATCACCAGCACCATGATTCAAATGCATCAAATCTTCTTCAGTCTTTCTTATTCAGCGTCCAATTTCACATGTATATGATATAATTAAAAACAATGTGGCTTGTGCCAGGCATACTCTAGTCCTCAAAGTAAACTTGACTTTCAACACTTTTTTTTTTACTTTAAACACTTTTAATAGGTCTTGTGCAGCAGATTTATCCAGTGCAATGCGTCATTTGATTTCTTAACTGCTACTTCTATGAGCACTGATTGTGGATCTAAGCAAGACAAAATCCTTGACAACTTCAAACTTTATTCCACTTAACATGATGTTTCCTGTTGGTTCATTTATGAGGATTTGGATCTTCTTACATTGAGTTGTAATCCATAGTAGAGGCTGTAATCCTTGATCTTCATCAGCAAGTGCTTCAAGTCCTCCTCACTTTCATGAAGCAAGGTTGTGTCATCTGCATATTGCAGGTTGTTTATAAGCCTTCCTGCAATTCTGATGCCAGATTTGTCTTCATATAATCCAGCTTCTGATTATTAACTCAGGATACAGATTGAATAAATATAGTGAGAGGATACAACCCTAATGCACACCTTTCATTCCCTTGTTTTGGTCACACAACTGCCTCTTGATGTATGTACAAGCTCCATATGAGTACAATGAAGTGTTCTGGAATTCCCATTCTTCTTAACGCTATCCATAGTTTGTTATATCCAGTCAAATGCCTTAGCATAGTCAATAAAACACAAGTAAACATCTTTCTGGTATTTTGTGTTTTCAGCCAAGATCCATCTTACATCAGCAATGTTATCCCCTTGTCTTATTTCACATTCTCTTTCAAAGCCAGCCTCATTGTTGGATGATCTTCAGCAAACTTTTATCTATAGGTGATATTAATGATATTGCTCTATAATTTGAGCACTCTGGTCACCATTCTTTGGAATGGGTACAAATATGGATTTCTTCCTGTCAGTTAGCCAAGTTTCTTGGCATGGAAGAGTGAGTGTTTCCAGTGCTTTATCCATTTTTGAAACATTTCAATTAATATTCTATCAATTCCCAGAGTGCTCCCTCCCGCACCCATCTAACTAATTCCCTCAGTGCTTAGTCTTCTTCCATCAATACCAGTGGTCCTTGCTCATATGCTACCTCTTAAAATGGTTGACTATTGACTAGTTCTGTTTAGTAGAGTGACTCTCCCATCTCACTTTGATGCTTCCTGCATCATCCGGCCTATTTTGCTCATAGACTCACTTTTGCAACTCAAGGTTTGATTTTTTTTTTTCTTTAGTTCTTTCAGTTTAAGATATGCTATGCATGTTCTTCTTTTTCGTAGTTTCCAACAAAGTGAAATTATTAATAACTTCAATATTTTCTCCATTTATCATGATGTTATGTGTTGATTTAGTTATGAGGGTTTTGTTATTGTACAAAAACAAAGGGATTTCTGAAGTAGGCCTGAATCTGCAGTTCTTTGAACATGCTATTCAGACTCTGGACAAATCAACTGAAATTGCTCCATTGAACCAAACATTTTCTCTAAACTTTTGCTGCAAAGAAATTTCTACAAGGTAACATGGATGGCTGTGCTTATTTTTCTTTTATGACAAGTTCAATAATGGCAAGCTGGTTTGGAAACGGATAAGGAGGCAAGAGGACTTGGTTTTGTTTAAATATGAATGAAGGTAACTATCCCTAGCCAACAGTGTGCTGATTTGTGACTTGCTCTGATGCTGGAAGCTAGGCCACTAGCATTTCAAATGTTAGCAGGGTCACTCACGATGGACAGGCTTTAGTGGAACTTCAGAGTAAGGCAAACAAGGAAAAAAGGCCTCGCGATCTACTTCTGAAAACTAGCCAGTAAAAATGCTATGTATAAAAGCAAAAGTTTTTTCCCCCCAATATAATGTCATCCCTAAGTGGGATGACACCCAAAATATACAGTTGAGCACAACAATGGAGTAGAGTCCACCAGCAATGATAAAGACTGGACAGAGTTTCATTCTGTTTTACATGATGTACATGAGTTGAGCTGCTTAAATACAACTCACAAAAAGCACTCATAGGAAACAAGAGGAGAAAACATTGTCTACACACTCCACGAAAACACACAGCTGGAATAACTTTAATCCGACTCCCTTTTTAAAGGAGGTGCCACAATGGATAAAAAGTAAAAAAAAGAATATCTGGAAACTTAAAGACCTTGGTTTCTAAATTAACATTTTCCTGTGACTTATGGAAAGGGCCTCATTACTACTGTAACACCATTTTCACAATTAGAATATTCTGTTTCATCCACTTTGAGATATACTTCTTGTCATTAGCCTACTTCTGCAATGCAGATGATCTGAAGCTCAATTTCTAAACTGTTAAGTTCCAAAAACAATTTTCAAATATATGTCTTAGTAAATCAAAGGATCCATTTACATGAAAGTAATAATATTCCACTTCACAGACATATGAAGGGGCTTCAAAAAGTTCTCAAAACCAGTAAGTGTGGAATTTTTCATGAACTTTTGAAAGTTCCTTATATTATTGTTCTCTGTTTTATGATTCAATTGTGAAACTTTCTTTTGAGATACCCGAGAAAGCCTTTGAAATGAATGATCTGATGCTTTTTGCTTTTGTTTTGTGTTTCTTCTTCTTCTTCTTTAGGAGTAGTTGTAGTGCCCTAAACATCCCAGGGTATTTTGGTCTCATCTCACTTGGAACATAGATGTAGGAATCTTGACTGTCTGGAACCTTTGCATTTGTATCTCTTTGACAGCTATATCACTCAACTCATCTACCGCCAAATATATGTTTAAATAAAATAGTACTTAGAGGATGATAGTTGGAAACTTAATGCTATTCTATTATTCACAATTTTCTTATGTGTTAAGAATAAGTAACTCAGAACACCATTCATAGATTTCTATGCAGGTGTAGTATAAAGTTTGCATTTGGACAACATGTCATTTAACTAGTAAATAAGATTCCTGCTTGATTGACAATTACATAACTTTATTGAATAGTTATAAGGTAATCACAAGATCAGTGTGTCTTGGTTAGAACTCCTCTAAAGTTGTGAGAACACCATATAATTTTCAATCTTGAAACAGGCTATGTTAACTAGTTTTGAAAACAGGATATGTTTACTAATATTGAACACAGGATGTGCTTATTAGTTTTCAATATTTTCTGGAAGAATAAGGTTTAAGTGAAAGTTCACTGATAATGAAACCAGTCGTTCTGGTTTCAGTGGGTCCAGGCACCTAGCCATCTTTAAAGTTAGTTTATAACATTGCTAAAAGGTAATTTATGTTTTAGCCTGCATAGATTTATAATATCATGGGTAAGATATCTTTTCAGTATCTCATCACTCAAAATGTATGTGTTAGATTGGGTTCTCTATAGAAGCAAAACCAGTGATGCTTGCATGTGTTATAGTTAGAAAGAGATGTGTATCAATAAATGGCTTACACAGTTATAGAAATAGGTAAGTCTAGTCCAGTTCAAGCCAGGCTTCTCTTGATCTTAGAAGCTAATGAGAAGGTAGGAGGATGGCGGAGCAGAAATACCAGGGTGGCACATGCTGGTATGTGGTCTAATGTTGGCTAAATGAATCCACCAATGGTAGTCCACTGCTGGCTCCTGTGATCAGTGGGCAAAACAGAAAGTTGAGGAACCAGACACAAGATCCATCTCTGGCAAAAGGCAAAGGGTCAAAGAGGAATCGACTCTACTCAGTCTCTCTCTCTCTTTACAAAAAGACTATTACACCAAGGAGGTGTCATCGGGCTACACCCCAATCGATAGGTTGGGCTCCACCCCTACTCTTACCGAGGTTGACAAAATCCCTATCCATCGCTCTATATATGTAGAGTAAGATATATGTATAGTAAGATTCTGAATGTAAATAGAATTTACATTCAGTGTTTCATAAACACTGCAGAGAACCCATTCTTGTAGAGGCCTTCCATTTACTCACAAACTCAGAATGAGTCATTTAAAATATAAAAGGAGATTCTTGTAGAAGAAAATATGCTCAGACATTAAATTGTCCCCATTGAGTCTATAATAATCTTATCCTGAACATAAAATTCAAGTGCACACATTAATTTATATGTTTCTAGTATTTATAATAGTCCATTGTATTTATCTACATTGAATAACCTTAGCTTTTATCTAAAACTGATTTCTTTAAAAACCCTTTTCCATTTAGAAAATTCCCACTGATACTATGAACCCATATTGATTCTCATTGGTGATATAAACCCATATTACATTGTATAACCCCCAAATGTGCCATCAGCAATTTCTATCAATAGATAATGAACGGTGGACAAAGAAACAAGTGAAATGGAAGCAGTGTCTGTACTGTAGTCAAATAGTGTAAGATCAAACAGTATCTCACGCACACAATCAAGGCTATGATAAAAGCCGTTTCAAAGGTTCAATTGCTCAGGACAATCACAAAAGAGTTTTCTTTTTAAGTACAAAATAAACTGCAGGCAGGAACAGCAATGAATGTCAGTTTAGAGAGTCAGGGATTTGTGACATGTGACTTGTATTCTCAATTCCCTGCACACAATCCCAATAAGCAATTCCAAGGAGTGCTTAATTTACTCACTTGCTGTGAAATCAACTCTTAAAGACTATGGCTTTTAACGGTGTATTTCACCAAATAGAGAATGTAAGATAGAGAGCCAGCAAACTTGAAATATATGATAGCAATTGCATTTACATCTATGTGATATTTCTTGAACTAGTCAATGATATGTTCAACCTGAGAGCTCAGGATCTCAAGAGTCATTATAATTCCATCTCTTGTGATTCCTTGAGGAGAGCTGTTAAAAGAACCTGCAAAAGCAAGACTGAGCACAAGAGTTGACTAAAATTCTGGAGAATAATCACTGAACTTCTGGGACCTGATACAAGCCAAAGGCCTGGTGGCAAACGTAATTACAAATGTGCTACAAATGCATATAGACCCACAGGTCACTGCCATGGAGTCAACTTCAACTAATGGTGATTTCACCAACAACATAAATAAGCATTGCCCCTCCCTGCCTCATCCTTACAATAGCTGGGGTGTTAGAGTTCATTGTCCTGACTATTGTGCCGATCTAGCTCACTGAAGCCATCCTTCAGTATCACTGGCCCTCGACTTTAGTAAATAGGATGTCATCCTCTAGCAATTGATCCTTTCAGATTACAGAGCAAGCAAGTTCAGCATTGTTGTTTTGTGAGCCATGGATTGTCACTGGGTGATTTTCAGAAATGGATTTCCAGGTATGTTTTGAGAGTGGATTGGAAAGAGGGAACCAATTACAAGGAACTATATGTGACCTCCTCCCTGGGGGATGGACAACAGAAAAGCGGGTGAAGGGAGATGTCGGACAGGGCAAGACATGACTAAATAATAATTTATAAATTATCAAGGGCTCATGAGGGAGGAGGGAGGAGGGAGGGAGGGGGAAAGTGAGGACCTACTGCCGGAGGCTTAAGTGGAGAGAAAATGTTTTGAGAATGATGAGGGCAATGAATGTACAAATGTGCCTTACACAATTGTTGTATGTATGGATTGTGATAAGAGTTGTATGAGCCCCTAATAAAACAATTAAAAAAAAAAAAAGTGAGCTAAATGTCTGGCCACCAGCCACTGCAACCAATCTGGGAGATGAGAGGAGAATCAGCGTACGTGTTAGTGCTAGAACTAGAACCGTGGATCTTTAAAAGCCTGCCTTGCTTCTCACATATGGTTGAGGTATTCATACCGTCTCTACGTGTCAGTTCATTTATTTGGTTACATTTCCTTCTCGACATGTATGACTTTCCCAAACAAGAGTACAATCAGTCTTTCACTGAGTCACAGGATGTGCATCCTGGGACAGGTTTGCCCTCTGCCTGCTTTGGACAATATTCATGTTCTTAAAGGTAATATCTATCCAACGGTATATTCTATAATGCATAAGCTTATAACCGTCTGGTTTCTTTGATGGCTAATTTCCCTATTATAACTTTGAGTCAACAGTTACACTAAGAATACGATAACACAGCACTAAATCACTCAGCCTATATGTCCCAGGAGCACTTTCACATAGGAACAGTTGAAATGTCTCAACAATTGGAGGCAGAACTGAAAGTACTCACTAATTGATGTCAAAAAATTTGGAGGACAGCTACCTGATCAACCAATGGAAAGAGATCCATAATTTTACCCATTGCACATAAAAATCACCCAACAGAAGGAAGAAATTATTGAATATATCATTAATACCATATCCAAATAAACTTTTGCTGAAGATAATATATCAATTGTTGTAGCAGTACATTTACAGGGAGATGTTCAGAAATTCAAGCCTGACTCAGAAGAGGGATGTCATTGCTGATGTCAGATGGATCTTGGTTGAAAGCAGAGAATGCCAGAAAGATGTTTACTTGTGTTTAATTGACTTTACAAGGCATTTGAACTTACAAAGACATAACAAACTATGGATAACATTCAGAAGAATGAGAACTGCAGAACATTTCATTGTACGCATAGAGAACCTGTCCATGGACAAGGGACAGCTATTTGGAGAGAACAAGAGACTACTGCATGATTTAAAATTAGGAAGGTGTGCATCAGGGTGGTATCCTTTCACCATACTGCATACGTATGCTGAGCAAATACCTGCGAAGCTAGATGACATAAAGCAGAACATGGCATCATGATTGGAGGAAGGCTTATTAACAACCTGTAATATGAAGATAACACAGCCTTGCTTGCTGAAATTGAGGAGTATTTGAAGCAATTGCTGATGAACGATTGCATCTCCATATAACAAAAACCCAAATCCTCATAATTGGACCAAAAGGCAACATCACGATAAATTGAGAAAAGATTAAAATGGTCAAAGACTTAATTTTGCTTTGATCCACAACTAATGTTCATGGAAGTAGCAGTCAAGCAATAAAATACAATATATTACACTGAGCAGATCTGCTGTACAAGATGTTTGGAAGAGCTTTCAGGAGCAAGATGTCACTTTGAGGACTAAGGAGTGCTGACCCAAGCCACGATATTTTCAATCACTCATATCCATGTGAAAGCTGAATGGCGGATACAAAAGTCTGAAGTGCCGATTCATTGGCTAAGAATAGTGAAAGCACTGTGGACGAATATTCCTCTTGGAATTACTAGATGTAAGGAAGGCAGGTCTTTGTCTCATGGATTTGGGATATGCAATCAGGAGAGGGAAGGACATCGTGCTTGGTAAAACAGAGGGGCAGTAAAAATCAGATGACACTTAAAGGGATGGATTGACGTAGAGGCTGCATCAATAAGTTCAAATATAACAACAATTGTCAGCATGATGTGGTACTGGACATAGGACTTTGTTCTATCGATTAGAGCTGCTATGAATTAAAGCTGACTCAACAGCATCTAGCAACAGCAAAAAGAGATCTAAGCCAGACATGCATGATTATCATAATTTTATAATGCTTAGAGAAAGATCTTCCTAAATCTTCTCCAGATTAAATTCTCCTTAAGAAACAAAACCTATGCTTTTTATTAAGGGTAAGAGATGCTGTAGTGAGGTGGTTAAAAAAAACAAGGAATAAGTGAAACAAATATATTCAGTGATCTATTACAATGTTAGCCACAGTTTCACAAGAAAGACAGCCTGGTGCTTGGTCATGCAGGACATGTGCAGAGAGACCATATGGAAAGACCTTTGGTAAACGTTTGGCATGCTGGCAAACCTGATGCCATTTATGTTCTACCTGCTTCCTGTTTCTTGCTTTGTTGACTGTATGTCACTAATTTTAATGTTCACATTCCTTCTAGAAAGTGTTTGAAGAAGCCAGAGTCCCAAAGGTCCAGTTTGGTTGAGCCTGGGTCCTAGGCATTCTAATGCTTTCTCAGAATGGATGTGGTAGAGGTTTCGCTGCACATCAGTCAGTACTCCCGAGAGAGACTGAGATGTGCGTGGTCTTCAGATGTGAATCACTGAGAGTGGATGCTGGAATTTTGGAAGGGGTGGTATAATGTGAGCCTCAGTGGGTTCTCTTCAGAGCAAAAATCAGAGCAAGCTGTCAGTGGCCTGAAAAAAAATGGGGATAGAATGTAAGAGAGATTGAAGAAAACAAAAGATGGGGGTGGGGGTGAATCACAAGAAAAGGATGCATTTTGAGAATGGGTCATGAGTGTCAAATGTTCAGTCAAGTGAAGCGAAATAAAACCTGAAGTGGTTATATATGGATTCCTTGTGCTATTTGTAAGCACTTTAGTTTTCCATAGGGAAACACGCTTCCCTACTCTTGGTCCATTTGGTTTGGGTTGAGTCCTCTCAATGGTTCCTGTGATTGTAAGTGCCCTACATTTAAGCAACCTGTGTGTCATTTCCCTATTCCAAGGATAGCATATCATCTAACCAGACCAGTGGGATTTTAGGCCAAGATTTTTTTCTCCAACTTCATAAGGAGCTAGAAACTTGTGACTTTTAAATGTGTGAACCAAGAAATGCTTTTTTTCTCTGAAGTTAGTTTTGGTTGGTTTTTAGTGATTTGTGATCAACAGACCCTTGACTACTGCAGAAGCAGAAACGTATCTGATAGATTTAATGACCAAGGTTATTAGTGGCCTTGATTGGATCAGCTTAAGTGGAGCAGTGGTAGCAGTAGTGAAAAATCAGGGTTTTTCTCACTCTCTTCCTCTCTCTTCCTCACTGATTACAGCATAGTTATATTTAGTTACAAACACAATGAGAACATGGAAGTCAATCTTTAGGTCAGCCATGGGAGACTGAAGAAATGACACTGCATCTGAGGACTCTATGGCTCCAGACGTTACCTGAAGACAGGTGTGCTGCATCATACAGATCTCCCCAATATGGCCAGAGCCCAAACAGACCCTATCCACCTGAAGAGACGGCAAAGTCTATTTTCTACTTCTCTCAAATATTCACCGATCTGTCAGGTATATGGTTTATTTTTGAAAATATCACAGGCTCATTTCAGGTGTCTGGTTTATGTTGAGTAAAGAGCAGTCCGGTGGAATTGTTCAATCTAGAACTCTTTCAGAACCAGAGTCCTTCTGATGACTGGGAATACACACACACACACACACACACACACACACACACACACACACACGCGCTGTGATTAAATTTCTAATCTTTCAAGTGACTATGGATGTAGAAATGTTAATACCAATTCTGTGAAATAATTTCTCCACCCCAACCTTGGTCTTTATGCGGACTTATAAGAAATCTGACACCTTGGTCTTTCTGTTAGCTGCCCTCCTCCTTTACTTTTGACGGGATACGCATGCGTACTATTTCTGGCTTAGCATAGAGTGACAGCATCCCACTGACTGTATCCGCTTCTAGTGACTGCTGGCTCCAGTCCCTCTTTACAGCCCTCCCACCAGAAGAATAATCCTCCAAATTAATTGAATGTATCAGTTTTAGTTAAGGAAGACATTGAATTCCCATTTATATGTTTGAGTTTGGGGAATGTTTCCAGCTGCCCTCACATGTACAATGCAAATTAAATGGAAAGATATTGCCCATAGTTAATTAAACACAAGGAAATCGATGCCAGTACTCTTGCCATATTTTAAAAACATGCTTAGCAATATGTGTCATATACATAGAAATTATGAGATTATTATGAGCACCATACAAGGTGTTACAGATAAATCAAACTCTGCGATTTCATATTGACCAAACCATATTTTCTTTAAATGAAATATATTCACTGCCATCTCCATGATAAGAATAATTTCTGATCAGAATATTTTAGTTTTCTCTTATTGGGATCTTGATTAAACCTTTCAAATTCTTTTAAAGATTCAGAGAATGCCTATACAATGTATACTTTAAAATGAATCTTCATTTGAATGTATTTCTGATTTCCCAGCAATACTTGAAAAACAAACAAACATATTTTTGAAAGAAAAAGATAAATTATTTGAAAGATTAAATCACTCTGGTAAAGTCATCCTCCCCACACCCCAAGAATTCGTGACACTTGTTTTTCTTCAACTTATAAATTATTTCATTTTTTCACATTTATATTCATAATTGCAAGTGTTAAAAAATGTGCCACATTCTTTTGAAGCTCCCTTGGATGGTCAGAATTGAGAAAAAGAGAAACTCAGGAATTAAGGAGAAATAACAATTTTAAAAGCTCATACTGACTCAAATTGTAAAATTCAGTGATATTCACAGCCACTAATGCTCATTTCAGACAACTGTTTTACTTGTGGGAGTTTTGGGGGAAATAGTCCATTCCTATGACATCTTAGTGATGTCATTTAAAACTTTATGAATATACTTGTGGGATGGCATTCTTGGCCATAAATATTAGAGTAATCACCCAAACTTTCTCTTAATAGAAGTTGAAATTTAAACCAGTTAACGTGTGACTAAAGACTCCCATTCCACTAGCCGCCTCAGGCTTAGCTGAAGCACCAGTAGTCATATGAGTGGAGCTAATCATTTGTTCTCAAAAGAAGAATAACAGTTTTCCGAAGGATAAAAGAAAAGCTTCTCATTCTCTTGCCAGTAAAACAACAAACCATGAAAAATATAGTGTCTCCCTTTCAGTCAGACAATTAGATAAAATGTATCTGAGAAGATTTTAAAGAGATAGATTATTCAGAGTAGCCAGAAAGATTTTGCTATATGCCACTTGCGGGTTCTGGTCGAGTCAGATTCAGTAATCTTGTAGGAGAGAGTAGAACTGCTATATAGGGTCTCCGAGGCTCTAATTGTTATGGAAGCAGACTGCCACATCATTTTTCCTCAGAATGGCTAGTGGATTTGAACTGATGAACTTTCAGTTAGCAGGCCTGTGCTTAAATACAATAACACTGGAGCTTCTCTTAGTGCCCAAGTCAGCTCAAACTCGGGTTTTCTTCTTCAATACTGTGTATTTACAAAAGGACTGAAAAGAGCAAAAGGATTTAGATATGTGATCCCCACCTCTTTTGTCAAGTTGAACAAAGTCCCCCATTGTTAATTATGTCTAGGGCAATAACCTCACCTTAAATTACCTAAGATTTTCGTGAGATTATTTTTGTGTGTGTGTTAGACATTAATCCAAATATGAAGGTTTGAAACTTTCAAAAGACCTCATCGTTGATGTGTATCCCACCACTGCCACTGGGTTGATTCTAACTTATAATGACAGTGTTTCTGGTTTCCCAGGCTATAAGTCTTTATGGGAGCAGGCTCATCTTTCTCTTGAGAGGAAACGTGTGGGATTTAATTGCCAACCTTGTGATCAGCAGTCCAAGGCTTACTTTATAGCCACCAACCTTCCTTTATGGGAAAAAGAGAGTTTGAGAATACATACAGAAGTTAATACAACCTGGTAGTTTCTAAAATAAAGGATATGCACCAAGCAAGGGTGCAGATGATTTTGCATAGGGCCGAGTCAGGAAGGCAATAAAGAAAGCTTTATAGAGGAAATGACTTTGAACTTGTCCTTATTTTAGAGTGGTTGGTCAGTAGTGCAAAAGACTCTACCAACCCTACCCTTCTACTTGGTTAGGGTAGAGCTTGACTTGCTTCCAGAGAGTTTAGTTCATAAAACTTATGTCACGATTGTGCTTTGAGAAAAGAAAGCTTGTGCTGTTCTTTATGAGGAACATTTATCTACAATAATTTGCTTTCAAACCTCATTAAAATCAGAGGAAGGGGCTATTTAAAATCACAATGAACAAAGTAATAGGAGAACTGGAATAAGATCTCAATAAATTGTGAGCATTAAAAATTAAATGGACAACTGATAGTAGATCTATAAGAAACTCAAACTGAATCTTATTCCAGGATTTGAACATAAAGGGAAGAAAAGTACATACTACTCAAGATATCTGAGAACTGACAACCTCAGCAATCCCTGGAACCAGGGTAAAGAGGGTAACAACTAAAATCAGTCTGATTGGGTGAATGTTGATTAAGAAGTGAATAGATGTATATGAAACCCCGGATAGGTAACTCTGTAGAGATGACAACTGGATCAATAGTTTCAAAGGAACATGGCAGGGGAAGTGGGTGGGAAACGGAGAGCTAACACCATCAAGGACAAGAAAGAAGAAATGTCCTGGAATTGATAGTGGTGATGGGTGCACAATTGCTATAGAGGTGATTGAACTAGTGAACTGTCTGATGTGAGAATTAAGTGTATATCGGTGAAAGTATTAAATATAAACCCAATTTAAAAGAATAAAGAAGTGAGGAACATTTATCTACAATAATTTGCTTTCACACCTCATTAAAATCAGAGGAAGGGGCTATTTAAAATCACAATGAACATAGTAATAGGAGAACTGGAATAAGTAATAGGAGAAATGGAATGAAGCGCCACCCTCTCTTTGTCTACTCCATCAGAAGTTGGCACCTTTTCCTCTAGAGAAGGCTCAGCAGATGTCCAGAACTGAGGGTGCCAGTACTTGAGAACTGAAGCACTCTCCTGGAACTGGCAGGACTAAGTGACTGCAAGACCCTAATTGTAAGTTCTTAGACCCCCAAACGCTTTTCTGAAAATTGACTCCCAGAGTGTTGTGAGACTGCTCTTGAACCGCCAATGAAAACAGCCGCAGACCTTTTTCTGGTACTATGACCAAACCAAAAGAAAAAACACCTGGAAACACTTAACAGTGCTAAACTCTGAAAGTCGCCAGTGACCAACCAAAGCAAGTCACCCGCTAGGAGGCTCAAAATGCCTGAGTCCTGCTATGTATTTGAGAATTGAAATCAGGTTTTTGAATGTCCCACTCAACCATGAACAGATAGATCTCTACAGAAGACCTTTGCAATAAAGGACCATGATAAAGCGAGGAAGAAATAAACCTACCTTGGGAGAAACAGAGACTGCAACAAAAGAAAACAAAGGTATAAAAATCGTATCATTAGCTTCCTAGTAAATGTAGAACATATTTTGGAACCGTGACAAGATGCAGAAAATAAAAGTTTTTGGGGATTGAAAACATTACAGTAAAAATAAATTTTTAAAATCTTTGAAAGAGAGTTCATGAAATTATTCTTCCAGAGGATTGTTAAAAATAAAAAAAGGAATATAGAAGAAAAGGTTAAATGAATAGTTTCAAATGTACAGCATCTAAATACTAGGAGTTCTAGAAAAGAAATGGGGGGAGGGGGGAGAAATTAATTAATTAAATTATTTTAGAAAATTTTACAGGATATGAGTGGTCAGATTGAAACATTTCAGTGTGCTAAATAGATCCACAATAAGGTATATTAATGTGGAACAAAATTCTGATAAAAACCAGACTTACTGAGCCCATTAGGATGGAAAGAGCATACAAATCTATCGCCCTAAGATTAAGATAACTCACATTAATCCTTGAGCAAAAATTGTCCCCTAAATTCTGTCATTACAATGCTCCCTAAAGTCTGTCATTAAACTCAATAGCCTTGGGCAATGCAACTCTAATTCCTAGTGACCGTATAGGTACTGGATAGTATAGGACAAAGTAGAGATCCCCCAGAGGATTTTCAAATATTTACATGAACAAACTGACATATCTCTCTCCCAATGGATCAACCACTTTTCTGTTAATATCAGAGCACTTTAGTACTGCACCAGTAGGACTCCTCGATTGACAACAGTAACTCTAAAACACGAAGGAGACGTTTAGGGGATCGAGAGTCTACATTAATGATGGTGAAACTATGGCTAGAGATAGCGAGGCTGGTGACGTACTGGATAGATCTCAAAAAAAAGCATCACACATACTCTTTCCTGTGAAACACGAAAGATTTTCCTGCAACAAACAAGGGAACGAACTACAAGAGCAGCAAACAATGGAATTCATGAGAAACGGGAAGTGGGAGATTTCAAATGGAAGCGAGACGAACCCCCAGAGTTCTGGAGAAGGGAGATCCAAAGATTGAAACACTGGCTGACGACAGTGCAGGACTTCATTTTCAAAGCCACTCTTCTCCAAAGTTCAGGCTTGGATGGGGTACACTGCTAAAGGCAACTGTCAGGAGTGGGAAGAGATGATAAAGACGAGGATGAGGAGATAAACAGAGCATTTGACAAGGTCATATTGGCAAGTCAGCTCTTTAAAAGTCTGTGGTGTAGATGGGATGGCACCAGGATGTCTCTGCTAAAGAGAATCTAGGAATTTCTTTTCTCCACTTCAACCAGAACAAGTCTATTTCTGCCTTTTGACATATTTTAAATATTTATATATTTTAAAGTTTGTTGGCAAAAATATTGGAAATCACTACTCTGTATTACAGGAAAACACAGAAGTACTTCTAGACAAGAAAGGAGTATATTCGGTTTTGGTTTTTGGCCTTTTCCTTTTGGCTTCGGGTTGGGCGGTTTAACCGTTTTCAATTCCTTGTTTTTCATTTCAACTGATAGCAACCCGTGCATTGTAGAAGGAGCGGAGGCATAGGGTTGTTTTGGCAGGTCAGTAGGGCCTTACTCTATGGAGCATCTGGTGGGTACGAACTGCCAAACTGTAGGCTGGCAAACTACTTGTACCAGCCGGGGATCATAGAGAATAGATTGTTGTTGTTGTTATTATTGTGTACCTTTGAACTTAGAGTGGCTCCGTGTGGCAGAGATCATTATAAGGATACATCACTGGTCTTTTCTTTCTTGGGGCAACTGGTTGGCGATAGATTATCCAAACCAAAATCAAACCCACTGCTATGAAGTTTGACCACTATTCATATTGACTTTTTAACAGAATCAAGATGTTCCTTAGGGTTTCCAAGACTGTAAATGCTAAAGGAAATAGAGAACCTCATTTTTCTCCCAGGGAACAATGGATGTAGTTGAACAGCTCACCTTGTGGTCCTCAGCCCAGTGCTTAACTCACTATGATGCCATGTCTCCTTGAAGATATATTAAAATCAAAAGGCCAGAGATCCACTGCCATCAGGACAATTTGACTCATGGCAACCATTTTCCAGAGCAGACAGCTTAATTTCTCTCCCATGAAGTGGCTGGGGGCATTGAACTGCTGACCGTGCAGTTAGTCATCCAATACCTAAACCTGTGTCACCAGGGCCCCTTAGGTGGTGGGGACAGATGAAATTTGATCTTTAATTAAATTTGTTCTAGTTTTAATATTTTCTGCTTTCTTTTCCATTGAGGTTTTTATCTGTTTTACTTTTTCTTGTAGTTTATTGTTGTTGTTTGTTTGTTTTTAAATGTTTTTTCTGAATATGAAATCCAGGATAGGTAAATCTATACAGGTAATAACTGCATTAATGATTCCTTGGGGTATGGCAGGTGAAATTAGGGGAACATGGGGAGTTAATAATGATGAGTACAATATTGAAGAAAATGTTCTAAAACCGATTCTGGTGATGGTTGTACAACTCTTCTTGATGGATTGAGCTATTGAATTGTATGATGTGTGAGTTATAAGCCAATAGAACTTTTCGAAAACAAGAAGTAAATGAGAAGAAAGGAAACCATTCTGGAGACTGTAGAAGCATAGGCAAGAGGTTATGAGTCCCCCCAAAATAGTGACAATAGTGATAAACAAAGAGAAAGGGATAGATGATATTATATTTTTTAAAATAGGCTCATTATAAAACTTGCTAAGAAGTTTGTTTTGTCTTATTAATGTTCTCTATTTTACCTCTCTATGTTCTAATATCTATTTCACTACCCACACAGACATCATAGACAAAATTCATGATTTAAGGGTTTATTAAGGAAGACAACAAGTTTTAGTACCAATGAAAAATACTCAGGGTTGAGTTGTCTATCCAGACATGTCACAAAGTTCTTTCAAATCTGCTACTAAATGCCCAAAGGCCTATGGCTCTGCTGTAAACTTCAACTCAAAGGCATTCCACGCAAGCTCTGTGGGTCAGCAAGCCCAGCTTCTCCAATGAAGTACCAAGAGGCACGGGCTCCATAAGCCAGCCTCCGGGACAAAAGCTCTCAGCTTGACTTGCTCCTCCGGTTGATAAGTCCATCCCTCTATTCCATGATCTGGCTCCTGGCTCTGATGCTTCTCTGATGGTACAGCTGTCTCCTGGATCCAGGAGGTTCACTGCATAGGTATCTTAGGGTCCAAAGGATGCCCTCCACGCCTGGCTCTTGCTGGTAATGAAATCCCCTGCTCTTGCTTCTCAAAGGATCATTTTATACACAGCAGAATAGCATTCTAGGAATCCTGTTCACAATTACAGGTGAAGTCTATCAGGATCTCCCCCCACCTTCTTACCCCAGCCATACAGGAAAAAGTCATTTGGTGGGAGTTAGAGATTTCGGCTAGAAGAGCAACATTAAATAATTCACTGTCTCTGGAAGTTGAGAGAGAGTACGGAGCTCTCAAATTACTGACTTAGACAGCTGGTAGTCTTTTAACCAAAACAAAAGATCATCATACAAACAGAAGGGTAAAGTCGATGAGGATGCCCGTTTTGGACAAGTTTCACTAAGGCAACCGGTGGAAGTGTCCAGTAGGTTAAAATGGCTTGTGGATTTGGAGTTCAAGACAGAGATGGAAATACAGATCTGGTATTCTAAATAATAAGGGACATCGAATGATGATGGCTCATGAATAGAGAGTGTGCATAAAAAGTTAGGAACACTGCAGTCATTGCTATTTGGGAAATTGTATTAGAAATGAGATCAACTAAACCTCATTCTTTTGACCCATGTACATGAAATTTGAAGATGTAAATCAATAATTGTCTGTTCTGGCCCAAACCAAATCACTCTATCTCTTGGGGACACAGAGACACGGCTCCAGAATGGGACACACAGTGAACAAAATGCTGCCCAATCCTGTGCCAACCCTGTTATCCAAAGCAGATCTGACCATAATTACAGGTGTTTTCACTGACTGATTTTGGAAGTAGATTGCCAGACCTTCTTACTAGTCTGTAAATTCAGGTGAAACCAGTTCAGCATCTGAGCCATGTGCACGGCTCTGAATGACAAGCAGATAATGGCTGTGCATGAAGTGTATTGGCTAGGAATTGAACTTGGGTCTCCCATATGGAAGGCAAGAATGGACCCACTGGACCACCACGACCCCGGTATAGTGCCTGTTTTCCAAGTTAGGTACATAATCTGATCCAGCATGGCTCTCAGCCTTGAAATCAAACCATGGATTTTTGAACTCGAGACGATTTGAGTGGCTTGTAGCATTTCAGCAGCTGTTATTTCGTGTGTCAGAAAGTATTCAATAAGTGAGGTAGTGCATAGCATTACAGAATCCTGAATTTGGAAGTGGTCTGTGGCTTATGCCAATCCGTCTTGCAAGTTAAAGCTGCACATTGTAAACTGTAGGTGTTCATTTTAGGCCTTGAATTTGTGAATTGGAAAAAAAGTGGTTCTAATGGCTACCCAAAATGGCTGTCCTAGTCACTCCCTCTGCCTCGCAAACTAAACACCCTGTTTTTATTATTCCTCCATTTTCCTTTGTAACAAGGGGCTTCACCAGTTTACTCTTGGGTAAAAGAGAACCTTGTGTTTTGTAGCTCAGAAGCTGCCTGGGACTAAAACTGTCTGGGCAGATAAAGAAATCATTAAACAAGGAAAGACAATGAAAGGTACTAATAATGAATATGTTCCCAAATAGTTGAATATTTTATTTTAAAATGGTATGTCTGAAGCAAATCAGCTTTAAAATAAAGGGGTATTCTTTTGGTTACCCACACACAAACAGGAAAAGGGGTCAATTTCCAAGTATCTGAGGCTGGATTACAGTTTATTCTGATATAAATTTTATTACTCTGGCTATTTTGTTCAGGCTAGAAATAGTATCTAAAGTATTTCATCTTTCGGCTGCTTGTAGTGTCTGCCTACATATGGCATACTGCCTTTCAAAATAGCTATCTAAGCATGTCTGAAATGTGTTCTCTATCAGTTGCTCAAACCAGTTTTATAAATATTTCATAGCTACCCAACAAAACCTCTTAAGATGTCAGAATCCATCTCAGAAAATGAAATAATATAACATCACATTTGTTCATTAAAGTTCACTCTAATAGATTGGTTGGTCAACATTCTGCATTTAATTACACTTACGTGCATCCACGTTACATATGCACTGTGTAAAAAGAAAGACAGGCCCTATTGTGTGTCCATAGTCAGGTTCCAGTAACTGAAAACACTCCAAAAACTCACTGCATTGAAGCATTTCGGACTCGTAGGACAGAGAGCAGCCCTGTTAGGATTCTGAGCCTCTTACTTTATGGGAGCAGAAAGCTTCAGCTTTTCCCCATAGAGCTACCGGTGGTCTCAAATGCTGACTTTGTGGCTAATAGCCCAATCCCTAGCCTTTAAGCCATCAGGCCTCCTAACTGAAAATGAGGACCCTTGCCAGTAAAATAAACCACTAGTCGCTGTTGAACTGACAGTGACCTTCTGTGTGTCAGAGTAGAACTGTGCTTCCCAGGGTTTCAGAGACTCAGTTTTCCAAAGTAGATCACCAGGCTTTTCTTCCGTGGTGCCTCTGTGTGGACTTTAACTTCTAAACTTTCAGGCAGCTGCCAATTACTTTAGCCATTTTTACCACTCAGGGGATACCAATAAACGCATAATCCTTTTTTTGCCATCTTTTATTTTTAAATTCAGTGTCACATAAACTAGCTAAGCACGGGCTTCCTTGTGCTCACTTAATAGTCTGTAGGGAGCAATTTTACATTTTTTGACCACATCAAAGAATCTGCTTCTAGGTATGGTTGGCATCTGCCTCTCTTCCAACCTTACAGCATTTTCCTGCTGAATCCACTTGTTTTCACATTACAAGCCCTGGCAGGGACAGAGTCCCCCACGACCCAAGTGTGCAGAGGCTTCGCGTTATAATCTGCAATGAACTGCATCACATGGCTTTTGCCACTTTTTACCCCGCTCCTTGGCTAATCCTCCTCTGTTCAAATCCATCCTCTAATTGCTATTACATGTTTTGTTGTTGTTGGTAGAAAGATGAAAAATTTTTTTCACAGAAAGAAAACTCTTTGTGGGCTGCAGATTGCATTATCAGTCTCTCAGACATGTTGTACCAGCTCCGATCAGTCCAGGAGTCCTTGGTCTTGAGAACTGAAGAATAGACTCATGGACCACAAATGGTAAACAAAAGCAGTTTATTTAGAATGGCAAAGAAAGCATGGGACTCTACTGAGCTGCTAGTGAACAGACTTTTTCTAAGGGCTTTTATCTCGATGTGGGGTACCTGGCCTGCCTGGGTCTCCAAGCTATAAACAGACCAATCTGCAGTCTGGTCACATTTCTCAGGCCTATCAGGGACCTGGTCTTGCTCTGTCCACACTAAGATTTTGCATGAACGTGGGCCAGAAAGTAAGCAAGCAACAGGGTCAGAAAAAAGAGTTAAGGGTTTACTGTCTTAGGAGGTTAGATTTATCCCAGGGGTCCTTGACCCACCAACAAAAGGTTTAAAATTACCCTAGGCTGTCAAAATGCCCCCTCCAGAAATGCTGTCACTCTCCCTGCCTCCAGTTTGCAAGAGCCCTGTCTATGTGTTCTCTATCACCTCTCTCTCAAAAGCAGTATCCTGAAGGCAGGGCCTTTATGTTCCGCCTTCTTTCTACAGTACCCCGAAATCCTAGACCTAGGATCTGCATGTAATGGGTATTCATAAATAGCGGATGAATGACTGGATGGATAGATGCATGGTGCCTACTAGTTGGAAGAATACTCTGTGAGATGGTACAAAAGAAGGAGCCCGAACTAGGACATAGGAACTTGAGACTTATTCCAGTTTCTGCTCCTTCCTAGATAACGTTGGGAAAATCTGAATCTCAAAGGCTGAAATTCCTCATTTTGAGGATGGAGGTAAAACTCCTTGCCCTGTTCCTAAAACCAAATCCACTGTCATTGAGTGAATTCCAACTCATGGCAACATCCTATGACAAAGAAGAGCTGTTCCTTAGGACTGCAGAGACTGTAAATCTTTTCAGGAGCAGACAGCCTCAGAGGGGGCTTGATAGGCTTAAACCACTGACTTTGTGATTAGCAGCCTAATGCTTAGCCCACTGTGTTACCAGGGCTCCTTCCCCTTCCCCTTACACCAAGACCAAACTCACTGTCATTGAGCTGATTCTGACTCAGAGCAACACTATGGGGATAGTAGAACTGCCCCTGTGACTTTCTGAGACAGTAGCTCTTTATGAGATTAGAAAGACTCCAAGCAGGCATTCAATAGAAAATAAATGAAGAGCTCTCTATCAAGCATCCAAGTAATCAAAAGGACAAAAGGAAAAACGACTGACCAAAGAGGACATGGGTCTGTTGGTTTATCTCAGCAGCCCATGTGCCTCTGTTTATAGTGAGCTCAAAATTATTTGCATAAATGAAGGGCAGCAGATGCATGAGTAATTCCAAGCATTTATATTGGCTTTTGAATTAAATTTGAATGTGTTCTGTGTAACATCCTGAGACTGTAGTCTAGCAAAACAATGAAATTATACTGCAAAGAGCTGGTTCTAGGGCACTGGTTGAAGGGTAAGCATATTTCTTGATCTTCTCATACATTGAAAGTAGCCTCTCAAAGTAAAAGGAAATAGAGGAAAGAACAAGGAGGCAAAAGACATTTATAGAGGTCTAAATACAGGCAAGTACATATGTAAATATATTTATATATGATGATAGGGAAATAGATCTATGTACATATATTTATATGGTAAATATTAAGGTAGCAGACAGACATTGGGCCTCTACTCAAGTACTGCCTCAGTGCAAGACCACTTTATTCTAATAACATAGCATTCTGTGATGCTCATCTTCCCTACACAATCACTGAAGAGAAAATGGCAAGTGTGGTGAAGAAAGCTGATGGTACTGGGCTATCAAAACATATAGCGTCTGGGGTCTTACAGGCTGGAAGATAAACAAGTGGCCATCTAGCTGAGAAGCAACAAAGCCCACATGGAAGAAACACACCAGCATGTGTGATCATGAGGTGTCGATGGGATCAGATATCAGCCATCAAAGACCCAGAACAAAAAATCATATCAATGTAAATGATGGGGCGTATGGAGTGGAGACCCAAAATCCATCAGTAGACAATTTAGCATCCCCTTACAGAAGGATCACCAGGAAGAGATGAGCCGGTCAGGGTGCAGTACAGCTCCAATGAAACACACAACTTTCTTCTAGTTCTTTAATGCTCCCTCCTCCCCACTATCATGATCCCAATTCTACTTTACAAGTCTGGCTAGACAAGAGCATGTAAACTAGTACAGATAAGAGCTCAAAACAGGGAATCCAGGACAGATAAACCCCTCAGGGCCAATAATGCGAGTAATGATACCAGGAAAGGAAGGGGGAGGTGAGGGGAGAAAGGAGGAACTGATCACAATGATCTACATATAACCCCCTCCCTGGGGGATGGACAACAGAAAAGTGGGTGAAAGGAGACAGCCATCAGTGTAAAAATAAGAAAAATAATTTATAAATTATCAAGGGTTCATGAGGAAGGGAAATGAACTAATACCAAGAGCTCAGGTAGAAAGAAAATGGTGTGAAAATGATGATGGCAACATATGTCCAAATGTGCTTGACACAATGGATGGATGTATAGATTGTGATAAGAGTTGTTAGAGTCTGCAAAAAAATGATTTTTAAAAAAAAAAGAAAGTAGCTTCTCACCTACCCTGCCATGTGACAGTGGTGAGGTTGGTATCATAAACATGACAAAGCCCACAAACATAACTTGGGCAAAAGTTAACTGGATGATGAGGATGGAGTACAAGATTCTCAAGTAAATTTTCATAAGATTTTTTAAAAATTTGTTTGCTTTGCAAGAAAAAAATTAGTTCAGTTTATCATTGGGGAACTGCGGTATAGATGTTTATGGTTCAAATTTATCACTGTTTGGCATATTATATGTAAATGAGTTTTACCCATTCATATATTTTGATGGTACTCTTTGGAATAAATGCATATATCACCTCCCTGAAGATATTAAGTCATGTATTGAGTCTTTGAAATAAATATGGTGTTCATAGCCACCCTTCTACTCAGTGATTTATCATTGATGAAAAATGGCATTGAAATAATTTATTTGTTCTCCAGTCTATGTGTTTCTTGATTTGGCTAGTAATGTTATCCTTCCTCTGCAGCAATTGCCTGGTGAACTATTCCTTAGAACTTCAGGAAGTGAAGGATTACCTACTCGCATCTCTCCCTTATGCCTAGGGGCTACGATTCTCACCTGTCCTACTTTGCTGTGGGCATATTTTTAAGTGTCAGAATGTTCTGCATATTTAAACTGGAGTGTATATTTGGAATGCAGGGGTTATTCAAGAGTCTCAAAATGGATCAAGGAGGAGGTGAAAGGAAGAATGGGGTAAAATGTAAGCATTTCAACCCACTTGAGAGGCAGGTCCATGTAGTGGTGCCTCAATGTGCAAACACGTCATTTCCAATCGTTTTTGCCAATCCCTTAGTCAGAAATGATTCTGGGTATCATTTTATGGAACCTCTCAGACCCTGGGCCTAACTGTGGAATATTTGGTCACAATCAAGAGGAAATAAAAGCGGCACACTCCAATTCATTTCCTAGTCTCTGCTTGGCCAGGTTCTAATAGAGGTTTACCCATGTTTGAGGCTCTCAGCCACATGAATAATACAAACTGTCCATTAAGGACCTGCCTTCCTGCTGCCTCCTGCTTTTTTGATGAGAGGCTGAAGTTAGACAGACCCAAGTTCAAATCTTCTCTCTGGCACTTTTTTTTTTAAATCGATTTATTGAGGCTCATACAATTCATCACAATACATAGATCAATTGTGCAAAGCACATCTATACATTCATTGCCCCCATCATTCCCAAAATTCGCTTGCCTCTTGGCACTTTTTAATGATGTGTTATCATAATTGTATATACATTACAGTGTTTCTGTAGGATTAAATGAGATGCAACAGGAGAAATCCTTAATGTCTGGCATCTATTAAATGCCCAGTGAAATTAATGTGGTTAACTGGGGCATTGGAACCCTGCTGCCACTGTTGTTATGACAAAGAGTTGGTAAGACTGTGGTTCTCCAGCATGGGCCCTAGTGTTAGATTGAGATTGCTGCTTGGCTGGGATGTAACTTTTTTATGGTGTTGATCTTAGTCTCGTGTTGGGCACAGATTCGGTCATGTGGTGGGCCACATCTTCCTCTGGCAAGCTCAACTATTGGGAAGGTGAGTGTGCTCGTTGGCACCCCAGTCCACGCTGGCATTCTAATGGGAACAGCAACAGGATTTCCTGGCCAAACAAGGGAACTGGAACTCTTAGACCTCAGATTTATGCCTTTTCCCAGTACTCTGTGGAATGTGGCCTTGATCGAACCACCAGCCTCTTCTTTCCATCAAATGAGAATAATCGATGTGATGACCACACCTCACAGAGCTGCAGTGAAGATGAATGGAGAACACCTGGCACTACCCCAGAGGGGAGCACCGCAGAGCACAGAACTCATCTTCCATCTGTCGTTAGGCACATGGGTGGATAGGAGGCATCCACTCAATTATACATTTAAAACTGAGACTTTATTCCTTTAAAGAACCTTGCAAAGAAAAACGGGCGCACCTATGTGGCCAGACTAATAGAGATGATGATCTAGAAGCCTGCGAATGTCATGACCTCACTACAACCTAAATGCATTCAGATCCCCAATTAAGTGTTGAGCTGTTGGAAGGAGAGAGAAGTTTGGGCCCTTAACCCAATGTCCACTGTATGGAAAATAATAAGTTCAGAACCTCTAAGAAGCACCCAAATCACCTAGTCTTGTGTGTCAATTCTGGTAAATCGATCGATCCATCAGCCTTTGGATTCACTATGCCTGTGTTTCCCCAAGCTTACCAACTCTCCTAATTGCCCTTTCCAAAAAGGCAGCAGCTGAGGTGTGCCCTTTCTGTACTACTAAGGTGCCGAAGCTGCCTCGAGTACCCACCCAGATGCCCTCTCTCTCCAGATGCATGCATTCCCCCTTTCACTTCCTGTGGTTGCCCCAAGCTGCCACCCTGTACCTCCATCTCTCCAGAGTTCTCAAACAATGAGTAGACAAAATATATCGACTCAGCTTTTATTCATAGTTGGCCTGCCAGGTCCTCTCCCCAGCGAGTGGTGGTGTTCACAATGTCGTTCTCAATTTCTCTCCATACTTGCTTCTCCTGGACACCCAGCCATTTCTAATCTAGCTGCAACTAGCTCACAATTCTCTTGTGCCTCTTTTCTTTCGTTAGGAGATTATTATTTTTGTATGGCTTTTCTCACAACAGTCATCTCTCTCTTTCTCCTCCTCAGATCTGGTCAGATACACTTTGGTCCTTGGAATCTTTAGAATTCTCTATTCAATAAATATCTACTGGGTTTTGGTCTTTGTGCTGGGGGTAAAATGTTAATATAAGATTCTGTTCTCATAATACAATCTTGTGATGGTCCAAAGTTGTTTTTATTCACTTGTATTAATTAATCAATAGATTCATTGTTGAATGCATCTGTGCAAAATTCATTGAAAACATATTTTTAAAAGACCCCTGAAGTAGAGTGTATAATGTATTTGGGAGACTAGGCAGTATTGAGCAAGTGTCCCTCTCTTTGAGACTGTATAATCAAGTCTGGGAAACAAACATGGAACAGCTCATACCTACTACACAGATGTAACTAAGTGTGCACTGTAATGATTCTGCAAGCTAACCTCTGCGGGAGGTGATATAAAAAGAGCAATACATACTATCTGGAGATATACAAAAGATAGTGGTAAAGGTTAAGTTGAGAGAACAGTGGTAGTTCAGGGGTAGAGTCCTTGCCTTCCACATTAGAGACCCAGGTTCAATTCTCAGTCAGTGCACCTCATGCCCCACCACCCCAAGACCATTAGAGACTTACATGATGCTGATTCGTTTCAGTGGAATTTCCAGACAAAGATAGACTATAAAGAAAGATCTGGCAGCTGACTTCCAAAGATCAATCAATGAAAGCTCTATGAATCACGGTGACCTGATTCACAACTGCCTGCGGGGATGGCGCAGGCTTGGGAAGAGTTTCCTTCCATTAGACGTGAGTTCGCTGTGAGTACAGGACTGCTCCGTGACAGCTAACGACAACCAAAAGGGAAGTTTAAGACCACCAGCGTGGGAAGAGAATTGGAAAAGGATGAAGCTGTCTGCTCCCCTAAACATTTACAGTCTCAGAAACTCTACACGTTGGAATTGCCTCGTTGACAGTGGGCTTGGGTTTGGGTTATGAGAAGAGATGCGGTAGTTTAGTGAGGAGGAAGAGTTTACAGTTCCCAAGAGGTTCCATAGGGTGACTGAGACTTAGCTTGTTCTGGGGCAGCACTATTATGAGACACGTGGATACTTCATATGCTTCATTTCTATGATAGCATATGCTCCTGACCATCCTGTGTTTTCCATCCTTTCTCCTCACACCTTTATCCCTGAACAGAGAAGATCATCAAAAAGAGCATAAGTCTGGTTTCTGCATCTTATTCTTAACCAATGCTTTCTACATGATATTATCTAAAAAAAATTAAAAACAAACTCACCACCCTCAAGCCAATTCTGACTCACAGTGACTCTATAGGACAAGATAGAATTGCCTTTGTGGGTTTCTGAGGCTGTAACTCTTCATGGGAATAGAAAGCCTCCTTTTTCTCCCATTGTACAACTGGTGGTTTCAAACTGCTGACCTTCAGTTTATCAGACCAACACATAACCACTATACCACCAGGGCTCCAATGATAGGTAGATAATATCATGTATATAAATAACACACATATATAACTATATATGTGTGTTTTTTATAAATTCACAAATTCGGTAAGTGTAATGGCCCATTAATATAAGAGAGAGACAGTTCCGTGGTCTTATTCAATCAACTATGCAAAGCAAGACCTAATTTTACTTGACCCCAGTTAATCCTCAGTGAGTATCTGTCTACTGAATGGATGAACCGAAGCAATGCAAGAGGATGGCAGTTATTTGCTAAGTACGGTGCTCAGAAGAGTGATTAATTCCGTGAGAAGTCACAAGTTTTACACATCTCAACTATCAACATTAAAAAAAATTATTAACCACGCTACAGGGAAAACAGAACTTTCTTTCTTTCCTCTCTACTTAAAAAGAATACACTTGTTATTTTGCTTTGCGTTAAGGTGATCAAAGCCTACACAGCCAAAGAGCAAAACAAACAACAACAAAAAAGCATGAAGAGATGATTAATTCATAAGTGTTATACTTACTGCATGTATGTGCTATTTTGCCGGCTTTAAAAGGGTAGAGTTTTGTCATGTTATTTTTACTTGTGTGGGTGGGTGGGTAGGGATCTTTCTTTCTAGTTTCTCATTTTAGTTTATTTGTAATTATCTATTCATAAGTCAGCATCAACTTGATGGCCGTGAGTTTGATGTTTGTTTTTTAACCTCAAAGAGAAGGTGCTAAGTTCTTTGAGTTTCAGATAATATATATGCGCAGGCCTGGATGATGTTTTAGCTTACTGCTAGGCAGTCCTGTCACACCTCTCCACGGTTTTCTCTGAAAAATCACGTTTACATTATTTCACCGAATAGAATATATCAGAGAACCAAAATGTAAGACAAGCACACCTGATTCTTGGCAAATTCCTGCTAAGAAATGTATGCACTCCCAGGTAAACAGTAGTTTAAAGTAGGAGTTATTCTTGCTCCCTCTGTCATCCAATCTGGCAGCAATGCAGATCAGTTCTACCCTGGAAATGTAAAGCGGTGCTAGTAGCACCGCCACCTTCTCAGCCATCTCTCTCTGGGAACTAGGAACTGGGCTGTGTATGGGGTCAGCTGCCCACTTCCATCATCACTACCCTGCAGGTGCTACCCCCACAGCAGCCACAGTCACCTTTCCACAAAAGGGTCACCCTGGTGAAAACCGCTTGAGAGTTTTTTCTCCATACTTGGAATGACTCCTTACCTGGCCTTTGCTATCCAGAATCCCATGACTTGCTGATTTCCTTCTGCCCGCCTCCCCAGCCAGCCTCCTCCGCAATGGTAGCTGCACATTCCTTCAAAGGACTCCTCCAAGAAGCTCAGTTCATTTTTGATCCTTGCCACTCCTTCTCACTTCATGTCTCTCTCTCTCTCTCTCTCTCTGTCACCTAATGACTTCTGATATCTTCTCCTCATAGAGACTTTGAGCACCCTATCTGAAATCCAAGCCACCGCTCCCGCACAAACGGACCCATCTCTGGGCATTCACTACACCTTTGGTGGCTTCAAGAGTCCTCAAAGAACTTCAGTCTATCATAAAAGCTATTGTTGTCATAGATATAAGTGGTCTGAAGAAATGTTGCCGTCTTCGTTGCTTATCTCTTCCATTAGAATATAAACTCCATGAGAGAATGGCCTCTCTACTGTCAGTGCCCAGAATTGTGCCTGGCCCGGGTCCTGCACTCAGTACATATGTGTTGCGTAAAGGGGAAGGTAGTCTTTACAATGTTTTAAAACTGTTGATAGTGAATAGTATAATACTGAGGAAAAAAATTCAAGACCAATTGGTTAATTGAAACTGTTATATATTTTTTAAACTTAGAATTTAGATATCACTTATCTGTCTTTGAAGGAATATAGAAGGGAGAGTGATACAACTTTGCTTAATTTGGCATGTCATCAGGAAAGACTAATTGCTAGCAGAGGTTATCCTTGCTGATATCAAATTGATACCAGCACAAAACCACCCTATAGGTCAGGGTAGAACTGTCCTTTAGGTTTTTGAGACAGTAACGCTTTATGGGAGTAGAAAGCCTCAACCTTCTACTTTGGAGCTGCCTGGTTCTTTTGAACTGCTGACCCCATGGTTAGTAGCGCAAAGTGTAATCACCACAACATTAGGGCATGTAGGAAAGGTTATAACACCCTAAAGCACACCCTCAATGCGATGGATTGACACAATGTCCACAATGGACTTAACCATCCTACAGTTCATGAAAATGGCACAGGCGTCTGTCACCCACGTGTTAGAACCACATAAACCACACACAGAAGCCACATGCATACGCTAGAGCCAACTCCATAGCGATGAGCATCAACAACATAAGAGGAGAAATTAGTCAAAGCCTTCTTACTTCGTTCTCATTGTAATTCACTTACACCTGGCATGCTGTCTTCACTTCCACCTGGCATGCTCTCTTCTTGAATAATATGTCAGATAACAGTGTTT
The DNA here is from genome assembly GCF_000313985.2 of Echinops telfairi. Lineage (NCBI taxonomy): Eukaryota > Metazoa > Chordata > Mammalia > Afrosoricida > Tenrecidae > Echinops > Echinops telfairi. The sequence continues at coordinate 78,114,208 of NW_022103896.1, read as the reverse complement.
TTGTTCAGGATTCTACCCTGTAGTTTAATTTGTAATAAGACCTCTGGAACAAAAGATTCATTACTTAGATTCATTACTTAATACCAGAAAACAAGGGCTATTTATGATATAATTAGCCAAATTAGTTAAAAATAAGATGAGAGGAAGAGGAACTGCTAGTTTATGAATTTATATGATTTTTTTAAAGGTGTAATGCATTTATTTTTTATTTTAATTACTTTATTAGGGGTTCATACAACTCGTAGCACAATCCATACATCCAGCCATTGTGTCAAGCACATTTGTACATTTGTGGTCATCACTTTCCAAACATTTAATTTTACATAATTTTTAATTATTTAATTATTTGATTTTAAGTATATCTATAACTTTTAAACCTTCTTTATAGTAAATCCACAAATACCTTTAGTAGAATAATTATTATGAATAATTATAAATACTTTGCTTAATCTGGCACAAATGTAGGACAGAAATCATAAAATGAGAGAATAAGTAAATAACTCTTATTCATTAACCTCAATCACTGTAAATATTCCTGCATCAAATCATAAGCAACCATTTCCATTTCTATGATAGCCACAAATGGGCACCCCTCAAATTTCCCAAACAGAAAGCACTTTTGTCACCTTCAAGGAGTACTGTTAGCTGACAGCACCCTGCAAGATTGGCCTCATCTTCAGATGAAAAGCCGCATTCACTCCAAGCAGCCCCCAGTCAGTATGTTCAGGATACTAACTTTTGGTCTTTTTTGCTCGATCCAGAACTATTCTAGTGGAAATTCTTACTTTGGGTCCCTATAGGGTTTATTGTAGATTTTTTACTTTTTTATTAATTTCAGTGATAGTGTATAGGCCAGATAAAACCCAAGCACTGTGGTTTCTGTAGCTGAGATTTTTTTCTCTCTTTAGGATCATTGATTTCACTTATTTCCAAGGGTGCTCCTCGAGTTCTCCACCATTTCTATGAGGGCCCACATATGTTCATGTTAATATACATGCTTATATCCTTCCAAGTAGATCATTCTATTCAGGTACCAAGAGTTGTTGTCTCTCATTTGTGACCCCAAACCCTAATTACATTGATGTTATGGTTCTCGATATTTTTGAAAATTAAAGAAGGGGCAACAAGAGAGACCAGATCAGCAAAACCCCAATGAGATATATATGGCCCATAGTTGGCCAAGTCCTAAAGAGTTGGGCACTCACAATTACTTGTGTGGATAAAGAGTTTCATGATAGGTGTTTTAGTAAAGAGAAAAGAAAGTGGCCTAAATAAATGTAAACTAGTTCCTTTAGACTCTCATCTCTTTTGCAATGTGTCAGGATTTGATTTTTTTTCTTTGGTATTTAGCTTGCTGCCTTCATTCTCACCCACTTGAAACTATTGTGTTTACGTGGAGATGGGTCACTCAGGACAAGTCGGAATGAGAACAGTCTACTTCTCAAGCTACTTCTGATGAGGGAGATTTTTGAGAGCCTGACTGACAACTTTCTACCTTTCAAACATCTGTTCACGCACAGGGACACATCTGTCACATCCTTCAGGTGCTCTTGAAAGTGATTTAAGATTTAGCCGCTTCAAACTGAAAATGTACTGCCTACGTTTTATTGGCTGGAGGATACAGATAAGTAAGCACCGTAAACAACATCCCTTTCCCACGACACCAGAAGGTTATTTAAAGTGCAGTAGCATCCATTTTAAATAAGAAAATATATAAATTTATAAATATGTAAGACTCGAAAACTAATTTGGTTTATCATTCTATTTCTTTATTTAAGGGTTTTTATTAAAGAAAAGTGGAGAGAACAAAAGCTATTCCTAAGGATGTGTTAGTGTACTGTACTGCCAGTTAGGACCTTTAGTTCACAAGTAATGGAAACTTCCATATAGCTGACTTAAATGACACGGAAGAATGCACTGGCTTATAGAGATGAGATATCAGAGGCGGGTCTTATTCTTAGGTTTACGATATGAATGGAACTTTGCCTCTACCTCTTATATTGCTTAACTTTCTCTCCTTTGTTTGTATTTTCATAATTTCTTTTTATGGGTCAAAACAAAAATGGGTGCATCATCCCCAGGCCTGACTGTACTACCCTACATTATCTAAAGGTAGGCAACATACTCCATCTTACAGTTTCAAGGAGATGGGTTCAATTGGATTCATGTAAGATCACATGCCCAATCCAAGCCAATCACTATAGGGTCGTGCTGATAGGCTTCTCCAGGCTACGCGTGTTCCATTCTTGAAGCAATGATTGGATCAGAATCTCCAACATTGCGTAGACCTCCGAAAGGATATTTGACGCTTTTAGGAAGAGGACTAAAGGAAGACCAAGAAAGAGCAATCCCTCACTCTTTACAAAAGATTTGGGTTTGAAGCAACAAAGAAGTGTTTCATAATCTGGGGGAGGGAGACCATGCCACTGGTCGATGTGGCATAGACCTAAATATTTCAAACTGTTGACATTTTTATGCGTGCCCTAGAACTGTTAGACTAGTAACACTAATCCTCACTGGTGCAACTCATAGGAATCTAGAAAAGCTGCACACCTACTAACTGTCAAATATTGAAATACAATTTTATTTTCTTATTTAATTAAATATTTAAATAAATTAACGTATTTTAATAAACTTAAGTGATAAATACTTTTAACGATAAAAGCACACATCTGTTGTCCTTCTCCCTGGGAGGTGGTTATATGTACATCATTGTGATCAGTTCCCCCTTTGTCCCCCCCTCCCCCTTCCCCTCCTGGTATTGCTACTTTCATTATCTTTCCTGGATTCCCTGTGTTTCCAGCTCTTATCTGTACCCATGTACATGCTCTGGTATAGCTGGAGTTATAAGGTAGAATTGAGTTCATGCTAGTGGGGGTGGCGGGGAGGGAAGCATTAAAGAACTAGAAGAAAGTTGTATGTTTCATTGGTGGTATAGTGCACCCTGACTGGCTCATCTCTTCCTTGTGACCGACCCCTCTGTAAATGGATGTCCAATTGTCTATCGATGGGCTTTGAGTCTCCACTCCTCACTCCCCCTCATTCACATTGATGATTTTTTTGTTCTTGGTCCTTGATGCCATCGACACCTCATGATCACACAGACTGGTGTACTTCTTCCATGTGGACTTTGTTGCTTCTCAGCTGTATGGCCACTTTTTTATCTTCCAGCTTTTAAGATCCCAGACACTATATCTTTTGACACCCGGTCACCATCAGCTTTCTTCACCACGTTTGCTTATGTACCCATTTTGTCTTTAGCGATCGTATCAGGAAGCTTAGCATCACAGAATGCCAGGTTATTAGAACAAAGTGCTCTCGCATTGAGTGAGTACATGAGTAGAGGTCCAATGACTGTCTACTACCTTAATAGTTAACATATCCAGTACTGGATTTTCACATGTTGGGATGTTGAACTTAGCGATCATAGCAATCTTGTAAAAGGAATACCAATACTCATAGAAGTTCAGTGACACTAAGTGATAAGTGTACAGTCAATATAACTACTGTTTAGAGCCAGGTCTGTCTACCTCCAGAGAAAATTGCCTGAAATAGATACCAAAAGTACGCCATCATTTGGGTCAAATTAAATTACCCAAAGGTTTTAATCTAGCAAGGGCTGTAACTTTATGTTGAGTTGTTGAAGGCTTCTATATTGTAACACAATAATGGGTCAATTTAATATTTTATTGCCATTAAGTACAATACATAAATAGGAAAATACTGGGACTTTTTTCTATTTGTGTGTGTGTGTTTGCATTATTTTATCCAAAATAGCTTAGGCTCCTCCAGAAAGGGATGGGGGTTCTGTACAAGAGGAAGGAAGCAGAATAATAGACAGCTAGAAAGGTGACATGGCAGCAACTGTGGCCTCGCATCTTCCTAGGGTGACCTATAGCTCACGGTGCTCAGGAAGTTGGCCTTTGTACCCCTGCATGGAACACTGGGTGACAGGGGAGAGGATTGCCTCAGGTCACACTCCTTCCTTGCACAGAACCGAATTCTTGGGAAAGACTGAGAAGAGTATTACCGTGCCCAGCAGAGACAAGTGTGGCTTGGCCTCTAGGGAGATGGGGAAAGCACAACTCGGTTTGCTCTCCACTCCCCTTTTGTGTCCTAAAGGTTCCTTTGGTTCATACTGCAGGTTCACACAGTGTGGGATCAGCTCCCCAAGGATTTTACATAGTATTTGTCCTGGGAAAACTTTGACGAGAAAGGCTGGTGGAATGAGCTGCAGTTCTCATGGCTGTACCAGTCTTGAAGCCACAGCAGAGTCTACATACAATAATAGGTTTACATGAATGTATGATTGTTTAAATATATGAATGCCTCTCACTCTCAACTGGCCCTTCTGCTCTTGCCTGGCTGTGTGACCTGGACTCTCATTCCCAAGAATTCTGAAAGATTCATCACCCATATTGAGCATAAGCATTAGACCCTCCAGGGGATTCCCTATGCTGAAAATCACAAAGATTTGTTTTTCTTCCTCCTCCGACTGTATTGTTCAATATACAAGAAACTTCTATTTTCTTGTAGTAGATTTATTTCTGTGTGATGTGTACACAGAGATTTTTTTCTCCTGTTTTATGTGTGAGGTACCTTAGAAGACTGCCCATGTTGGGTATTTTTTACTTTGACACATGAAAAAAGGGTATGTCAGGAAAGTGGGTGAAGGGAAACATCAGACAGTGTAAGATGTGAAAAAATAATAATAATTTATAAATTATCAATGGTGAGGGAGAGAGGGAGGGGGAAGGAAGGGGGGAAATTGAGGAGCTGATACTAAGGGCTCAAGTAGAAAGAAAATGTTTTAAGAATGATGATGGCAACAAATGTACAAATGTACTTAACACAATGGATGGATGTATGGATTGTGATAAGAGTTGTACGAACCCCCAGTAGAATGATTTAAGAAAAAAATTGGTATGTCACAATCAATGAATTCATGGACTCAATGAAATATAATTTCTCACTCCCCATTGTAATAGGCTGAATTGTATCCCCAGGAAATTTCAGATACTAGACTTTGGGACCTTCGATTCTTATATGGAACTTTGAATATTATATTTGCTGGTATTATTAAATTGAGGACTCTGGATTATCCAATAAGCATGGATACACATAAGCATACTTGTGTCTGCTTACTGATATTTAGTGAACCATTTCACATTTGTTAAACCACATTTGTCCCTCTCCCAACCCCACAGCCCTTTCCCTACACAAGATCTTTTTAAATTTACAATTCCTAATAGAGATGGAGTATCCAGTGAGTCAGGTAAGCTTCAGCCTCTCATTATTAACTAATCTGTAATTAATCATTTCACATGTTTTTCACCACCATTTCTTAAAGATCATTTTATTGGGGGCTCTTACAGCTCTTGTCACAATCCATACATCAGTTACGTCAAGCATATTTGTACATATGTTGCCATCATCATTTTCTAAACATTTACTCTCTATGTGAGCCGTTGACATCAGCTTCTCTTTTTTCCTTCCCACCATCCCACTCTCGTGAACCCTTGATAAATGATAAGTTATTATAATTTTCATGTTTGATACTGACCACTGTTTCGCTCATGTTTCTGTTATTCATCCTCCTTGGAGCGGGGTGGTGGTGGTAGTTATGGATCGATCATTGTGATTGGTTCCCCTTCCTCCCCTCCTCTTCCCATCTTCCCCCTTTGGTCCTAGTATCAATACTCCTATTTCTGTACCTGAGGGGATTATCTGACCTGTATTCCGTGTGTTGTCACCTCTTATCTGTACCAGTGTGCGTGCTCCAGTCCAGCAAGAACTGAAAGGCAGGAATGGGGTCATGATCAAGCGGGGTGAGGAAGTCTCAAAGAACCAGAGGAATATTGTGAGTTTCATCAGTGCTATACTGCACCCTGTTTGACTCATCCCTTCCTTGTGACCTTTTTGTGAGGGGATGTTCTATTGTCTACAGATAGGTTTTGGGTCTCTGCTCCTACCCCCATCATTCTCAACAATATTTTTTGTTGCTGTTGTTTTGGTTCTTCTGATGCCTCTTATCTGATCCCATTGACACCTCCTGATCGCACAGGCTGGTGTGCTTCTTCCATGTAGGCTTGTTGCTTCTCTGCTAGAAGGCTGCTTGTTTAACTTCAAGCCTTTAATACTCCAGGTGCTATATCTTTTGATAGTCGGGCACGATCAGCTTTCTTCACCACATTTGCTTATGCACCCATTTTGTCTTCAGTGATCATGTCAGGAGGGTGAGCTTACAGAATCCCAGGTTGTTAGAAAAAAGTGTTCTTGTGTTGAGGGAAGGCATGAATAGAGGCCCAAAGCCCATCCACTTCCTCAGTGTATTGCCATATAAATATATGTACATCGGCCAATACCTCTATTTTTATGAATTAATGTATTTACATATGTACACACCTATGCTTATACTTCTATCCATTGCTTTGCTTGCTAGATTGTTCTGTTTCCTTTTACCTTCCTCCTGCCCCACCATCTTGCTCACCCTTCTTCTGCCTCTTAGTAATTCCTCTCAGCTAGATTGCTGCTGCTTCAACACCCCCAGGATCTCTACATCCTCTTTGTTGTTGATTTTAATTCCCTGTCTATGGAGTTGTTTGCTCCCTCCTACCTTCCCCTGCCCCCCACCCCAAGTTCGGTTGCTTTCTCCTTTGGCTTGTTTCCCATGCCTGTCTTCTATAGGTAGACAAAACAACAATAATGGAGACAAAAGAAAACAAAATATCAAATAAAAGGCTGAAAAATGAAAGAATGAAAACCCTTACATAATCCCAGGTCTTTCTGCTGACCTTTATGACTATCTCTCCATTGGTCCTGGGGGTTCTGGGGACTGTCCCTCCTACCCTGAAGTCTATTTGGGGGCTCCTCAGAGGCTTTGTGGCTTTTCTCCCATTGCTTATCTGTTATATACTCTTCTTGGTTTGTTCCACTGTGTGTGGAGGGGGGCTGGGGTAGGGGTGGGAGGTCAGACTGAACTCACTTCCCACTATGTCCCCAGCATTGTCCTCTGTCGCGGTATGCTTCAGCAAGCAGGCATCATGTCTTGAGCTGTTGTCAGCCCTACAGTCCTCTCTGTGCCTTAGCCAACCTGTGCATGGAGGTCTTCCTTAGAGCTTGGTGTGCCAGTATGGGGTCTAGTTCCTTGCTCTCTCTTTTTCCTTCTTGGCTTGCTTCTATGTGAGTGCAGCATGACAGGCCTCCTCTCCCCAACCTGTAGGTTTAGTGTTGTCCTCTGTCGCACATACTTCTAAGGAGAGAGTCAGTTTGACTCTGATTGGGGCCAGTCCGTGACTCACTCAGTTCATGAGTTGTTCCGTGTGGTTACATGGCCCTTAAGGTGTGATGAGCAGTGGTGGGGTCTGCATGTACACTCCCATTTCCATGGAGACATAAACAATACTCTCACCCTGGGTGGATGAGTGCCCTGCTTGCCCAATGCCATCATCCCCTTCTTTTTCCCCCCTTTTTCTCTCGCCCCCCCCCCCCTCCGATTTCCCCTTCTGTGTTGGGATATGTGACATGTACATCCTTGGGTTTGGTCTGTCCCTCACTTGGTCGCCTGTACCTGAACCCATATAGTGTGAGATAGGTGGCTTTTCTTCTACTGTGCTGATTGTACTTACCTAAGAGGACTCACATGGAACTTGTCCTTTTGTGACTGGCTAACTACACTTAGCATGATTTCCTCCAACTCTTCCCAGGAGATGGTGTACTTTGTGATCTTCCGTGTTTTTAGGATGCATAGTACTCCATTGCGTGTGTGTCAGAGTTTTCTAATCCACTCTTCTATCCATGGAAATTTAGGTTGTTGCCAATTCTTTGAGAATGTGAATTGTGCCACAATAAACATTGAAATGCGGCCAACTAGCCGTGGTTTATCTCTTAACTCTTCAATAATCCACCATTGGCCATGTTCCAAGAAATTCCAACAGAGGTGGAAAAGACAAAGAATGGATTGTACTTTTTTTTAAATCATTTTATTGGGGGTTCGTACAACTCTTTTTTTTTTTTTAATCATTTCATTTCAGACTTGTGGTGTCCAGAACGGGAGCCCTGGTGGTACAGCGGTCAAGCACTCAGCTATCAGCTGAATTGTTGGCGTTTTGACTCACCAGCTGCCCTGCAGGAGAAAGTTGTCACAGTTTACTTCCGTAAAGATTATAGTTTAAGACACCTGATAGAAAAATTCTATTCTGTAGTATAGGATCATTTTGAGTTGGAATCCACTTGATAATAGATTAGTCTCTAGAATGTGGGATAATTAATTCCCATTGCTTTAAGCCATCAGCAGAAACCAAATCAACCCCCTCCCATCAAGTCAATTCTGACTCCTCTTGCCCTATCGAAGGTTTCTGAGACAGTAAACATTTATAGATGTAGATCGCTTCATCTTTCTCCTCCTATGTGGCTGGTGAGATTGAACTGCTGACCTGTGGTTAGCAGTCCAATGCCAAATCCACAGCACCATCAGAGCTCCATATTTATGGTAATTTGTTAAGCATCCATATGAAACTAATACACAAACAGTGCTACACCCATGGCCTAGCTCTCCACTGAATGCGTTTCCTTGTACATTTTGCATACTTCTACTGATATTCGGAGTGGGGCTGAAGACTGTATAATAAAGTTAGTGTTGTTCGCATCAGCTCTGGGTTCAGACAGCCTGCATTTAAATATTGCCTCTACCAGTTGCTATCTGTGTGATTTTAGAGACACAACCTTTTCGAACTGTAATTTCTTAGATGCACCAAAAATGAAATTAGATGACCATGTAGTTGCTAACAAACCATCAAGTATAAGGAAGTGGTCATTAAAGGTCACCTATTGCTAGTATATGCATTTTAATAAAAGTATATGTTATAGATACATGTAGATGGTATATACACACATGCACAGAATATCTTATTGTTAACAATAACAAAGTACAGTGTTAGCAAATATCACATTAGACTTTTGCAGGCATTAGTAAATATTAGGAAAAAATATTTACTACCTAGCTCTCGTATCTCCCACACTTCAGCATTAACAAGAAACCTTTAAAATGCATATTTTTGTGATAATTAAACTTGAAGGGTGCTATGCCTTCCTACATATAATTATTAAGTACATTTGAAAAGCTAATGACTATCTCTAGCAGTCACCATTCTTTTCAAAGTGCTTTTTTACAGTGTGCAAAAGTGATTTTTTAATTTCTTTTAAAAATCATTTTATTGAGGCTCATACAAATCTTATCACAACCCATACATGCATCCATTGTATCAAGAATATCTGTATAT
>NW_022103896.1:78095483-78104139 GCF_000313985.2 Echinops telfairi | reverse complement strand
TAGGGAAGGTAAGCATCATGGAATGACAGGTTACTAGAACAAAGTATTCTTGCATTGAGGGAGTACTTGAGTAGAGGCCCAATAGCCATTTGCTACCTTAATACTAAACCTATAAATATATGCACATAGATCTATTTTCCCATCATCAAATAGAAATACATTTAAATACGTCCATGCCTATATTTAGACCTCTATAAATGTCCTTTGCCTCCTAGTTCTTTGCTCTATTTCCATTTACTTTCTTCTTGTCCCACTATTATGCTTCCTTTGGGTTTCAGTAATTCCGCTAGGTTACATTGCCCTTGATCAAGCCCTACCAGGCCTCCTACACCCTCCTTGCCATTGATTTTGGATCATTTGTTGTTACCTTGTCTCTGATTTGTTAACACCCACTTCCTTTTCCATGCCTTTCCCTCTCTGATGTCTCCCCAGAACCATCAGTCCCATTGTTTACTCCTCCAGATTGTTTATCCCACCTATCTTATCTAGATAGACCTGCGGAGATAATAATATACACAAGACATAGTAAAATAAAGCAACAAAAGAAAACAAAACAACAACAGAAAACTAATGACCAAAAGAAAAGAAAAGAAAAGCCTGTAAATAGTTCAGATCTGTTTGTTGACCTTTAGGAGTATTTTCTGGTTGAATCTGATGGGGTGCCATGCCATGGCCCCAAAGTCTATTTTTGGTATTCCCTCAGGACTTCCTTGCTCTGCTCCCCTTGCTGCTCTGTTGCACACACTTAGTGTTTTGCCACTGTGTGATGGGGTCAGATCAGGTACAATTCCCACAATGTGTCTCCAGTCTTGTCCCCTGTAGGGCTATGGGTCAGTAAGGGATGTCGTATCTAGTAGTGGGGCTGGCCATATAGTCCTCTCTGTGTGCATTGGCTGCTCTGAGCAGGGATATCATCCTCAAGGCTTGGTGGGCCAGGATGTGCTCCACTCTCTCTTCCTCCCCTTCATTTGCTCCTGTGTGCTCTGAGCAGACATGTCCTTCTCCCTGAGCTGTAAGTTCAGTGTTGTCCTCTGAAATAAATTCTTTTGTCGGGAAGGGTGGGGTTGTCTACATAGTTGGGATTGGGACTGGCCCCTCAGACCTCTCTATTGGTTCCCTGCTTTATGCCGGTATGTTGCATTCACATCTTGGAGCTCTGGTTAAAGTCTGGTCCCTCATTCCCTGTGGAAATATAAGCAATATCCTCTCTTTGGACGGGTTAGTGCCCTGTTCCCCCATTACCCATGTCTTCACCACCCCCCTTCTTTTTAGTTGGCTACCATATGTATCACTGGATTTGGTTTGGCCCCTGCTATACTACCTGGACTTAACCCCTGGAGTGTTTGTATACAGTAGCTATTCCACTATGCCCTTTTTGCATTTTATTTTAAGCTTACCTCAGCAGACTCATGTTGTACTTGTCCTTTTGTGCTTGGCTTACTTCGCTTAGCATGATTTCCTCCAGTTCTTCCCATGTGACGATGTGCTTCAGGCGTTCATCACTGCTTTTTAGTGATACGTAGTACTCCATTGTATGTATGTACCAAAGTTTTTTAATCCATTCATCTGTTGATGGAAATTTGGGTTGTTTCCAATTACTTACAATTGTGAACTGTGCCACAATGAATATTGGAGCACAATTGTCTGGCCATGGTTTGTTTCTTGACTCTTCTGGGTATATGTGCAGTGGGGGAAGATTGCTGGATCCTATGGTAGCTCAATTTACATCTGTTTTAGATATTGCCAAATCTGTTTCCATAGTAGCTGTACATAGCTACAGGCCCACCAGCAGTGGATAAGAGTTTCTATCTCACCACAACCCCTCTAACACTTATTGCTTTTTGATTTTTTTAATTGGGTTATCTTTAAGGATGTTAGGTGGTATCTCATAGTTGTTTTAACTTGCATTTATCTTATGACTAATGATAGGGAACATTTTGTCATATGTTTATTGGCTATTCAGATTTCTGTCCTTGTGAAACTTCTGTTCAGATACTTTGCCCACCTCCTCAGTGGGCAATTAGTTTTTTCCTTTTTGGAAGCTAACAGAGTTTTGTAGATTTTAGTAATAAGGCCTTTCTCTGATGTGTCATTGCTAAAGATGTTTTCCCAGACTCTCTTATTACTCTCTTGGTGAATTCTTTCAGTGTACACAGGTGTTTTATCTTCAGTATATCCCTCATGTCAATTTGTGACTCCTCTGTATTTCTGTCCTTCCCCATTTCTGATAGCCCATGTATTCCCTGTGCCAAAGTTCTCAGGTTTGCCCCAATTCCCTCATTGATGGCCCTAATAGTTTGGCATTTTATTTCGAGGTCTGTGATCCACCTTGAGTTTATTCTTGTGCATGTAGTGAGATAAAGTTCTTGCCTCATTTTTCTGCAGGGAGATATCCATTTTTTCCAGCACTTCTTGTTAAAGAGGGCATCTGCTTCCCATTTGATATTTTTTGGGCCATTATCAACAATCAGTTGTCTGTATGCTGATGATCTTACTTCTGGGTTTTCAGTTCATTTCCATTGGTCTGAATATCTGTCATTATACCAATTCCATGTGGTTTTGACCACTGTGGCTATATAATATGTGCTAAAGTCAGGTAAAGCAAGCCCTCCCACTCTGTCCTTCTTGAGGAGTTTTCTGCTAATTCTGGGCTTCTTCCCTCTCCATATGAAGTTGGCAATCAATTTTTCCATTTCTTTGAAGAAAGATGAAGGCAATTGTATCGGAATTGCATTAAACTTATATAATGCTTTAGACATGACGAAAATTTACTATATTGAGTCTTCCAATCCACGAGCTTGGGGTATTCTTCCATTTAGTGAGGTCACTGTTGCTTTCTTGTAGTAGTGTTCTGTAGTTTTCCTCATTTAAATCGTTTGTTCTTTTAGTCAGGAAATCCCTAGATATTTTCATTTGTGCTTGACTATTGTGAAGCAGGCCACCTGTTTGTTGTCCTCTTCTGTGGTCATATCTTATGTATATAGCAGGCTGATAGACTTCTGGTTGTTGTTCTTGGATCCTGCCATATTGCTCTATTGCTTCCCTTGTGGAGCTTTTGGGATTTTCCGTATATAAAATCATATCATCTGTGAATAACGAAGGTTTCATCTCTTCCTTCTCCAGGTGAATACTTTGATGTCTTTTCTTAGCCTTATGCTGTTAGCTAAGACCTCCAACATGATGTTAAATAAGAGTGGGGACAAGGGGCATCCTTGTCTGGTCCCATTTCCCAGTATAATTGTTTTCATCTTTTCTCCATTGACTACCATGTTGGCTGTTGGTTTTTCATATATACCTTGTATTATTTTGAGGAATTTTCCTTCCATTCCTCTCTTCTTGAGGGTCTTAAATAGGAATTGCTGTTGGATGTTGCCGAATGCTTTTTCTGCATCTATCGATATTATCATGTGTTTCTTACAGTTTTTAGTGTCAATGTGGCAAATGATACTAATGGTCTTCTGTATGTTGACCCATCTCTGCATCCCTGGTATGAATCCCACTTGGTCATGGTGAATTATTTGTTTATATTCTTTTGTATTGTATTGGCTAGTATTTCGTTAAGGATTTTTACATCAATGTTCATTAGGGATGTTGGTCTGTAGTTCTCGATTCTCAGGATCCCTGCCCAGTTTAGGTATCAGAGTAATACTAGCTTCATAGAGTTTGGGAGTTTGCTGTCTTTTTCTATGTTATGGAAGAGTTTGTGTAGGATTGGTGTCAGTTCTTCCCTGAATGGTTGGTAGAATTCTCCTGTGAAGCCATCAGGTCCAGGGGATTTTGTTGCTGATAATCCCTTGATAACCTTGTCTATTTCTTCTATTGCTATGGGTCTGTTGAGATTCTTGACATCCATCGAGAAGTCAAGGGAGAGATTATTTTTCAAAGAATTTGTCCATGTCTTCCAAGTTGTTGAATTCATTGGAGTACAGTCCTTCATAGAACTGTGTAATTATCCTTTTGATTTTATTAGGATCTGTTGTAATGTCTCCTCTTTCATTCCCTCATGCTTGCTGTTGAACTTTGTTCCTTCCTCTCTTTTGGTTAGGTTTTCCAGCAGTCTGTCTATTCAGTTAATCCTCTCAAAGAACCAACTTTTAGCAGCATTAATTTTTTCCATAATTTTCTTATTTTCCCTCCCCTGAATCTAAACCCTGATATTTATTATTTCTTTTCTTTTGCTGTTAGTGGGATTGTCCTGTTGACTCTGCTCTAGTTGCTGTAAATTTTGTGACAGAATATCAATCATAAGTCTCTCTTCCTTTTTCTTGTGTGCATGTATTGCTTTGATACTTCCTCTGATAATTGCCCTTGCTGTGTCCCATAAGTTTTGGTACATCTTGTTCTCATTCTCATTGCTTTCTTGAAATTTCCTAATTTCATCTCTCATCTGGGCCAATACACACTCCTTTTTCAATAAAGAGTTATTCGTCCTCCAAATGTTTGCTCTTGTTTTCTTCATCTTCCTCATTTTGATTTTCAGTCTTATGACACAATGGTCAGAGAGAGAGGTCTGAATGATATCAATGTGCTTAAATTTATGCAGATTTTCCTTATGCCCCAGCATGTGGTCTATCTTTGAATATGTGCCATGTGGACTTGAAAAGAATATGCATAGTTTTATATTTTGGATAAGAGCTATGTAAATATCTATCCGGTCAAATTGTCTCATTGTAGTGTTTAGATCGCTTGCCTCCTAGTTGAGTTTCTTTCCCTGTGATTTCTCTTTCTCAGAGAGCGGTGTGAAGTCACCTACTATAATTGTTGAGGCTGTGATTTCTTTTTTAATCTTTTGGAGTGTTTGGTTGACATATTCAGCAGGTCTCTCATTCAGGGAATATATGTTTAAAATATTTAGTGGTTCTTTGTCTACCGTTCCCTTGAGCATTATATAGTATCCCTCCTTATCTCTTTTTATGGTTTGCACTTTGAGGCCAATTTTATGCGAGGTTAGAATTGCTACGCCTGCTTTTTTGAATTACTGTTTGCTTGGTATGTTTTTCTCCAGCCTTTGATTCTCAGCCTATTTTTGTCTGTAGCCTTGAGGTGTGTCTGCTGTATGCAACAGATTGATGGGTTGTGTTTTCCAAGCCAGTCTGCTAGCCTGTCTTTTAATGCTTGTGTTCAGTCCATTGATATTCAAGGTTATTACTTCCATCTGTGGACTCTGTGATGTCATCTTCTACCTTTTTTGTTGGGTGTTTTCCTACTTCCCTTTCTTATCAATGTGTTGTGCATGTTTATGTGTGGTTCATTCTTGCCTTCTTTCCACCTTTAAGCCAATGCTATCTTGGGGGCTATTTTCTATTTGTTGCCCTCTGGATGGGGTTTTTCTCTGTGGTGGTCTCTTATTTAGGCTTGGTGAGTGCTGTTCTTCAGCCAATACTGGGTCAGCAAGGATCTTTTTCAGGACTAGTTTCTTTTAACGTATTCTTTGAGTTTTTCCTTGTCTGGGAAGACTTATTTCTCCTTCTATCTTCATATATAATTTTGCTGGATAGAGTATTCTTGGGTTTGCATTATTTTCCTTCAATTTTTGGAATATGTTACTCCACTCTCGTCTCTTCTTCATTGTGTCCACGGAGAGGTCTGAGCATATTCTTATTTGGGAACCTTTATATGTGATTGCTTGTTTTCCCAAGCTGCTGTCATGATTTTGTCCTTTTCCTCAAAGTTGGATTATTTAACTATTATATGCCTTGGTGACTTCTTGGGATTCAATGTAGCTGGTGTTCTTTCAGCCTCCTGACTCATTTCCTGGTTTTCATTTATTAATGAAGGTTAATAAATGAACTGGAGAAGTTTTCCTCCAAGAATTCTCTCACTGTTGTTCTAGATGACTTCTTTGTTGTGTCTTCCTCCAGTAATCCAAGTATTCAGATGTTGTTCATATTCAGAGCATCAGACACAACTCTCAGGTTTTCTTCACCTTCTCTGATGATCTTGTTACATTTTTGTTTGCGTTTGTTAAAGTCTGCTTGGCTGTCCTCTAGTTCTCTAGTGTGGTTCTCTGCCTTCTCCAGTCGATTGGTAAAGTCCATGAGTCTGCTACTGGTTTTTGTTATCTCGTCCCTACGCTCTTGTATTTACCTTTGGTGTATGGTCTTTATCTCCTCTATCATTTTATCCTTTTTCTGTATTGTTTCCCTCATATCTTGTATGACTCCAAGCAGCATTCTGAAACTTTATTTCTGTGGCAGATCAATGTCTGCTTCTTCTATGTACTTTGTTAGGTTCGGGAGATCTTCTGACATTGCCTATTGTTTCGTCTGTTTTTCATTGAGGTCACTGGGAATGATCGCTGTTTGCATTGTGTTGTTTTAGAGGAAACAGGTGCCATTTTCCAGGTAGTCAAAGAGCACTAGCTCTCCCTGGGAGACTCGTAGGAATGCTTCTTCAAACTGTCTTCAGCTAATTGCACTATGGAATTGGCCTACCATTTTTATCCTCCTGTGGCCTCGTTCTTTCCCTATGCAACCAGTATTTTGTTATTTGGAGGGTAAGTTGAATGGTCCTCTCAGTGGACGCTAGTTGGGTGGCTTTGGACCCATGAGGATGGTGCTGTACTGGGTGATCTCACAATAAGCTGTGATGGTGTGGCCCACGGCAGCTTGAGGCACCACAGAGGGTGTGTAGCGGTTCCTGCTGCAACAGGAATTCCACAGAAGGCTGGTGGGTTTCCCACTTTGGTGTAGAGCACAGCAAATGATCTGTGGAATTTACCTGGTCAGATAGATCATTGGGGAGGTTGGGCAGTGTTTCCTGCAGCAGCGTGAAGCATTGGTAGGTGTTGACCGAGCTGCCCTAGGCCATGTAAGTTACTATGGCAGGTGGGAGGAAGTTCCCTAAGAGTTATGTGGGGCCACAGAGGATGGGTATGAGCCCCCCCCAGCCATGCAGGCAGGATTTCCTTCTGAAGAAGGTGGGCAGGATTTCCCCATCCACGTGTTAAGCACTGTAGAGGGAAAGTGGGTGGAAATTTCCCCAAGAAGAAGGTGTGCGTGATTTCCCCTATAAGAAGTTGGGCAGGATATCCCCTGATGGAGGGTGGGTGGGCTTTTCCCAGCCTGGGGTTATGCTACATAATGTGGAGCTCTCCCAACTGAGTGGAGGGCAGCTGTAATAAATGCCCTAGGCTAACGGGAGTGGTCTGGAGGTCAGCCATCTGAAAGAAACAGGAAGAGGAAACAAAAAAACAAAACTAAGCCCATTGAAACTGTAGGGGGACAGAGAGAAGAGAAGGAAACAAAAGTATCAATATAAGTGAGCCCATATCTCTGACTGTGGAGTTGGAGGGGTTTAAGCCCTGCCTTGAGGTGGCTGAGACTGTGGTGGGAGAGAGAGAAAAGAGAGAAACAAAAATAACAATATAGCTGAACCCGATCCCCAGCCCCATCCCTGACCATGGGGCTGGAGGTGTTTAAACCATGGCAAAAGGTGAGGCAGCAGCAACCTGTGGCTGTGTTGAGATAAAGCCCCTGCACTGGCTCCAAATGCTCCCAGCTCTAGCTGACACAGCGGCAGGGCTAAGGTCAAACCCTAGCTGGCCTCCACTGTGGTAAGCCAAAAGCCTGCAGCCCCTCAAAATCTAGTGGATCTGTGCCGACTTTATGATGCTCCTCCTGTGACCTGGCAGTGTGGAATTTCCCTCTTAGCAACTCTCCTAGGCTAATTTCTACAGAGTCCCTCTGGTATGTGTTATTCAGTTGCCATCTTCCCAGAAGTCTTCAGCTGTAAAAGTAATTTTAACCACCAAGTCAATATAACTTTTCTTTTTCAAATAAAAATAGCAAAATTACTTCAAAGATTTTCAGTTTTATGTATTCATTTAGCCAACACTATATCTATTGAGTATATAGGACTTTTTGGACACTGTTCTAGGTAACAGTGTTACAATAGTAATTTATATAAAAGGACTGGAGAAGTTCTAAACTCAAATTAAATCTACTTTTTGGCATTATGTGACAGGTATTCATAGAGCAACCAACTAGAAAGTATTAAGTAAGAAAATAAATGGTTTCATAGGGAAGCAAATCAGGGCAGGATCAGGGGATAACAATACATTTATCAAACCAATACTGATCATTTGTTAGTAGTTAATTATATAAAAATAATACTGTGAGATGATATTAAGTTTGCTATAAGAAAAATAAAAAAGTAAAATGTGAATACACGAAGACACAAAGTAAGAAGAAAAGTTTCATAGGAGATAAAATAATGAATCTTTAATGATGGGTAAGAACCCACAAAAGTCATGAATGGCATAAATGGTTTGCACATGAATTCAAATCTAAACAGGAGCCCTGATAGCTAGTGCTTATGTGTTGGTCTGCTAACCTTAAGGTCAGCTACTCTGAGGGGGAAAGATTATGCTTTCTAGTCCCATAAAGTGTTACAGTCTCTATAGGAGCAGTTCTATAGGGTTGCCATGAGTCAGAATCAACTCAATAGTAGTGTGTGTGTGTGTGTGTTCAGATTCACTCATTGACACCATAGAAGAAAGACCGGATGTTTTGCTTTCATAAAAATTACAGCCAGAAACATTGACCAGTTCTATTCTGTAACATATGGTTTAACTATGAGTCAGATAGATTCAATAAAAAATAGGTTTTTGGTTTTGTTTGTTTCTTTTTTTTGTTAAACATCCACATGTGAATAG
>NW_022103896.1:78052167-78094860 GCF_000313985.2 Echinops telfairi | reverse complement strand
GCAAGTGTCTGAGTGTAAAGCCCATGTCTAAGCCTCATTTGTATTGTCATACATTTTACCAGTAGAACATAAAATAATTTTTAAATGTTATTTATGAAGTCACATATTTGAAATTACCAAGTCTGCTACTTGACAGTAGCTGTGGATCTCTGCACATATGACGCCAAATCTGCTTTGTTCCTTTTCTTTTTTTTCTTAGTTGTATAATAAGTAATGACCAACTAGCCTGTAAGATCACTTAAATGTTAATGCAGTTCCTTTAGTAAAGCACCCAAAATACCAAGCTGAATTTGTCACAGGCGTATTGACAAAAATCCCCATGATAACGGCATCATGGTCCAAAAACATATCAAAGTGACCCAGAAAATAGCTGATGGAGGCTGTGCAAACTTGTTTTCTATTAGTAAATGTAGATAGGATTTTAGGAATTCCTGGTGCCATAGTGGCTACACGTCAGGCTGCAATTGGCAAGACCAGCAGTTCAAACCACTAGCTGCTCCATGAAAGAAGAACGGGGCTATTGATTCCCTTTAGAGTTAGTTTCCAAAATTCACAGGGACAGCCTGCCTTGTCCTATAGGGTTGCTCTGAGTAGCACCAACTCCACAGCAGTGAGGGGAAAAAATTAAAGAATAAAGTTTGAATTGGTTTTATGATTCATCAGATAACACTAGTTTGAACCATAGCTCTTAAGTGGGTCATTGTCTCATGAATACCTACTGGAATAGGAAGGATATTTTTTCTAATATTCCATAGCTGTTGATAACTAAGAAACATGAAGGCAAAAAGAGCCTTGTAGAATGATAATCAGTCCAGTCATACCAGAGGATGATGAAAACACTTAGTTTCTTTCATAGACTTGAGTTCCTCAGCTAGGAATTTGGGAAACCACACTGACGACTGAGTGGAGGACAGGGAAAATCAGACATTCCAGCATCTGGGCCATCAGCTGGGAATAGAGCCTCTATTCTGAGGAGGTTATATAGAAGGCTGGCAAACAAAGTGAAGTTAGGGGTTCAGCCAGAATGGGAACCTAGGGAAATTGAAGCCGTTTTGACAAGCACTGTGTGCTCCCTTGTACAGAAGCTGGCAAAGCCTAAGAGACACAACTGAAATGCACAGGGGGTAGGACTACACATATGACCAGACTAAGAGAGACTAGGCCAGAGAGAGCCATGACCTAGCCATGACCTACTGGTAGGCACAATGATATCCAAAAGTTATCCACGCCACAGTCCCTGGAACCTGTGGGTAGGTTACCTGACATTACAAAGGGAATGGAGATATAACTGATGGAGATATAACTGTTTTATAAATGAGCCAAACCAAATTGCATCCGTCCTCATTAAGGAGACATCTCTTCAGTTGAGAGAGGGGGACAGGTTGAAGAGGAGGAGGGCAGATCCCAAGAGGGGCTTTCCCTGCTGTTGCCAGCTTTGACAATAAAGTGGCAATGAAATCATGTACGGGGAGTCCTCTAGAAGCTGAGAAACTACCTGGATAACAATTAGCTGGCAAACAGTTCTCCAACAACATAGAACTCAATGTGCCTCCAGCCTGAATTTGCTTGGAAGTGGAGTCTGCTCATTGGCTCAGCAAACAGACCTGCTGACAGCATGGTTTGAGCCTTGTGACAAGCTCGGCAGAGTGCCCAGTGTGGACCATCTGGGCTTACTACCTCTAGACCGTGAAATAACACATCTGTGTTGTTTTAAGCCAAGTTTATGGTGATTTGTTATGGCAGCAACATAAACTGATCTATACATCACAAACCAAAACCAAGCCACTGAGTTGATTCTGACTCCTAGTGAGCCCTATGGAGCAACAGCCATCTAGCTGAGGGGAATTGCTGAGAGGCAAATGAAGGGTATCATGAGAGTGGGGCAGGAGGAAGGTGAAAGGAAACAGGAAATATGTAGGAAACAAGACCATTGATAGAAGCAGGAACGTAGTTTTATATATATGTAAAGATATTCATTCATAAAAATACAGGTATAGGCCTATGTACATATATTTTTATGGCACTATATTGAGGAGGTGGACCAATTTGGGGCTTCTATTCAAGCTGTCCCTCAACATAAGAGCACTCTGTTCTATTAACCTGACATTCTGTGAAGCTCGCCTTCATGACACGAACTCTCAAGACAAAATAGGTGCATAAGCAAATGTGGTGAAGACAGCTGATGGTGCCTGGCTATTAAAAGACATAGCATCTGGGGTCTTAGAGGCTTGAAGTTAAACAAGTGGCCATCTAGCAGGGAAGCAACATGCCCACATGGAAGAAGCACACCAACCTGAGTGATCATGAGGTGTTGATGGGATCAGGTAACAGGCATCATAAGACCCAAAACAAATAATCATATTGTTGAGAACGAAGGAGGTCAGAGTGGAGAGCCAATGCCCCTTTGTAGACAATTGGACATCCTCTCACAGAAGAGTCACAAGGAAGGAACAAGTCAGCCAGGGTGCAGTATAGCACCAACTAAACACAATACTCCTCTGGTTACTTGAGGCTTCCTCACCTCCAATATCATGACCCCAGCTCTACCTTACATATCTATCTCAATGGGAGCATGTATACTGGTACAGATAAGGGCTTTCAACACATGAAACCAGGACATGTAAACCCCTCAGAAACAGTAGTAGGAGTATCGATATCATGAGGCTAGGGGAAAGATGGGGTCGAGAAGGAGGAAAAAGGGGGGATGAATTGCAATGATAAATGTATAACATCCCCCCACACACACACACACACAAAGGGGATGAACAACAGAAATATGAGTAAAGAGAGACAGTGGATGGTGTAATATATGAAAATAATAATAGTTTATCAAGGGTTCATGAGGGTGGGAGAGTGGGTGATGGAGGGAAGGAAAGAAAGAGGAACTGATACCAATGGTTCAAATAGAAAGAAAGGATTATGGAAGCATATGTACACATGTGCTTGATACAATTGATGTATGGATTGTTATAAGAGCTGTAAGAGTCCCCAATAAAATGATTTTTAAAAATGCTTGTTTCCCCAAATTCCCATTCTGACTGAACGCTCAACTTAATTTGTTTGCCAGCTTTCTATGTAACTTCACTATGCCACCAGGGCTCCTTAGCCACCACAAGACACCTCTAACTCTTCAGAGACTTGAATGACTTAGAAAGCGTTTTGAGAATTGTCCTTTCTTTTACATTCCTCTCCTATTTGGTCCATAAGTTGGTTCAACTTGCAAGTTACTACAGAATTCAGCTAACCAAAAGGGTGAAAGTGCCCTTTCATATGTCACAGTGCATGTGCTATCTAGCCAGCCATTCCTGCTGATTCGATTGCGACTCACACATACTGCCCATCAGGTAGGACAGGATGGAACTGCCTCGTTGGATTTCCAAAGCTGTAATCCTGAGAGGAATAGCCTGCCTCGCCTCTCTCCTGCAGAGCAACTGGTGGGTTCACGGTGCCATTTGTTGGCAATGTAACTACCGCACTCTTGGGCTCTTTGCCTAAGCAATTGGGCTTTTAATTTTAGAGCAGAAAGGCTTGAACCCTTACATTTAGTAAAATGAAATATAATCTGTGATTTGAGATACTTTTTTTTAAGGCCCCCTTTCTTTTTGAGAAAAAACATTTTGTCTCTCTTAAAAAATACTCCACTATATTTTATATCAAATTATTCTCAACAAATAATTATCCATTTAATTACAGATATTTGAATTGCTACTTTCCTTTTAGTTATAGTTAATTTTACTTGTTGGGGACTTTAGAGGAAAATTATTAAAACAAATGCATGTTTGTGATGAATTAAATCATAACCTATCCTAAACAGTGATTAAATTTGGTGATTAAATATAAAGTTAGAAATAACAATGATCTCAGTGGAGAAGCTTTCTTGGTGTCTATTTAGTTCCTTGAAACATGTCAAACCACCTACTTGGTAACAACTAGAATACTCATCAAGATAATCCATTTTGTTCCTTTTCGTTAACTTTCCAGTTTTTACAATTGAAGAAATTGAATTTGATAAGCTATAATTCCATATGTAATCATTCCCAGTTGAATAATCAATCACAGCCTTTTAAAATAAATCACCAAGACTTCCCTTAGTCTTTCATTCTATCAAAGCAAGTTCGAAAACATTCATTTTTCGTTGCTTATCCTTTCAGTCAAGTGGATCTTTTCTTGCTTCTGAGTTTCGCTGGTCGTTCTGGTCACAGCGACATTCCAAACTCCACCAGGGTGAAGGGGGGTCTAGGGACTGTCCCTATCTAAAGGATGTACGCAGAGCTGTTGATGAAAAATTAAACATTTCTCTATTTCAAGGAGCGAGTGAACATGACTCAGTTACTGTGATTGTGAAGTATTTTGAGTAAAGTGTTTTCAAATGATTGCCATATCATTTTGGCCAGTTACTGCTTCACCACACAAATAACCACATCCCTGGCTCAGCTCTTCCTATTTATAGTCTTCTAATGAACCCACTCCATAACTGTACCCATAAAATTTGGGGAATTAATTACACGAAGAAAATCAATGAAGGTAATTTTAGATGCCATCATCATGATATGTCGCTCGGGCAGATACGTTCTCAGAAGAGGATCTGCTTCGTAGAAATGAGTGCAGCTGTTGTTCTTTCAGGGTCTCTCGGGCTTTCTTGTCATGAAGACATTCTCTGAGTTTCTTGTTTTAATTTTCTTCAACTTCAACTTGAACTTACATATGAGCAACAGAGAGTCAGTTCCACAGACAGCTCTTGTCCTCATGTTTGGCTGCTAATACTGAGCTTCAACGTGATGTCTTCCTAGAGATATAGGCAATCTGATTCCTGTGTATTCCTTCTGGTGAGGTTCCTATGTTTAGTCACCATTTAGGTTGTTGAAAAAAGGTATTTACAATGAAGAAGTTGTGGGTCTTGCAAAATTCTGTCATTCGATCTCCACTTTCATTTCTATCATCATAGCTTTTCTCCCAAACTACTGTCCCTTCCTCTTTGTTTCCAACTTTTTCATCCCAATTGCCAGTAATTATCAATGCATCTTGATTGCATGCATTTTCAATTTCAGATAGAAGACATTGGTAGAATTCTTTAATCTCTTTACTACTAGCTTTAATGGTTGATGCAGAATGTTGAATAATAATTTTATCAACTGGACATTTTTGTAGATGTATAGATATTATCCTATCACAGATAGATTTGCAATTCTTTACTTCTTAATGTTCATTTTGATACTGAACAAGATGCTGTTCTCCTGAACTTGTCATTCCCAGCATAGTAATCCATATAACTCTCTGATTCAAAATGGTCAATACCATCCCATTTCAATTCACCAATGCCTAGAATATCATTCTTTATGCATTTCATTTCATTTTTGACAGCTTCCAATTTTCCTAGATTCATTCTTGGTGCCTTCCACATTCTAATTAGTGATAGATGTTTGCAACGATTTCTTCTTATTTTGTGTCATGCCCCATCAGCAAATACAGATCTCCAAAACCCTCACTTCATCCACATCATTATGATAAACTCTACTTTGAGAAGGTATTTTTTCCTCAGTGGCATTTTGATTGCTTTTCAACCTGAGGGGCACATCTGGCACTATATCTGACAATGTTTGATGCTGTTCATAAGGCTTTTCAGTGGCCAGTCCCTCAAAAGCAGACAACCTACTAATTCTTCACAGTGTGTTCTTAGTCTGGAAGTTCTGCCGAAACCTGTTCACATAGGGGACCATGCTGGTATTTGAAATGCTGGTGATATAAGTTCTAGCAACGTGCAAGCCACCAGAGTCCAACAGAAAAGTGGTAGTCTACAAAGATTACACTCAAGAGAACCCTGTGGAGCAGTTCTATCAAACATGGATTGCCATGAGTTAAACTGACTCAAGATGCAGGACAACAACCACACTCTCACATAGAATCAGTCTATGTGGCTATTGGTTCCTGAGATGGAATATAGCCTTCGAGAAACCGTATTGCTTTTCTCTCTCTGCCTCTACACTCTTGACAGTTTACTCATCAATCTGATTTCATTGTGTAACATTCAGACACTTTTAGTTTTGAGGGGAAGAATTTTATTTTGTACATTGCAAATATGTTTTTCATGTGGCCAGTCATGGATATAGCCCTATTAGATTTTCCAGATAATGACTTTAAAGCCTTATCAGCCAGTGTACAGTCAAACAGATACATTTGCTTTTAAAACTTTAGCTTGTCCCTGAGTATATGTTTTCTCTCTCTATTTTTTTAAATCATTGTATTAGGGGCTCATACAACTCTTATCACAACCCATACACACATCAATTGTGGCAAGCACATTTGTACATTCATTGCCCTCATCATTCTCAAAACATTTGCTCTCCACTTAAGACCCTGGAATCAGCTCCTCATTTTTCCTCTCCCTCCCCACTACCCCCTCCTTCATGAACCCAAGATAATTTATAAATTATTATTTTGTCATATCTTGCACTGTGAGAAGTCCCCCTTCACCCACTTTTCTGTTGCCCATCCCCCCAGGGAGGAGGTTATATGTAGATCCTTGTAATAAGATCCCCCTTTCTATCCCACGCTCCTTCCACCCTCCCAGTATCACCACTCTCACCACTGGTCCTGAAGGGATCATCCACTCTGGGTTCCCTGGGTTTCCAGTTCCTGTCTGTACCAGTATACATCCTCTGGTCTAGCCACATTTGTAAGGTACAATTGGGTTCATGATAGTTGGGAGAGGGGCCATTTAGGAACTAGAGGAAAGTTGTATGTTTCTTCGTTGCTACACTGCACCCTGACTGGCTGGTCTCCTCCCTGTGACCCTTCTGTAAGAGGATGTCCAATTCCCTACAGATGGGCTGTGGGTCTCTACTCCGCATTCCCCCTCATTTACAATAATATGATTTTTGTTTCGATGATGCACAATAACTGATCCCTTCCGCACCTGTGATCTCACAGGCTGGTGTGCTTCTTCCATGTGGGCTTTGTTTCTCAGCTAGATCAACGCTTGGTTACCTTCAAGCTTTTAAGGCCCCAGACGCTATATCTTTTGATAGCCAGGCACCATCAGCTTTCTTTACCACATTTGCTTATTCACCTACTTTGTCTTCAGTGATTTTGTTGGGAAGGTGAGCATCATGGAATGCCAGTTTAATTGAACAAAGTATTCTTGCGTTGAAGGGGTACTTCAGTGGAGGCCCAATGTCTATCTGCTACCTTAATACTAAATCTATACATATATGCACATGCACATAGATCTATTTCCCCATCCTCATATATAAATATATTTATAGATATAATTTATATAATATGTAAATATATGTACATCATAATATATATACATATAATACATATATTTACATGTATTTAGGCCTCTATAAATGTCCCTTACCTCCTAGCTCTTTCCTCTATTTCCCTCCACTCTCTTGCCCCACTCTCATGCAGCCTTCATTAGGGTTTCAGTAATTCCTCTCGGTTACATTACCCTTGGTCATGCCCTACCAGGCCTTCTACACCCTCCTCACCACCACTTTGGATCACTTGTTGTTCACTTGTCCCTGAGTTTGTTAACACTACTACCTTTTACCCCACCTCCCCATCTCCCATGTCCCCCCGGAACTGTCGGTCCCGTTGTTTTCTTCTCCAGAGTGTTCATCCAGCCTATCTTATTTAGACAGACCTGCAGAGATAATAACATGCAAAAAAACAAGACAGAGAAAAACCAAGCAACAAAATAAAACAAAACAACAACAACAAGCCAATGACAAAAAAAAAGAAAATGAAAAACAACAAGAAAGAAAAGCTTGTAGTTAGTTCCAGAACTGTTTGTTGGCCTTTAGGAGTGTTTTCTAGTGGAGTCTGTTGGGGTGCCAAGCCCTGGTCCCAAAGTCTATTTCTGGTATTCCCTGGGGACTTGGCTGCTCTGCTCCCCTTGCTGTTCTGTTCCATGCCCTTAGTGTTTTGTCTTGGTGTGGTGGGGTCAGATCCGGCGGAATTCACACACTGTGTCTCCAGTGTTGTCCCTTGTAGGGCTATGGGTCATTGAGGGATGTCGTTTCTCATAATGGCGTCAGCCATGTGGTCTCCTCTGTGGATTGACTACTCTGAGTGAGAATATTGTCCTCAAGACTTGATGGGCCAGGATGTGCTCCACTCTCCTCCTCCCCCTTCATTAACTCCCATGTGCTCTGATCAGACTTGCCCCTCTCCTGGAGCTGCAGATTCAGTGCTGTCCTCTGAAATAAATTCTTGGGGGAGAGGCTGGTGTCAACGTAGTTTGGATTGGGGCTGGCCCCTCAGACCTCTCCACTACTGCATGCCAGCATGTTGCATTCACATCTTGGCGCACTGAGTTTTTAAATAAAATAAATCTCATTTGAGCTCACAATGCCTTTATCCTGAGGAAAGTTTAGATATTCTTGCTAACCCTTTTCATACACCCAGAATACCTATGTTCCTATAAAATGTTTTTTTAGCATATGTACCTTTGCTTCTCTGACTGGAATTCTATAAATTTGAATATAAGATGTGCGATTTTCCCTCACTGACCCATCACCCTACAGGAGACAACACTGGAGACCCAGTGTGGGTATTCCACTTAATCTGATCCCACCACACCGAGGCAAAACACTAAGGGCGTGCAACAGAACAGCAAGGGGAACAGAGCAAGGAAGTTCCCAGGGAATACCAAAAATAGACTTTGGGGCCAGGGCTTGGTGCCCCATCAGACTCCACTGGAAAACACTCTGAAAGGCCAACAAACAGTCCTTGAACTAACTACAGGCTTTTCTTTTGTTTGTCATTGGCTTGTTGTGTTTTGTTTTCTTTTGTTGCTTGGTTTTGCTCTGTCTTGTTTTCTGCAGGTTTGTCTAAATAAGATAGGCTGGATGAACAACATGGAGGAAAAAACAATGGGACCAATCGTTCTGGGGGGACATGGGATAGGGGTTTGTGGGGAAAGGAAGTGGATGTTAACAAACCCAGGGAGAAGGGAACAACACGTGATCCAAATTGGTGGTGAGGAGGGTGTAAGAGGCCTGGTAGGGCTTGATCAAGAGCAATGTAACAGAGAGGAATTACTGAAACCCAAATGAAGGCTGAGCATGATAGTGGGACAAGAGGAAAGTAAAAGGAAATAGAGGAAAGAACTAGGAGGAAAAGGGAATTTATAGCGGTCTAAACACAGGCATGTACATATGTAAATATGTTTATATATGATGATGGGGAAATAGATCTATGTGCATATATTTTTGGTTTAGTATTAAGGTAGCAGATGGATATTGGGCCTCTATTCAAGTACTCCCTCAATGCAAGAACACTTTGTTTTATTAAACTGGTATTCCATGATGCTCACCTTCTGACATGATCACTGAAGACAAAGTGGGTGCATAAGCAAATGTGGTAAAGAAAGCAGATGGTGCCCGGCTATCAAAAGTTATAGGGTCTGGCATCTTAGAGGCTTGAAGATAAAAAAGCGGGCATCCATCTGAGAAGCAACAAAGCCCACATGTAAGAAACACACTAGCCTGTGTGTCACGAGGTGTCAAAGGGATCAGGGATCAGGCATCAAAGAACAACAACAAAAAAATCATATCATTGTGGAGGAGTGCAGAGTAGAGACCCACAGCCCATCTGGGGGCAACTGGGCATCCCCTTCCAGAAGGGTCGTGGGGAGGAGATGAGCCAATCAGGGTGTAGTGTAGCAACGATGACACATACAACTTTCCTCTCTTTCTTAAAAGCTTCCAGCCCCCCACTATCATGATCCCAATTCTACCTTACAAATCTGGCTAGACCAGAAGATGTTCACTGGTACAGAAAGGAACTGGAAACAAGGAATCCAGGACAGATGAACCCCTCAGAACCAGTGGTGAGAGCAGCAATACCAGGAGGATGGAGGAAAGGGGGGGTGCAGAAAGTGGGAACCAATTGCATGGATCTACATGTAACCCCCTCTCTGAGGGATGGACGGTAGAAATGTGCGTGAAGGGAGACATCAGCTAGTGTAAGGCATAACAAAATAATAATAATTTATAAATTATCAAGGGTTCATGAGGGAAGGGATGAGGGAGGGAGGGGAAAAATGAGGAGCTGATACCAAGGGCTCAAGTAGAAAGCAAATGTTTTGAGAATAAGGATGGTAGCAAATGTACAAGTGTGCTTGACACAATGGATGGGTGTATGGATTGTGATAAGAGTTGTATGAGGCCCCAGTAATATGATTTTTTTTTAAATGTGCGATTTAATCACTGGGTCTGATGACTTCCTCAGTGTAGAGATTTACCAAGTACCAGTTGGACCTATATATTCCCTATGGAAAATTACAGAAGTCTTAATTTGCTCAGGTCATACCAAAGCAGCTCACTGGTATCTGTGTACGTGGCTCTCACATTGAGAAACAAAAACAGTGAATGAAAACAGATATCACAAGATAGAAGGAGAGCTCAGAGCAAACAAGAGGGTCCTTGCCCTGGCTGTGTGTACTGTGGAACCTCGTTCTGCCTTATTGTACATGGATTCTGCATTTGCAAATTCACCTCTCTGCAGAAATGTACTTGTATCCCCCAAGTTAATACTCATGGTGCTGGGGGGACTATCTGCAGACATAGGCAAAGCAACAAGGAATTTGAGTGAGCATATACACAAGTCCCTAACTGAGGTCAAACAAGGCCACACTCTTCCTTCCTGTTTCAGCTCTCATACTGTAAACCGTTTGGGGGGTTGGTTTCTGTATTTCTGTGTGTGTGTGTGTGTGTGTGTGTGTGTGTGTGTGTGTGGTGGGGGGGTGTTGATTATTTCACTGTTTGAAATCATCCTCAAACATAATCCTGAAGAGCTTTCTAGTGTTATTAAGCTGAACAAAGCTGTGCTGAGCAATATGCAAAAACTACATGTTGTGGGTAAGCTTCATTTAGGCATGATCAAAGTGCCTTTCACCATTTGTTCAATGTGACAGAATCAGCAATATAAAGTAAATAAGGTGTCTATAAATGGAAGCACACAGAAGGTAGTTTATATACGAATAAATCAGTTGATGAAAATATTGAGACCAGAGGATTTCAGGAAACTAACCTGGTATTTTCCCTAGATACAGTGGTTCAGTGTTCACTAATTCAGCATTCATGGTAAACCTATAAAATGTAACAGTGACAAGTAGCAGAAATCAACTGTATCACTTTGTCTCCTTCTATGCTCACATCCCCCCACCCATCCTTGTCCTTTGACTAAGCTGACTGTGTTGTCATGCCCATCACAGAGACTCCCCCAGAGGAGCTCAGTGCCAAGTGGACACTTCCTGGCTACTCACATTTGCCAGCAGCTACAATGTCAGGAGCAGAGAGTAACGAGGCTGACACTTGTCCCTGAAAGAAGGAAGACATGTCACCCTCCCTCTGTGAATAGACGTAGTTGTTCTCACTGTCTCCCTTGAAAGCCTCATTCTCTAAAATATGCTCTTCTATGCCAAGGCAGATGTAAAGTCTGGGACCTCTTCCAAAGGCATCATTGAAAAGCACGAGGTATTCAGCTCACTGCCTTCATGGAAGTTTCTGTCTCCCCTGCTTTCCTGGCAGCACTGAAGTTGTAGACTGTATTCCGGAGACTGGGGTAGGTGGGAAACGGAAAAAAATTAAAGGAGGCTTTCCCAGACATTGCCTCGCTTTACAGAACCAACGAGTTTTCTTCTGACAGCTGAACACTTTCCACATGATTGAAATGCTTCACTGATGAAGCAGCAGCTTGAATTCATCTGAATAAGCTACCGGCTGGGAAGGCTGTAACATCAGGAACTTCACAGCACAGCATCTACGAGGGAATGATGGGAGTGTAACTGCTGCTGGTATTGTTTCTGGCACAGGTGGACACAGACGCCCGGTTTGTTAACTGCTTTGCCCATTTCTCTTGTGTTCTCTCGTGGTACTTTCAATCTGGAATAGAATTCCTGAGAGTCATTACAAAAGGACAGTTTGCTCTCCTTGTCTCACACAGGGGCCTTGTTATTAGTTGCCATAAAGTTAGTTCTGACTCACAGCTATCTTACTCATATGTGCTCAGTGGAACTAGTCCATAGAGTTTTTTCAAAGCTATAACCTTTCGGAAGCACATGGCCAAGCCTGTCTTCCACAGTACCCTGGTGGGTTCAAACTGCCCACCTTTGGATTAGTGGTCCAATGCTTAACTATTTGTGCAACTCTTATGACTTCTAGAAGAGTATCAACTCAAAGCCCTTGTCATCTTTAAATTGAGATCAGATGGTCTAACTTGCAGATGCCTTATCATTTTTCCATATCTACTACAATTGCCCAACTTTCATGTACAAAGTTGAATGCTCTTACAGCATTCAGTTTCATAAGAAGTGCTCAAAGCTGAGTAGAAACCTGGCTTCTCTTCCTGGAATTCCCTGTCACCTCATCCTCTGTAGGAGAGCTTTCAGCATAGTCACTCACGTCATTGTGGAGGAGCTGGCCAAAATACAGCCAGGAGTATCTGAAGTGCCTCCACTCTCGAAGGGAATCAAGAATAAGGATGAGACATGCACATCTCACTGTTTCCCATCCTCATGCAGCTGCTCCAAATGCATTGTTTTGCTGACAAGGAGAGCAGAGGAGGCTGGGACGGAGTATAAAGATGGACTGCTCTTGCTATTCTTCTGATTTAGAGCGATGAGGAGGGCTCTTGAATGTATTCAGGTAGATGTGCCATTGTCCCAAGATTTCAGAATTTTTAAACTTTAAATATCATTATTTTTTCATTGTCATTGAGTCCGTTTCTACTCTTACATAGAGTAGAATGAAGCGTTGCTTGGTCCTGTGCCACCTGCAGGATTACTGGGTGTTTAGGTGCATTGTTTTGACTAGAGTGTCAGTTGATCTCCAAGAGAGTTTCCCTTGTCTTCGATGATCCTATACTTCAGTGTTATAGGTAGGTTTATTGCCACGCTGCTGGTGTATACAACTCTTGAGCTTGGGACTGTCAGGCCTTGTCATCGCGCTGACTGTTAGTGATCGGCCCTGCTGTTTGCTGCCTGTGGCCAAACTGCCTGCATTGCTATACGGAAGACTCAGCTGTCTTCTCTCTTGATCTTGGACCCAGCAGCCCTCATGAGTTGAAGGACATCCAGTATATTCATTGTTCCACGAAAGTGAGTTGAACTGAGCCCTGTATACTGCTGTGTGGACTAATTAGCTGTTATATTCCTTCATGCTTTATCTATCTATCTAATCTATATCTATAT
Organism: Echinops telfairi; assembly: GCF_000313985.2. Lineage (NCBI taxonomy): Eukaryota > Metazoa > Chordata > Mammalia > Afrosoricida > Tenrecidae > Echinops > Echinops telfairi. Next base: position 78,081,659 of record NW_022103896.1, on the reverse strand, counting down.
AATCATAATTATCCTGGTATTGTTTCTCTAGAGAACCCTGTTTAACACATTTAGCAATCATGATATTCTTCTGTAGAGAGCTTGTGCTCAAAGCAAGTGAGCCTAAGTCTCACTGTTCTTGCTTCTAAGTAATATTCTGGCTACATTTCTTCTAAGACTGATAAATATAAAAATAATTAATTTTTAGCCTTTCCAAAATATACATGTGAAAACAGACATTTGATAGGCACAAGAACATCAACTTTCAAATTTTAAAATATCCACTAAATTCTTGGCTCCAACTTCCTCTAGTCTCTTATCTAAGACCACTCACTTATATAAAAGGAAAAAAATGTCTTTGCCTTTACTTTTGTTTTCCAAGCAGGAGTTCTGTAGGCAGAGCTTGCAGAACTGAGAACATATGAGCTGACCCTCGTCATGACTTCATATTGCTGCATAACACGCCATATTGAAGTTCTCTCGTGTAGCTCATGCTTCTGAAGGTCAGTGACTAGGTCTGTAATCTAAGTGAAATCATTTGTGCTCAGCTTGAGGTGAGCTGCCTGAATATTGCCTCTCTCCCTCACTTCTCATATTTAGTCTGTAAGTACTGTCAATTATGCTCCTTAATATATTATCCATACCAGCACACTTTTGCTCCTTAGGTTCTCAAAGTTGTGTGGGAAGGACAGAGCAGTATAGTTCACTAGTCTTCATTGAAGAGATAAATTTATTGATATCATTGTAGCATCATGGCCAACTCATATGTCAGTAAAAATGCTTATCTAATTACCTTCATAATTTGCTTTCAACCTATGAATTCGTACCTAATTATAAGAGGCAGGCATGTTATTAGGATAGATTTTAAAGAGCAATCCTGACAATGTCTGTGGACGTTTAGCCTCAGAAGCTTCACCTTCATGTGACCTGCAGTCAGTCCACAGCATTTCTCCAATGTTGCTAGAGAGGCCCCACCCAGAACTTTCTCTGCATCTCTCTTCAGATAGGATTGAGTTCTTCCTCCAAGTTTGATGCTAATACATGCAATGAACACTAAAATTGCATAGGTCCTACAGATATCCTTGAACAAAATTTATTTTTGCTGCTTTTGTAAGTTAACTGTTTTATGGAACCCCATTCACCAAGCAAATAAAAATAACTGTTAAAGTGTGGGGAAAGAAACCAAAATAATGCCCCCTATCCTTTCTAAGCACTCCTCGCAAAGCCTGGAGCATCACTAGTGGATTTTAAGACTGAGGAATCCAGGTTAAAAACTGTGAGCCTAGGAGAAATAAGGGACAATATGGACCAAGAAAAAAAAGAGCAAATATAAGTTGTAAAGGCAGACACAATGACTAGGCTATATTTGTCCAATCCTAGAAATAAAAAAGGAAACTATTACATTCTTTGCAAGAGATTGGATTCAGAATCCTGACCAGAAAAAGGAAGTCTCAACATAGCTTATCCAATCCCAATGAAAATTTCTTTCATGTTTTCAGTTGTAAAATGGGGCCCACTCCATTGCCTCCCATGCCTGGACTGCCCTGCCCTACGGGGACTCCGACAATAGGTTAGCCCTTCTTCTGGCTCATCTCGTAAAGAAGTAGCCTGAGTCATCTTCCTGAAACCGAATGCCACCCATCACTTGCACTTATGGCTCTCCATACATAAGAAATGCAGAATCAAGTCTCAATTGAGTAGCTGGCCCCATAGAACCTACCATCGAGAAGTTCCTGCCCAACTTCTCGGTAGATTCCCATGTCTTCTGTAGCTCATATCCCATTCCATTCTCAATCAATGTTGACAATGTTCATGATCCTCTTAAAACTTGCTGAATTCCATGTCCCTCTGTCCTTGTTAAAGTGTTCTCTCTAGAATCAGCCTTTCCCTAGTGTTTTCCTCCAGAATCCATCTGTTTGTCTTACTGTGGTACTGTGTGATGATTGCTCTTTTGTTGAAACCTATGCACCTGGTAAGTCCAATACCAGCAGGGCAACCTCAGTAACAGGTTCCTGTTGGACCTCCAGACTAGGAGAGTCTAGGAATAGAAATGCCTGGTGCTTTCCTACTGAAAATTAACTAATGAAAACCTTATAGGTTACAAAAGTATTTTATCTGATATAGATGAGCAGGCACTACTGGCAACAATGACTTCACACATACCATTGATCGTGAAGATAGCAGAGGATCCAACGATGCTTTGTGCAGTTATATGACAACCACTTGTCTTTGTCAACTAGACAGCAACTAACCATGATGTCGGCCTGGTGCAAGTCTTTCAATCCCTCATGTCACCTTCTCCTTGAATAAAGACTTTCCTGTGCCTCTCACCCTAAGCAGTTTTGATTCATTTCTCCTGTTTGCTATCCTATGTTGTGCCTGTGCATACTGATTTGCTAATCAAAATACCTTATCATTATTTAACTGCATATCTCGTTCCTTAACTTAATTGTGAATTCCACAGGTAAAACCAAATGTCTTATTTACCTTTAGATCACTAATATCTAATACAACACTTGACATCTGGCAAACGGCTCAGTGACTGAGTAAATAATTGGAGCAAAGCTTTAGAAAAGTAAATCCAGGAACAGCAGGATACCAATTAACAGCATATTGTCGTCATCCTCAATAGAGAGGAGAAGACAATGGTAAGGAGCTGAATAGGAACATACGGAGATGAAACAAAGAAGACCGGCCTTCTCTGGCAATGGAACCCACAGTATTCTGATGGCTGGACAAGGGAGGAGGAGTAATACTAGTGGATCCAGCATTCAGCCTGGAACCAGAAAAAGAAGGAGTTTAGTAAGAAACATGAGGAAAGCGCAGGGAAGCTTGAGAAGACGTTTCAGAGAAGAGAATCCTGTTCTTCTGCCGTGCAAAAATGCTCCTGGTTGTTGGTGTGTGCTTTGGACCCTCCCAGTGTGAGGCCACTTTGGAAAAGGTGCGGCCCAGAAGCTAGTGACTGACTTAACATTGTCCAATCACACGTGCTGTAGCCGCTGCCACCGGTCCTCTCACTCTCGAGACACTGAAGATCACGCAATCTTTACCTTCTTAAAAAATGGAACGCTTTTTTTTTTCTCAGCACCTTAACATGTATAGTTTCAAATAAAGGACTTTAGAAGGAGGGTGAAGAATCTGTATCAATACCCATTGATATAGCGTTAATGTTTAAGTTGAGAACCTGAGCTATGGATTTTTAAAATTATTTCCTGGTAAATTTTCGCTCAAATACCAAATTGGGTTTGAACCTGTAGGTACATATATTTTTAGGGAATCTATGTTCTGTTCTCTTCAATTTCTTTAAAATTACTCTCGGAATTTTTTTTTCTTTTTAGCTTAAAGGTCACCCACTGTCATAGAATTAGAGTGGATCTAGATCTGTATTAAAGCTCTTGGTGAATTCAGAGGTTTGTTTCCCCCTTGACTCAGAATTAATGACAATACTCCCAGAAGAATTCATATCTACAGGCAACATACACCATCTTGCTGATTTAAACTCCAGTGAGGGACTGGATTAATTCCTCAATCTAATGAGAAGAGAATAATACCAGCAATGATTCTAATTATATCTTGGATTTAGGAAACTCCCTAATTCATAGGAGCTAAAGGAAAGTATACATCTGTTACTTGATTTACACATAAAGACAAGGTGATTTGACAAAGGTTATGCTGTATGCCACAGGGAGATTTGTGGTGAGCAATCTGGATTTTGCACCTATATTTAATGATTTTTTGCTTTAAATGCCCACATTTTTAAAACAGAGAGGAAGAAATTAGAAGGCATAAACCAAAGAATTCCAATTTGACATAAGGAAGACATTTCTGAAAGAGACATTTGTGAAGCTTTGGCATGTGGATCATAAAAAACTATGAAAATTCTTTTACTAGAAGTGTTTTAAAATAAAGTAGGTTCACATATGTTGGGAAATTTTATTGGGATACTATCCAATTGAAGCAAGGTAGAATGGATTATTTATCAAAGTCTCTTCCAGTCATATAATTCAATGATTTCTCTGTGTTATGGTCTGTTACATTTTTTCCTAGTAAAATTCAAAAATCTATATAATAAATGGAAAATGATGCTTACATGTGTCCTATTTACTAGAAAACAAATGGAAGAGACTTGGGTTGAATCTTTCCATGCTTAGCCCTCTTAATATATTTTCAGGAGACTAGCTGGAGTGACCCTCATTAAACATGGGTCAGTACAGGGCAGCCCTCTGCTGAACCCTCTGCCTTGGTTTCCATTGCACCTGCTATAAGAACCTGGCCTTGGGGTCCCATTCCATTTAATCATTGCCACCCATGATCATATGCAGAACCCAGCATGATCTACATTCCAGCCTCCTATACTTAGCTGTCCTCACCCTCTATCCTATGATTGACCCACTCCAAGACAACCGCACTGGCTTACCTGGAGACCCTCTGCCATTAGCAAGCCTGTTCCAGAGCTTTCTTTAGTGCTGTTTTCTGGGCATGGAGAGTTCTCCCCTAACTTATTCTTATAGCTCCCTGGCTCCCCCTTTCAAGGCTGTCTCAGCTAATGTTTTCCCTGGGAGAGATACCTTCATTACTCAATTCAAATGTGCACACTTTCCCTACTGGCACTGAGCAGAACTCTTTTTTTGCTTCCTTTGTTTTAATTGTATCTGCCACTTTCTTACATACAACATGGAGTCCCTAGCATGCTTGGCTGTAACCAAAAGTCTGAAGACTTAATGTGAGCCAGAGACACCTTTGAAGAAAGGTCTGGTAGTCGACTTCCATAAAATCAGCCACTGAAAATCCTATGAGGCACAGTTCTACTTTAATAGCCATTGGCTCACTGTAAGTAGAAATTGACCACTGTATGTAGAAATGGTGACTAGTTGTATACAGGCTTATCTCATAACTTGTAGGTTGTAGAATATAGGTATTTACAAATTGAAGGTTCCTCGTAGCCTGTGTGGAACAAGTCTATATGCGCCATTTTTGCAATAGCATATGTTCCCTTTGTGTATCAATGTTACAGTTTTGGTAATTCTCACAATATTTTGCACTTAATATACTATTATGTAAACATAACTCTCTATGCCCCAGGAAGTCAGAACACTCATGCCATTTCCTTTGTTGTGATGTTAGCTTGATTGTGGTAGTCTGCAACCAAGCCTGCGAAGCCCCAGGGGTACTGTTGCTACATTATTTGTCTATTTATTGTGTTTAGTTTTCACTTTTTTTCCCTCCTGTCCTTCCAGCCTGTGCTAAGATATATGCTCCTTAAGGACAGAGATCTTTGTCTATTTTGTTACAAACACTCATTGAAACACTCAAAATATTTCCTTGCATGCATTCGGTACTCAGTAAAATGTGATGAACAAATGAATTGATACTCACTAATCCACAGGGGTAATAACTAAAGGTTCTTTTACTTCCACCAAAGATATAATTTCTATGTAAGTACATTCTCTATAAAAAAGACAAGCATGAGCCCTTGGTACTAGCTCTTCGTTTTTCCCCTCCTTCCCTTCACCCACTTTTCTCTTGTCCATTCTCCAGGGAGGGGGTTATATTTTGATCCTTGTGATCGGTTCCCCCCCTTCTCCCCCACCATTCCCTCCCCCCTCCCACCACCTTTACCTTCTCCTCCTGGTATTGCTACTCTCATTATTGGTCCTGAGTGGTTTATCTCTCCTGGGTTCCCTGTGTTTCTTCTTATCTGTACCAGTGTACATCCTCTGGTCTAGCCAGATTTGTAAAGTAGAATTGGGATCATGATAGTGAGGGGAGGAAACATTAAAGAATGAGAGGAAATTTGTATGTTTTATTGTTGCTATACTGCACCCTGACTGGCTCGTATCCTCCCAAGACCTTTCTGTAAGGGGGTGTCCAGTTGCCTACAAATGGCCTTTGGGTCTCCACTTTGCACTCCCCCTCATTCATGACGATATGATTTTCTGTTCTTTGATGCCTGATACCTGCTCCTATCAACACCTCGTGATCACACAGGCTGGTGTGCTTCTTCCACTTGGGCTTGTTGCTTCTCAGCTAAATGGCCGCTTGATTTTCTTCAAGCCTTTAAGACCCCAGATGCTAGATCTTTTGATAGCTGGGCACCATCAGCTTTCTTCAACATATTTGCTTATCCACCTGCTTTGTCTTCAGCAATCGTGTCGGGAAAGTGAGCATCACGGAATGCCAGTTTAATGGAACAAAGTGTTCTTGCATTGAGGGAGTACTTGAGTGGAGGCCCAATGTCCATCTGCGACCTTAATACTAAACCTATAAATATATGCAACAAAATCTATTTCCGCATCATCATATATAAATCCATTTACATATGTACATGCCTGTATTTAGACCTCTATAAATGCCCTTTTCCTCCTAGTTCTTTCCTCTATTTCCTTTTACTTTCCTTTTGTCCCACTATATGTTCAGCCTTCATTTGGGTTTCAGTAATTCCTCTCGGTTACATTGCCCTTGATGAAGCCCTACCAAGCCTCCTATATCCTTTTCGCCACCGATTTTGGAACACTTGTTGTTTCCTTGTCCCTGGGTTTGTTACCACCCACTTCCTTTACATGGCTTCCCCCTCTCCCGTGTCACCCTGGAACCATCGGTCCCATTGTTTTCTAGAAAGAAAATGTTTTGAGAATGATGATGGCAACAAATGTACAAATGTGGTTGACCTATGTATGTATGGATGTATGTATGGATGTATGGATGGATGGATGGATGGATTGTGCTAAGAGTTGTATGAGCCCCCAATAAAATGAGTTTTTACAATAAATAAATAAAAAGACAAGCAAGGGGTTATCATTCCTAAAAATTTACTCAAAGACACACTCTATCAAGATGAGTGATGAATCAAAATAAAATGGAAAGGTAAGGAATAGATGAACTAAGGCTGAATGTCAAAACCAATAAAATAGAGAATTAAATCTTAATAATTTTATTCACATTGTTAAAATGTTACACACATCCCATGTAATTATTGAAAGGGATTACATAATGCAATGACAATAATTTGATCATAAATCGAATCTAAAACAACAGATCTACTCAGTGTAAACTGGAAAATAGAAAGGGATTAAAAGAACAAAGATAAAACCCTAATAAGGTTTTCAGTTCTCATACATGGAATCAGAGAATGTGCCTTGTTTTAGATTAATTGATGCCTGTTAAAGTAAAACAGAGGTTTGAGAACTTTTTCAAAACCTCACTTATAAATGATAGCACATAATGTCGAATTTTGAAGAAAGTTTTCATGATTATCCAAGTGCTTAGTGTATTCTGAATCAGAGTAAACAGTGAACTATGCTACATATGACACTTGTTCAAGTTCCTTTATCGCCGAGTCCTCTTGTCTATCACTCCTTGTATGGGGACACCAGATGTGACCAGAACTCCACCTGTCGTTCCAATAGCACAGAGCAGAGCATGCTCAGTCCCTCATTTCTTACCCCTGGTGGCGTAGTGGTTATGGGTTGGGCTGGGGTCAGCAAAGTGGGCAGTTTACACAGCAGCCACTCTGCAGAAGAAAGATGAGACTTTCTACTCCCATAAAGGTGTACGGTCTCACAGGGGCATTTCTACCCTGGCCTGTCGCGTCACTGTGGGTCAGCATTGACTCATGGCTGTGAGTTGATAGTAAGAACAAACATTCATATTACATTCCTGTAAAATGAAATACCTAGCCAAAATGGAAATTTCCTAATTCCAAGTATATACAGTCAGGAAGGGGTCGTTGTATCAGCAGACAGAGAATCTCACTGGCTGCTAACCAAAAGATTGGAGCCTTGTTTTCACCCAGAGACACTTGGAAAGAGGGGTCTGGTTATCTACTTCCACAAAACCAGTCATTGAAAAGGCTGTGGGGCACAATTCTGATATGTTGAACTCAATTCCACAGAAACTGGTTGTGTGTGTGTGTGTGTGTGTGTGTACAACAAACTGTAAGCTCTTATGTTTTTCAAATATATATCCATTTGCTACATCATGTAAAGATTTTTGATTCAGCATATTTGTTAATCATACCATGAATTTCAATTACAAATTTGAGTAAGCATACTTTTATTTTTCAAAAGGAAGTTGATGGTGTAATGGATGCTACATGGGACTGCTAACGGAGGCAGTTGGGGCTTTCTAGTTCAGTAAAGAGTTACAGTTCAAAAGTGCACAGGAGCAGTTCTACTTTGTCCAATAGAGTTCCTATAAGCCAAAATTAACTTGATGGCAATGAATTTTGAGTGAAACCAAAAACCCAAAACAAACCTCATTGTCATTGTGTGGATTATGACTCCTGTTAACAGAATAAAACTGTCCCTGTGGGTTTCCAAGATTGTATCTGTTTATGAGAGAAAAAAACCTCATTTTTCTCCCACAGGGCAGCTGGTGGGTTTGAACTGCTGACCTTGGAGTTTGCAGCCGCCGAATGCGGCGTCACTACTACCTCACAAATCAGAAAGGTTATAAAGGAGAGCTCCAAAGATGGAGCCCCGTGTAATTCCACTAAACACACTTCTTGTAAGTGACATCAGCCCATTAATAAGCACTATTGAGATATTATGATGTAAGTAGTTATTAGGCCACTTATCTGCTTGGGAAATTTCATATTTTCCATTACGGATAAAAATAATTAGGTAAGGTTTAGCTAATGTTAATCTTGGAAGACTGTTTCTTTGTATTCTCCAACTGCTATCTCTAGCGTGGAAATAAATCTTGGTATGTTTTTATCGTTAGACACATAGATTCCTTAGAACCATCTTCTAGATATTTAAATATCATATTAAAGTAATTTATTCTACAATATTGTTCCAGATATACATCAATAGTTTGCATAAGTTTTCTTCTTACTTTATGAAAATTCAAACTATTATTTGAGAGAGCTGCACAAAAACCATTTTTAAAAGATCAAACAAGTTCAAGAAAATTAGTATGAGGTGCACTACTGTTTTAAAGCACATTGCTAGGTTTCCCTGTAATTATATTTTTAATTCTAAATCAGTAAAATTGAGACTCTATATTAAACCGTGAATGATGTCCAATTAAAAACATCCTTAAATGGCATTGCACTTCAAAATGGAATTAGGACTAATGAATTAAGCTGTTTTTGATATTGTGGAATTCTGATTAAATTATTGCAGCTGTAGTTAATTGAGAAATTGTGTGTCTCTTATGCTTCTAAATACCTGCCCATCTTCTACCTCGTTCTTATGTTTCTAACTATGTTTCTAAAACTTTCTAACTTTTGAGGGGACAGAGCGAAGGAATCTCTTAGTTGAACTTATAATCTTTGCAAACCTAACCTCTCTTTTTCCATGGTTTATTCGTGTTTTCTGAACATTTGATCTTATTAAAGGGAGAATTCAAAGCCCGCATAGTTGTTAATATTGTTCTTGAAGTCATGATAAGTTAATAATGAGCTATGGCCTTTGAAGTAGAATACCATGCAAAGGTAAATGCAATGTCTTGTGTCACTCAAAGCCATCTGCAATGAAAAGTAAGAAAATAAATAATCTATAAATGATTAGACTCCCTGGGTGGCACCTATGACTAACTCATTCAGTTGCTAACTAAAAGGCTGGCACTTTCAGAATATCCAGAGACACCTTGAAAGGAAGGCTGGAGGTGTACTCCCCAAAGGCCAGTCATTGAAAACCCATGTAGCACAGTTCTACTCTAATACACACAGGTTACCATGCACCAGACCAACCTGAAGGCAACTGCTGGTTTATATGAAGAGATATGTGTGTGTATGCACACCTATATGGGATCATTTATATGTATACACCTACAACACATATAACTATATAGACAGATCTTTATGTGTATATATAAATAAGTGATCATATATAGAGATATATCTATATATAGTTGTGTGGATATTGTTATATATTATGTATATAAATATAAGTGATCATACACACATGCATGTCTCTATATATCATTACTTGTGTGTATACATACATACATCTATATATGATTATTTGTTGTTAGCTGCTGTCTTTGAAGCATATTTGATATGCATACGTATCTTGTGAATAGAAGCAGAACATTGTCAGAGATAGTGCCTGAGGCTGGGCCCCTTGGGGCAGAGGGCCCTGGACATGTGACTGAGAAGTAGGGCCTTTCTTGGAGTGAAGTCAGCCAGGGGGATATGATGGGGTGAGGCTTGTGGGTGGAGCCTTACTGATCTCCATTTGCTGATGGGACATGACTTAAGGTAAAGAGAAACAGCTGCAAAAACTGGCTAATGACCAGAACTGGGAATGTATGAAGTATGAATCTAGGAAAATTGGAAGTTCTCAAAAATGAAATGGGATGCATAAATATCCATGTGCTAGGCATTAATAAGCTGAAATAGACTGGGGTTATCCATTTTGCATCAGAAAATTATATTATTTACTATGCTGGGAATGATGCAATCAAGAAGAATGGTGTTCCATTCATTACCAAAAAGGACAGTGCAAAATCAATCTTAAAGCACAATGCTGTGTGTGATAGGATTCTAAGTGTCTGCCTTCATAGCAATCCAATCAACGCTAATGTTATTCAAATTTATGCACAAACAACAAGAGCTAGTGATGAATTAATGCAAGAATTCTACCAAGGTCTCCAGTTGGGTATTGATCAACTGTGCAATAAGTATCCCTTAATAATTATTAATGGTTGCAATGCAAAAGCTGAGAACAAAGAGGAAGGAAAAGCAGTTAGAAAATATGGTTTTGATGATAGAAATGAAGCTGGAGGTCACATGATAGAATTTTGCAAGGCCAATGTCAGCCTCATATCAAATAACTGTCCTTCATATCAAATACATATGAATACAAAGAAATCAAATTGACTACCTCTGTGGGAAGAGACTATGGAGAAGCTCAGGATCAGCAGCTAAAACTGGCCAGGAGCCGACTGTGGAATCAAACATCAATTGCTCATCTGTAAGTTCAGGCTAAAGCGGAAGTTCATGAAAATAAGGCCACAAGTCCCAGAATATGACTTGGAGTCTGTCTGGCTCACTTGGATTTTTAGAGCATCTCAATTAGAGATTTGATGCGTTGCACACTAATGACAGAAGACCTGATGAGGGGAGGGAGGCCGTCGTGAACATCATCCATAAAGAAAGCAAAAGGTCATTAAAAAGACCGGAAAGAAAGAAAAGATCTAAGTGGATGACAGGAGAGACTCTGAAACTTAGTCTTAATCATAGAACCACGAAAACAAATAGAAGAAACGATGAGGTCAAAGAGCTGAACAGGAGATTTCAAAGGAATACAAATAAATATTATAATGAAATATGCAAAGACCTAGAGTTAAAAAACCAAAAAGAAGAACATGTTCAGCATATCTTAAACTGAAAAAACTTCCCCAAAATTTTTCAGGCTTCAATTTGAATTATTAGACGCTCTTGTGGGCATATTATTAGGTGCTGGAGGGAGGCCCCGAAGATGGTGGGGATGCTCCGCGTAGTTGTTGCACCAAGGAGTGGTGGTCATTTTTTCATTTTTTGAGGGTTGTTTTATGAGGAAGCACTGGTGGTGCTGGAGGAGTTTCAGGTGTGGTTGAAGGCCTTGGTGAAACCCAGGGTTTTCAGGATTCAAGTTTTTTCGGCAACTTGTTGAGGCCTTGGAGGCCTTCTTTGTTTTTTGCCAGGAATTTTGGAGGCCGGTTCCTTGGCCACGGGCTTGGAGGGGTTCGTTTTTTTTCCCCTTTCCAGGGAAGGTTGCCCCATTGGATTTTTCAACTTCCGGAGGATTTTCTTTGTTTTCCCTTTCAGGCAAATTTTTTTTAAGGCTTTTCTTCCACGGTTTGCGGCGTACCTTTGCCGGGGTTATTTTTGGAGGTTTTCGGATGATGAAGTCAGAGTGATGGCTCAAAGAGGAGCATGCGAGGAAAATGTTTATTTGTGCCTCACTGATTATGCCAAGGAATTTGACTGTGTGTATCGTAACACACTGTGGATAACCTTGAGAAGAACAGGAATTCAGAACACTTCGTTGTGCTCATGCAGAATTTGTTCATGGATCAAGAGACAGTTGTGTGAATGAAACGAAGGAATATTGCGGGTTTTAAAATCAGAAAAAGTGTGTGTCAGGGTTGTATCCTCTCACCATACTTATTCAATCTGTATGCTGAGCAAATAGAGAAGCTGGATTCTATGAAGAAGAATTTGGCATCAGGAGGAGAGGAAGGCTTATTAACAACCTGAGCTGTGCAGATGACATAGTCTTGATTTCTGAAAGGAGGACAGGAAACCCTTGCTGATGAAGATTAAGGATTACAAACTTCAGTATGGGTTCCAACACAAGGTAAAGAAAACCCAAAGCCTCACCACTGGACCAATAGGTAACATCATGATACATGGAGAAAAGGTTGAAGTTGTCAAGGATTTTGTCTTGCTTCTGTCCACAATCAATGCTCATGGATATCGGTCAAGAGATCAAAAGATGCATTGCATTAGTGAATCTGCTGCGCAAGACCTCTTTAGAGTATTGTAAAGTCATGATGTAATTTTGAGGACTAAGGTGTGTCTGATTCAAGCCATGGGATTTTCAGTTGCCTTGAATGCATGTGAAAGTTGGACATTGAATAAAGAAGAATAAAGGAGAATCAATATATTTAAATTGAATGTGGTGCTAGAGAAGAATATTGAAAATACCATGAACTGCTCAAAGGAAGAAGTATGGAGACAAGGATGGCAAGACTTCATCTCATATACCTTTAAATTGTTGTCAGAGGAGACAGCCCCTGGAGAAGGATATTATACTTAGTAAAGTGGAGGTTGTAGAAAAAGAGCTCAACGAGATGGATTGACACATGCCTGCAACAATGGGCTCAGTCATATTGTAAAGTCAGTGCGGGAATGGACAATGTTTTGTTCTGTTGTGTATAGCAGCACTATCAGTCAGAACCAACTCTATGGAATCTAACACATACATACATATCTATATAGGACTCCTGGTGGTGTAGTGGTTACATGTTAGACTACAATCAGCAAGGTCAGTAGTTTGAAACCATCAGCAGCCCTGTGGGAGAAAAAAGGTTGCTTTGTACTCTCATAATCAGTTACAGTCTTAGATAGCAGTGAGTTTATATATATATATCACAAAAAATTTCACTGTAATCTAGTTGATTATGAATCTTGGTGACCCTATAGGACAGACGTCTCCTAGACTATAACTCTTTAAGGGACTAAGAAACCTCATCTTTCTCCTGCAAAGTGGCTGGTGATTTCAGATTACTGACAGAAGTCAACAAGTAGTCGTACATAGATGTGTGCATATATACGTGCAAGTAAGCAAGTAATAATATATGTAGACATATGATATAGAGACATATCGATATATTACATATGTAGATCATGTGTACATATGTAGATCTTATATGTGGTAGTCACATATAGATAACTCACACATATCGAATTACTTATTGTTAACTGCTTTTACATAACTCCAACTCATGGCAACCTACATACAATAGAAACAATTGTCGCCCTGTCCTGAGCCATCTTCCTGATATTGACGCATTTGAGTCTATGAGTGGTTACTTAGAACCCTGATATGTTCTGTCAAGTTTAACTTATAAACACCATTATAGTAAAAGCTTGCTCAGTCGATTGCTTGGTGGTGATTTTGAAATTGTAATGGCTTTAGGTAGTTCAGGCTATGTATGTATCTAGGACAAAAAGGCATGCGGGAGTGGGGGCAATCAATCTATATCAACCTGTCAAGCATTTGTGTTGCTGTTGTTTGCATCTATTTCAGAGGAGCCGCAGAGGATAAAAGAAAGAGCATTAGACAAGGAATCCAAAGACCAAGCCGACACCAGCCCTGCCGCTGAAAGCTGGCACTGTGGGCTAGCTTGCATTAAAACGCTCTGCATTGCAGTTTCCTTCGCTGTGAAATGGAGATTACATTATTTTCCAGCGTTGCCTTAGGATAATTTCACTCAGATGGAGACATGTTTTATGAACTATAGAATACTGTGAAGACTCCCTGAAATGTAATCTCTCTTCCCTTCCATCCCCTAATTCAATGCGGATGGCCAATTTGGTAGACATGTATTATTCAAAACCTGAGCCCCTAGTCAACATCACCTTGGGTTAACACAATCGGGCTGCAAAAATAACAACATCTGTATTAAAAGTTCTAATGCATGGCATGAAGCACATGTTGTATTTATTTGGTAAAACAAGAAATTTACTTATGAAGCCCAGTGTTAAGCAATAATCAATCAGCTGTTTTGTCTTCTTGAATGGTTTATTGATGCTTCAAAACATGTTTTGAAGATGATAAATTTTCTCTTTTGTGGGAAAATAAATCATCAGATAGAATGTCCAAACAAAAAAATACATATATTTGTGTCATTCTTTTCTTTCCATTTACAGCTACACTATGCTCTCAGATAACAACAAATGATTTCTCAATAAAATATTTTCATTTTGATTCTTAATATTAATTATAAAATCACACATAGCCAGTCTTTTGTCATGTAATCCATTTGTGATTGCTGAAAAGTAAATTATTTTGTTGTAAATCTACATGAAGTCCAACCAGATTTGGCTTAACTTGTATGTGGTTTCGGTTGTAAGCTTGTGAATTATGTGGATACCCACTTTTTGGCCCCAGTAACTTTTATCTAAATTTGATTCCTAATACAGCTAGAGTGCCATAGGTGTGAGGGTTTGGCCATCGGGGCATTTTAGTCCACGACTTCCGACTAGTGAGGACTTAGTGTGGCGTAGGGTCTGATGTTCACTCTTCGTGGAGCACCAGAAGCCATTTGTTAAACTGCACAATCCATATCTGACAGCTCTACTGAGGCTCTGTATGCTTTCGTCAGAGTTTCTAACTCCTCATTAGAAAAATTTCAAATTTAGTGATTACAAATGTTATGGGTTGTGGATGCACAGAGGTTTCTTAAAATGGACAGGCAGCTGGAACCTTGGCAGGCATTTAAATACAGTTTAAAAGCGACTCCTCACTGTCCATGGATTTATTATCACTCCTGTGCTCCCACGATGTTGACATAAAAATTGTCCTATCTCGGTCGTCGTCATTGTTGTTCTTAGGTGCCTCTGAGCCAGTTGGGACTCAGAGTGGCTCTCTGGACAACAGAAGGAAGCACCGCCCGGCTGCACTGTCTTCTAAATGGTTCGTATGTTCGAGCCCATTGTTGCAGTCCCTGTGCCGATTCATCTTGCTGAGTGCCGCCTCCTTTTGCACTGGTCTTCTGCGTTACCAAGGACATTGTGTTTGGTAAACATAAGCACAGCATGGGCTAATGGTGGCCATGTATGATTGTGTGTCTGCTATAGAATGTTCCCCATTCTTCCTTCTTTGTGTGTGAAGGTGGCACAAACATTGCTGTATTTTATTGTGTTAAAGATAGGGGAGGCTTCAGAAAGGTCACAGAAAATAGAATTAAAAGGTAATGTGTTTCTCCCCCCTCTTTTGATGATTTGTTTTTTTGCACACCTATCTTCATGTGTAGATTATAAGTATCTTTAGGTCAGTGCCCAGAGCTCATTCATCGAGGTAAATGTCTCTAAACACTTGAATGCTTGCAACCAAAAAATGTTAAAAATGCAATGAATGTATGAAATAATCTAAAACTATGCAATTTTCAGTTCTATGGACACATCAGTTTATCCATAGAATGTGAATATATCAGCTACTAAATTTGACCTAACATAAAAATATGAATTTTAAATCATTCCACCAAAAAATTATTTAGCCTAAAACACAAAAGCATATAATGATTGTGTTTTTTTTTTTTAAAAAAAAAGGTCTTTAAAAAAGAGCAAACCCCCAGAATACCAAAAAAAGGAAAAAGAGAAAAGCTCACTGCCATTCAGTCAATTCTGACTCATGAGGATCCTGTAGGACTGGGGGGAATTGCCGCTGCAGGTTTCAGAAACTCGTCACTCTGCAAGTGATGAGAAGGCCTTGTCTTTATCCAGGAGAGCAACTGGTGGCTTGGAGCTGCTGGTGGGGTGGTTTGCAGCGCCGTGCATAACCCACTCCCCTACAAGGGATCAAATGCCTTGGGAAACTATTTTAATATGGAATGTATGGATATTTCAGAAGCAAACATTTGGTTATTGTGAACTTGAAAGTTAGATCCTCAATGCAGGTAGTGGGCAAAATTAGTTCTGTCATAAAATAAGCAGTTGTATTACCTTGGATAAAAAATAGGATTAAAATATATATTTTTAACCAAAGATTAAAAAAAACACACCACTTTCTAGATGTTTTCCTTCTTCCATTTAGCAGTTATGGACTAGCGCTATATGTATATATATATATATATACATTTAATTGATGTAAGAAAATTGTATAAAAACTTTTTTCCAAGTCAATAACAAAAGGAAAAATACTATGTAAGCAGCACTATATTTTTACTCTTATAATATAATTCTTTTATTATTCATAGGTCCTTTTTAGAAACTTTGTGATTTTATTTTAAATGTATCCCTTAAGTGGAGAAGCCACTTAACAACATTTAAGATTTAGTTTCCAGAACCTTGTTCTTGGAAATTTTTAGTTGTTTTATTTTGATTCCCAAATTAAATTTAAGATTGCTCCTGTAGAAACGTTAAACCCCAACAGCATGTCGACGTAACCTTTAATAAAGCCACATGATGACAGAAGAATTAAAAATTAAAACCACAGGGAATTTTGCTGTACTGAATCAGATTGTCAGCATTAATAATTGCCTCTATTTGCACCAATATTACACTCCTTTCCTTCTGTAGCATTATGAGAATAAGCACCATTATAGTAATACATTCCAAAGGAACTCATTATGGGTGGGGAAGGAGTATTGCTCCATGACAGACCTACTAAACCTAACTGCCTCTTCCTTGCAAGTAGTCCATACACTCATTATTTTAACATTATTTAAATATATTATCTAAAACCACAGTTAATTAAGTAATATAATTGTTTAATCTCATAATATGCACCATTTCAGTCACCTTTCAGTACTATACTTTATCTGACGCGAGTTCTCATATTCATTTTTGTAATACTATTTTCTAATTTGGGTTTTTAGCAAGAAAATGTTTAAAGAAAGTTTCTATGTCTATCCTAGTCTTTCTTGATCTGGCAGCTCTGCTGAAAGCTGCCCATCGTAGGTGACCTTGAATTTGAAATCCCAGTGACTCGGCTTCCAAGGTCATGTCACACACAAGCCACCAGAACACAACCACCTGAGAAATGGGTGTAAACCAGAAGCAAACCAAATTCATTTCCCTCGAGTTATTTTCAAGTTATAGCCACCTTCTAGGTCACCGTAAAATTGCCCCGAGGGCTTTCCAAAGCTGTAAGTGTTCACATTTCTCCCCTGAGAGAGTGGCGAGTTCACACACCCCATCTGGCAGGTAGCAGTCACTCCACCACAGGGACTAATAGATGGGTTGTGGACTATGGTGTTTTAGTGATAGTGTTTTCAATAACCCTTCTCAATTAAAAATCAAGAAGGTGGTGTTTGGATTTTTAATTCTCTTAGAACTTATAACAATATCCTATACCTAGTAGATTCTAAACTAGTAATTGTATAATTAATAGATGCACAATTTAAATACACCCAAAGCATAGCACTATAACTTTATCACATACTGCAGTTTTATGTATATTACAAATCAGTAAAACTAAATATCCCACTCTTTCATCCTGCAACCTGTAGATGTGGTTATTGTTGTATATCACAGCAGAGTCGGACCCCATAGGATTTCCTAGGGTCAATGAATTTGCTGATGCAGATTGGAGCCGCTGGGGGCACCTGATCATCAACTCAGTTGTTAACTGCTGAATGCTTAGCCATCCCACCACCAAAGCTCCTGACCACATAGGCAGCACCATTAAAAAAGTGGAAAAGGTTAGCATTCCTTGATTGGATATTTTTCTACCCTATCTTCCTATCTACTCAACAAATATTAACTGAGCAACCACACTATCACTCATAATCACAAAGATTAATGTTTGTGTCTTTATATTGCACCTCTAGTATAAATTGGAAACTATAAATTAGAAGGAATGCTTCATGAATTAATTTTATAGGTTAAGATTTGTTAGCTCCCCAATCAAGAACAGATTAAAATAAGCCTGCTGTGTTTTATATAAATGATATTAAATATAAATATGATATATAGAATTCCTCTTCATATTATTAAATTTAATAATGCAAGCAAAATGTTGGTTTATTTCTTATATATGAAGTTTTGGTAGGTCTCTGAGAGAGCTAGAAAGTTAGCTGTAATGTCTGAGATTTGTTTAGAATCAGGTAGCTATTATTAGTATGTTTTTCAAATAGAATTATACTTAAACCACCAAATGTTGATAGATCAGAAGGCTTCAGTTTATCCAGATAGAAAATATTTTTGAGTCATGGTTTTACATATTTAATTTTTGTGCCTGGATATTTGATCTATACATGTTTATGGCTCAGCAAGCAATATAATTTGCCCAACATATTTTCATTTTTCACTTTAGAAATAGACTAATTGCTTGCACAATAATATGGGATTTCTTAGAGTACAGTTTACATAGGCTGAAATTGCTTTTCACTTATAAAGAAAAGGTATTAAGTTTATATTCAAGATAGTTTACTGGAGGAATAAATCATTACATAAAAGATGACAGTGTTTTATTGTGTAACGATAGAGCTTATAAGATATATTGCTCTATTAGATATATTTACTATATAAAATATGCTTTAAAAGAACATGCCAGGATAACTTTAATTTTTAATTTATATAAAATAACTACTTAAAGAAAATTAAGCCTTTAGACTTTATTTTACTTTTTATATCATATACCTATGACTAAAATACTTCAAAAATAACAATTGGAAACAAAATAGCTAATATCTATTGAACATTTTCCATTAGTTAGATATTCTGCTGAACACTTCATAAGGGTTATTTTATTTACTCCTGATACCAGTTCTGTGTGATAAATTTATCATTATTCACATTTTGTAGATTAGGGGGAAAACAAGGCTTAATAAAAATAAAACAAAACAGTAATTACCATTACTAAATACACGTGCATAATTAATATGAACTATGCTAAGGACCTATCATTGATCCTCACCACAAATTTGAAGTAAGTACCATAATCATTCCCAGTTTACCAGCGAGGAAGGGAAGCTTAGAAGGGTACAGTAACTGACCCGTGGACACATGGCCAACATTTAAAGCCAAATAGGTGCATTTATAATTGGTGCTAAAAAATGGCACTTAGGTCACTTTGGAAACAGTGTGACAAGTAACAGAAACTTATCTCCAACCTTCAAGACATTAAGCATCTCATAGCCCAAGTCCCAGAGCTCGTGCTGATGTCAGAGTTGGTTGATTAGAGTTCTCAAAGAACACATTCTTTCCACATCTGTTTTGCCATAGAGTAGGGCTTCCCAGACCAGGTCTGCTGCCCACTGGTTGAGCTCAAATTGTCATCTTTAGGTGGGAAAATCGACCTTCGTTGATGTGTGATTTAGTTGTAGCTCTTCCAGGCTTCTCGTCTCAGTCTGTTTTTCTACAGGGTTGACAGGGCATTGTTACCTACTCCATGGGCTGTTGTGAGGATTTCGTGGGGCGGTGGTGTGTGTGTGTGTGTGTGTGTGTCTGTTGCTGTCAAGTTGATTCTGACACTTGACAAACGCATGCGTGCGGAGGATAACTAACTGTTCCATAGAATGTTCTTGACCCTGACCTTTCTTCCGCGGAGCCTCTGGTTTTTTCCAAATTGCCATCCATTCAGCTAGCAGTAGAGCACTGACAGGCTGCAGTATTTAGTGAAGCTTATAGTAATATGCTGTTGTTAGGTGCAGCCAAGCTGGTTCCAATCATAGGGACCCTGTGTGCATCAGAAGGAAACACTATCCCTTCCTGCACAGTTCTCACAAATGTCGTTATCCCAGAGTACATTGTTGCAGCTACTGTGGTAGTCCATCTGCCGGAGGGCATTTCTCTTTTTCATGGGCCTTCTAATTTACAGAGTATGTGTGTGGATGGATGGATAGATAGATAGATACATAGATAGATACATAGATAGATACATAGATACATAGATAGATTTTTATATCAAGAAAATAACATTGTTGTAGAAATAGGCAAGGTACAAGTCTGGACGAGTTCCAAGTTCATGGATCAGATATTAGGCTGGAGGTGTGTCCTGATTAGTTCCAGTATGAGGACAGATGATAACATTGGCAGTAAAATGTATGATGGGTGACTACAGAGTCACACATAGTTGGCAGGCCAGTCTTATGGCTGCAGAGGTGAATGGAGGTAAGGTTGGTAGTTCAGATGGCAGGCGACTGACAACCTCTGGATTGACAGTAAGTACAGCCATCCCATGATTCAAGTCCAAAGAAGGGAGCTCAATGAGCTAGCTGCAGAATCTCGACCCAGCAAACACCAGCCCAGCTTTCCATGGTGTCTGTTTGTATTTACAGCAGGTCACACCCTCCAGGAGATCTCAGGAAAGATGCCTAGGTCTTAACGGTCAGACCACTGTGAGTCCTGACCCAGCCAAGTTGACACAAACCTTAATTATCCCAAGCACTAAATAATTTCCCCCATCCAGGGACTCCCTAGTGAGAATTCCTCCCTTCAGCTCCCCATCTGTTAGCCTCTGAGGGAGGGGAACAATCTCATTTTCCACTCTTCACCCTACAGATTTGGACTATTTCAGTAATGACTATTTCATTCATAGCGTAAACCCTCCCAAAAAACTCACTCCCATGGAACCAATTTTAACTCATAACAACCCCGTAAGACAGGGTAGAACTTCCCCCGTGGTTTGCGGTAACAAAATCTTTAGGAGGGTAGAAAGAAAGCCTCATCATCCCCTGGCAAAGTGGCTGGTGATTTCTTCCTACTGACCTTGTAGTGACCGGAAGACCACTAAATCACCAGGGCTCCTGAGTGAGGGTTAAGTCCATTCAAACGAAGGGCTTAGAATGGTGCTGAGCCTATTATAAGTGCTATATCTGTGTTAGTTATTATTGTTGCTGTGTTTATTGTTATGTTGCTGTGAGAATGTCCTCAAGAAGAAACGAAGGTTCCTTATAGAAATGAAGATGGCCTGGTGTCATAGTGAGTTATGTGTTGGCCTGCTAACCAGAAGGTCATCAATTCCAAACCACCATCAACTATGTGGGAGAAAGATGAAGCGTCTACTCTTATAAAGATTTACAGCCTGGGCAAACCACAGGAGCCTTTCTTATAGAGGCATTCTGCATCAGAATGGACTCAATAGTAGTGAATATAGAAATATATATTTTTGCAATCCCTATAACAGATTATTTCTGCTTCCTCTTGGTAGGAGTTAGGTTTCAAATGTTTTCCTGAAACCATCTCCTGCTAAGGTTGGGATTTACCTTTAGACCAAGAGCTCAGACACTCCAGAGCTGAAAGCAGAGTCACTTTCCCCAACTCACAGGGACACGAAGGGCCGGGTCTCGAAGCAACAGGTCTGCAGCACCCTCTGTGTTTTATCTCGTATGAACATGAGGGGAAAGCTCTTAGTAAAGAGAACCCAAAGAACTTCACACAGGACACAACGCAAGAAGCCAGGAGTAGGAGCAAGCTGGAGGCCTGCCATTGGCTCCCACCTCTGCCACACAACCGCTGTCTGCTTGAAACACTAATTCATCCCCAAACTGGGATGCCTCCAATTTGAAGCTGAGTTTTCTTAGTACCCAGAATCACCCTAGATCCTTTTTACCTCTGTGCACCGTCTTCCTTCCTCACTGCCGGAACATGACCCTCCTAAATTTGCATAGTTGGTCAGTGCCCCTACCAAAAAGGAGAGAACCTTTTGCAGGTTTTTTTTTTTTTGTGGTCATGGATACTTAAGACGAGTGGACTTTCCTGGTAGGTCCTAGAAATATGTGAGACTACGTAGTCCTTACTCCTGAAAATGGTTTCATGAATCAGATAGGATAGGGTACATGAAAATATTCTTCTAATCTGTAAGACATTGCGCAGCAATGAAGGATGGAGTCTAATTTTCCCCCCTCAGGACTCTTGACTCATTTGCTAAGGCAATAGATGATTCCTTTCTTCCTAATGGATTAATGGCAGATGTACAACATTAAAAGCTATATGGATCATTAACCCATGACACTAGCATCTTAGTTACAAACGTGAGCAACTTGATAGAATGCATAATAGTGAGAACATTAACGAAATGATCAGAATTTAATGTTTCCTAATGGGCCATTATATCCTCTTTGTTCTTGAAGTAGATTTAAAGAAACACAAGTCTATGGCATAGAGATTAATATCATCCTAAAGAATTGACATCAGAAAATGAATAGAGATGGGAATTTCCTCTTTGGCTCGGGAAAGGAAATTCTGAGAAAAAAACCTGAAAGAAGAACAGCAATTGTTAGGATTCATCTCACGAACAACCAAAATGTACCTAAAAATGAAAACTTGCTGCAGGAGATGGATTGAAACAGTGGCAGCTGCAATGGAGTCAAACAGAACCATAATGGTGGGGATGGCCCAGGACCCGGCAGTGTTTCCTTCAGCGGTGCACAGAGTTGCTATGAGTCTGAACTCACTCATGGTCATGTAATAGCAACTGAAAGCATGTCTCGTATGCTAAAGGAACAAAGATGTGCCACCACACATAAGTCAGCATGGTTTAAAGGCTACTTGAAACATTACTGTAGGGGGAACCGATGACAAAGATCTACATATAACCTCCTCCCTGGGGGAAAGACAACAGAAAAGTGGGTGAAGGGAGACTTCGGACAGTGTAAGATATGACAAAATAACAATTTCTAAATTATCAAGGGCTCATGAGGGAGGGGGGAGTGGGGAGGGAAGGGAAAATGAGGACCTGATGCCGGGGGCTTAAATGGAGAGCAAATGTTCAGAGAATGATGAGGGCAGTGAATGTACAAATGTGCTTTACACAATTGATATATGTATGGATTGTGATAAGAGTTGTATGAGCCCCCAATAAAATGATTTTTTTTTAATTGCTGTAGGGGAAGGCCATTTGATCAGCAGATAGTACTGAACTTTACCATAAATTAGTGTTTTACTACTGCTGAAAATAGGTTGGAATGTGAAGAGGCCACAATTCAACCAGTCGTCACATGGATCGTGTTTCCAAATTGCCACAATTATTTTTAGAAAGGGTATTTTCCATCTGAAATTTTTTTCAATATATTTTCAAATTATGTATATTTTCATTCATATTAATGCCTTACACTTTACTTTCAATTAGTAATTTCTGTTTAAATTACACTGACATTGAAACATGCACACATACACACACAAATACACAAAGCTTTCAATAGAACAAAGGGTATAATATTTCAATGTAAAAAGAGAAGTGGGATTCTGATACGTGGTACAACATTGCTGAATCTGTAAAGTATCAAACTGAGTGAAATAAGCCTTCATAAAGAACGCATGTTCTATAATTGCACTTAACATGAACTATCTAGGCTACACAAAAGCAAAGTTCATCAGTGGGGAACCGAAGCAAAAGCGAGAGAAGGAGAAGGAAGGGATTCAGTGTGTCAGGGACATTGAGCTTCTGTTCAGAGCAATAGGAAATTGCAGAAATGGATAATGATGATGGTTACACAGAGTGAGCACGGTTAATGCCACCAAACTGTGCATGTGAAGAATGTCTAAATGGCAAATATTTTGCTATATATAACCTGAGGATGCATTAAAAACTATTATTACAAAAGCATAGAAATCTGTATTAAACAAAAACATCAAAATGTGAAGCTATTGTTTTTAATATATCTTCCATCTAGAGCTACATGTGTTTGAAAATGGCCTTCCTGTCACTTTTACCCTTCCCCTGAATAATTCTCTGCCCTTCAATTTACACCAGATCAAAACAGTACTGTGAACATCTTCAAGGGTCGTGCAAAAACAAAGTCTGAAAGGGAAGATCAGGGCTGGAGCGTGGATGGGGAAGGTTTACCAACAACGTTCTCATAAGACAGTTCTTGCTACCCTTAAAGAATGAGCAGGTACATTCTTTGTTGGGAAAAAAAAATTCTTGGTACAGTTTTTCTGGTCTTTTTTTGCACCAAAGCAAGTTTCGATTTTCTTAAGACTTCTTCATAATGTGTCCCCATTGTCATCCTGTGTCCTTGAGAGAATTGATCAAGAGGACCTCTTTGGAATTCCAAAAGACAGTTGCCCTAGCCTTCGGAGCTGACTGCTTTCATTTAAGTAGCCCAGCACATCCCCTCAACACCCACTCTTTTACTTGATCGTGTGGTTTTAAAGACCCCCTCATGAGACTAAGAGAAGCCTGGGAGGTATGTGTTTCTGTACAAGTATAGGAAATGGACCTTGTAAATGAAATGTAAACCTCTGTGATTGTATGAGATGTTTCCTAGACAACAATAACTCCTTGTCCCAACAATCTTTAGGGAGTTTCCTGGATGGCACAAATAGATAAGCCTGTGACTGCTAAAGAGTTCCTTAACTGTTCGAAGCTCCTCAGAGGACTCCAGAAAGCAGTCCGGGCAAGCCTCAACAATGGCACAATGTAGAAAATCCTGAGAATTTGTCTAACCTACCCACGCGGGTCACCGTGGCTCCAAGTCAACCCAACAGCAATCCATACATGATTGTGATGACATGATAGTGAACTCGACTTCAGAATTTCACCCTAAGGCTCCTCAGCTTATGATCCTGAATTGTCTTGGTTAGCGTGGTCTGCTACTTGTAAAATGAGTTCACAGGAAAAGACTGGCAAATAGAAGGTCAATTCCTTGCTACCTTCTTGTGGGGTTGTAAATCTGTGCTTATATTAACACTAATTATTCCCTAGTACTTTAATCCTAGGATCACATCTAAGCAGCACTATATTAATTGGCTAAACTTTGAAAAACACAATTAAACCAATTATTTGTTGATGAGTTTTGAAAGGCATAATAATGCATCATGTTTAATTCATGTGGCATTTTACTTAATGCATTAAACCAAGTTATCTATGTAAACACAGTGTTATTTAGATGTTATTTATTTAACATGTGGTTGAAAATATTTGATTATAGTAAAACCATTTCCATAATCATTTGGCATAACACAGACTTAAGGCCATCAACACTGGATTTCAAGGCCAATTCTGCTTATTATTAATACTATCTCCAGCTAATCTGTTTATTCTTAATCATCTTCCTTTTCATTTTCTCTTTTGATCTTTTTGTTCATGAAATTTTTCCCATTCTAAAATAAGTATTTTCTCTAATCCTTTTGTAATTTATATTTTTAAAGTTTAACTTTGATATTATATGGATTTTTATTTTAAAGTGTATATGTTGCACATTATATTAACAAACCATTCATTCATCAGATGAACATTTTTACATGCTGACTACATGTCTGCCTTTGTGCTTGGCACTGTGCTTACAAAGCTGAATTCATGCCAGCTCTTGAAAACCTTAAAATCAGTGGGCAAGGTCAATGATAAAGGATAAAGGACACTGCATTGTGGGAAGTATGAAGCAACAAGGAGGGAGCCCCTAGCTATGTCACATATGGTAGTTTCTTTGTGGACTAGGTTCTGTTTTTCGATACAGTTAGGCTCTTGAGCTCTTAGCGCGCTCTCCTTAGAAAGCAGGCGGTCCACAGTCGCAGAATCACACAAGAGTAATGTGGCCTGTGGAGCTGCTGGCATGCCTGGCTCAGAAACCCACACAGATCAGAGTATCGGGACTGAGATTTAGGCAAACAGTAGAAGTAGAATGGTTCTCCTGATTTTTGCAATGCTGTGACTAACTTTTGACCTTGCTGTGAGCCATAGAAGCTTAAACCAGGAAGGTTTGCTTAGGATCTTTCTTTCTGTTCTCATTCCTATGTAAGCTGAACTTTCTACAGTTTCCTTCCCATAAGTCTGTTTTTCCTAGTCATGAGGCAAGAAATAATTGTGGGATTGGACAGAGACTGGACGCTGGTTGAGGAAGAACGGCGGTCTGCAGGTCTGCCCTCCCTTCAGGAACAAGCTAAAGCTTTTCAGGAGTAATTAGACTACTAAAAAAACTGTCCCTGATCTTTCTGCTAACGTTCTTTTCTTCATTTGTTTCTTTTAATTCTGATCATTGGAAACACTACCCCTTGATCAGATTATGTTGGGAGCCAGCCTTTGAGACTTCAGTCCACAATATGAGAAGCTTTGCAACCATCTATAGTGACTAGTTCAAACTGAACTATTGTCCTACAATCAGTTGAACTCTTGGTTGGTTTTCCACTTTTAAGTATCTATTAGTGTTCTCAATGAATTCACAACAAATGTCAACTAATAACCCATTTGCTTTACACTTTGCCTGACAGATAAGTTGCAACCATCATCGACACTAATATTGTGAGTTTATTAACACTCTCTCTAATCCTTTGTATATATTTCTATCAAATGAAAAAGTGGTCTAGCAAAATCATCTCAAATCAGAGCACAGATGCTTAACCAAAGCACTCAACTTGTGAGTAACTATGACCATAGACAGTCTTTGTCAAACCAAGAAACTGGAAGTGAATCATTTCCAGACGTAAACCTATTTTTTTTAATATTGAGAATCATTATATTAATGACCCAGAATGTTTTCCATAAGAGTTTCTTGTATTTTATGATCAAATAGTGTCCTTGACACATTTATGCATTTACATTAAATTATAGGAACATTTTAATTTATAAATATTACTAAATAAATATGCTGTACGTGTGGTGCATTCTATAACAAGCTATCTGAATTTAAGTGTACTAATTCATGGTCACTGGTAAAATAATAAACTAGCACAATCATAAAGGTAATTGTAAAAATGTCCAATCAAATTATTATTCTGTAATTCAAATTTTGTCTCTGGTTGTTATATTTCATGCGTGAGGCTAATCCTTAGATTCCAGGTTTACTGAGAGTCTTCATAAAGTTGTTTGGTTTTATCCTGAACCCAGGCAGTAAAGCTTTCTCTGGCTAACGAGCATGGCTCTCTCTGCTCTTCATGTGCAATTCTGCAAAGCCAGTGATTGCCTGAGCCCTTGAGTTGCCTAGCCTTCTCCTGTGGTTGGATGACTCAAGGAAATCAGTTAGGTCATGGACAAGAGGTGGGGTTGAGAAGAGGAAGGGAATTATTCTTCCCAAAGTTGCCCTGTCCCTTGAAAATGGTGGCTTTTGTGTTTACCCTTAACTCGGTGTCCCTAATTTCATGGTGTCGTTATGGTTTGCTCCTTATCAAGAGAGCAGTTTCTTGCCTTCCTCGGAGATCTCCACTGGAGACATGCAGTGAAAGGGGATGGTCCCTCGGACAGTGGGAAAGAGTTGGAAAAGGTGATTCATAAATAGTAACACTTACACAAATGTTATTTCCTCTCTTCCCTAAATCTAGTGCCTCGTTTGTTCATACCTTATGGATTCTTTATGACTGTTTTATCAGGAAATATAAATATAGGACTTTCTCCAAATAGAAGCAGTTGTTCCAGTTATCAGATGTTTGCAGAAGGCTGTCTAAATTTAAATAAGTAGAATACTTGGATTAAAACCAAAATCCAAGGCAAACAATAAAACTGCCCCAGAGGGTTTCATGGAAGTGGACTACGCATCTTTCTCCCATCACCTTTTGGTGAGTTCAAGCCTTTCAGTCAGCATCCAGGTGCTGTAACCCCTGTGCCACCCGAGCTCATCCTATCTGAAATAGTCTGTATATTTTTAATAATAGAAAATGTATTTACCCTTGCCTAAAATATATTTCTATCTGGCACTTAGCCTGAAATTACAGCATGTCACCCGGTAAATGAAAATGAAATCTCTCCAGAAGAGTGAAGATCGGAAGCACCCTCTCTACGCTGTTGTATGGAGAGAGGAAAACACCCGGTCCTTAAAATGAGATTAAGATCGTTCCGACAAAGAAAAACGGTGTGTGTGCCAAGGCCGAAAATCACTGAAAACTTCCAACAAAAACAGATAGAGTACAGGAAGCAAAGAGATCATAATCCAGTCCCTTAATTGGTTACTTTAGTTGCAATTAAGCTTTGGTTGAGGTCATAAGAATAAGGTGTGAGGGGGGTGGAAATGAACTTTGAATAACTGGGTATCGAGGATTGTAATGATTGGTTTCAAGACTAATTACAGAGATGTTCAGTTATAGGCACACCTTCTTCTGGTGGCATTTAGAAACCTCATTGGAGTTTCAAAAGCTTTCACCACATGTCTCAGTGATTTGTGAAAATCTAACTAGCCCCTAAGATCTAATTTTACCCAAACAGTCTGTTAGCAAAAACCTTTTAAGTTGCCTTGGAAAATTTAGATAAGGCTGCTCCCTGATACTTTCAAAGAATTCTGATTATTACATCCTGGTCATGAAGAAATATTTCTTGGACCCGCATGATACAAAAGACAACGCGCTCAAGATTCCCTTCCTTGGAAGATATTGCTGTCACATCTTGGCTGGAGCATAGTGAGAAATGACTTCTTAATTTTTACGGCTTCTAACAATTAATAGTCAGATAATATGAGATTATGAAGGAGACGACCGAATTGCTGAGCAAACAAAGAGGAAGGCAAGTTAAAAAAAAAGAAAAAAAAGCTTAATCTATGCATTTGGTTTTCATCAGAAAATACCTAAGCCCTCCTTTACAACTTTTTCTTTTATCTTCTAACTGTAGGGGAAAATATTCAGCCAATAGTATGCCACCCAAATCAAGATATTTTCCCCCCTTGAAAAGTGGGTCTGTGGTTAGAATTCTAGACAAACTGTGCATTTTGAGCCGTAGTCACAGGCCTGGGATGTCATACTTCCCTCTGAGGGGTATGATGCCACCTTCCTCAGTACACAGTGGCCCTAGAAACATTGCCCTTCTCTGGGGAAAAGGTTACTTCAACAATTAAAAGAAGATGTCTTCTCCAGGTTAATCTTCTGGAATGTTCTCAAACTAAATTTTACAGTGCTAGGCATTATAAAACACTTTCTCTTGTTTTCAGGCTCAGTAAGAAAGAGTTGATGATGGGAGAACTTTCCCAGACTCATGGGCTATGGGATTGCCAACAGATACCTAGCATTAGCTGTAACAACCTGCCTTTCCCTAGCATTTCCCTAGTATTTCCCCTAGCATTAGCTGTAACAACCTGCCTTTCAGTATGTGATGAGGGCATAATGTAAAATGTAGTTCTTATTTGCCATCGAGTTCACTCTGACACATGGCGAGCACATACAGAAGACTATAAAACATGACCCATTCTACATCATCCTCAAAATCACTGCCATGGTATGGTCACTGTGCTAATTCATTTCAACAAAGGTCGGCCTTGTCCTTGTTGGCCCTCTAGATTGACAAATACGATGTTCTCCTTCAGGGACTGAGCTACTCTGATGCCGCGCCCAAAATAAGTGAGTCAGACAGCCCTCTGGTGCAGTTCATAAAGTTTCATTGGCTAATTTTGTAATTAGATAACCAGGGCGTACTTCCTAGATTGTCTTACTCTGGAAGTTCTATTGAGCTCTGTGTACCATGGGCGAAACTGCTGATGCTTAAAATGCCAGAGGC